>NC_135333.1:98000759-98625759 GCF_023851605.1 Tamandua tetradactyla
AATCAAACTGATTCCAGGTTTCTGTGAACAGGAAGAGTACTTTAATGTGTCTGACTGAACCTCAAGTTGCAAGAATATTAAAAGGGCTGGCTCTAGCATCCTGGAAAGACTGGATTAGATAGCATCTTAGAAATATGGAGCCATCAAGAAATCAAAGGAAGCCACAGATAGGCAGAGATTCATATATCACACTAAGCTGAGAGAAACTCGAAGACGTGAGAGACAAGCCATGGGAGGATGAGGTGACTGTGGAGGGCCTGTGGAACTTGGAAGAAAGCCACTGAGGCATAGGACCATTTGTTAGAATGTCCGCATATACTGCGGGCATTTCTGTGTGGTTAGATGTTTCACTGGTTCATTCAACCAGCACATATGCAAAGAATCTACAAACTGCAAAGCAGTGCTGGGATTGTGCTCAGGCCACGCTCCGAAGAGAACTGACCTGGTTTCCTGCCAAAATAATCTAGGATTCAGTGCAATCACAGACCTCCCCTTACATTACTAAAATTAAAATTCTAGTTTTGAAAAAGCAAGATTTACTAGAACTTACAAGTCAAAACGAAGATTCTCTCTTTCTTCAAAAAAGTAGTCCAGAATAAATTTTCTTACAAAATCAGGATTTAAAGTATTATCGATTACTTCTGTTCTTCCAAACTGTTGAGAGAGAGGGAGTAAAATCAAGCTTTGCATAATTATGTACTTAGTATAAATACAGTTCCTTTAACATATAATAAATATCCAAATGCTCTGATAAAATAAAGCCCTTTAGAAAAGTTTTTAAAGATCAAATCACCCCTCTGATTCATTCAGGATATTCAGTAAATGAGCTATGAGTTGACTCTGCTTTACTAGAAAAGCAGCTTCTCCTCAAAACTGAAACAACCAACTTTAATACCTCTTCCCTCTCATTCCCACTAGAAAGCCCTGCCAAACAAAAGAAGCTCTTTTTTTACCTTAAATTTAAATTTATCATAAATTATTTTTTATTATCTAGTTTATAAGTAGGCTAAGCAATACACATTCTAACAATTGGAGGTGTTAAGTTTTTCATAACCCTCTCTCCCAATTTTTAGAGAAAAAACAGCCAGGTGGTTTGGGAGAGCTTTCTCATAATCTATTACACAATTTGTCTGACAGAACAAGGGTCTAGTTTTGCTTTAATTGTTATGGAATCTAGACAGCCAAAATGGAACCTACGATTCTTATGCACATTTTTTATTCTAGTTTTCTGTACTTCAGCTTAGAAAAAATAAATTTCTCCATCTTAGGGCAGTGGAAACCAGGAAACAAGTCTCCATTTCTTATTTTCAATCTGAAGGAAAGATAAGCACAAATACAAACTTTTCAACTCTCTCTTTTTTTTTTTTTGTCCTTGACTCACATTCTTCTCCAACTGCTACAGAATTCTAATGAAGGAATTTTAAATTTGCGTTCTGAATAGCATTGTACAATCAAGCATGCTGTCTTATCAGAGAACCAACTTTTATTAAAGTTCATGGAAATACTATCTTTTAAATAGGAATAAGTGAACTGTGCTAATCCCTTAAAAAGTGAAGGTCATGAGCTTTCCTAAATTTTGATAACGAAAATATGGAAAAATTATTAGTGATAAAGGATTTACTATAGCTATTGCCAACTAATCTCCAAAAAAAAAAAAAAAATCAGGGCGGGCCTTGGTGGCTTGGCAGGCAGAATTCTCGCCTGCCATGCCTAGACTCTGGTTCATTTCCTGATGCCTGCCCAGGAGAAAAAAAAAGAAAAATCAGTTTGTAGTGGACAGTGTTTCATATCATGGACAAATACTGTACAGACAACCATAACCCAAGTTATTAATTCACCATTTCAAAAACACTGAACATTTACTTTACACAAAATAATAACAGGCACCAAGTATTTTTCTTTAAATACGTTCCTTTAAATCCTTATCATAACTGTCCAATGAAGGTAGTATTAGTCCTACTTTATAGACAAGAATACAGAGGAAGAAAATTCCAACCTAAATCACTTTGGCTAAAAGAGCTGCTTTTTGTTTTTTTAATACTCTCCTCTTTTTCAGTAGAGCATGTTAGGTCCTGGGAAAGATCCAACAATGAGTTTCTTCATGGTTTCTAATTTTAAGGGAGTGGGAATAAGAGTATATACCCAAATAACCACGGGCAAGCAGTACCCATGCAGGCACCCCAAACAACAGAGTAGAAGTCAAAGAGCACACACTCCCAGCCTTCTCACCACTCACGGGCAGAGCAGTTTCCACACCAGAGCAGAGCACCCAACTGGCAAATATCTAACACTCTCAAAAACTCAGCTGGTACTCAGGTTCTGCATTACTCAAATCCCTCTGGTGGATTTTGCCCCAAACCCATACCCAGAGGGAAATTCAGAAGGTAGAATGAGATTCCCGGGGTAAGCCCAACTGCGTTGCAAGCCAACAATTCCCCAGAGCCCATGAATCTTTCATATACCCACATGCCTATTTCTTAGGGAATTCTGGCTTGTCAGCAACACGGATGGCTGAGTATACACTTCTATCTCTAATGAGGATTAACATGTGGTCATGAGCTATTCATCTATAAATTACAACTACATCCATTACAAAGTGTCTTCCAGCACATGGCCCTGAAATTGCTCTTGAAAATACCATCAGTGACCTACATCCAGTGCCAGTCATCCGACTGGACCTCTCAGCAGCATCTGACAGAGCTGCTCACTCCTTCCTTTCTGAAACACTCTTTACTGGGTTTTTTTTATGACATCATGCTCCCCTGTTTTATTCCTTAGATTTTTAAGCATTCAAACTCAATATCAGGACACAATTCTAGGCTACCCTCATCCCTCTATCTTCACTCTTCTATTAGGCTACTTAACCTGTTCCTTTGGCTTTAAATCCCATCTATAGGATGATAACTTCCAAATGTGTATTAGAAGCTCAAACCCATCTTGAGTATAAACTCATGCATACAATGGCGTATTTGATGTATATGCTTGACACCTCACAATTATTGTCCAAAAGTTAACAATTTCTTTTACAACATAACCATGACCTCAATTCTGGTACTTACTAAGTTTACTGCTTATCAATAAATGACACCACCATCTTCTTAATTGCTCAAACCAGAAATAGGACTCATCCTTCTCAACTCCTTCTTTTTAACCCACCAGCTCCTTTTTAACACACCAACTCCTGTTCAGCACTACCTCCTAAACTGCCAAATCCAGCTCCAAAACACATCTCACAGGTCTCCACTTATATCCGTATCTCCAGTCATCAGCCTAACTTAAGCTTTCATGTCTTTCATGGACTACTCCAAGGATCTCTTGATTAATGACTCTGTTTCTACTCTTGTTCCCCCACTCAAATTCATCCTCCATATAGCATCCAGAGTAATCTTTTAAAAGGTGTAAACATGACCATGTCATTTCACCAGCCTAAAATTCCCCATCATCTGGCCTTCCTTTAGATCCCTATAACACATGAAACCCTTTTCTATTTTAGGACCTTTGCCCTCACTGTCTCCTCTCCCTAGAATGCTCTTAACCCCACACTGGCATAGCTGACCTTTCTGTACCCTTAAAACCTCTATCCACTCAAATGCTTTCTCTCAACACCCAATGTAAAGTTGGTCTCCTACTCCATCATTGTTTTCCCTTAAGCACCTAGTTTTTTCTTCATTCAACTTACATACTGGAATTATGCATTTGTTTACTGTATGTTTATCCACTAGACAGTAAGCTCCATGAAGGCATGGGGCACACAAATCTGTTCAATTTACAGCTATATAAAACTGAACAAACTGTAAACTATAGGAGATCATTCCATTCTTTCAGAGTTAAAAAATGTCAAGTAATGTGGGGAATTTTAAAAATTTGCTTAAAGTGTTTGTTTTTGTGTGTATTTACAGACAAAAACAGAAGAAAGTATAGCAGAATATAGCAATTATCTTCTGTTTTCTTTCTCCTATTTCTGGGTTTTCCTAATTTCTTGCAATGGGCATATTTATTACAAAAATAAAAAACAGAAAAAATTTAAGCAGTGTTCCTATTTTTCAAATCATTTTATTATGACAAGTGAAAACTGGCAATTATAGGAAATCCACAGATGCTTTCTAACTAGTTCAGCTCAAGGGAAATATGTTGGTTCCTTCCTAGAGGCTGGAACATATTAGCTATCAACCAAGTGATTAATCTTTTTGACTTGAAATATAATTTGAGTTTTAGCTAGCACCGTATACCACTAAATTAAAAATGTCTAATTCTTTGGAAAACGTGCAGTTGCAGATAATTCTATGCAGATAATATGCATTTAAAATGTTTAGGAAAGACAATTACTAATAATATATGTTGATGAAATATACACAGAAACAGCTACAATAGAAAAAGAAATGTGACTTGGTCCTAAAAAACGTACTTTCTGAATTTCAACAATAATAGATTGTCAGAAATACTTACAAATCTGATTAAAATAACCTTTGGCATAATGAACATATCCAAATATGTGCGCTTTTACACAAATATACATGTTAAGTTTTCATTATCTCATAATTAGGAAAATGTCTTTTACTCATCAATTGTAAAAACTTTCAGTCACTTGAAAAAGTATGTAAACTGCTACCTTTGTTAGAAAATAAAGTACTATTCATTTTCAAACTTCAAGCAAAAGACTAAAAACAATTCACAATCAAAGTCTTTGAAAGTTTTCCTTTGTTTTATGCTTGAGCTAATCGGATAAATGAATACTTACTTTTCCAATTTAGGAACAAATCTTGCAGAAAATGATCGAATGGAAATATTCTTGATTTCTAAATCAACTAATTGTTTAATTGCTTCAGAGACGCAGTTCTGGAAAGAACATTTCAGCAGCTTTATCTATTTATGGCACAAAGCAGATGAATTCTGTTTTAAGTATAATGTTCAGAAAGATTTACTGTATCGTGATGTGAAAATGATAGAAAAAAGTCTTCTGAACTACTGCAATATTTAACTCAATTATTATGTTAGTGGCTGTGATATACAGAAGACAAATTCTCCAGAGATTAGGAAAGAAGAGCAGATAAACTGAGATCATACAGATAGACTGGTAAGATATTTAATGCAAAAAGCTCAGTTTGGGGTTAGAAAAAGCCAACAGCATAACAGATACCAAGTACAAGGAGAAAGGGATCAAAAATGAAGATTTCTACTCTCATACAATTCCCCGTGGGAATCAAACCATGGGCTCACCTTTTCTTCTGAGGAAATGAGGTATAGATCTGTAATGTGAGTCACTGACCAAGACATTTCTCACAAATCAGTTATTTGAAATTCACATAATTATAAGATAAGAAGAAAATCTGAAGACTATGTAACTCTTATATTATTATAGAACAATGTATATGTAACTATAGATGTAGATAGATGCCCGTACCCACATACATGCTCACACACACACAAATCAAGAGACTTATTTCTAATCTTCTGGCTTACTAAAGAATATTCCACATAAGGGGCTTTCATTGCTTTTAAGAATCTTTCTCTGTTTTTGGAACTAACTTAAATCATTAACCACCGAAAAAAAAGGACACCTTGATCATTTCTCCAATTTTCACCTGTAAAATAAAGTGAGGACTAAACTCCATCAACTTCTAAAATAAATTACAGTCTTTTAGAACCTTAATTAAAACACTTTTAAACATAAATCATTCTATAAAAATAAAAATATTTTAGGGAACTGCTTTAAATATGTCATTGCTATTAATCCTGTAAGTAGTGGCACGTTTAACCCTGTAAAGAAAAATAGCTGACAACTTCTCTCGAATGTTCTCATTGGGAAATATGGATTAATTTTATCAAATGTAAGCTAAGATTTTCATTTAGGTAAGAAAATGTTTTCAAAAGAACTGGGCAATTATTTTAAGCTACTTAATTATTTTATTACTACATTATTTGAAAATAAATTTGGAAAATATAATGTATTCACACCAATCCTGAAGTCTTTCAATATTTAAAATCAGTTCTGGGGCAGGCCACAGTGGCTCAGCAGGCAGAGTTCTTGTCTGCCATGCTGGAGACCTGTGTTCAATTCCTGTTGCCTCCCATGTAAAAGAGAAAAGACAAAAAACTGATTCTGTGAAATATGCTCAACAAATGTTGACTGACATTCATTTTAAAAGCAAGCTACAATTAATTTCATACTCTCAAGCTAAATTTTGATTCATTATTAAAAATATCTTCCAAAGCAAAAATTACTGATTAGTTTTTCAAATTATAAAATTCTATTAACTAGGGATAATGCAACAGTGGCTTAGCAGCAGAATTCTCGCCGCCCATGCTGGAGACCCAGGTTTGATTCCTGGTGCCTGGCTATGTGAAAAAATAAAAATAAAAAAAATTGGGGGTCAAGATGGCGGTTTAACAATGTGCACGTTTTAGTTCGTCCTCCAGAACAACTACTAAATAACCAGAAACAGTACAGAACAGCTCCTGGGGCCACCTCAGTGACCAGACACACAGCATACCCCAGTCTGGACCAGCTGGACCGGCTGCAAGCATCCCACTGAACCGTGAGTTCCCAAAGCTGCAGCGGCCAGAGCCCCTCCCCCCACAGGAGGCTTCCCAGAGGGGAAAGGAAAGGACTTTACCAGCAGCAGGGACTGGGCACAATCAAACGCCAATTGTGGAACTAATTAACAAATTCTGACTGCTAAAAATAGGCCCCCAGCTTAGGTGAACCTGATCAAAGTGGAGGTTGCTCATTTTTGCCCCAGTGCCAAGGGGGCAGGACTGACAGAAAAAGGGGGAAAAAAAAAAGAAGGAAACAGAGGTTTTTGTGGCTGTGTATCTACAAAGGCTTGACTGCCTCTGGATACAGTGGCAGAAATTTTCAGGCCGCAGCTGTCCCAGGCATAGGCAGAAGTGAGCTCTTTTGGGGGCTTGTCTAGAGCCTGTGCCTTCCCCAGGGGAGGGGTGAAGCCCCAACCAGGTGGAATCCCTCCATCAAGGAATTCAGACACCAGGGCTTGGTAATTTGAAGCCATTAAAACCAGCCTACAACCTCTCCTCTGTCTCCACCACGCCCCCAGCTGGGAGAGTCTGCCAAATTTAAAGGTACCGCATCATCTTATGCTGGTGGGACCTACAGTCAGACAAGCATCACACACAGGGCAGGATAAGAAAAACAGAGTCCAGAGACTTCACAGGAAAGTCTTTCAATCTGCCGGGTCTCACCCTCGACAGAAAATCGACACAGGTGACTCTTTCCTCCGGATAGGAGGCCAGTTTGGTCTGGGAAAATTTGACTGGGCTATATAATATCTAAGTAGACCCTCCTAAGTGTGGTGGGGGGCAAGGCACCACACAAGCAGGGCAAGAAACAAGAAAACAAGAACTGAAAAATTCTCCTCTGTTAAACGAAACTTAAGCTAAAGGTCCAGATAAAGCTGAACGGAATGTCAAAGAACAGATAGACAACAAATTCATCCAGCAAGAAAAGCCTAGATAAAAGAAGTGAAAGCAATCTCCAGAATAAAGTAATTAAGGTAATTAAATGCCTAGACGCCAGCAAAAAAATAACAAATCACACTAGGATAATTGAAGATACGGCCCAGTCAAAGGAACAAACCAACAATTCAAATGACATACAGGAGCTGAAACAATTCATTCAGAATGTACGAACAGACATGGAAAACCTCATCAAAAACCAAATCAAGGAATTGAGGGAGGATATAAAGAAGGCAAGGAAAGAACAAAAAGAAGAAACTGAAAGTCTGAAAAAAACAAATCACAGAACTTATGGGAATGAAAGACACAGTAGAAGAGATGAAAAAAACAATGGAAACCTACAATGGTAGATTTCGAGAGACAGAACATAGGATTTCAAAACTGGAGGATAGAACATCTGAAATCAGACAAGAAACAGAAACTATAGGGAAAAAAAAGGAAAAATATGGCAGGGACTCAGGGAATTGAAAGACAATATGAAGCACATGAATATACGTGTTATGGGTGTCCCAGAAGGAGAACAGAAGGGAAAAGGAGGAGAAAAACTAATGGAGGAAATTATCACTGAAAATTTCCCAATTCTTATGAAAGACTTAAAATTTCAGATCCAAGAAGTGCAGCATACCCCAAAGAGAATAGATCCAAATAGACACACTCCAAGACATTTACTAATCAGAATGTCATAGGTCAAAGATAAAGACAGGATGTTGAAAGCAGCAAGAGAAAAGCAATCCATCACATACAAGGGAAGCCCAATAAGACTATGTGCAGCTCTCTCAGCAGAAACCATGGAGGCGAGAAGACAGTGGGATAATATATTTAAATTATTAAACGAGAAAAACTGCCAACCAAGAATTCTATATCCAGCAAAATTGTCCTTCAAAAATGAGGGAGATATTAAAACATTTTCAGACAAAAAAATCACTAAGAGGATTTGTGACCAAGAGACCAGCTCTCCAAGAAATACTAAAGGGAACAATAGAGACAGATACGAAGACAGAAGAGAGAGGTGTGGAGAAGAGTGTAGAAAGGAAGACTATGAGTAAAGGTAAAAAGAAGGAAAATTAGATATGACATATAAAATCCAAAAGGCAAAATAGTAGAAGAAAGGACTACCCATGCAGTAATAACACTGAATGTTAATGGATTAAACTCTCCAATCAAAAAACATAGTCTGGCAGAATGGGTTAAAAAACAGGACCCATCTATATGCTGTCTCTACTTAAAGGACACAAGGCCAAGGACACAAATGGACATTTACACACCAATGTTTATAGCAGCATTATTAACAATTTCCAAGAGATGGAAAAAGCCAAAATGTCCATCAACAGTTGGCTAAACAAACTGTGACATTTACATGAGATGGAATATTAGGCAGCTGTAAGACAGAATAAAGTTATGAAGTATGTAACAATATTAATGGACCTTAATGACAATATGCTGAGTGTGATTAGCCAGAAACAAAAGGACAAATACTGTATAGTCTCACTGATATGAACTGACATTAGTGAATAAACTTGGAATATTTCCTTGGTAACAGAGACCATCAGGAGATAGAAATAGGGTGAGATATTCGGTAACTGGAGCTGAAGGGATACAGATTGTGCAACAGGACTGAATATAAAAACTCAGAAATGGACAGCACAATACTACCTAACTGTAATGTAATTATGTTAAAACACTGAATGAAGCTGCATGTGAGAATGATAGAGGGAGGAGGGCTGGGGACATAAATGAAATCAAAAAGAAAGATAGATGGTAAAGATCGAGATGGTATAATCTAGGAATGCCTAGAGTGTACAATAATAGTGAAATGTACAATGTACAAATTTTAAAAATGTTTTTGCATGAGGAAGAACAAAGGAATGTCATTATTGCAGGGTGCTGAAAATAGATGATAATTAATACTTTAAAATGTCACCTTATGTGTGAGACTAAAGCAAAAAATGTTTATTTGTTACAAAATTTAGATTTTGACTAGAGCATTTCCTAATATAACTCATGTAGATAGTTTGATTGAATGTCATAAGTACTTGGAATATCAGGTAGGACATGAGATTTTGTTGGTTTGTCCAGAGTGATGCCCCGATGAATTCCAGAGTGATTTGATCAGTGACTGGGAAAGTATTTGCAAGCCCCCTTCGGGGAATGGTGAGAGTGGGGAGAAATTCAACTTCCCCAAGTTGAATTCTTGATATTCTCACAAGCAGTGTGGACAACCAAAGCTATAGGCTGAGACCCCAGTCTTGGGGTTTGTTCATATGAAACGTAACCCCACAAAGGATAAGTCAAGTCTACTTAAAATTTAGGCCTAAGAGTCACTCCTAAGAGAGCCTCTTTTGTTGCTCAGATGTGGCCTCTTTCTCCAGCCAACATGATGAGCAGTCTCACCACCCTCTCCCTCTCTGCGTGGGACATGACTCCCAGGGGTGTGGACCTTCCTGGCAATGTGGGACAAAGATCCTGGAAGGAGCTGAGACACAGCATCAAGGAACTGAGTAAAACCCTAGAATGAGCTGAGAATTAACATCAAGGGATTGAGAGAACCTTCTCGACCAAAGGGGGAAGAGTGAAATGAGACTAAGTGTCAATGGCTGAGAGATTCCAAACAGAGTTGAGAGGTTATCCTGGAGGTTATTCTTATGCATTAAGTAGATATCACCTTGTTGTTCAAGATGTAGCGGAGAGGCTGGAGGGAACTGCCTGAAAATGTAGAGCTGTGTTCCAGTAGCTATGTTTCTTGATGATGATTGAACAATGATATAGCTTTCACAATGAGACTCTGTGAATG
Organism: Tamandua tetradactyla; assembly: GCF_023851605.1. NCBI lineage: Eukaryota > Metazoa > Chordata > Mammalia > Pilosa > Myrmecophagidae > Tamandua > Tamandua tetradactyla. The sequence goes on from NC_135333.1 coordinate 98,011,024, forward strand.
TGACAACCTTGTGTCTGATGCTCCTTTTAGCTACTATATCAACAGAAGAGTAGAACATATGGAATAAAAATAAATAATAGGGGGAACAAATGTTAAAATAAATTTAGTTTGAAATGCTAGTGGTAAATGAAAGCAAGGGGTAAGGGGTATGGTATGTATAATCTTTTTTTTCTCTATTATTGTTTTACTTCTTTTTCTGTTGTCTTTTTATTTCTTTTTCTAAATCGATGCAAATGTTCTAATGAATAATGAATATGCAACTATGTGATGATATTAAGAATTACTGATTGTATATGTAGAATGGAATGATATCTTAATGTTTTGTTTGTTAATTTTTTTAATTAATAAAAAAGTTAAAAAAATTATTTTAATGCAGTTCCTGGAAGATGGCAGAATCGTATAGATTGAGTTCAACCTTACTCCAAGGATCAGCTAGAGAAGGGATGGGAAGGCGATTGAGATACAATTCCAGGGTATAAGTGACCTGGGAGAGTCTTCTGCACCACATGGAGCAGCGCTGGCAGCAAAACCTGAGGAACTAAGAAGAAAAGAACCAGAGACCATACAGCTGGTGCAAACAACCAAATGTGGAAGCCCAGAGCCCTCAGGAGTACATGGACAGGCAGACAGGGACTAGGAAGTAAGCCAAGCCTCATTCCTTGAACACGCTGCCCTCATCAGTGCAGCCCTGTGACCTGCAACTCACCCCACACCCTACCACCTGAACCCCACCACCCACCCCTACTTCCCCGTACTGCAAATGCCCCTGGTCCATCAGCACCTTGCTCATGCACATCTGCCCCAGCCCAACCCACCTCTCCAGAAAAACTGCAGTCCTGTTCTGCCCCTTCCAAGCCCTACCTCCCCTTCTCTGCCCCCCACAGACATAAAGGCTGTGGGCACTTACCTCCATACCCACACTATACCTACTCCCAGCCCATATAGTCATGCAACCCCACCCTGCCCCCCCAAGCTCTGCATACCTGTACATCAGTTTATTCCAGATCTGTGCATGCATGTGGAACCCAGTCATGCCCCCCAGTTCTGGGCAAGTGCTGACCAGATAAAGATGGTATAAGAAAGGAAAATAACAGGCCAATCTCCCTAATGAACATGGATGCAAAAATTCTCAACAAAGTACTAGCTATGGAATCCAACAACACATTAAAAGAATTATGCACCACTACCAAGTGGGGTTTATACCAAGAATGCAAGGATAGTTCAACACAAGAAAATCAATGTAATACAGCACATTACAAATTGAAAGGGAAAAATCACAGGATCATCTCAATTGATGCTGAAAAAGCATTTGACAAAATTCAACATCCTTTTCTGACAAAAACAATTCAAAGGATAGGAATCAAAGGTAACTTTCACAATATGATAAAGGGCATATATGAAAAACCAATAGCCGGAATCATACTCAATGAAGAGAGACTGAAAGCTTTCCCCCTAAGATCAAGAAGAAGAAAAGGATGCCCTCTCTCACCACTAATATTCAACACTGTACAAGAAATTCTAGCTACAGCACTCAGGCCAGACAAAGAAATAAAAGGCATCCAAATTGGAAAGGAAGAAGTAAAACTTTTATTATTTGCAGATGACATGACACTATATTTGGAAAATCCTAAGAAATCTCCAACAAAATTACTTGAACTAATATACAAATTCAGCAAGGTGGCAGGACATAAAATTAATGTGCAAAAATCAGTAATGTTTCTATACACAAGCAATGCCTAACTATGGAGTAAGTTAAGGAAAACGTTCCTTTCAAAATAGTAACTAAAAGAATCAAGTACTTAGGAATGAACTTAAGAAGGGACATAAAGGACTTGTACACAGAATACTACATAATGCTGCAAAAAGAAATCAACGAAGATCTAAATAGGTGGAAAGACATTTCCTGCTCATGGATAGAAAGGTTAAATATAGTTAAGATGTCAATTTTCCCCAAATTGATCTACAGATTCAATGCAGTACCAATCAAAAGTCCAACCACTTAGTTTGAAAACTTGGAAAAGCTAGTTACCAAATTCATCTGGAAGGGAAAGAGACCCTGAATAGCTGAAAGCATCCTAAAAAAGAAGAGCAAAGTGGGAGGAGTAACAGTTCCTGACTTTAAAACTTACTATAAAGTCACAGTGGTCAAAACAGCATGGAACTGGAACAAAGATATAAATATTGACCTATGGAATCAGATCGAGAGCACAAAAATAGACCATCAAATCTAAGGTCAACTGATTTTTGATGGGGCTCACGAATCCACTGAACTGGGACAAAATAGTCTTTTTTCAATAATTGGCATGGAAGAACTAGATATAAATAGCCAAAAGAATGAGAGAGGACCCCTACCTTACACCCTATACAAAAATTAACTCAAAGTGAATCAAACACCTAAATATAAGAACTAATGTCATAAAGCTTTTAGAAAAAAATATAAGGAAACATCTTCAAGACCTATTAATAGGAGGTAGCTCCTAAACTTTTACACCCAAACCAGAAGCAACAAAAGAAAAAATTCATAAATGGGAACTCCTCAAAATCAAATGCTTCTGTACCTCAAAAGACTTTTCAAAAAATTGAAGAGGCAGCCAACTCAATGGGAGAAAATATTTGGAAATCACACATTAGACAAAAGTTTGATATCCTGTATAATACATAAAGAAAGCATACAACTCAACAACAAAAGAACAAACAACCCAATTATAAAATGGGCTAAAGGCAGGAATAGGCATTTTTCTGAAGAGTAAATACAGATGGCTCAGAAGTACATGAAAAGATCTCATTTTCATTAGCTACAAGGGAAATGCAGATCAATACTACAATGAGATACTACCTCACACCTATCAGAATGGCTGCTATTAAATAAGCAGGAAACTATAAATGTTGGAGAGGATGTGGAGAAATTGGGACACCTATGTACTGTTGGTGGGAATGTATAATGGTGCAGCCACTAAGACAACCTGGTGGTTCCTTAAGAAACTAAATATCAAGTTGCCCTATGATCCAGCAATAGCACCATTTGGTATATTCCTGGAAGAGTTGAAAGCAGTGACAAAAACATACATTTGCACACCAATGTTCATAGCAGCATTGTCCACAATCGCCAAAAGATGGATACAATCCAAATGCCCATCAACAGACAAGCGGATTAACAAAATGTGCTATAAACATACAATGGAATATTATGCAGCAGTAAGACTAAAGGACGTCCTGAACCACATGACAAGATGGATGAGCCTTGAAAACACAATGCTGAGGAAATAAGCCAGACACAAAATGATAGATACTGTATGACTCCACTTTTATAACCCATGATAAAGATAAAATCAGAGGCTTATCATTCAGAATATAGAGGATTTAGAGATACAAGAAGCTAGAGATGGGTGAACAGTTAGCTAATGAGGTTGAATGCAAATGTAAGGGAAGGGATAGAAATGAAGGCAGTTCTCTAGTGGGTCTATAAGTAATATGACCATATTGTAGGTGAGCAAGATTGAAAGGGCTTTACAGACCTATGTGTCCCACTGATTAACACTAGAAATATGAATAAGTTCTTGCAAAACTACTTCAAAGGTATGACTCATGTACAAAGAGTGTTTAAGTCCAGGGCACAGGGGGAAAACTGCTATTGCATGCTATGGGCTATGTTTCACAGGAACACATCAACAGTACCACAGCAACAGTAGGGGTAAATAATAGGGGGAGGAATAAGTGTTAAGAAGAGGTTTACATCTCCTGTTCGGTGACGGTGTGGTTACTGGTTATCTTTCTCTTGGGAACAACGAAATTATCTAAAATTGAGAGTACTGATGGACTGCAGCCTCACGAATGCAGGTGGCTGATGGATGCACTGACTGAGAAGCAGACTGGCAAACGACGGTGCATACATATGATTGAATACTGTGCTCCTACAAACTGGAACAAAGCCATGAGGCAGCAACGATGTAAATGAACCTGTGGGACACTGGTAAGGCAAAATAAGGCAGAAACAAGAACAATTATGGTATGGTCTTCTTTAGAAAATGTTTACAAGGAAACAGGCCCCTAGATTGTAAGCTCTTATGGCAGACACATTTAGTCGGGAGTGGTAATTATTATTTCTGGATTTTGAGAAGATGGTTTATATTTCTATAACCAGGTATTCAGAGAAAAGAACAAAGCTGACCGGGTTGGGATTTAAGGTAAGTCAGAACACAGGGGTAAGGAAGACATTGTCTATATTTTAGAACCACACCTACTCTTTGAGAAAGGAAAACACCTTTATCTTGTCCAGAACCTAAATTTTCTATAGTACATAATCTAACTGAATAGCTCATTTGAACAACTGAAGCAGAGAGAGCCCAGAATAAGAATGAGGGCCTTTAATCCTGTATAGCTCAATGTAATGCCTGGATAAAACCTAGAAGATATTAAGCAGATAATCAGAAAGTAATGGCAAAGTCCCTTGAGGGGAAAAAATATGGAACTATTAAATTTTACCATCAGGGAATCCCCTGATACTGTGTCAAGCATTAGGGACACCCAAATCAATAGACCAAGCCCTTGATCTTGAGGCTTACTCTTGTGAAGCTGATGTAGATAGTGGAGAGGTTAGCATTCCTATAGGCATGCCTAAGAGTTTCTTCCAGAGGCCCTCTTTTGTTTCTCTGATGTGGCCTCACTCTCTCTAAGCCCCACTCTGTAAGTGAAGTCATTGCCCTCTCCCCTACGTGGGGCATGACATCCAGGGGTGAAGTCTCCCTGGTAAGTGGAAGATGACTCCCACTGATGAGACTGGCCCTGGCCCTGTGGGATCAACAATTCCATCCTGACCAAATGGGAGAGAAGAAGTGTAACTAATGAATTATCAGTGGCTGAGAGAGTTCAAATAGAGTCGAGAGGCTACCCTGGAGGTCACTCTTACACGAGCTTCAGTTAGACATTGCTATCGATTACAGCCTACGAAACCCCAACCAAAACCATTCCAGCCAACCCAAAAGGACACTGAGGGCAATATATAAGATTCTACAAAGATTCCATGCACTAGAGTAACTTTCTACAACCTCCAGATGGGTCCCTGGACCAGATAAGTGCTGAAACCTAGAGGGCCCAGCCTGTACAGAACATCAACTAGTTCCAGCTCCCTACCCCACATTACTGACAGCCCCTTTCAACACGAAAAAGTTAGAATGGCCATAGCCCAAATGCCCCTAAAGAGTGGGACAGAAAGATCAAAGGCGATCTGGAGTTATACAGAGAAAGTAAGGTTTATTAACAAATGAGTATGACTGCTGAATCATTAAATTGATATTTCTTTTATTCTCCAGTATCTTAGAGCTGCTATATATAAAACCTAATATTTTTGAATTGTAAAAAAAAATTTTATTAATGCTTATTTTTAAATTTTTCATATGTAGGCAGTTTCAGCAGTGACATTTTATAATTTTCAGTGCTATTTTTGTGAGTTGTATTCATTTAAGTTAATTTTATGTTAAGAATTTTGCAGGTAAGTAGAAACACTGGAAAGCTAAGTCTGAGAACTATTTTCATTCAAAAGTGATTAGAACAAACTTTTACATCTGTCAATGGCAAATTAGGTTATTTGGAACAAACTCTATCCCCTGAGAATAACCAGGAAAGCTGGGCAAGATATTAAGATAATCTTTTTAAAGTACTAGGGAACTACCAAAAAGTTATAATTTGTAAAATCAACAACCTGGAGTAAAGAGAAGCCAAGAGAGGAGGTCTTGTAGGATCCTGTGTTTGAAAAAGAGAGGAGCTGAGCAGAAATCCAGCATTATAATCAAGCTGGGCGAAGAGCAAGAGTTAATAACCACATAAAAGGGAGATAGTATATGCATGTTCACTCTATATTCCTTTCTACTTTTCTTGAAAGTAAAGCAAAGCCAGGCAAAGTTTAAGCTGAGACCCCAAAAAGCTAGAACTGAAGAGTAAGGATGAATCAGGAAAAAAACATCCTGAGACGGGATGAAGCTCGGTTTAGAGTCATTCAAATCTCTAAGGGTTAAAGTGAAATTTCCTAGTCTAGCTGTCTTCCACAGAAGCAATAGTTAATCTACTCTGGAAAAGATAAAATCATATGATGCCTCAAATTATTTATGATTTTTCATATAAAATATCTTGCATCATTATAAGGCATGAAGACAACTGTTTCCTGCTTTGAAGGAGCAGCTTATAGCAAACCAATGTTCCACTAATAACAACAAAAAAAACATAAAACTAAAAAAAAAAACCACACAAATTGTCTGGGGTTATCGAAGAGATGCTAAGACTTGACAGCCCAATTCTAAAAAGAAGATAAGTTTATCAGTGTGAGCCCAACTTTGGCTTGGAACAAAGAGTGATGACGGAAAGCGAAACTCTAGATTAAAGAAGGAGAAAGGATAGAAAAATGGGGCCAGGTAATTTCAACAATAAATAGCCAAATTTTTTAGCATAACGTGACTGAACAGAAGAAGGAGCTTTGTGAAATGAGAAAAGCTATCTTAACCCAGCCTCTTTTTAAATTTCAGAAAACTAAAAGCATCAAGGTTAAATAACATACATATTTACCATTAAAAATAAGAGATCATAGAGCAGAATCATATCCTCATAGGAAATGAAAGCATGCAAAAGATATTCCCAAAAAAAAAAACTGAAGAAAACTGTAATATAGCATTTCAAAAGGAGATAACATAAAGAATATGATGGGAAACATGAAAGAATAACAATTCAGAATTAGAAATACTGAGAAATGAGATGATATAAATCAATGAAGAAACAGAGATAGAATAAAACATTTTAGGAATGAAATAAACTAGAAAGGACACAAGATTAAATGAACAAAAACAATAATGCCTTGAAAGTATAGGAGGCAAAAGGAAAGACTTCTTTTTGAAGAACCCAAAAGAAATGAAGACAGTGAGAGGGAGGGGTAAGCAGTTTGGGATGCATGTGCTGTTGTTGTTTTTTCTGTAGTGACATAAATGTTCTAAAAATGATCATGGTGAAGAATACACAACTATATGATGATACTGTTAGCCATTGATTGTGTAATATGGTTGGACTGTTTGTGTGTGGAGATTTCTAAAAAATATTCAAAAAAAGAAATCAAGAAAAAGATGAAAAGGATTTGAGAGAAAGTAGCAAATATTGAATCTAGGAAAAGTGACTTGGGTCCAACAAATAATTATAGAAGTCCATAAAGAAGAAAACCAAAGCAAGGGACAGAATAAATATTCAAAGTTATAATTCATAAAACCTGAAAATACAAAAAGATTTAAAACTACATATTAAAAGAGCATATCATCAACCTAAGAATATCAATCCAGAATGACCAATACCAAAACATAATTTGGGAAAATAAAGAGTATTCTTAGAAAAAGAAAAGTAATCCACCATCCATCTATGCAAAACGATCACGTCTTAATGAAAAATAAAATTAGATTTTTATCAGACTCTGATAAAATAACATTTTAAATACCCAGGAAAGAAAATATGATCAAAAGATTGAATACTCTTTAAGTAAAAGGACGTAAAATACTATCAACAAGCAAGGACCAAAGGAATATTGTTCTAAGGAATATACTAGCAATTGAGCCTTAGACTACAAAATTTAGAAGTGACATTAGCATATGGAGTGGTGGTGGCCATTACTCATCTAAGACAAAATAAGGGCTAGAAGAGAAAACGTGTATGAACTTTCCATATGGTCTAATAATGTAGACATACTTTAACATATTTCCAACTAATAAATGAAAAATCCCCATGATCTAGTAGGTACTGAGCATCAATGGGTACTAATACCAAAAAAAAAAAAAAAAAAATGCAAATGAGACATCACGTGCTTCCTGATGAAAGTTTAGACCACCAACAACAGATTTGCTAAAGGAATGAACGTGCATCTGATCAAGATGCATATTCACTCTGCCAAATTGCTGAAAAATAAAGAACACCAAAATATAATGAACTGCACCTCAAGGATATAGTCAACAAGATCTGACTGTGGGAAACCCTACAGGCCAAATGCTACAAATGATTTGTAAAAAAAAGAAACTGATTGAGGGAAAGCTTCAGATTAAAACTTACATAAAAGATGCAATGATTTCTTTTTTTGATGTGCAAGACTAAACTACAGTGTCTTACAGGAGTATACCAGGAGATAAAACCATGAAGAGCATATATACGTAAATCATTACTCATGGAGAAAAAGAGAGGACTCTGATTGCAAGGGACCCTGAAGTGAAATTCTCTGGTGAGAACTGTTTTTCTGTATTTTTTACAAAAACAAAATCTAAAATATCAATGCAAAATAAAGACTACCCCCTCTCCAAAAAAAAAGAGAGAGAAAAAGAAACAATTCATTATTAATATAATGTGAAAAATGCACCCGAGTTTTTAAATGGATTTCTTCATATAGATTAAAAATAAGCCTTGAAGGAAACACAAATTCGTGATGAAACAAAGAGCACTTGAAAGAGTAAATATGTGGAAAATAAAAATTAGTATTGACTGTAAAAATAATAAAATGTCTTGTTTACATTATATGCAAAATTCAAATTCACAGTAACAATGACACTAAAGGAGGGAATGGAGTTAATGAAGTACAATATTCAAATGAACAAATATTTTCTGGGAAGTTGTAAAAGAACTAATTCATATCAGATTCTAAAATATCAAGAATGTATGTTGAAATCTTTAGGGTAAATTCTTCAAGAATAGTAAACAAAGAAAAATTAAAATTATCTAGCTAATACAAGGGAAAACATGTAATGCTAAAAATTACTTAGCCAAATCCAAAAGAAGAAAATAAAACAGAGATAAAGAAGTTAAAATATGTGGACCAAAAAAATCATAAATGGTAGATTAAAACACGCACATATTGGAAATTATATTCAGTATAAAATGTCTCAACACTCCAAATAAATACAAGGATTATCAGAATTTTTTTAAGCCCAGCTATATGCTGCTTACAAGACACACACTTTAAATATAAAAACACAGGTAAAGTTGATTAGATAAACCATGAAAATACTAAACAAGAGAATGCTGGTTTAACTATTCAAATATCATGCAAAGCAGAATTTTAGGCAAGAAGCATTTCCAGAAAACAATGAGAGACCGGAACACCCTGCCTCAAAAAAATAAAAAACTGCTCAAAGAATGATAGGGACATTCTAGATGGACATAGAAGCCAACTCAAAGGGGTTCCCATTGGAAAAATTCAGACAATTTGAGCATCAAAATAAATGGTGGTAACACATGAAGAACCATTGAATAAAACTGGAAACCAGGAGTCTACACTTAGATGAATAAATGAACAATTTAAACGTTTAATGAGGAAGAATATATTTATACATAGTCTCCAAGTATCTCCGCCAATGCTCATTAACTACCAATGTATCTCCCCCAAATGCATAATAACTACAAAAAGAAAAATAACTTTTGTTTTTTTGGAGAGAAGTCTGGCAGACACTATTTAATCCAGGCATCAAAATTAACACAACCAGAAATGGAGCAAATCAAAATCATCTGCCGCCAGTGAGGCTACAATGAGAACACAGCATCACTTCTATGATATTCCTCTCAAAGCTCAATCATATGAAGAAAAAAAAACCACTCAAACTAAAAATGAGGGAAATTCTACAAAGTAACTGGCATACCATCTTCAAAAGCATCAAAGTCACTGAAGGAAAGACTAAGAAAACTATTCTAGACCAAAGGAAATAGAAAAATATATGACAAATAAATGCAATAAGTGGTCTTGAACTGGATCCATTTGCTCCAAAAGACATTATTCGGGGAATCTGGTGAAACTCAATGGGGTTTGAGGATTAAATGTAGAAATTAGTAGAAAAATATCACAGTTACTATGATATTAATATGTACATAATATGATTATATTATGATTATAGTGAGGAATGTCCTTTGTATACTAAAGTTATGAGGGAGTTATGGGGCATCAGAACAACTTACTCTCAAATGCTTCAGGGAAAAGAGTTCTTAGTACTAGATTTACAACTTTTCTCTAGGTGTGAGATTGTTAAAAAAAATTTTATAAAAGCAATATTTGGTCTAAAAGCTAATAAAAGTATACCATTTCAAAACTTTTAAATACAGTTAAAGCGTCCTTAAAGGTGAGTTTATAGCATACTTCGGAAAAGAAAAATGCTTAAAAATATTTTAAACTATCTATCTCAAGAATTTTAAGACATAATAGCAAACTATACCCTAAAAGTGTGGAAAGGTAAGGATGAAGATAAATGTAATCAATGCAAAAAAGGAAAAAATCAGAAAGTAGGTAACTATAAAGGCAAAAGCTGATTTTCTGAAAAGATTAATATTGATAAATTCCAATCACTATGGATCAAGAAAAATGAGAAAATGCAAATTATCAAAATCATAAAGTAAAAACATGACACTATAGATCCTACAGAAATTAAGCATTTAAGAGTATATCGCAAGCAACTTTATGTCAATAAATCTGAGAATTGGGATGAAATGGGCAAGTTCCTAGAAAAATATATCAGACAAAATTGATTTCAAAAGGAAATTGAAATTCTGAAGGGTTGCAAATCTAATAAAGAATTGAATTTGAAATGAAAACCTCCCACAAAGAAAGGTCCAGATTCAGAATGCTTCTGCAGCAAATTCTTCCAAGTATTTAAGACATGACCCCAATCTTAAACATATTCTTCCAAAGACTAGAAAAAAGAATACTTTCAGACACACCTGATGCCCGCCTAATAACCTTAGCTACAAAACGTGACAAGTTTATGAAAAAGAAGGAAACTTATAGACCAGTATCTCTCATAAACAGACAGAAAATTTGAAAATATACTAGCAAGTATTTTAAAAGTATAGTACATCATCACGATTCAGTCGGATTTATTCCAAGAATTTAAGTTTATTTCAGCATTGAAAGTCAAGTATGTAATTTCACACATGAAAAAAATTAAGTATCAACAAAACAGAAAATGACAAGTGCTGGAGAGGATGCGGAGAAAGAGGCACACTTATCCACTGTTGGTGGGAATGTCAAATGGTGCAACCACTGTGGAAGGCGGTTTGGCGGTTCCTCAAAAAACTGAATACAGAATTGCCATACGACCCAGCAATACCATTGCTAGGTATCTACTCAAAGGACTTAAGGGCAAAGACACAAATGGACATTTGCACACCAATGTTTATAGCAGCGTTATTTACAATTGCAAAGAGATGGAAACAGCCAAACTGTCCATCAACAGACGAGTGACTAAACAAACTGTGGTATATACATACGATGGAATATTATGCAGCTTTAAGACAGAATAAACTTATGAAGCATGTAATAACATGGATGGACCTAGAGAACATTATGCTGAGTGAGTCTAGCCAAAAACTAAAGGACAAATACTGTATGGTCCCACTGATGTGAACCGACATTTGAGAATAAACTTGGAATATGTCATTGGTAACAGAGACCAGCAGGAGTTAGAAACTGGGTAAGATAATGGGTAATTGGAGCTGAAGGGATACAGACTGTGCAACAGGACTAGATACAAAAACTCAAAAATGGACAGCACAATAATACCTAATTGTAAAGTAATCATGTTAAAACACTGAATGAAGCTGCATCTGAGCTATAGGTTTTTTTTGTCTGTTTGTTTGTGTCTTTTTTTTTTACTATTATTATTTTTTTCTCTATATTAACATTCTATATCTTTTTCTTTGTTTTGCTAGTTCTTTTCCTAAATCGATGCAAATGTACTAAGAAATGATGATCATGCATCTATGTGATGATGTTAAGAATTACTGATTGCATACGTAGAATGGAATGATTTCTAAATGTTGTGTTAACTTCTTTTTTTTCTTTAATTAATAAAAAAAAAATTAAGAAAAATTAAATAATCAAGGCACCTGGATTACAGTTCAGAGATTTCAGGTATTTCCCTCTGTCTATTCTGTCTAAAGGGTGCAAATATATGAACCCTTTACCTTCGGATAATGGTCAAAATGAGGATACTTCCCACCACTAGTTTTATTCAATAATGTATAAGAGGTCGTTGTCCATACAGTAACTGTCATGATTGCAAAAGAAAAAAAAAAAACTTATTGTTTGCAGATGAACAGTTACAAAGAAAATCCAAAAAATCCACTATTACCAATAACTAAGGTGAGAAAAAAAATCAATGATATTTTATATACAATAAAAAAATTTAAAACAAAATAAAAATGATTTACATTAGCATAAAAAAATTATCAGATAACTAGATTACTAGGTGTAAAGCCAGTAACAGATGTACAAGACCACTACACACATACTATAAAATATTATTGAGAAATGAAAGAAAATCTAAGTAAATGGAGAGAGATCCATATTCTCAGTTTTATTTTATATATTTTATTTTACATATTTCAACTCTATGAAACTGTTACATAGTTTTCCTCAAAACTTCACTCTGCGCGTGCATATGTTTATGTGTGTCTAAACTGACAAATATATTTTAAAATTTGTAAAGGCTAATAATGGTCTAAAACAGAGGACAGCAAATGTCTGTCCTCTGTATTCTTCAGTAAAATTTCATTGGAATATAGTCATACGCATTTGTTTCTGTATTATCTATGGCTGCTTTCATGCTACAATGGTGAGAGAAAACATGTGCTCCACATAGCCTAAAATATTTACCATCTGGGCCTTTACAGAAAAAGTTTCCTGTCTCCTGGTCTAGAAAATCTTGAGGAAGAAGAAAAACTTCTAAGTACACACAGATATAGTTATTATGACAGCATGGTATAACACAGAGTTTACAACAAGGCCCTGACAATCATTTAATTTATTACAAAGATGATAATATATTTCAGTGGGGAAAAGAGATCCCTTCAATAAAGGCTCCCAAATCAATTAGATATTGTACAAAATTCAAATAAGTCTTTCTCTAGACCATTCATAAAAATTAATGATGGAAAAGGAATTCCCTGGCCAATCATTGTACAATATAAAGCATCTCATCCAGACTGGCATAGGATGGAAGATTCTGGGAGAGATCTCTTCAAGATGATGAAACTGGTAGACTGGGCAATGCATTTTAACCTATCAAAATGAGATTTTTAAAACTGCAATTGTTATGCAGGTAAGGTAAAGGAATCACGGAATACTACATGGCTCAGCGTCAACAGCTTTCAGATAGCTTAATAATGCAAACGGTGAATATTATTCTAACCCAACCTGCAATGAAATTATACAGAAAGAAAGGAACAGAAAATATACAATGTCGTTGTGAGAGCAGAGAAAAAAAAAGAGAATGCCTGAAACTGAAAACTTAAGAAGTAGCAAAGTAAGCAAATAATTTAAAGCTGAAAGCAGTTGCCTCTGTAGAATGGTATTCAAGGCCCTCCTGTGTCAGCCACTGATTCGATCCTCGATAGGGAACCATACTTACTTACAGAAGGATAGGCCATTGTTGGAAGAGTCGGAGGTAGATAAAATACCAACAGAAAGAGTGAAACAGGAAGGATTGTTCTGGGTCTGTAAAGGAGAAAGAAGGGAACATATTTGGGGTGCAGGGAATGAGTGGGGGTAGAAATCTGAGAGAGGGATAAAATGATGTGGGAACAGCTAGGAAACAATAAAGAGCATTGTAACTAAGAAGTTAGGATTTAGGGGATGATTATGATTATTGAATCATTATATACATATTTCCTTTTACTTTGTAGTATATTAGAATAGACAGAGGGAAATACTTGAAACCTCTGAACTGTAATCCAGGTGCCTTGATCTCTGATAATGATTATATAACTATACAGCCTTTACTTTGTGCCCTTATGATTGTAAAAATCTTGTGACTGATTCTCACTTGTTCCTCTTTATCTGGTTCTTCCATTTAGAGTCTTATGATCACTAAAAACAGCCCCTAACCTTTACTAATGAAGGACCCTCAGTCAGCCCAGAACTGAATCACCCCAATTCCAAGACTATCTTGATAGATAACGTTGGATCTAACCAAAACGGGCCTGACATGCACAGTAGCTGAAACTTTAAACTGTAAAAGTGACCTATACCTCATTATAATATTAAAAATCACATCGTTTTGGTTTACTAAATGCTGCTGGAATGTGATATATGAGAAACAGAACAGCTTAGTTACAAGTTTACAGTTCTAAGGTCATAAAAATGTCCTTAGTTAGGCATCCAGAGGAAGATACCTTGACTCAAGAAAGGCTGATGTCTGTCACATGTGAAGGCATGTGACTTGAGTCTACTGGTCCATGTGCTGGTTTAAAGCTATTATGTACCCCAGAAAAGCCATGTTTTAATCCTGATTCAATCTTATTGGAGGCAGATGTTTCTTTCAATCCTGATTCAATACTGTAGGGTGGAAATTTTGCTTAGATTATCTCCACAGAGCTATAACAAGCCCAATTGTGGGTGTGACCATTTAATTAGATGGTCTATTCAAGGTGGGTCTTCATTAGTTTACAGAATCCTGTCAAAAAAAAGGAAACATTTCGGAGAAAGCTCAGAGCTGAAAGAGAAAGCCAATATAGATGTTTGGAGATCGAGTCAGAAATAGGCTGAATGCTGAACTCACAGAAATAGCCAGAACCTGAAGGGAGGAGGTCTCCAGTCCCAGTAGATACTGGGCTGGCAAATGGGGCCCAGAATTTTGCCTTGGAGAGCTAGGTGGGTGAAATGGCTGGGAGCCATTCCAGAGGAAATGGCTAGGAGCCACAGAGCCAGTAGTGGAGACAAGCAGATGCCAACCATGTGCCTTCCTGGCTGCCAGAGGTGTTCTGGACCCATCAGATTTGTTGAGTTAGGGTGTCTCTCTGGATGCCTTGGTTTGGACATTTTATCAACACTGGAACTCTAGACTTGTAGCTTGTTGAATTCCCCTTTCTGGGGCCATTCCATTTCTAGTGTATTGCACCCCAACAGCTTAACAAATTAATAACATCCTTGTTTACAGTTCCATTGCTTCCAGCTTCTGATGCCAGTGGTTTCCTTTCTAAGTGTCTGTGGACCTTCACTGAGCTCCTTCAGAACACAACTCTGGATTTTGGCTTGCTTAGCATATTGTGGAAAGGCACATGGCAACATTTGCAGGGCTCTGCATCTCCAGATGTCCATGTCTAGGTATCTGCTCTGTTGGGACTCCAAGTATTTTCTGTGTCTCATTCGGCTATGAAGCAACTGTTCTCCAAGCATCTTCATCTAAGGTTTCTTTAAAACGTTCTCCCTTTTAAAGAACTTCATAAACAAATCCAGACCCACCTTGAATAGGCGGAGTCTCATCTCCATCTAATCAAAAGGCCACACCCACAATTGGACGAGTCATATCTCCATAGAAACAATCCAATTCAAGTCTCCATCCCACAATATTGAATCAGGATTAAAAAGAAACATGGCTTCCCCTCATAAGATTTGGATCAAGAAAAAAAGGACATGGCTTTTCTAGGGTACAAAACAGCTTCAAATTGGCACACCCATCATCATATTAAGACTGCCATTTTCTTACGTACATTCTGTGACTTAGCAAGTAATCAATCTGCACATGCTCAATAATTAGATCATCTTGAGCCATTCTGGTCACTATCCTAAAATCTGCCCTTTTTTTGATACAATAAATCTATCAGAGTTACTGCAGTTTTAGAGATACGTTTTTATGCCAATAGGCTGTCTGCAATCCTGCTTCACATATAGCACTGAGATCTCTCTCTTTGAAACCCATGTCATAGATTGGCTTTTATGCACATCGGGCAGAGAACCCACCATTTTTGTTCATTACCAGTAGGCTCTTATAGTATGTAAGATTGAAAATATTTAATATACTAATACTCCATTCTCCCCGACACAGGATAGACATTGCTAACCAATCACAGCACTGCTTCTTAGAACCCTTCTGGACACAACAATCCAGGTAGGCACTACTCATTAGTCAATCTGCACAATTACTAAAAAATACTTGTTCATCCTAACAATAGACCCAAATAACAGAATCTTGGCATCACAGAAACTTAGAGCATAGAATTTAGAATATTAGTATCTTAGAATCAAAAACTAGTTCTTCCTGGGCCACGGTGGCTCAGCAGGCAAGAATGCTCGCCTGCTATGCAAGAGGACCTGGGTTCGCAACCCCGGTGCCTGCCCATGTAAAAAAAAAAAAAACTAGTTCTTCCAACTTAAAAGGACTTCAGACGTTCTCTCTTTCAAACAACATCCAAACCATAAACAGGCAGAAGAGAAGGATAAAGGAGAGTAGCATTTTAAACTGTGTTCATGGCTAGGGACCTTTCATTCTCCATTCTATTGCCTTTCCAATGTACTGAAGGAGAATCTAAAAGACATGTTCTCATCCATGCTTTACTATACCACCTTGGGCAAACTCCTTTCCGTCTCTAATCCTCACTTTGCTCAGCTGTAAAATGGGGCTAAGAATTCCTCTGTTGCCGATCCCTTGGGCATTATTCAAGAACCAAATTAAAGTCCTATCTGCATATTTTAAAAAATTTCCCAGAGGAATATATAGATCTAAATATGAAAAGTAAACTAATAAAACTTTTAGAAGATAACACTGAAGAACAACATTATAGCCTCAGGTAAGAAAGATTTTTTAAATAGAGCATAAACACAGATCATAAAGGAACAGACGGGCAAGTAGGACTATATTCAAATTGAGAACTTCTGACCATCAAAATACCCCATTCAGAGAATGAAAAGGTATACTACATTAGGGGAAAAGATATTTGCAACATATCTGCAATAAAGAATTCCTATCTGAAGACAGAAATAACTCCTAAAATTCAATAAGAAAATAGGCAAAACATCTAAACAGGCAATTCATTAAAGGAAAATATTCAAATGACCATTAGGCCTAGCAAAGGACTATCAATTTCATTAATCATAGGAAATTAAAATCCAAACAAGATACCTTTACACAAATTGAGTAGATTAAAATACTAGTGATCAATGAGATGGAGGGGTATGGGATGTATTTTTTCTTTATATTTCTTTATCTGGAATGAGCAAATGTTCTAAAAATGATCATGGTGATGAATACACAACTAGGTGATGATATTGTGAGCCAAGGATTGTACACCATGAATGGACCATATGCGTATGAAGATTTGTTAATAAAAATATTTCTTTTAAAAATACCTTTACACACTAACCAGTACGTACTGCAACGTGAATGGAAGATAACTATTTGGCAGTACCTACTAAGGCAGTATCCACTAAAGAAGACCATATGCATACCTTATGATTCAGAGACAACAGAAATGTGTGACTATAACTTCAAAAGTTATGTACGAATTAAGCAGCATTAATCATAATATTCTACAACTGGGACAGTTATTAAATAAATAAATATAAATGGGATTTATCATAAAATGGAAAACCATACAGTAAATAATATGAACAAAAATACTGCCACATGCAAAAACTAGACACAATAAATACGTACTACATGGTCCTATTTATATAAGGCTTAACATACACAAAACCATTCTTCAGTATCTAAAATCACAATAGTGGTTTAATTTGGGAGGAAAGAAGAAGAAAAAATGGAACCCTGAATTGCCAGTAATGTTCCATTTCTTGATCTCTGGTCGTGGTTACAAGGGTGAGCTCATGTCTAACAAATTCACTGTGCTGCATGATTTGTTCCCTTGGTTTGCATGCGTTTCGTTTCATTAAAAAGGTATACTGAAGGCGGGCCACAGTGGCTCAGTAGGCAGAGTTCTCACCTGCCATGCTAGAGACCCGGGTTTGATTCCTGGTGCCTGCCCATGCGGAAAAAAAATAATTTAAGAGATCATAATTATTCTGGATTTGCTCTTTAGCTAACAACCAGCAAAATTCTGTCAAAAGTGTGATTCTTATTCAGTTGGTTACAGATATTCACAAAGCAATCTTCGACTGAGCCTTTACGAGTTATAGGCAGTTTGTTAAGACATAAACTGTTTCTAAATATCCACGGCCAGAAACATTTGTAAAAACAATTTACGTCACTTTTAAAGAGAAGAATTTCAAGACCAACCTGCAAATCATTTCAGAACTGGTATAGCTGGTATACGGCATTTTTCCTCAATAATACATACATCTTTTTGTTAAAATAACAATGCCTGAAGACTGGCCAGACATTTCATACAATATATTTATATTACTAGTTTAAAAACCACATGGCATGTAACAGTTCTTATGATACATATATATATATATATATATATATATATATATATTTTTTTTTTTTTTTTTTTCTTGACATGAGTAGGCTCCAGGAATTGATCCCAGGTCTCTAGCATGGCAGGCGAGAATTCTGCCACTGAGCCACCACTGCACCACCCTCACTGAATATATTTTTACCCCTTGTTTCAATCCCTTCAATTAACTACAGTGGAGGAGTCATGAGAATCCTTCCAATGTCTACTAAAGGGATATAATCTCTATAAACTGAATTTTGGCAGCATATTGCAATAAAAATCTTTTTGAACAGAAAAAGAAAAAAAAATGATCAGCTGCTTTGTGGCATGAATCCAAAAGTGAGGTCAGCATCTACAGCCACACAGGACCCTCGAGAGCCAGCAAAAGACACTGCCAAAAGATTGTGGGGGCTTCCTCTCTTCTATACAAATCAAGTTGATGTTTCACCATAATTTTGCTCTAGAACAAAAAGCAGAGGATGAAATAAGCATTCCCCAAGCTTTAAGATGTAAACAACTTGTTTTTAATGTATGCGATAATTCAAATTCCAAATACATGGTTAACGTCACAAAAAGGAGCAGCTGAGCAAGCGCAGGGCCCTCATAACTTGTTAGCAAACCACGTAAATTTTCTCATGTGAAAAATGTGACCTTTATAACCAATCATCTATAGCGATTCTTTCAGCTCATAAATTTGGAAAGCATGATAGGTAAATGTGTGCTTGTGTTTGGGGATACTACCAAATGCGTTCTTTCACCAAATATTAATTGAGCACCTTCTATAAACAAAGCCTTTCCCAAGGGCTGCAATACAGGGCTCGGCCTTAACGCTGCACAGGGTTAAGAAGTACAACTAATATAGCTAAAGGGTCACAAAAAAGTCCTTGCTCATTGTTGAATGATTTAAAATAGAAAGTAACAAGGACAATAAGAAAGGTATAGAACAGAAACTATGGGATTTCAAGAGATCAAGGTAAAAAAATTCTAGCTGTGGAGGTTAGGAGAGACTTGTAAATGAAGTTACTTTCTAGCTGAGCTGTGAAGAACTCTTTCATCCTTTCTTGATATGCATATGTGTGTATATGTTATACGTATATTATTTATTACTCAGTATAGAGATGAATAAATGTTAAAATAGTTCAATGTCAAAGGAGTGGAGCAGAGACATAAATAATATCAATCTGTAGTAATCAGCATTTGGTGGTAGATTTGCTTCCAAACTATAATTATGGGTTATAAGCAACTGCAGCTTGCTTACTTTCGTCACATAGTAACTTAGGGAGTCCAAAACCAACTCTATAATTCTAAATACTTCAATAGTAATTCACAAGGTAGATTATCTATGGGTATCTAAAATTTAATCTTCTTCTCTGAAGAAGTTAATTGAAAAACTTTCAGAGGCTCTCAGAGTAAATGGGCATCCCTTAGGGATGTTACTTCGATATTTTCACTTGTCACTAAGAGGTTTTCATAATTCATGGTACTTAAGTATCATTTCTAGCTCCAAAATTATTATGCACTGAATGAAATCATTTCCGTTTTAAAAAATCCATTATTTCAAGAGCTTTTGGTAATTCACAATCATTAGATAGAATTTACTGAAGATACAGAGGTAATTCTAATAGTGGCAGGTATAATTTTAAAGTAGCGGATTTCAACTGAAGATTAATTTCAAATAATTTTTCTATTCATTTAGTTGTAGCATTTGTTTTGACATATTTTTAAACTCTTCTTTCCCTTATTACTCCCTACTTTGTAAAAGTAATTCATCCCAGATCATGCAACATATTGCTAGTTACTACATTCTTTTCCACAGTACACCTGAATCCAAATATAAATACAACTGTTTTATTACTGGGATAATGTTAATACCTAAATCAGTAAATTGATTGTATAAATACACTAAAGTTGCTGAGAAAACTCTCCAATTATATTAGATTGCATGTTTTTTCAGGTAGCAATACAATCAAATTTTAAATTTTATCCACTAGGTCAGCTACATAGCAGTAATCCAACAAATGTTGGTCAAATTGACAAATGGATGGATATATGAATATCAATAAAGAATTATTATTTTATATGTTTGATTGCCAAATACCTGACAGCAATTATCAAATTGGTTTCACTTTTCATCCTTGCAAAATAACATTCAATATCTAAAAAATAATTGGAAGAATTTTAAAAAATAAATAGGAAACTCTTTTTGAACTCTACAGAACTATAAAATCACAAATAAGCAAGGAAATTAGAGCTAATCAAGCTCAGCTTTTCTCCTGATTAATCAGTCCAGCCTCTGAATACTTCATATAGCTCTAACATATAATTCCAGTAAATCCATTTTTACTGTGGAATAATCTAAGTATTAGAAAGGTCTTCCCTACAGTGGACTAAATACTGCCTCTTTGTCTCTGTAACATTTGAGTCAAGTTTTCTGTTCCCTACTGAGCAACATCAAGTAAATGTACCCCTATTTCTGCATGCAAATACCATAAATATTCAAAAACAATTACTATGACTATTCAAATTCTTTGTATTTTTCAGGTTAAACATTCTCTTATTCACATAGCATAGCTTCTATCCCTCTCTTGAAGAAAGCAGCTCTCCTCAAAGCATACATAGCTTTACAGTGGCCTTAAATGTAGAACTGAAAAGTAACACACCCACTAAAGCAAAATGCAAAAGTCTTAGATTGAAACACAGAAAATTGCCAATACTCAATCATTTTTGACCTACAAAAAATGACAATTTTATATATTTCAGCATAACAGCATTATCTTCCTTGATGTAAGCATTGCCCATCCATCAATGCAACCTCAAACTGCATTAGCTTTTTAGCAGCTGTGTAATATCACGGCTTCATATTAGGTCTGAGGTAAAGTAAATCCCCTAGGTCATTTTCCCATCAACTGCTGGGTTTTTAGAATGAGTTTTACAGAATTTTACAGTGCAGAAATTTTTTTTTTACCTGCCATCTACTGGTTTTTTGGTCCTTGTAATTTTTTTTAATCTCTCAAAGACCTAACTGCATCCTTACTATGTGCCAGACACTGTTCTCTCAAAAATCTGATGACCTAGAATCTATTATTATCTTCTCCATGTTACAAATGAAGAAACAGAGGCCTTGAAAGGTCAAGAGCATTCCCTTAAGCCCTGTATCTTTCTGGCTCACAAAATTAAAAAATGGCCTGTGGCAGACTGAATTATGTACCCCTCAAAAACATGTTATTAAACTTAATCCATTCCTGTGGGTATGAACTCATCGTAAGTAGGATCTTTTTTTTTTTTTTCTGGCATGGCTGGGACTGGGAACTGAACCTGGGTCTAAAATAGGACCTTTTGATGAAGTTATTTCAGTTAACATGTGGCCAAACTTATAATCAGTCTGGGTCTTAATCCCATTACAGAAACACCTTGTGGAGGTGGTCACAGAAAGAAAGCTATGAGAAACAAGAAACTGGAAGTCAAGGGGACCCAGAGGAGAAAGGAAAGACATCACCATATATATTGCCATGTGACAGAAAAGCCAAAGACCAAGGATCACTGGCAGTCAACTAGCCCCAGAAAACCAGTCTTCAGGGAGAAAGCACCACCTCACAAATACCTCCTTTGGATTTCTACTAGCCTTGACTTGATACCACATGCCAAAGAATGCCCATTGTTTAAGCCAATCATTGTTTGGTATCTGTTTTAGCAGACAGAAAACTAAGGCACTGCCTTTCTCATATGATTTTGTGGGTTATATGACTTAGGGTTATAGTAACATATATAGTTTATTTCATTTTTCAACTCCTTCCCTTATCCAGAAAATTAAATTAGTTGCTAAATACAATAAATTTTAGCTCCAAAATGTTTCTCTTGCACTTGGGCACCTCCAGCAACTCTCTAGTTCTTTAATTCTTTTTAACTATTTTGAAGTTGTTTAAATCACCTCATAATTGTTATCTCCCTCTATTATCCGCCCTTTACCTACATAATTCTGTGTGCTAATTCCCATCACCTTTCCAATTTTCAGTTTGTTTTTATATCCCTTCTATTAGTTTTATTCTTCTGTAAATTAACTCAGTAATTTATATTTTACTGCTTAAGGAATAGGAAAAACATGAGTTTTTTAAGCAAGAGGGAGTCTGAACAGAGCTTGCCTTCAAAACTAGCTAGTCGACACCACTTAGCATCCAATGAGAACAAGCGCCCAGCACCTGCTTTGGTTCTACAACATTTTACATTGTCCTCCCTCAAAATCCCCTCATGCAGTACAATTCCAAAACTCCCCATCACTAGGGATTTACATTGACACAGATGCCCGGTCTTGTACCTTACGTATAATTATCTTGGTTCTTATCTAGAACCTCAAACCATTTCATTTCTGGGCACATCTGGTAAACGTCCAGCCTGGCACATAGGATCAGTCAGCAGTTTCACCTGAGTGAAGCCTTTGAAGAAGGAAACTAGAGAGTGAAGGGCAAGAGACAGCATGTATTTTAGTAGTAAAATCATAAAGGTATAATTAGGTGGATGAACAAGAGAGAGAAGGGCATGGAGCCCAGAGTGCCATGTCACAACAGGGCAGAAAAAAGATAACATGGATCCAAATAAAGGAGGTGCTCCTCTGAGTGTTCTATGATGAAAAATAATTCATAGCACTGGTGAACTGATTATTGAACAAACTCCAAGAAAGAAAGTCAGGCTGACCACAAAAAATATGATTTCACATTCTGATGTTATTAGCATATTTAGAGCAAAAAAAGAACAAGCACAGGGGTGAGGGTAATGAGTTTACATTTGAGGTTTGATGTAACTATGGACCATCATTTGGAGATGTGTAAAAGCAGTCAGGTATGAGAAATCAGTCCTCAGCATCCCTGCAACTACTGACCCATTATCAGTAGGTACAATATTTGAATTGTTCTTCTCTTTCCCTCAGGTTTTGGGAATAAATTTCAATGATCCATTCTTGCTCTCCACCTCCCTAATGGAACACATTGGTAAAATACCTGGCAGCAAAGTAGTCTGTGGTAAGAAACAGCATGAATTTCTCCAAACCCACAGGAAAATCTAGCCAGAATCTGTAACCTTAATAAAACAGTGCACTAACTTCCTAAAATAACAAGAAACCATGGGTAGATGGAAATGTCTTTTATTTCATATTTCCCCCACCTCTCTCCTCAATGCTCACCTTTCCATTAAATCATGGAAATACTCCAGGGGAAAAAAAAATCATTGAAATAATCATTCTTAATAGTAATTCAGCCTCCTTGCTTTTGCTTTATTAAACAGTATATTAGGATACAGTATTTTGAAATAAGTTACTAACTTGCAAAAGACAGGTGATATTTGATATAAAGCACTAGAATTTAAAAAAAAACCTTTATGGCAGTATTTTATGAAAATCAGAACTTGACCTCAAAAAGTGAGACTGAGTCCACACACTTAAATTATGCAAGTTATCATGTAGGTTGCAACATTTTAAACGTACCTTTGACTGAGGGAAATACAGGTTTCAGGGCCAGAATATTCCACAGTAATGTTATATATCAGCTAAACATTCAGGATTATTAAAAACCAAAACAAAAATGTAACTTTTAGAAAAAAAAGAAACTCACTCTTCAAGTTGAAAAAGACATAAAATAAACTAAAAACAGGAAAGTATTTTTTTGACTAAGTTTTAATTTATAACATCATCCTACAGAGTGTCAGTTTTGTTAAATGTTTTAATCTTACCTCTCTCCATTCTTTAGTTCCAACTCCTTGTACATATAAGACACATACTATGGGAGATGAAAAAGAAACATAGATATAAATTTCTATTACAATTATCTGGTATAAATATATACAATTTCTTTTTCGACTCTCCAAAAACTACATCAAAAATGAATGCCAAGTTCCTAGTATCACTCCTGCAAGAAAATTGCTAATAAATGACCAAATGATTAAAATTTAATATGAAGAAACAGAAAACTAAATCAGGCATTGGACTTTAATGTGCCCTGAGCTAGGCCTACAAGAAATATAATAATTACGTGCTAATATCTTCATTTACATTATGCTGTGGATGTACGTAAATTGAAGAACTACAATTCGATACTTTTTAAGCATTTATGTTACCAGAAATAAGTCAAGCTCAGCCTAACATCTGTAGAGCGTTAAGAACTGTTATATCAGAGACAACCTGGGGCAAATCGTACTCTAGTATCTATGCTTAATATTTGCAACTCCCACCTATAATATTTGTATATAGGTAACAAACCCTTTTCACCACAAAAGAAAATTCAAAAAATGGGAGATTGAGGGCTGTGGGTAAAGAGTAAGGGATGAAACGAGTCCCATCCATTTGTCAAATAAGCTGAGTTTGCCTGTAAGCACCAGAAATTTTTAATACCCACAAATTATGATCCCTTTTTTCCTAATGAAAGCCTTAGGAATTCTTCTCACACCTGATAATAACCTTTTACCTGTAATTAAACCAGATTTGTTCCCACATCTGTTTTTTAGAGGAGGAGAACTGCTGGATATCAATTTTCAAATATTAAATTTGGAAACACTAATTGATTTTTATAATTAATTTGCTGTTTCCTAATTCAAAATACCCTTTTTATTCTTCCATGACCTCTCCAATTTTTACTGTCTCTAATTAGGAACCAAAATATTCAGCATATAATAGAAAATGTTTTATATTTTACTTGACTGTGCATATCTTTATATACTGATTTTGTTTAAAAAAATAAAACTATTCCGTGACTAAATCACTTGAAATTTGACCCATTATAAGTTTCGGTCATGTGCATTTTCTATATATGGTCATATCATAAAAATTTAATTTCAAAATGAACTGTCCTACACTGGAGTCCCCTGCATTCTCATCTTTTCTCAAACAAATCCCTTTAGCCATAGTTCTACCCAGGCAGATAAATATATAGGACTTGGGCCCAACCCCCTTCTTGCTTTCTAATCTTTAAAGCAAACATTTAAACAAGAACAGTGAATTTCACACAACACTTAGAAAAATCAAGTTATGTAAAATAAGTAGATAGCTTCATAAAACAAGTTATAGATACTTACTTGGATCAGATTTTGAAAATGTGTCTCTGTCCAGAAGATTTCTGTTGAATAAAGAGAAAATTTCAGATGGAAATAAGGCCAAAATATGCACAGTTCCATAAATAATTATTTGCTAAATAAAATATTTGCTAAACATCTGTACTTATTCAAAACAGAACACCACTGGAGTATGGAGGGCAAGGGGCCCTTCTTATTTGCTGAGCCTTGCATTGCAGTTAGCTAATAACATGACTTCCACATTCTAAGATTATAAACTCTAGGAGAGAATTAACTGTGTTTTAGGTTTCTTTTTATCCCCTCATTAATAGGTACACAGATGTTCATAAATATTTAATGAATTGAATTATGAGATTACTAACTCAAAACTACCTGGATTTGGAGTATATGACCAGAATAGTCCCTATTATTAGAACATAATAGTGAAGCACCACCTACTGTCAGGTGTTTTACATCAGCCTTGATGAGTTAATGTTGCTACTGTGATTTGGGAATCTAAAAGGAATGTACAGACCTTGCTTGATGATTCTTTCCAACAAAGGATAAGATTAAAAAGGTATACAGGGACATTACTAGCACTTATTTATTCTTTTTTACAGATGTTTCCATATTTGCAACAAAAAGAAGAAAATCAGAAATTGAGAAAGGCTGATCCCTCTAGTATTAGATTATCCTGTTACCCCCAATAGCAGCAAATGCATTCCTATACTTTATGCTCATAACAATGATCCTGAGCCATAAAAAAAAAAAAAAAAACTAAAATATGTTCAGGTGGCTCTGATTAATAAACCAGGCAAGTATTAGAAAAAAATTCATCTAAAATAGCTTTTGTTTTTTATCAAAGTGAACTTGAAGCTGCATCTTTGTCTGAATAACTTGGCTATCTAGGATGATTACTTCAAGGTTCCAAAGTTCAAATCTGTACTTCATATTTCTCTTCCACAAACTGGTAATTATAAAGCTAAATTACATTTCTACACTTAATACTGATAATAAAATTCTCATGTTCAAGCAATCCTATTCCTCCGCTTGGAGTACTACTCAAGGACATTTAGCTGTACTGTTCTTGGTATTTGAAAAAAGGTTTTTAATATAAATATGATGTCCTTTTGTATTTCAGTTCCTTAAAAGATGCTTCCACAGGATTGTTATACACTGAGGACATAAAAACATATTCAACAGAATAATGCAGCATAGACAATATCGAGATCACGTCTTGAAAGCTTCCTAGAAAGAAAAGAGGATATCAGATATATTTATATTTGGAATTAAGTCAGATTCAAAGACCACTAGTTAGAGATCATATTAAAATAACCCACTTTGTCCTATAAGCAGACATCAAGACTCCAGCAATGGCTGTCAAACAGTAAGCTAAAACATTCCCATTTGAGAAATTACTGTGTACTGCAATTGTAAACATAGTTCTTCCACTTAAATGGAAATTCTACAGCCATACCTGTGGATCCAGCCTTTGCTCATTAAGTATCCTAAGAAAACATAATTAGGCTCTTTATTTCAGAGCGCATAAAAATCAAGGAACAATGACAGTGGGAAATACTGAGGGTGGCTGGGATTCAAAAACTACGTTATAAACAAATTTAAAAGAATATATTGTGAATCCAGTGTTTTATTTATCTAAAAATAAAAACCTATATTTTTAACTACAAGTATACAATAATGGGTTTCTAAAAATATAGACAAAGATGAATATTCATGATCATAGACGCTACTGGTCACAGTGGTCCTTTCAAACATATGATCCATAATACACAATGGTAAGGTTAAAAACAATAATACAAAACAAACAAAAATGTCTCAGATTCTTAGAACCCACCCCAGTCAAGACAGTGGTTTCAAGGCTTGGTGTTTCCACAGAAGTTTTGAACAACCAACAAGAACTGGTAGGAGCATCTTTCTCAAAGTCCCAGAAAAAAGTTAGAGGACTGCATTAAGAGAGTGAGTGCCAAATCAAGAAAAAGGCAACTTAAAAGCAGTAGGATATCGTGATGACCTGCCTGGCTAAAGGGAATTCTATAGGTTGAAAGGAAAGGAACTAGACAAGTGACTGAAGCCATATGAAGAAATAAAGATCCACTGAAAATTAATGACATGAGGGTAAATATAAACACTACTACTTAAGCCAGACAAAATAAGACAACCTGGTTTCCTATTCCGCTCTAAAAGACTAACAGACAACTCCAAGTCCCTTGTTTCTTAACTAACTCCAAAGGAAGTAATACAGAGCTTAAACTTCCTTGGACAAAAAATTTCCCTAAAGCCCCAAACCTCCCCAAAACTACTGAAGCTTCCACAAACCATAAACACCTATACAATTCTGGGCCCAAAGAAAACTCTTGGTGTATGACTGGAAGCACAGGGTCATAAAGACTGTTAACCAGTTGCCCAAAGACAAATTTTAGGTATGTGACACAGACCATAATCTGTTAGCCATCTCCTCCCAGAACAAGGACTATACCTAGTATTCAAAGGTTACTATGGAAACTTACTACCAACAAAAGTTTCCTATAAAACAAGCTGGCCCTCTACACTCAGTCTGTGTCCCTCCCTTGGACACATCCTCATTACCCTCTCTAACCTGTACTCTCTCTTTTCAATCAACTTCTCTTTTTAATAAACTTTACTACTTATTCCTACTGGCCCTCTCATCTCTAAATTCTTTAAATTTCAAAGCTATAGAACCTGGATTGGGGCTCAGCTGGTACAACTGCCAGCAGGGCTCCAGTTATACTACTATTGTGTTTTTTATTTTTAACTCCACTTTCCACTTCCTACAGGATCTAAAACACAAATACATGAAACATAATGATAAACCAGTGGGTTTAGACTCAGTTTGTAAATATGTAATTTATGATAAGAACTACATAATGGTAGAAGGACAGGAGTACAGGAACATACAACACAACTGTTCTCTAAGTAAACAAGGTGCTTATAGATTTAGGGTGTAAAATCTAAGTCCCATTGTAACTACAAAGAAAATATCTAATTTCTCGTAGAGCTGGAAATTAGAGTAGATGTTGGCAGGGGCCCTGGGGGTAGAGGGAACAATGAGTTAACACATAATGCGCATAGGATTTTTGCTGGTGAAGGGGGGAAAGTTTTAACAGCAGCGGGTGAAATGAGGGTACTGCAAGTTTGCAAATATGAGCAATGTCACTAAAAGGTATGCTTGGGATTGACTGAGATAAGAAAGTTAATGTTGTATGTATGTTCTCACAATTTAAGAAAAGAAAGAATGAGAGAGAAACTAAAGAGACAATGTAATTAGATGCAATACATCAACCTGGATAGAATTTATCAAGGGAGAAGAAAAGGGTGGGACATATGAAAAACCTGGAACAGACTGAGTTTCACATCAGTGTTAAATTCCTTAAACTTGATAACTGGTACTTAAATGGTTACATAAGTGAATAATCTTCTTCTCAGGAAATGCACATTACAGTATTAACTGTTCAAAGAACATGCTGAATACAACCCACTCTCAAGTGTTCAGCAAATGGAGTGATAAATAAATAGATGAATAGACAGATGGATAGACAGAATAATACAGGAAATGTTACAAAATGTTAAAATTGGTAGATCTGGATATATGAGGGAATAATGATGTTCTCTTATGGGGTTTGTATTATTTCTGTAATTGTCCTATACTTGAAAGTATTTTAGAATAAGAAGTTTTAAAAAAAATACCTTGGATTTTTTATATGATAAAAAACTCCATCAAACTTCTTTATAACTTATTACCTTAAACTTGCAATTTAATATTCCAATTGCTATTTGACAATTTTATCTATACCTTGGTCACATGAATAGAACGGACTATATCCAACCACAGTCAGTTCTGAAAAGACTGCTTCAGCCAAACAGACATGACTAAAGCAGTGTGGAAATGGAAAATATTCTTAAGTATAAGGTGATTTTTTAAATATATGGTGATTGTTAAAATGCATCATCCAATTTGGATTTATAGTAGGACTGCAAGATTTTTATCTTCCCAATATTACCCTAGAAACGAAGTACGCTTGCATTAAGTAAAATGAGATACATATTGCTGTGAAGGCTGTTTTATAAAGAGCAACTAAGCTAAGGCTCAGAGAAGTTGAGGGAACGACTGAGCAAATAGAGTAACCAAATGGAACCAATCCTCCTGAATACAAAACCCCTGTTTTTTGCAAAATATCATACTGTCTAAACAAGCCCAGTAGAAACAACCTATTTTCCTACAAGTGCTGAAGACATGGAAGGCCACCAATTATACCTAATGGTTGAGCCACGAGAGTATGAAATAGTAGATTCCTATTCACAGATGAGCATGGAAAGAGATGCTGCCTACAGAGTGAGGGGAAAGTACCCAAATGGGAGGCCAAACTTAATCATACTTCTTCACAGAAAAACATATTTGTTTTCCATAAGAGTTGCTTTAAAAATAACACACACACATGCATACACCCCTCATCATCAGTTTTTATGTGGGAAAGCTTGAGTTGGGGAGCCAAGAATTTTATAACATGATGTTGAACTTCTCCACTGGTTTAAAAATTCTGAACGTTCCTTTCTATCCTACAAATCTAGATATAGCCAAAACAGGCAAGAGAGTAATACTGAAATTATTGAAAAACACAACGTATGAGTTAGAAAAGTTACCTAAAGAAATAACCTTATCAGAACCATAATCTATAAATTGACCGCGTTGTCTAGGAATGCTTTGGCCTCAAATTCCAATTAACATGACTGGACCACAGACTTAAAGGAATATAACTGGAGTAGCATAATTAAAGCCAAGGCCTAACCAATTACTTTCAACTCTATGTGAAGAAATAGTGGATTACGCAAGCAGGCATATTTTGCATTGAAGCCTAAACTAGGCGAGCATAAACAAGAATTCAGAATTTCTAGGACCAACCAGGAGAAAAACTTCCCTCCCTCCCCCTTTTACTTTTCAATCCTCATGGGTATTATTCCTTTTTAATACAGACTGGTATATCAAGCTAATCTCCCTTGATGTCAGTAGTGAAACAGCTCATCAGGTAAATCTGACCGTTCTGATTTTATGTTCAAAAAGGGATCCTTCAATTGGAAGATGGAGTCCCATGTAGCTATTAGCTCAAACACTCAGACACTGAATGATCAACATGAATATTAAAATTTTCTTGATTGTTGTAGATTTATTGTCTTCTGGCATTCCAAGACCCATACTAAACAGCAAGCTAGCCATTTCAAAATGACTTCTCAGGTTTGTCTCTGTCTATCTAGAAAATAGAATCCCTCTTTAAACTTCAGTACAATTCTACAAGTACTTTTCAAGCAAATACTCTGTACCTAACACCTAATTAGGCACTACTGAGGATACAATAAATAATAAATACTTGTTCTCTTATTTCAAGAAACCTGATTTTTCTGCTGGAAAGACAAAACTAACAAATAATTCAACAGCAATACTGGATGGTATATAAAGTAGCAGTTCATTATAAGAGAAACCTCATTATAAGAGAATTATTTTACGTAATTCTCCATACGTAAAATAAACACAGAATATTATTTATTCAATGTGAAAAGTGATTTGTAAGTGAGATAATCCAAAGGGTGCAGGTTGAGTGCTAACTATCCTTTCTTAATTAATAAATGAAATAATCTAACAAAATATTATCCGCTAGTCATGTAGCAAATGTTAAAAAAAAAAATTCTAATTCTTTAAAAAGGAAACAAATATCAACATCTTACCACAAATGCAATTTGGAAAAGAAAATCTACTTGGTCTGCACATGAAATTCAGAATTAACAGTTTCAGAGTAAAGACAAGTTTTACTATTTGTGATGCTAAATGCTAATTTAATAAATATACAATATATTGTTCAAAAAAAAACCTCTGCCACTTCCACTTATGGTCAGCAGAGCTTAAACAACACATAAAGTGACTCAACCTCTACAGCTGAATGGAACTGCTCTATTTAATTTTCCACAGGAAAATTTATACAGTCAAACAATGTTTTATCATTTTAAAAACATTGCCCAGCATAAATTTTCCCCATGTGAACAGAGAGCAACACTTCTATATTTCATAATCTCTTATGCAAATTGTCCTGTATCAATATACCAAACAATTCTGGGTTTCATTAAAATTTTTAGGAAATGGCTAGGGCCCTTTTATTTACTTATTATTCAGTGTAATCTCAGGACCACTGACAGCCATAAGGTCTTTACCAAATAGATTTCTTAAACAGCCACAGAACCTAAAACAGGCTTTCATATAAGCAGGAGTTCAATAAGCACCTGTAAAATGCATCAGCAGTTTTAATATCCATTCAAAAGCAACACCTTTCTTCCCTTTAGCTAGGATGAGGGGTTTTATTATGGAAAGCAGAGTAGAAGAGGAAGGTGGCACTTGGGGCCTTTGCCCTCATAAGTAATCCATTAACTGCAAAAAAGAGAAAAAACCAACTAAGAATACACTCTAGGAATACAAACAAGCTCCATGCGACTGGGCCATGTCCAGGGTTCTAATTTTAGGTGCTAAATGGTCTTATAAACTAGAATTCAGACGTTCTTGGTGTGTGTGTTTGTGTGGGGGTGTGTGTAGCATAATGCTAATACATAAAAAATGGTTTTCAGAGTTTTTTGGTTTTTTTTTTTTTTTTGCATAAAGGCATGGAAATCAAAGCTTATCTCCAAGTAACTAAAAGGAAGCTTACCCAATCTTTAGAAGTGATTTGAATACAGTATTTAATTCTCTCTGGCTCACTTTTTTTTTTTTTTTGCATTATTCATTGAAAACATTATCTCTGGGTATTTATAGCATACAAAGTAAAGGAAAAAGTATTTTCCCCAGACTACTATGGCAAGGGGTAACAGACTGTGCACAAACAAAATGTTAAGCTTTAGAAATGAAAAAATGGAAGTATTTTGAAACTGAAACTTACTGAAAAGCCAAAGCCTGCTAGAATCAAACAATACTGAAGGATAGGGGCATCGGAAAGTTTTTAAAAGGATTATCTCGCTTTGAAGAAAATAAGAACAGACTTTCAAATTTGATGCTGTGCAAATAGAATTTAAAAATTAGGCTCAGCAGCATCCTCTTACTGACTGAGCCTACAGGTCGAACTTTATTATAAATGACAGATATTACCCCTCAGAAGCTAGGATGGGATAAAATAAAATAAGTTATTCTTCAAGTTTTTTGCTGAAGCTGGTTGTTTAAAATATTTATTTAAGTAAGTACCATTGAGCTGAAAAGGTCAGTATAAAAAAATACAGTTTCCATCTTTGCATGGGTGAATCCGGTTTACACACTGAAAGAAATTTGGTGGTAAGATAATTAAAGGTGAAAAACTTTATGTTTCTTCTGAGGCTTTCTACTGTGATTGATAGTCTTAGAAATTACTTAAAAGGAAGCCCAGGCTTTATCAGAATCTGACACTTTTAGAGCTCTGGTTTGCCTGAACTGACACAAATAGAAGTACTCACTGGTTTGAAATAATGTAGGTTAATTCAAGGAGATAAAAGCTTTCAGAAAGGTATAGAGCAAAATACCTGGTCGCAGCTGAAGAAAAGAAACAAAGCACCTATGTTAGCAAACACAGGCTAAAAAGAGAACAGGAAGTCTGTCTTCTTAAAAACCTAAAACTCTATACAAAACTAAACTCTATCTTTCCCACAGACCTGGTGACTCTTCTATTTACTACCTTAGTGAATGGCAGCTATGGGGGGCAGAATAATGCACCCCCCACCCCAAATACCTCATGTCCTAATCTCTGGGACCTGTAAATGTCACCTTATTTGGAAAAAGGGTCTTTGCAGATTCTGATTAAGGATCATTAAGATGGGAAGATCACCACAGATTATCAGATCAGCGTGGGCCCTAAATGCAGTTGCACAGATCCTTAGAAGAGGGAGGCAGACAGAGATTTGACACAGAAAAGGAGACCTGAGTTAGAGAAGAGAGAGATTTGAAGATGCTGGCCTTGAAAATTAGAGCAATGTAGCCAAAGCCAAAGAAAGCTGGCAGCCACAACAAGCTGGAAGAGGCTAAGTACGAATTATCCCTGGAGTCTCCAGGAGGAGGAGAGCCACGCTGCAACACCTCAATTCCTGTGGAGTGATACAGATTTCAGCCTGGTGGCCTCCAGAACCATGAGAGAGAAATTTCTGTGGTTAGAAGCCACCAAGTTTGTGGTAATTTGTTACAATAGCCATAGGAAACTAATGCACAGCAGCACTGTTCAACCTCTATTCCATGCAAGCCTCCTGGAAGCTACCTTCCCCTTTCTCTCTCCCTCAACCCTAATGTTTCTACCAACTGACATCTGCTTCCATGTCCCAACTACTTTCCAGCTCTTAGATCTCTTAACTGGTCTTCCTTCCTCCCATCTCCAAGCTCATCCACAATGCTGCCCCCATAGATCCTTTCTAGTAAAAATCTGACCAATTCGAGCCCTAGCATAAAATCCATTACCTACAGAAACGGCAAATGCTTAATATTAAGCATTAAAAACATGCCTCATTCTGACCATTATTATATCTCCATTCTTCTTTAAGACCACCAGGATTTCACGTCTTCCACTGTATCTCTCTCATATTCTTTTTAATAGTCTGTGCTCCAGATAGTTCAAACAGTTTGCAGTCCCCCAAACTAACCGTGCCACCTCATCTTTCCATACTCACATTTTACCGACAATTCCATTCCCTGAAATTTCCTCACCATATTCTATCTTCTAGGAACTGTGAGTCCATCTTTCAGCCTCTCCCCCATTGCTGTGCCTTAGGAGGTAGAACCTGTTTTTCCCCTCATCATGCCCAGTGTGAACTCCCTTCACAAATCCCATGTCCACTATTTACTGAGCCAGTGACCAAGCCCTGTCCTGAGCACTTTACATAAACCATTTCATTAACCCTTACCAAAATCCTAGAAAGTTGCAATAATTATTAGATTCCATTTCCCAAATGAGATAATAAATTCAGAGAGGTTAAATGGAGTGGTCCAAATCACAGCAATAGTAAGTGGTCGAGTTGTAATTTTGTAATTGTTTCACTGATTTTTAATTTTGATTTCTGATGGTTATACTGACTATTTACATTAATGAAGACAAAAAAATCAAATCACCTATAAATAATGTCATAATTTAGCATCATTTTGGAAGCTATAGAAAATAATACATAAAATAAAAATGAGAGACAATATTGGGAAGAAAAAATTCAATTATCATTACTTTTATAAGATTTCATTTTGTACCTAGAGAGAAAAACAAGAGAACAAAAGCTTTTGAAATTAAGATAGTTCACTAAAGTGACTGGAGGCATGATATATATAAATATAAAGGCAATAATTTTCCTGTGCATTAACTGATAATTAAAAATGACCAAATTGTCCAGAGCAGTTATCTTGTTGCCTTAGGTTGCTGAAGTGAGGTCTGTGCAGCCCTCTGACACAATAACTTCACTCTCAGAACTTATGTTACCATGAAAGAAATCTCAGACCACAGTCTGCCAAAACAACATTCATCAGCAAGCAGGACCCAGACAATGACAAAAAATTCCAGCTCCCTTCATCCTGTTCCACTCCAACAGCACCTTAAGGCAGATCTGACCATATTCTGGTGGCAAGACTTATCTAACCTTCTGGCCAGGTTAGTCTTAGAGAATCCTCTAAGCACTCTGCTCCCAGGATCCAGGAGTTCTTAGGCTTAGCAGCCTAGTGTTAGCACCCCTAACAGCATAACCACAGGATTTTAGATAAACATGGCCTGTTGACTTTCCCAATATTTCTAGCCAAACCATAAATCCTTTTTAAATAACAGCTTTAGTGAGATATATTTCACATACCATGAAACTCACTACTTTAAAATATAAAAGTCAGTGGTTTTTATGTATTCACAGAGTTGTATAACCATCACCACTACCTAATTTTACAACTTCACCTCTAAAGAAACCCTGTACTCATGAACAGTCCCTCCCTTTTCCTTTCTCCACTCCCAGTCCCCTGGGAATCATTAATCTAATTTCTGTCTCTCTGAGTTTATTCCCGACATTTCATATAAATGGAATCATACAATACATTGACTTTTGTGACTGGCTCTTTAATATTGCATGTTTTTTCAGTTCGTTCATGTTGTAACATGTAGCAGTACTTTCATTCCTTTTTATGGCTAAATAATATATTATAAATAATATAATATATTATATATTAATATATTATAAATGATATATAATAAATAATATAATAATATAAATATACCATTCTGTTCATCAGTTGATAGATATTTGCATTGTTTCTATTTTTCAGTTATCATGAATAATGATACTTCGAACATTCGTGTACAAGTGTTTGTGTGGACATGTTTTCATTTCTTTTGGGTAAATACCAAGGATTAGATTTGCTAGGTCAAATGCAAACTCTATTTTTAGCATTTGAGGAACTGCCAAGCTTGTTTCCGAAGTAGCTACACCATTTTACATTCCCATGAGGGTTCCAATTTTTCCACACCCTCTCTAACTCTTATTGTCTGTCTTTTTTAATATAACCACCTACTCGGTTAAACCACATATCAGATCACCACAAATTATGCCAATGAAAGAAAGTCATTTCTAACATCAAAAATAGTAAACATAAAACCCTCCATAGCTGGCATGTGGAATCCTGATTAGACTTCAAATGCTACCTCACCACATCCAGAGATGGCACTCCTGACAGGAATACTTCAAATTTAACTCTACTTAAGATTTAACTCTATAATCTAACATACATATCTATATGACATATTCGCTACTGAAATATTTCAAAGTAAATTATAGACAAAATAACACTAACAACAACCAAGTAGAAAAGACTGGAAGCTAAAATAAAATCCTGTTTTTGGCATGGATTAATACTTGCTATACTTTACAAAAAGCCAGGAGAAAAGAATAAGTGATTTGTTAATGAGTGCATTTTAAACTTCTATGTGGAAAATGATACGACAAAGTTAAAATACAGTATTTGTTGTACACATGATAGATAAAAGTTTAAGCTTATAACTATACAAAATATTCTGTAAAACTAATGAGAAAAAATATAAGCACCCCAAAGGAAAAATGGACTAAAGATATGAATATGCATTTCATAAGAATTGTTCATTGAGCATAGAAGATCATACTTAGTGATAAGCAATGATATGCAAACAAAATAAATATTAACATGGTATTCTCCTGTGATAAAGGCAATTATTAACTTTATACATTACAGCTCATCTGGTTATGTGAAAGAAAAGAGGGAAAATTGTTATAAAAATTCAGAGATGTTTTATAGAGCCCAGATTCAGGAATACATCTATGGAAAGAGCCAAAACAGGGGCAGAAACAGCAAGTCTCCATTTCTCTGTAGGCACCTACTATCTACTTCAATCATCTTTATTTTCTTTAATTGCCTCCCCTACTTCCATGGGGCATACGGTGGAAACATGGATGCCCAGATTTTTTAAGCCTTACATTGTAAAATTCTGGCACATAAGAAGAGACTGTCATCTTTTTTAAACTTCATTACAATTAGAAAATTTCATGAATTTGACAAGCTTGATAGGATGCCCACTGCTGAAATAACCAACTGTGATTAAGTGTGTAAAACACTATTATTTCTCTAAATTGAATTAAATTCCCTTCCCTGGAGTATTGGTTGCAATCAAGGAGAAAGGTCACATTTATTCAAAATTATTCATTCTTCGAAATTATTCTTTCAGTACATAGTGACTGAATATCTACTATATTCCAGGCACTATTCTGAGATCTATTCTATGTGCATGCGCACAGCCCTCGGCCTCATTTCCCAGTTCTGAGAAAGCGCCGACCTCCTCAGCTGGGTCACATATGCCCCTATGCAACTAAAGCGCAATACCGACCTGCTGCCACAGCTCTATGCATGCACACAAAGGGTTCTGTGCCTTAGACCAGCGCACACCAGGATTATGCCCCCCAGACCACTGCACCCACACTGCTACATCCTCCCTGGCCGCTGGGCACCAATGTTCACAAACATCAGCATAACATCCCCAAACTGCACCCATACCTGCACCTGAAACAAATCACCATACTGAGTGTTCCACCCCATGCCCTGCTCCCTGCTGTACAACCATCTGCAAACACAAGGCCTTAGACTACTGAGAGAAATCAACTCACAAAGCAAATCAATCCAGATATTTACATCAACAAAGACAGCAGAAAATCACTAAGCATATCACAATGAAGACAGATATAGCCCTGCCTAATGACCAAATTAAAACACCAGAGGAGACACAGACATCGGAACAACTAATGAAAGATGTTCATACAAGTCTACTTAATAAAATAAGTGTGGTAGCAAATGACATAAAGGAGATCAAGAAGACAGTAGAAGAGCATAAAGAGGAACCTGAAAGAAATAGAAAAATAGCAGAAACCACAGAGATTAAAGACTCTCTTGACCAAATAAAAACCAGACTAGAGGCACACGACACTAGATTTGAAGAAACAGAAAAAAGAATAAGTGATATAGAGGACAGGATAATTGACTTCGAAGACTCAAAACATCAAATGGCAAAAAAGATGGAAAAAAATGAATGGGAACTCAGAGAAATGATAGACAAAACAAAGTATGCAAATAAAAGAATCATTGGTGTCCCAAAAGGAGAAGAGAGTTGTAAAGGGCTAGGAAGAGTAGTGGAAGATATAATGGGGGAAACTTCCCAACCCTCATAAAGGACATAAATATACCAGTCAAAGAAGCTCAAAGAACTCCAAACAGAATAAATCCAAATAGGATTTACCCAAGGCACATACTAATCAGTTTGTCAAATGTTGAAGAGAAGCAGAAAATCCTGAAAGCAAAAAGAGAAAAACAATCTACTACTACATACAAAGGAAATTCAATAAGACTGAGTTAAGACTAAACTCAATTAGCACCCTGGAGGCAAGGAGGCAGTGATATGACATATTCAAGATCCTGAAAGAGAAAGACTTCCAGCCAAGAATCCTGTAGCCAGCCAAATAGTCCTTCAAAACTGAGGGAGAGATTAAAATTTTCACAAAGAAGTCCTGAAAGAATTTGTCAACAAGAGACCAGCCCTACAAGAAATATTAAAAGGAGTACTGCTGGCTGAAAAAAAGACAGGAGGAGGGCACAGAATTGAAGAGTACCACAAAAGGTAATCTAAATAATACAAAGAGAAAGAGGGAAATGAATACATAGATCTGACAAATAAAATTAAAAAGATAAGATGGTAGAATCAAGAAAAGCCTTTTCAGTAATAAATTTGAATATTAACAGACTAAACTTGCCAATTAAAAGGTACAGATTGGCAGAATGGATTAAGAAACATAATACAGCTACATGATGCTTACAAGAGACTCATCTTATACACAAGGATATAGATTGAAAGTGAAAGGATGGAAAAAGATTTTCTATGCAAGTGTGAATGAAAAGAAAGCAGGAGTAGCTATACAAATATTGGACAGAATAGACTTTAAATGTAAAGACATCATAAGAGACAAAGAAGGACACTATATACTAATTAAAGGGTTGATTCACTGAGAAGATAAAACAATCATAAATGTTTATGTCCCCAATCAAGGAGTTCCAAAGTATATGAAACAGATATTAATAAAACTGTATGGAGTGACAAGTGTTTCAACAATAACAGTAGGAGACGTCAATACACCATTCTCCTCTATAGACAGAACAACCAGACAGAAGATCAGCAAGGAAATAGAGAAGTTAAATAGCTTGATAAATGAACTAGACCTAACAGACATATACAAGTCATTGCACCCCAAAGCACAAGGTCATACATTCCTCTCCACTGCTCACAGAACATTCTCCAGGATAGATCATACGCTGGGGCACAAAACAGGTCTTTAAAAATTTTTAAATATTGAAATTATTCACAGCACTTTCTCTGATCACAATGGGATGAAGCCTGATCTCAATAATCA
This sequence comes from Tamandua tetradactyla, assembly GCF_023851605.1. NCBI lineage: Eukaryota > Metazoa > Chordata > Mammalia > Pilosa > Myrmecophagidae > Tamandua > Tamandua tetradactyla. The sequence continues at coordinate 98,050,189 of NC_135333.1, forward strand.
CCAAAGAATAAGAATATTCACAAATATGTGGAGATTAAATAACATACTCTAATACAACCAGTGGGTCAAAGAAGAAATTGCTGCAGAAATAACTAGCTATCTGGAGATGAATGAAAATGAGAATACAACTTCTCAGAATTTATGGGATGCAGCAAAGGCTGTACTGAGAGGGAAATTTATAGCCCTAAATTCCTATATTAAAGACGAAGACTTAACAACAAACTTGGAGTAACATGAGAAAGAACAGCAAACTGACCCCAGAGCAAATAGAAGAGAAACAACAAAGATTAAAGCAGAGATAAATGAATGGAAGAATAAAAGAATAATAGAAACAATCAATAAAACCAAAAGTTGGTTCTTTGCAAAAAATCAATAAAAGTAATGGGCTACTAACAAGACTGACAAAGAAAAAAAGAGAGAGGACGCAAATAAACAAAATCAGAAATGAGAAGGGTGCATTACCACAGACCCTGAAGAAATGAAAGAAATCATACAAGGGTATTATGAACAACTATACACCAACAAACTAGACAACCTAGATGAAAAGGACAAATTCCTGGAGACACACAAACAAGCTACAATGGCTCGGGAAGAAATAGAAGATCTCAACAAACCAATCACAAGTAAAGAGATTCAATCAGTCAACAAAAATCTTCCTACAAAGAAGAGTCCAGAGCCAGATGGCTTCACAGGGCAATTTTATCAAACATTCCAAAAAGAACTAACATCAATCCTGCTCAAATTTTTCCAAAAAATTCAGGAAAAAGGAACCCTACCTAACTCATTTTATGAAGTTACTATCATTTTAATATCAAAACCAGGCAAAGATGCTATAAGAAAGGAAAACTGCAGGCCAATCTCTCCAATGAGCATAAATGCAAAAATTCTCAATGAAATATTAGCAAATCAAATCCAACAGCACATTAAAAGAATTAAACAACACGACCAAGTGGGGTTTATACCAGGAATGCAAGGATGGCTCAATACAAGAAAATCAACTAATGTAATACAGTACATTAACAAATCAAAAAGTAAAGATCACATGATCATCTCAATTAATGCTGAAAAGCATTCGACAAAATTCAGCATCCTTCTCTGATAAAAACACTCCAAAAGATAAGAATCAAATGATAGAAATCAAATGATTCCTACCTCAATATGATAAAGGGAATATAGGAAAAACTGATAGCCAGCATTGTACTCAATAGAGAGAGACTGAAAGCCTTTGCCCTAAGATCAGGTACAAGACAAGGATTCCCACTGTCACCACTATTATTCAACATTGTGCTAGAAGTTCTAGCTAGAGCAATCAGGCAGGACAAAGAAATAAAAGGCATCCAAATTGGAAAGGAAGATGTAAAACTCTTATTATTTGCAGATGATATGATACTACACTTAGAAGACCTGAGAAACCTACAGCAAAGTTACTTGAGCTAATAAACAAATCCAGCAAGGTGGCAGGATATAAAATTAATGTGCAAAAATCAGTAATATTTCTATACACAGCAATGAGCTAGCTGAGGAGTCAGTTAAGGAAAAAATTCCATTGAAAATAGCAAACAAAAGAATCAAATACTTAGGAATGAACTTAACTAGGGAGGTAAACGGCTTGCACACAGAAAACTACATAACATTGCTAAAAGAAATCAAAGGAGATCTAAATAGGCAGTAAGAAATTTCCTCCCCATGGATAGGAAGGCTAAATATAGTTAAGATGTCAATTCTACCTAAATTGATCTGCAGATCAACACAGTACCAATCAAAATTCCAACAACCTACTCTGAAAATTTGGAAAAGCTAACTACCAAATTTACCTGGAAGGGAAAGAGACCCCAAATAGCTGAAAGCATCCTAAAAAAGAAGAACGAAGTGGGAGGATCAACACTCCCTAACTGTAAAACCCATTATAAATCCACAGTGGTCTAAACAGCATGGTACCAGCACAAAGATAGAAGCACTGACCAATGGAATCAATCAAGAGTTCAGAAATAGACCACCAAATCTATGGTCAACTGATTTCTGACAAGGCCCCCAAATCCTGTGAACTGGGACAAAACAGTCTTTTCAATAAATGGGCATGGACAAACTGGATTCAATAGCCAAAAGAATGAAAGAGGACCCTTACCTTAAACCCTACACAAAAATTAACTCAAAGTGGATCAAACACCTAAATATAAGAACTAGCACTATAAAGCTTCTAGAAGAAAATGTAGGCAACCATCTTGAAGGCCCAGTAATAAGAGGTAGCTTCCTAAACTTTACAGCCAAAGCACAAGCAACAAAAGAAAAAATAGATGAAGGGAACTAATCAAAATCAAATGCTTCTGCACCTCAAAAGACTTTGTCAAAAAGGTAAAGAGACAGCCAACTCAATGGGAGAAAATATTTGGAAATCACATATCAGCAAAGGTTTGATTTCCTGTATATACAAAGAAATCATACAACTCAACAACAAAAGAACAAACAACCCAAAGATAAAATGAGCTAAAGATAGTAACAGACATTTTTCTGAAGAGCAAATACAGATGGCTCAAAAGCACATGAAGAGATGTTCATTTTCATTAGCCATAAGGGAAATGCAGATCAAAACTGCAATGAGATACCACCTCATATCTATAAGAATGGTTGCTATGAAAAAACAAACAGTAAACTATAACTGCTAGAGATGATGTGGGAAAATTGGGATACTTATGCACTGCTAGTGAGAATGTAGAATGGTGCAGCCACTATGGAAAACTGTTTGGCGGTTCCTTAGGAAACTAAATGTCAAGCTGCCCTATGACCCAGCAATAGCACTATTTGGTATATACCCAGAAGAGCTGAAAGCAAAGTCACAAAGACATTTGCACACTGATGTTCATAGCAGCATTATTCACAATCGTCAAAAGATGGAAACAAACCAAATGCCCATCAACAGAAGAGTCGATCAACAAAATGTGATATATACACATAATGGAATGTTATGCAGCAGTAAGATTAAAAGGCATCCTGAAGCACATGACAAGATGGATGACCCTTTGAGGACATAATGCTGAGCGAAATCAGCCAGACACTAAAGGACAGATACTGTATAATTCCACTTTTATGACCAGCATAAAGGTATAATCAGAGGCTCAAAATAAAGAATACAAGGGACTTAGAGATACACAGAAGCTAGAGATGGGTGAACTGATAGCTAATGAGCTCCAATGTAAGTAAATAGATTGGAGCGGAGGTGATTCTCTAGTAGGTCTAGAAGTAATATTACCATACTGAAGATGAGCAAGATTTAAAGGGGCTGTATAGACCTAAATGTCCCACTGACTCACTAGAAATATGAATGAGTTCTCGTAAGAATTACTTCAAAGATATGACTCTTGTATAAAGACTGTTTAAGTCCAGGGTACAAGGGGAAAACTGGTATTGTATGCTATGAGCCATGTTCAAAAGTAAACCATCAGCACTGCCACAGCAACAGCAGAGGTAAATAATGGGGGTAGGGACAAGAGTTAAGAGGAGGTTTAGATTCCCTATTTGGTGGGGGTGTGTTTATTGGTTTTCTGTCCTCTGGGAACAATGAAATTATCTAAAATTGAGAATATTGATGGACTGTGGATTTTAGGCACTATTCATGATGCCCAATGAATGCAAGTGGCTGAAGGATGGGTTGACGGAGAAGTAGACTGGCAGATGATGGTGTATACTTATGAACGAAGGTCATGCTGCTACAAAAAGGAACAATGTTGTAAAGCATGCAATGATGTGAATGAACATGTGGGACGTATTCATTCAATAAGCCAGAAACAAAAAAACAATGGTATGGCCACCTTTAGAAAATGCTTATAGAAAACAGGGGCCTAGATTGTAAGCTTTTAGAGCAGACACATTAAGTCCAGAGTGGTGATTATCATTTCTGGATTTCAAGAGGCTGTTTTATAATATATAACCTAATATTTAGAGATAAAATAAAAGGTTATATATATATATAACCTAATATTTAGAGATAAGAATGAAGTCGAACAGATTGGGGCTAAAGTATTTCAGAACATAGGGGTAAGGAGACAAAGTCTATATTTTAGAACCACACATTCTCTTGGAGACCAATGGAAGAAAGGTTTATTTGATCTGGAACTGAAATTTTCTGTAGCGCATAATCTAATTCAACCTATTTGTATAGCTCATTTGAACAAATAAAACACAGGAAGCATAGAATAAGAAAGAGGTCCTTTAATCCTGTATAGATTATTGTAATGCCTAGAAACATCCTCGAGTATATGAAACAGATAATCAAAAAGTATTGGCAAAGTCCCCTGAGAGAAGGGAGAAAGACTACAGAACTATTAAACCTTACCATCAGGGACTCCCCTGATACTGTGTCAAACTTTAGAGACATCCAAATCAATAGGCCATGCCCTTGATCATGAGGCTTACTCTTGTGAAGCTGACGTAGGTAGCGGAGAAGTTTAGACTACCTATAGGCATGCCTAAGAGTTACTTCTGGAGGACCTCTGTTGTTGCTCAGATGTGGCCTCAGTCTCTCCAAGCCAAACTCTGGAAGTGAAATCATTGCTGGCTCCCGCTACATGGGATGTGACATCCAGGGGTGAAAGTCTCCCTGGCAATGTGGAAAAGGACTTTCAGGGAATAATTCAGACCTGGCACCATGGAATCAACAATTACATCCTGACCAAAAGGGGGAAAAGAAGTGTAATTAAGAAAATATCAGTTGCAAATAGAGTCGAGAGGCTACTCTGGAGGTTGCTCTTATGCAAGCTTCAGGTAGACCTTGCTACCTATCATAACCTGACAACCCCCAACCAGAACCATTCCAGCCAATTGTAAAGAACGCCTAGGGCAAAATATAAGATTCTACAAGGGTTCCATGCACTAGAGTAACTTTCCAGGAACCTACATCCTACAGATGGGTCCCTGGTCCAGATAAGTCCTGAAACCTAGCCCAGCCTGTCCAGAACATCATAGTTCCATCTCCCTACCCCATATTAGTGACAGACCCTTCTAATATCAAAAATTTAGAACTGCCATAGCCCAAATACCCCTAAAGAGAGGGACGGAAATATCAAAGGTGATGGTGGAATTATACATAGAAGATAAGACTTAACAAATGAAAAAAAATGCTGAATCATTAAATTGGTATCTCTTTTAGTCTCCAGTATTTTAAAGCAGCTAAAGTAAAAACCTAAAATTGTGAAATTGTAACCCATGTCAAACTCTGAAATACAGTCTACAACTAATTTTGGTGCTGTGTTTTGAAATTTATAGCTTTTTTGTATATATGTTATTGTTCACAAAAAAGAAGGGAAAAAAAGTCAACTGTGATGATAAAAAAATATTTAAGCCCTCTAGCCCCCTATATTTTTCCTTCTAGCTGCTACAGAATAGGAGAGGATTATATGTAGCCCATGACAAACTCTGGGATCTGTCCTGTAACCACTTTTTGAAGAGTGCTTTGAAAACTATTGTTTTATTTCTTCGCTTTGCATCTATGTTATACTATAGAATAAAAAAAAGTTAAAAAAAAAAAAAATAGAAGGATGTGAATGACTACTTCAGAAGCCCACTTCATAAAGGCCTCTCAGAGGAGGGGACCTTTGACCTGAGAACTGAATGAAAGATTGTAGGCAGGTGAAGATCTGGTTACAGAGTGCTCCAGGCAGACTGCATGGCAAAAGCAAAGGCCCAGAGACAGGGTGAGAAAGTGGGTAGACTCACATGAACTGAGGTAAAGAGGAGATGGAACCCACTAATCCTAGTAACACGTAAAATTCAGGGTGAAATCTTGTGAATGTTGTGGAGGACAATCAGTGTCCTGAAGAAGGAGGCTTGCACAGTTTTAAAAATACTGATATCCACTTTACTAATATTGGAGAGTCTGTGGGGAAATTGGCATTCTCATGAAACCAGATAGGGTCCTATTTTGGTACATTTTCTAGAGTTTAAAAACATTTACCAAAATGGGATATGCATATTCTTTTTGATATGCCAGTCTGTATCTGGAAATACAGTCTAGGATATCAAGAATAGAAGTTGGAAAAAAAAAGAGGTATACGCAATTACATTCTTCTTACTATTGCTTATAATTTTTAAAACTCTAGAAAACTTAAATATCCATAAAATGAAGACTGATTAACAACATTAGATTTCAATCACATAATGCCATGAACCAATTCAATGGTAATTAACACTGAAGAGGCAGCATACTACAGTGGTTACAAGTATGGACTTAGGAACCACCAGCTCTACTACTTACAAGCATAATTACAAGCATGATTAGCTATGTGACCAAAAACTCTGCATGCCTCAGTTTTTCATCTGTAAAAGGAGATAATAATAGCATCTATCTCTTAGAGTTGTTTGGGGAATCAGTGAGCTAATGTGTACAAAGTATTCAGAGCTGCAACCAGTATGGGGTAAACATGAGACAAGGTGTCTAGGGGAACAAGGAGCAGAATAACATGGGGTGACAATGGCCTAATGCTCCCATGGCTGCTGGGTATTACTACTCCTCCAAATTCCTATTTACATCCATGAAATTCAAAAGGGCCTGTGCCAGTTTAAAACTGAAAAGCCATGTTTTAATCCTAACCCAATCTTGCAGGGTGGGAAACTTTCACTGGATTGTTTCCACGGAGATGCAACACCCCCAATTGTGAATGTGGCCTTTTGATTAGATGGAGATTGTCCCCACCCATTCAAGGAGGGTCTTGATTAGTTTACCGGAGTCCTTTAAAAGGCAAAACATTCCAGAGAAACCTCAGATGCAGGTACTTAAAGAACAACTGCTTCAGAGCCCACATGAGACCCAGACGTTTGAAGATTCAGAGCCCAAGAGACATTGCCATGTATCTCCCCATGAGATGATCAGGAAGCCAGAACCTGGAGGGAACCAAGGGCAGCCAAGAGATGAAACCCAACACTGGAGAATCCAAGTAAGGAACTCCCACAGGAAACAGAGGCTGTAAGCAATGGGGCCCAGGAGCAAGGGACCAGCAGATGTCAACCAGATGCCTTCCCAGCTGACAGAGATGTTCCAGATGGCATGAGCCTTTCTTGAGTGATGGTAACCTCTTGTTGGTGCCTTAATGTGGATATTTTCACAGCCTTAGAATATAAACTTGCAACCAAATAAATCTCCTTCAATAGGTGATCCATTTCTGGTATGTTGCATTCTGGCAGCATTATCAATAGGGCCTAAGAGTTTCGTGAAAAAATGAAAATGGAATCCTCATGATTTCTTTTTGAGAATTTAATATTGGCCCCAGCTATCTGTGATGGCAGAAAAGTACAGCAAAAGTCCCTGAAAGGACCCTTTTCCCAAAAGAGGATGAAACCCTTACTGGAGACCTAGATCCAAAAACAGGGACCCAACACAGAATTCCTGGAGCTAGAAATGTGAAGTATGTGCCATGGAGCAAAAGTTGTGAGCATATGGATACAAAGAGCTGACTACTTCCAGACAGTCTTACCAAGGGGCTTCTGACTGGGAATGACCCTGGATAGATCACATAGAACCACAAATACCCAGTAAGTCAATAGAGACCTGCCCCAGGAGTTAATAAGCAGGAGTCCAGGGAAACAGACAGCAAGAGTACAAGCCAGATCCTGTAGCAAAAAGGCATGACTCAAATGCCAGTGGCATGTCAATAGTGACATCTTTTACAACAACAGTAAGGATTCTGTGAGACCGCAGAGAAAAAAAAGAAGAGTTTACTGAGCTTGGCAAAGGTCACTCTTTGACAGGTGCATTCAAATTCCTGCTCTCCAAGGAAGCGACACCAGGATTGGAAAGGGGCATACAATGAGCATGCAGAATGGTTCCAAAGAGTATGAGGTTGGAACCTCATACTCTTTGTTATCCATGGTTTTCCAACTATTTCACAGAATGCCAGTACATAAGTAAGAATCCCTTGCTAAGTAACAGAAACTTTCCATACACTTTATCAATGGTATGTCATATAACCCTCATAGCAACTGCATGAGAAGGAATTTATAAATCAAAACACACAGGGATTAACTAATTTATCCAAACTCTCATAGCTGGTAAGAAAATATACAGAACTACAATTTAAATCCAGATCTTTCTAGCTCTAAAACTGTACTCTGCCCCTTAGTAAATTATACCATTTCCCACAATTATGCTGCAAAGCTTGAGATTAGTGTGTTATTTTTTCAATACTTCCTCCCGCCCACTCTGAAAGCAGTAACAACATTTCAGCTCACCTGCTAACAGCTAAGTAGGCAAAGAGTTTCACATACTTTAAACAATTAGTAGCATGGCAATTTTTGCAGAGCTTACTGTTTCTCTAGAGACAATTGTCAATCTAGCACATGAAGCATGATTTGAAGGTAATGCTGATCATCTGTCCACGAAGCAAAAGCTGATGATTGTGCTAGGTTCACAAATCACCACAGAGGAGAAAACAGATGCTAAAACTACTCGATCCGATGTCAACTCAGATGCTCCTGCCTTCTAGCCACTACTCCCAATCACATGACTAGGTTCTCGAACTCTTTGTCTAGCAGCTGCTGAATGTTACTTCTTCAGGGAAAAACAAAGTAATCCTAGTTTCCAGGCTCAACATTACAAATGAAACTCTCTAAAGGCAGGGTTGTCTGGAGTCAATCAATACACAGGCTATACAAGGAGACTGATACTACGGCTATAAAGGTAAGGTTAAATTGTCAGCATTTTTTATTTCTTCTCCTTTAGCCTTTAAGCAACAGCTTCTATAATTTGTTTGGATCACTGGACAATTCAGACTTACCTAAGAGAATTGTGAGTTTTGCAGAATCAATGATGGAATTTAGAAGAAGGAGGAATTAATATGTAAAGGAAATTTGTTTGTAAACATAAATGATCAGCTGGGATAGGGAGACTTAAAATAGTTTCCTAACAGGTTTCTGTCATCCTTGCTGCAGGTGATCTCACCAGAAATGGGCTCTTGACTCCAAGGTACTCATCTACAAGGCCCCCTAAAAATTTTTAAGGTTCAGTAGCAACTGTGAACCCAGGCTACAAACAGGTCTACAAATCGTCAATGTTAACCAAATGAAACAAGCATAGGTAACTGCCCAAACACATCTTCTCCCTCCTATCTTATATAAGTGATTTTATTTTAAAAAATTGATGTTGCACTCTTTCTGGCCTCTATGCCTTCTCGTTCACCACTTGTCTCTACTTTCCTTTCTGCAAACTATACATTGACTAATTGCTAAGCACTTTCTATATGCAAGACAGTGAAGTAGGTTCTAAGCACAATACAAAGGTGAATAAGACAATTCCTGTCCTATAAGAATTTATAGTACAGTAGTGTCTGACATCCTTTTGAATGTTTATTCAGCAGGGATAGGTTACTAACTGCCAGAAAAAGGGATTTGGTGTTGGAGAATGTGTTATGAACACAAAAACTCCTGGCCCCAGATTATTTATATTCCATACGGGGACAGTCTTGTAAATAAATATGTGCAGTAAAATGAGCATTGTGCGTGATAAATTCAGTATAGACTACAGCAGTAGAAAGGGATGGCAGTCAGTTCTCTATGAAGGAAAAGGAAAAGTCTTAGAGAGAGAGTGATGCCTGAACTATCAGTAGAGTTCATCAAGCAACATGACAAAATGAGAAGCAGAACCATTCCCACCAGAGAGAACCAAGTTGTGAGCATCAGGATATGCTCAGAAAATGCAAATGATCTGAAGTGGCTTAGAATTTAGGAGAGTTTAGAGGGGAGCATGGGGAAGGTGAGGGGGTGGGACACAGAAGGAGAGAAAGAAGCCTGAAAAGCTAGGCCAAGTTCAGGTTACACAGGCAATTGAAGGGTTTTAAATCAGAGAGCAGTATGGTATTTGCCCCTTTAGAATGGGACTTTCAGCAGCCCAATGTGCAGGACTGATGGCAATGGGGTGGGGGTTGGCCAAAGCAAGGCATGAAGTTGAAAGAATCAAGAAACTGTGCCATGGTCCCTGCACTTAGTCAACAAAGCTGAGGCTCCATCAGAAGCACAGTGATCAGCCATGTTACAGAAATGATGTGGAAGGAAAAGAGGCCATAGAGGATGTCGGTGCTTGAGGCTCAACCAAAAGAAATTTTACTGGGTTATTAAAATGGACATAGAGGAGATGGCAGAGAGGAGTTAGTCCCTTATAGGGAAACAAACTGGAATTTTAAGAAGTGCCCACAAATACCTTTACAGATCTTTGACGCTGTTCTGATGATACCCCTTGTTGAAAATGACTGGTTTAAACCAGGTCCCCCAAATGATAATGATACAAATACACGATAATTTCATTTTAGAAATTGCATTTTGTGCAGGCTGGAAATATCCAATCATAATGTTTTAAACTAATTCCCTTTTGTACTGCCTTCATTGAAATAAAGTTGTTTTATAATTTTGCATCTTAAAAAAAATTCTATAGTTACAACTGCTAATGAGGTCTGTGTCTCTGCAAAGATTTGATGTAATCAAGCAAGACATAATATTTTAGGCTAAATAAAATCAATTGAGTACTTAAGATACATTAGCAGTGTTACAAGCACTTAGGAAATTACTTAGACAATCCAACAAAGCTTTATAATCAGACAAGTGTAAGAAATGACATGATTTATGAATAGTTACTTAAGTAAATTTGCTCATCTTTTACTTGTATATAGGAAATAAAGTTGTTTTTTCTTTTTTCCAATTCCCAGCTGTCCTAATTAAATTAGCCTCAAAAATATATAGTTGGATTTTACAATCTAAAATACAGAAAGCAATATTTTCTTTTCCATCTTCTCATTCTTGACTAAGTTTTAGGTGAATCTATGGTTAAGACAATGAAAGAATCACAAGTCAGGCTTTTCTAAAATTTTGTTATTACTTTGTTCCACAAAGTTAAAATTAGTAGAACAATAACAGGGTATGGAAAAAAGCACATTAGCACATGCTAAGGTTGAATTGACATGTTTAAGTCCTAAGCCCCGGAACCCATGAATTTCCTTATTTGGAAACAGGGTCTATGTAGATATAGTCAATGTAAGAGAAGGTTATATTGAATTGTAGTGGGTGCTAATCCAATACAACTGGCATCTTCATAAGAAGAAAAGAGACGGCGTCAAGAACACCAAGTGTTAACAGAGCAGGAGTTTGCATCTTCAAGCCAAGGAACACCAAGGATGGCTAGAAACCATGAGGAGCCACCAGAAATTGGAAGAAGCAAGAAGAGATTACTTCCTAGAGCCTTTGGAGGGAGCATGGCCCTGGCAGCACCTTGAATTTGGACTTCTATCCTTTAAATTTGTTTTAAGCCACCCAGTCTGCAATACTTTGTTATGGCAACCCTGGGAAATATAGCACAAAAGAAACCTATTGCCTCCTGAAAAGGCTAGAACACCAAACAGCTGTTCTTACCCTAGATTTTACCCAAATGAAACCGCCATGTGTTGTTGTGGTCTAGCAACTCATAAACTAATTCATTAGATCTTTTCCCCAACACAAAATTTTTCTTGGATGAAAGATCTGCTCATTATTGTTCCTATTTAGAAATGCTATATAGGACTCCACTCAGGCAAATTCTACTACTTCTCTTTTAATACACAGTATCTGTCCCAGATTAAGCAAAGTATCTGTCAGTATTTAAAATGTATTAAATGTCTGCTTTTAAAATTAGCTTAGCTCTGCTTGAAGACAACATAAGTTAACTTAATGATTTGTTTCTCATTTCTTCGCATATAAAACTGTGGAGAATGTTTTATATCACTAAGACTGAATAATTATGTTTTTTATTGAATACCGGTAAAATCAGTCATTTTAATACTCTTAAACTGCATACACTGTTATTTTTACAGGTGTAGATATATAGACTACTTAGTGAGTACCCAGGTTCATCCTTCCCATCAGGCAGCAACCATATGTTGAAAACCTTCTATATCCAAAGCCCAAAGTTAGGTTTTTTGATAATAAATGATAAAACAAATATGTACTCTTAAAGTTGGTTGGGGCAACACAGACATGCAAAACCTTAAGTAATTTCAAGTTTACAAGTAAGAATGAAATAAAAATACAAGAAATTTAACATAGGCACTGAAAGGAAAGAGCGATTCATTGTAGCTGCAAGAATCTAATGCAAAATCATGGTTTGCTGTGAGGTGAACCTTGACAACTCAGGACAGGCAGAGAAATGAGAAGACAACTTTACAGTCCATAGAAAGAGAAAAAAAATGATGAGAAGCATAAACAATGATAAATAAACACAACAGATTTGGGGATCAGCTGCTCATCCACTTTGGCTATAGTGACCATGACTTAGAAGAGAGGGGAAGGGCAAGCTTGGGGAGAAATAGGAAAATACCTTGAGCACCACATTAAGGTGCTTGAATTTTACCTGTAAGCAAAGAGGAAACATTGAAATTTTTTTCAAAAAGAAAATCACATGATTGGACTCTGGTCAGGAAGCTAACTATTCAACATGTGAACAACAAATTTAAGAAGTGAATTCTAGAGTCACAAAAGAATAATTCAGAGAAGGCCTGGGATGCACCCAAATGGCAGGAGGAGAATGGAAAGGAGGGGGACAGACACTTTGAAGAATCAAATAGATAAACCTTGGTGTCTGATACAACGGTTTAAAAGTATTGAAATGATTTCCTCAAATTTATGAAATAAGGAAATAAAAGGCTATGATAGAGAAGTAATAGCACACATGACACACTTACTGATTGATTTGATTTCAAAAGTCCAGTACAGCATTCTTTTCCACAAAGCCCAGCTGTCCCCTCAGAAACCTCCTAGACTCTACTTTAGGCACTCAGTAATGTCAGAATTAGCATACAGGCCAACCCATTTGCCATCTCTACTGTAAATTAAACATTTGCCACAAGATATAAGTGGTAAAAAAGTGGCATATTACAACAAGCAGGAAAGACACAGTATCTATTAATATCAAATGCTCTTCATTTCTAAGATGAGCAAAGCTGGCTTTAGATCCCTGTTGAGAGGAAAAACTAGAACAGCAACAGCAGAACTTGACATCCTTTTGGGAAAATATTAAATGAAATGAGGACTTTAAAGTATCAAATGGCTGGCATTAGAAATAATTTACTTAATATCCCTTAACACACTCAGAAACTAAAGTTAAGGCCTAAGTTTTCAGAGTCTCATATGGTGAAGCCTGGCCTAGAAAATCATGTGTAATAAGAGCAACAAATTCATACTTTGTGGATAGAAATTAAGATTTTCTAAATCCTTGCATACTATTATACTGTTCACTTTTTCTACTCATTGTCTAAGCAACTAAATTTTCTTTTAATAAAAAAGAAAACATCTCTTAAAGCTGTTCGTTAAATAGCAGCATATTTCATTTTGTCCCATGTATATAACTGAAAAGTTTTTAAGATTAAAATTTACAAATCAACATTTTACATACACTAGAGGAATTTTCATTTAAAATATATTCTGATATGAATGTTTTGAAAGGGAGAAAAACTTTCATTGGTTTTTAATTATCAAATATCAGTTATCGTCACCTGGTTTAGCTAGTTTGCAAACGGGCAATGACAACCCCAAAATTTCCTTAAACTGGAGCATGTCTACATTTTAATTTAAAGTTCTGTTTCTAGAATCATAGAATTATAATTCATAAATTATAAAAGCTACCAAGTTTAATGGTAACTTCCCCACTATTAAGAAAACAATGGCCTGAAATAGTAGGAGCTTGACGTCATTTCTCAACTGAACTGGTGAAGTTGAGTATCATGTAGTCAATTCAATTAATACTCCTTTACCTTTCATTTGCCCATTTCCCTAGCATCACAAGTCATCTAGACTAGGATTCTACCTTTTCTGTAGGAACCAAGGCTCAGAGATGGCACAAGTGAAAAAGGTTGCAGGGTTAGAGTCAAAAATAGAATGTAAAATCAGGACTCTTCCACTACACATTGCTGAATTGCATCATTCCATAAGAAAGCCAGGAGCCATTTAAATGACATTCAAATGGAAAAATGATTTAAGTGAAACAAAGAAATCAGAATCATTTCATTTTAATTAGACAAGTCGCAAAAATTGAAAGTCAATCATCCTGTGCTGGTTTGAAAGTACCCCAGAAAAGCCATGTTTTAATCCTGATTCAGACTTATGGAGGCAGCCATTTCTTCTAATACTGATTCAATATTGCAGGGTGGAAACCTCTGATTAGATTATCTACACAGAGATGTGACATGCCTAATTGTGGGTATAATCTTTTGATTAGATGGAAATGTGATTCTACTCATTCTAGGCAGCTCTTGATTAGATTTCTAAAGTCTTTAAAAGGGAAAACATTTTGGAGAAATGACAGAAATGACACAATCAACAGAGAGAGAGAGAGAGTTGGCACAGATGCCAACACTTGGAGAACAGAGACAGAGATGTTAGAGATGCTTGGAGCCCAGCAGACATCACCATGAGATAGATGTCAAGCCAGCCAGAACCTGAAGAGAGCCAAGGGAAGCCAAGAGATGAAAGCCAGCCCTGCAGAAGCAAAGTGAGGAATCCCCACAGGAACAGAGACTGAAAGCAACAGAGCCCAGGAGCAAGGGACCAGCAGATGCCAGCCATGTGACCACCCAGTTGACAGAAGTGTTCCTGACCCATTGGTCTTCCTTGAATTAAGTTATTTTTCCTTGGATACCTTAGCTTGGGCATTTTTATAAACTTAGAGCCATAATTTGTAATTTATTAAATTCCCCCTTTTAAAAGCCATTCCAATTCTAGTATATTGCAATCTGGCAGCTTACAAACTAACACACATCCTTTAGCCAATATATTTAAAACTTCTCAAACAATACTTTGAAATTCTCTAATTTAAATTATCAATGAAGAGAAAAGTTCACTAACAATATTAATTATGCCTCCTTTTCCCAATGCCTACAAAGAGCCTTTAAATGAAATCACTGGCAAAAAAATCAATCTCAATCAACTTTCTAGTATCTCTGCTTCCGCAATTTGAAATCTGAGATAAAGATCTGTTATATATAATACACTACATCCAAAACAGTAGGTGACTTAAATGGGATTAGCAAACAAAGTTATTGTTCTAGAATTAATCCTCAAGTATTACTGAGTCTCTTTTTCCTTCTCTCATACACTTGCACTCACTCTAGCACTGTCAGTCTTTGCTTTAAAGCTAGGAAACATGAAAACAAATTGAAGACATTAAAAAATGACTGAGCTCCTTTCAATTACCCAACAACCTAGAAATAATGTGATACTTCTTTTAAAGGAGTACGTTTTAATATAAGAGGTTTATAGGAATACCTACAGAGTGTTATGCACATAAAGATAGGAAATAAGGATCTGCAGGCAGAGAAAAACAAATTTCTCAAAATGAATATAAAACCACTATTATGCTCACTAAGGTTACAAAATGTGTTGGTTTCAAGCAGTTATGGCAATTATAATTTAAACTAGTCAATTACACTCTAATATTTGAGATACTTCTTAATAAAACTCATGTGTCACTTGTTACTTATTACATATGCATGTGTATACATGTGTGAGTGTGTATGGCAGAAATCAGCAAGTTAGAAAATAAGCGACTTTTTCAACTTCATTTAAAATCCAGATAACTCAGAATAATCTACTAACGTTTTCAATATCTATGTATTTTATTTACATGGAATTCTGAAGAGTGTTTTTCATGAAAGTCAAACTTGATTTTTCACGACAGTCAAGATTACTGAAAAGCTACTAAGGTTAATAGTAACTTTCCCATTATCAAGAAACTGAACTGGTAAAGTTGAATGACATTTAGTCAGTTCAGTTAATTTTCCTTTACCTTTCATTTGCCCATTTCTCTAGAGTTTAGTTTTCATTTCATCCTGCCTGCTGATTTCTAGTTAAACAGTCCCTTCGTTACTACGTCCCACAGCCTCATTAGGTAACTCAGAAATGAAAGAAAGATGAAAATCAATACTTGGAAATTAAACATCAAATTGCAAAAGTTGATGCCATTCATCCGAATTGCTCTATTCACAGCAATCAGAAGACAGAAAAACACATACAAAGAATTCCACATTTCCCTTCCCAAAAGAAGTATTTCCTTTTTGATGCTGCTGATATTGTCTACTGTAACTGTGTCTCCCTGTTTCATAGCTTCTTTTCCATCAGTAACACTCAGTGCTGATAGGAAAGAACCTACTCTTAAAGCCTAAAATAAAGAAATTATGGAAGAGTGACACAGTAGGTTTAGAAACTTGCCATAAATGGAATAAGGACTCAACCTTGTCACTTACTAGATGGGAGACTTCAGCCAAATAAACTCTCTGAACCTCCATTTCTACACCTGTGCAATGGGAGGTATCAACTGTACAATATTGTTGTAAAAACTGGATAAATTAGCATAAGTTAAGCGTTTTGCATAGAGTTAAATAAAGTATGTTAATTATGTTAATTGAAATAAAAGGCAGCAAATATCCAAAGCTTTCATGTTCACTGTTCTCATGAGTATAGTTTATATTTGAATATATTTACTGTCTAATAAACAGAAATATTTCCCAGAAAATATCAATGATATTTTGTTTCTTCAGGATTTCAGGAAATCAACTAATGATTCCTTCAGGACATTTGGAGCAAAAAGAATAAACTCAACAAAACGTCTCACAATTTGAAAAAAAAAATTCCTGGTAGCACTGCTAATGTTCCTGGCTGGAGAGACATCACTTGCCCTCTGAAGTTTGAAAACTGTCCATGGGGAAAGGCACCCACCACCTTTTAAATACATCTCATTTTATTACTGGCAATAAATGCTTTCCCTCCTTCAGCCTATGCGGTTGTCTGCTCCAAATTTGAATTTATCACATATGCAACTTGAAAGAGCTGTTTTAAATGTCAGTCCATTGATTTTATTACTCAGATACAAGAATGTGTTCAGTTTTATTCTAAAACTTTGTTATCATAGACAACTTTTTACCTGTCAAATCTCATTAAGTCCACTGGTCTGTGTGTGTAAGGATGGAGGGTACAAAGGGTGGAAGCTGTAGAATACAAGTGTGCATTTCCAAACCCACCTTCTTCTAACCACTCTTTTATTCCATCCACCCTCCACATTTAATGCATTATCTTTAATATGTAGCTTGATAATTGTCATCTTGCGTTTTATTTTCCTACGGCTCCTCAAATTGATTGTAAATGTGTCCAAGGCACAGGTACCACCTCTTCTTTGTTCCTTGTATGCCACACAGTGATATATCCATAAGAAACTGGGGCAAAAACAACAGTTACTCAGCCTTTTCTTGTGGGAAACAAAAACAGCTGCTGAGGGCTTTTCTTGTGACAGGCACTATGCTGGGCAATTTACAGACTTTATTTCATTTAATTCTCCAATTTATCCCAAAAAAGGGATGAATATGGGATTTAAAGATATCTATTTGATTCATAATTCCATTTTCTTGCTGCTATACTCTGCTGCCCAAAATTTTCATTAATATCTAAATGCAACTTTCTCTTAGGAATAAAAGATTTTAAAGATAGCAACCAGTGGTTTAGACAAGACTGATTATTTAAAGAGGAATAGAGGAAAAACAACCAGAACAAGCTATTAAAATCCCCTTGAGAGGACACCTTATTAATAATTTCAGTTCTAGAAAACTATTCTAAGGAAAAACAAAATCAGAAATCCTATCAAATGTTTGCGAATGGAAACACTCATATGTAGCATTGTTTTGAAGAGCAACTTTTTGAAATGCTGGGAAATAGGATAAAGTAACTCTTAGAATACTACACAGAAATGGAAAGTTATATACTCAAAGACAAATGACAGCTAGATCTTCATGATATAATATAAAGAGGAAAGTAAAGGAGAGAAATTGTATGAGCCTATAATGCTACATATATATATATATATATAGGGAGAGAGAGAGATCAAAAATGTGATATTATAGATGAAAGAGAAATGCACTGAATTCTTATAGAGTCATGGAATAGTCTGATTTTTACTTTTGTGTTTATATCTTTTTGCAATTGAGTGCTTAACTGATGTGACAAGCTGTGGTTTAACTTATTTACATACTCATTTATTTAACTTTCCAAACAAATATAAGAGGTAAGGACTATTTAGACCCACTTTATGGATGAGGAAATTTAAGCACAGAGAGATCAGGTAAGCTACCAAAGTTTCACAGCAAGGGAAGTGGTAAAACTGGCCTAATTCCCATCTGTTAAACTCAGCTAAACTGGCTCTATAAGCAAGTGTTACTAATACAAAGTAGGCTAACAACTGAATAGAATCCCCTTGAGAGGAATCGTTTTCTTCTCTGCCTAGAGCCAACTCAAGTAGGGGACAGAGGCTTCAGCCAGCTAAATTGCAAAGAGCATTCCTAAAAGAATACAGCTATTATCATAATCCACCCCCTGCCCCTTCCCGGATCCTAACCAGGTGCCCAGTTTCATGAATATTACTAGACTCACTTTCTCCACATTCCAGGTTTGTTTTTTAAAAAAATCCCAGGCCCAAAATCTTTAAAAGTACAACACAACTCACAGACTGGGTGGGAAAAAAGATTTGGGTGTGCCTGAGCTTGGCTTTCTCTCATATGCCGAACAGCTCCCCCACTGAGACTTCAAAGCCATAGTTCAGAAACTCCCCTAGGACAAACATTCCTGCAATTCTGGGGCCAAGACAAACCCAAATCCAGGTCCAAAAAAGCCTGACGTGACAATTACAATTCTAAAGCACGGGACCTTAAGAACTGCAGAACCAAGCAAGAACAACTTGAGCTGTAATTTTCCAGGCATATGCCCCATTAACAGGATAGCAAGCATTCTAATAATCCCAGATTATAGTAACAGTGCAATTAATCAGATGGCAAATACCATCTGAAAACCTATTTACACACTGACTTCAAAATTTTGTCTGATTAAAGAAAGCAAAAATGTGTGTAAGAGATGAACTACCAAGGAGTGGGAAAGAACCCCAATTGCTGTGTTTGAACAATGGTTCTCCTTCACCATAGCTAAATAGAAGAGCAGAGGTATCTGCTTCAAGCTGGGCCAACCTCAATGGGGCCAATCTCTTGGAATTTGGATTTTGCTTTCACAAGTGGCTAGTTAATGGCTAAAAGTGTAAGTAGAACTGAAACATGTATACTTGCAAAGCATATGCCACCAGTGGATGGAGAAGCAATAAAAAAAAAATCTTCAAAGTAGAAGAATAAAGAAGATGTTCAAAGGACCATACAAGAAGGAAAAAAGTATACAAGTCTTCCTGTTTCTTTCACACTATCCATGTACATTTCCACAACCTTTCATGAATTATAAAAATCATGTAATATCATTATTCCAACAGTGACGCAAGTGCTAAAATTGATACTACCACTTCTAACAGTAACAATAAATTTTCCTTTACATAGCACTTTACCTTGTACAAAAGAAATAAACATTGATGTGTTGATTGGTATATGTTTAACAAGCTCGCCGAAAAAAAAAAAAAAACACCTATGTGTTTGTGTGTGTAAAAATTAAAAATTTTACTGATATAAATGCTGTATAGCTGAGTAAACAATTTAGAAATAATATAAAACTTCTTATTTTAAATTCTATGTAGCCAAATTAATTCCCACAGAATGCTTTCTTAATGTAGTCAATAATAAAACAATAAATCAGACCCAGATTTGTAGTGTTTGCCAATTTCCATGGTGTAAACACTCTTCCCATGACCAACTTCGAGCTACCAATACGGCATCACCGGACATGTCGTTGGAAAAATACGGGCAGTTATACACTATTATATAACAGTTTCACAGGTGAGATACAAAGTTAAGAAACACTCAGTTATCATTTCCTCTATATTTTACATTTAACTAGTGGCTATGCTCTATTGATATTTTAACAAATATCACTACCCAGATCCAGTGACTATGGTCAGTCATTTGCTCATCAAATAGTAGATTCAAAATTTCAGCATGTAAAATGAACACATGGGAAAATCCAGATTCCTAGGACCCAGATGCAGAGATTCAGTAGAGCTGGTATGTGTGGAGGCTGAGTCTTGTATTTTAGCAGACAAACCCCCTCTCTGTGTCATATGAGCTGACCAGAGAACCACACCATCAAATAGATATTGACTACATACTCTGTGCCAAATTCAGAATATATACATATGAAAACAACAGAACTTGTCCTCGAATATCCAGAGACCAAAAATTACAATATAATTATGATACTAGTACACACTGGTGGCAACATGTGGGAGGGGGACATGAGAGAAGATGACGTTTGACCCAAGTCTTAAAGAAGGAACTTAATCTATTCAAGAGAAGAGAGAAAACAACGTTGGAGGCATGTGCCCAGTCTCAGGGACAAAAGACTGGTACTCTAGTACCTGCTGGGGCTGTTTGTATCCATGTACATCTAGCATGGGTTTGGGCATATACTCAACAGGCAACACACAGAGGTCGCCGGAATATATTCAGGCACAGAGGTCACCTGAAGAGTGATGAGAGGCAAGGCAAGAGACTTACCGTTAGGCTAGGAAAGACTAGTAGAATAAATTTCTACTCTGTATTCCTGTACCCAAGAAATTAAGAATCAACAAATGATTATGATTACTGAACTGTTATATAGATGTTTTTTCTTTCTATATTGTAGAATAACCAGAAGTTAATTCCTGAAATTGTTGAAACTCAACTAGTCTCAGCACTGTGCGTACTTACTATCGTAATGGTTATTCTAGCCTAGTCTCAGCCCTGTGTATACGTGATGTAATTCTAACAACTCCACCTCCCCTTGTTTGAATCCATAAAAACTCTGAACTCCTTAGAATGGGGGAGACAGGTTTTTGGGCCCATAGGCCATCTGATCTCCTGCTCTGCACACAGTAATAAATTCTCTGTCTTTGAGACCTTGGTGTCATGGATTGGATATTATGCTCATTGAGCAGAAAACTTGGCATTTATTTAGTATTATTCTACCTTCTACATTCCTGTTAAAAAGTAGACTTTTCACCATTATAGGATTATTACTGTGGAAGGACTCGCATTTAATAAATAATGTACAAAGCCTAGACATATGTAATGGTCTCACTGCTTTCAAAACTGGTAAATTTCTCAGAGAATATGACAAATCACCAAAACAGTGTTTAGATACAGTGCAACAAAGGCAAGTCTCCAAGAAAAACAGGTGATTACTGCATGGTGTTTTCCCCTGGAAACACCTCAGTACCTCAGTATAAAATGGTAATGTCATGTTATTTTTACATTTTTAAGGCTGTATTATTTCAGCTATGGATTTTTCAACTAATTATTTAATCTAACTAATCTAAAATCTACAGACTGATCAAGTAAAAAAATAAAGTGAATGCAAGAAGAGCTAGGTACTGGATAGAAGAGAAGTGAAGTCAAAGAATAGCAGCATGCCTGTACATAAATGCACACCGCACACCATGCTTGCAGCGACTATCAAACTTCCATTTATACTGGCCCTTCTCTAATCCGAACAATGCCCATCCTCCCTGTGTCTGCTCAAGCCCTATTTCTTCTTTGTAGTACATTCCCAGAGGACTATTCCAGAATATCTTCCCTCCCTAGGCATAAGCCTCACCACTGGATACAGTCCTCAGTTACCACATGTCATATGGTCTCCTAACCAGACTTTACATATTCAGAGAACTTCTCCTGCATTTCCCATGGTACATGACATAATACTAGACCTATAAAAGATGCTCAAAAACAGGATTTCCATGAAATATATTTAGCTTCAAGCTTCACTTGATGCTTCTCACTCCCCCCTGACAAAGATGAAGCCAACGGAAGGCTTTTTAAAAATCTCATATTAGAGACAGCTGAAAGGGGGTTATCAAAAAGGATCCTATTCCTTCTGAGTTGCTTCAGTGTCAGGAAATCAGCTGAGCTCTCTGATACAGTAAAGCAAGGGAAATCTTTGCTCTCCTTGTGTCCATAATAAGACTGAGGGGGCCATAATCACAACATGTAGCTAAGTGAAATTTCCACAAACATCCTAGAGAATATGCCCTTTAGTCACATCAAAGAAGACACAGAATTAGGGAAGAGGCATGCACAATTGTTTCTATCTTTGTCTTCTTTAACCAATTTACTGAAATTCACAAGAAAGGGACTATTTATAGAATTCTGCAACTGAATCATAGGAGATACATTTATTCAACAACTATTTGCCCTATTATAATAAGAGCTAACATTTTTGAGCACTTTCTTTTGTGCAGGCACTTTGTAAACACCTGTCACACACCATCTCATTAAACCCTGATAACATAAGGCAACCTACCATAATTACCCTAATTTTAGAGAGGAGGTTTAAAGAGGTTAAGTAAGAAGTTATTCCAAGGTAACAAAAGTCACAAAGCCAGAACTTGTATCCAGGTCTCTGATGCCAAAGCCCCTGTTACACCACCTCCTCTAGTTACAAGATTCGATTCTCAACAATATAAAATTAAAATTAGCCCAACCTTGTTGGGAATTACTGAACCTATTCCAAAGGTACTAACTTGGAAATTTAATTATACTTCTATTTGCCCAAATGATGCTTTTAACATCAAAATCACCAAGAAGCAACTCAGAATAAAATAAACCAATCTCTCCTGGCCCCAGCAGAGACATCTGACATTACACGTACTTATGTTCTCTTTCAGGATCTTTTTTTTTTCTTTTGAAAATTAAAAAAAACACCAAAGCAAAACTATGAAAAAAGGCTAGAACAAGGGGAACTCCAGGTTCAGAGGCAGCAAGCTGAAACTAATTGACTTCTCACACCCACATTAGAAAAAAGACACTTAATGTGAGCCAATTGGCAGAAAGACTAGTTAAATACAATTTCCCCACCAGCCTAAAGAAGCTTATGGGAACTTCAGATTTGATTTACAGCATTATTTCATATTTATTCCAGGTGACTACATGCCATTCAGACTTTGCAGGACATTCAACAGACGATGATAACTCTAGAAAATGTTATTCTAGGGCTTTTGGCTCTGTATTATCTGTATATATCAATAACCTCCCTCTAGCATATAAAGCTAGCTTCAGAAGAAAAAGACCTAGGGACTAATATCTAGAATAAGTTTTCCATGAAGCTTCACCTATTCAACTGACACAGAGTTCTCAAGCAAAACTTGAAGCAGTGCCTGTAATTGGGCAAAAGCTTAGCATTAACTACCATTATCAGCATTATTTTTTCCACTTTGAGGTCAGCTTTAAAAGGAAGCAAGTGCTCATGTGATACAGTTTCAGGGGATAAACTGACCCCACCCCTAAACAAACCCTCAACTGGGGCTGCTAGTGCTTAAATTTCCACAAAAAGAAATTCCTTCCTTAGTCTCGTGAAAATGTAAAATCACGTACCACAGGGTTGATGGCATACTTCAATACAGAACTTCCCGTGTTTACATGGAAGATTACTCATGTTTTTATTAATTTCTTCAAGGAAAATTTTGCTAAGGAAGGAATAGGATTTGAAGGCATAAAAATAATTTGGGGCAAAAGTGGATAAAGGAAGAAAGAGCTTTTCACTGAGAGAAATCAAATACTGACGAGGGGTAGCCTCCCAGAGAGGCTGGCTGCCGAGTCTACATTTAATTCGCAAATTCTGCCTCTCCTTTTGCCATTATCAATTTATTGGAGCCCACCCATCTCCTTCGCAAAATCCTGTAATTCTGTTATTTTATTTACACGGAACTTGAACATTAGGAAAAGGAGTTTGAAATATACAGTTCTTGAGTAGGGTGTCGGTAAGTTTCGCGGCATTCAAATATGCTCATCCGCAAGCACCAAGTCGTGACTTCCCTGATCTTAGGTACGGCACAGACTCGGGTGCAAAGAGGGCTGGAGCTGAAATCCCCCAGGCAGAAGGCAAAAAGCAAGGAAGTGTGGGGGGGAAAGCAAGCTGGATGGTTCCAGGAAATGGGTGGGGAGGAAATTACAAGATTCGAGCCAACCCTGGTAATAGGTTTGCACACGCCCAGCAAAGGGAGTCCCGGGGCACTACACGCAGCGGTCAGCGCTTTGGACAGCGTGGTCTCCTTCGATTCCCGTCATCAAACCACCCAGTTAGGCTTTGAGACGTAAAGAGGTCCTGTAAAGTGGGCTGCAGCCGGGGTTCCCGCAGCTGAGTCACAGCCCAGCCAACTTTTATAGCATTTCCCAAAGAGAAAATAAAAGTCTCCGTCCCGGAGCCCACCCCTCACTTCTAGTTCCCACTCCCCACTCTGTGTCACTCGAGCCGCGGATGACTCCAGCCCCATAACTGGGGTGTTCCCTACTCATCGCGCAACTTCTTCCGGGCGCAAAGCCTGGGGGGACCTCGAGCGCTTGCCAAACACTATCCACCAGCACAGGGGAGGAGGAGATAGAGGAAGGGCTGCGTCCTCACCTGCAGGACACCGACACCTCCACCCGCGTAGCCGGGATGGCTGCACTCAGCTGGTTCAAGTCCCCGATGCCCGCAGTGCTGGTGTAGCGGCTATCCATCTTGGGTGGAGGCGCCGTGTACTTGTCCGGCACCCACATCCGGAGCTCCGGCCGAATGAGGGCTCGGAGCCTACTTCCCGGCAGACAGGGATGGGGAGTGAGGGTGGAGGCAGAGGAAGGAGGCGGAGGCAGCGCACGGGAAGGGGAGGGAAGCGGGAGGCGGACCTCGGCTCAGAGCCTCGGGGGAGCCGCACGCCAGACTCGGGTGAACCTGAAACTGCCCAAGGAGTAACGCGCGGGGCTCCCGGCTACCCTGCCCCTCCTTGTAGTCAGCCGTTCCGACGGGGGACACTTCGCGCTCCCCCTCCTGGCTAGGGCGTCAGGCTCCACGGGTTCCCGAGCAGCCTGGCGGCGTGTGTGACACCAGACCCAAAGCCCTGCCGTCTACAAGGGAAAACCCTCTCGGGCTTTTGGTGCGATTTGGGCTTGGTCTCCGCCTCCACACACGCACCCCCGCCCTCGGATCACAACTACCTCTTCCTGTCAATCAAATGTGGACGGAAAAGTAACGCGGTTTCCTCACCTGGGGTTGGAAGCCGAAGATGTGGGCGCCTTTGCCCATCTCTAAGTCCCCTATCCCCTTACTCTTGGAGCCCACGGGATCCCTCCCGCTGTGCGCTCGGATCCCAGCTTCTGAACTGCCCACCCTAGGCCAATTGAGGGTTGGGGACAGTGAGATACAGGGACGATCTCCAGTCTTCTTTACGCGGCTATGAAGGGGAAGATCAATATCTGGAACAGGCGGGGATGGCAGTGGACAATACATTGAAAAAGAAAAAAAACAAGAACTACTTTGTGATTAAAGGGGACCCTTCTGGTTTCCCTTCCCCCTCGGTTCTTTGGCGCATGGTGGGGGGGGGGGGGTCTAGTGGTAGCAGTCCTCCTACAAGTAGGGCTTTTTCTGCGCCTCTCGCTTCTAAATGCAGGAAGTTCTGCCTTGAAACTGGGAGGTCATAACCAGACACCACGGTTCCCTCGCCGCGACTCCCACCCGGCAAGAATGGACTGACAGAAGAACTACAGAAATAAACATGCCTCCTGTTCCTCTCGCCTCACCCGTGCGCCTGCGGATCCCTGGGCGCTCGCCACCAGGGGGCAACCGAGAATAAGACGCAGCGCAGCGTGGAGGAGGAAAGGCCAGCGACTGCCTGGACATTAACCTTCCGAGCACGGAGTATCCAGCTGGCAGAGCTAACTCAGGTGGAAGTGTTTTTCGTAATTGAGGACCTGCCAAACACCGTAACATTTTAATCCACTTGGAGACAGCTGCCTAGAGAATTTATAGAGCCGTGGGTGAACGTGTGGGCGCGGTCTTACTGCTTCCCTCTGTCAGGTGTACTTCCCATATTTCATTCTTGGTTTCCTTTCCTTATTTCCCCACCAAACACTTGTCAGCCCCTAAATTCAGAGGTCCTCTGCTTGCGCCCTCTCTTTTTATTACAAAGTGAGTTTATTACGACTTGAAATTGACCGAAAACCCCTAGGCATTTCTTTTATGCTGTCCCTAATTGATTTAGGGTGAGAGGCCTAGATTTTTAATTAAACCAGATTTATTTTATGAAAGCCTACTGAAGAAATGAAAGATGAGAACTTTAAAATAGTAAAAAGTAACCCATATGATCCTTAACCCTTAATTTTGTCTACCTTAATGAGGTATAATTGACATAAATTTCACATATTTTAAGTATACTGTTTGATAAATGTTGGCATAAGTATAAACCTGTGATGCCAACACCATAATCAAAATGAACCATCTTATCACTCCAAGTTTCCTCACCTCCCTTTTCTTGTCAATCCCTTCTTTCACCCCCTAGAACAACCTGCCAGGCAATCAGTAATCTTCTTTATGTCACTATAGAGTCATTTACATTTTCCATAATTATATATTTGGACTCATGCTATTTTTTTGTCTGACTTCTTTAACTCAGCAAAATTCATTTGAGATTCATCCATGTTGTTGAACATATCAGTAGTTCATTCCTTTTTATTGCAGCATAGTATTCCATTGTATGAATGTGCCACAAATAATTTACTTATTCACCTGTTGATAGATATTTGGGTTGTTTCTAAATAAAACTGCTATCAATGTTTGTGTACAAGTGTTTATGTGGGCATGTGCATTCTTTATTTTTGGGTAAATATTTGGAAATAGAATACCTGGATCATATCGAAGGTACATATTTATCTTTATAGGAAACACGATTTTTAGTTTTCCAAAATAGTTCTACCATTTTCCGTTCCCATAGCTCCACTTCCTATCAACACTCGTTATATTGTAAGTCTTTTAAATTTTAGCCATTCTGTTAGGTATGTAGTAGAATTTCACTGTAATCTTCATTTGTATTTCCTTAATGACTAATGATATCAAACTTCTTTTCATGTACTTAGTTGCTATCCATATACCTTCATTGGTGAAGTGCTTTTTCACATCTTCTGCTCACATATATAATTTACACATATTTAATTTTCCGCTGGTCTCTGACTTGTGTTTTCATTATCTTACCTGTCCTTTCAAAGAGCACAAGTTTCTAATTTTGATGAAGCTAGTTCTTCTACTTTGTCTACTATAGATCACAATGTTGAAATCAAATCTAAGAAATCTTTGCCTAATCTAAGCTCACAAAGATTCCTTTTTGAAGTTTTATAGTTTCAGGTTTCATGTTTTAGATCTATGATTCATTTTGAGTTTTCTTTTCAAATCAAAAGTTAACTTTGAACATGGACATAAAATTTCCCCAACACCATTTGTTGAATTTCCATTGATTATCTTTATACTTTAGTCATAAATCAATTTATTAGATATATGTGAGTCCATTTTTGGAATCTATCCTGTTTCATTGATCTATTTTTCTTTCTTTAAACTAATACCACAGAGTCTTGAATACTGTAGCTTTATAATAACCTTGGAATCAAGTAGCATAACTTTGCCAACTTTGATCTTTCTCGAAATGGTCTTGTCATTATCAATCATTTGCTTTTCCATAGAAATTTTAGAAACAACTTGACAATATCTACAAAAAATCTCATTGAAACTTGGATTTGGATTGAAATGATTCTAAAGGACAATTAAAGAAGAGTTAATATCTTATCAAAATTAGTTGTCTGATCCATGAACATCATAAATCTCACCATGTATTTAAATCTGCATTAATATCTATTAGCAATGTTTTGTTGCTTTCAGTTTTCAAATCTTGGACATCTTTTGTTAAGTTTGGCTCTAAGTATTTCCTATTATGCTGTTAAAATGCCATAGATTTTTAAATGTTAATTCTTATTGTTCATTGCTAGTATTTAAAATATATAACTAAATTTTGTATTTTATTTTTAAATCCTCCAACTTTAGGAAACCCGCTTATTTTTTCTAACTGTTTTTTTGGTAAATTCTGTAGGATTTTCTATATAGACAATTATGTCATCTGAAGAAAGACAGTTTTACTTCTTCCTTTCTAATCTGGATGCTTTTTGAATTTCTTTTGCTTGCCTTATTGCACTGACTAGAACCTCCAGGACAATGTTGAATAGAATTGTTGAGGGCCAGTATCCTAGGCTTGTAACTGATCTTAGGGGGGAAGCATTCACTCTTTCGCCATTAAGTTTGATGCTATGTAGTTTTTACACAGATGTCCTTTGCCAGGTTGAGGAAGTTCCCTTATATTCTTAGTTGTTGAGAGTTTTTATCTGGAATGGATTTTGGATTTTATTAAATGACATTTCTGTATGTATTGAGTATCACTTGTTTGTTTTCTTTTTAATTCTGTTAAAATGGTAAATTGTAGTGATTGATTTTCTAATGTTGAATCAAACGCACACTCCTGGGATAAACCCTACTGGATTGTGATGTATTATACATTTTTATGTTTTGAGTGTAGTTTGATAAAACTTTAAGAATTTTTACATCAATATTAATGAGTGAAATTTGTCTGATTTTCCTTTCCCATGATAGAAAAACTTGTCTGGTTTTGGTATCAGGATGATGTAGGCCTTATAGGATGACTTGAAATGTATCCCCCCCTTTTAATTTTCCAGAAAAAGGTTTTGTAAAATTTTTATTATATCTTCCTTATATATTTAATAAAAGATATGGGTGAAGCCATCTGGGTTTGGAATTCTCTTCATGGAAAAAAATTTAACTAAATTCAATTTCTTCAGCAGATAGAATGCTACACAAATTATCTTTTTCTTCTTCAGTGAGGTTTGGTAATTTGTCTTTCAAGGAATTCATCTGTTAGTCTAAGTTGTAAATTTCATTGGTACAAATATTTATAATATCCCCATATGACACTTATAATATCTGTAAAATCTTTAGGGATATCACCTCTCACATTCCAAATATTTGTAGTAGTGTCTTCTCTCTTTATCAGTATGGTGAAAGATTTATCAATTATACCAATCTTCTCAAAGACCAATTTTTTTTACACTGATTTTCTTTATCATTTGTCTGTCTTCTATATTTTTGTATTCAGCTCTTTTCTTTATTACTCCTCTTCTGCTTACTAAGGATTGAATTTTCTCTTCTTTTCCTACTTTCTTAAGATGGAAAGTGAGGTCATTGGTTGGAATCCTTTCTCCTTTTCTTAAAAGGTTTTGTAGGATTATAAATTTCCCTCTGTTGCTTTAATTGCTTACCACAATTTTTAATGTGTCATATCTTCATTTTTCTTCAAACCACTTTCAATTTACTTTATTTCTTCTTTGACCTTTGTCGTTTTTTTAAATGTATTAGTGTATTAGTTAGGGTTCTCTAGAGAAACAGAATCAACAAGGAATATTCATAAATATAAAATTTATAAAAATGTCTCACATAACTGTGGAACATAGAGTCCAAAATCTGTAGGGCAGGCTGTGGAGCTGACGATTCCAATGGAGGGTCTGGACAAACTCCACAGGAGAGACTCACCCGCCAAAGCAGGAAGAGTACCTGTCTCTTCTGAATTCTCATTAAAAGGCTTCTAGTGATTAGATTAAGCATCACTCATTATAGAAGACATTCCCCTTAGCCAATTACAAATGGGATCAGCTGTGGATGTAGATGATGTGATCATGATTTAATCTATGAAATGTCCTCACAGCAAAAGACAGGCCAGCACTTGCCCAACCAGACAAACAGGTACCACCACTTGGCCAAGTTGACACATGAATCTGACTATAACAATTAGTTATATATATTTGGAGATTTTTCAGATATCTCCCTCTTATTAATATCTAATTTAATTCTGTTGTGATCAGAGGACTGATTTTGTGTTTGAATCACTTTCATTTTTTTGAGACTTGTATAACCCAGGATATAATATCTTGGTAAAAGTTTCATGTACACTTGAAAACAACATGTATTTCACTGTCGGGTGGAATGTTTTCTAAATATAAATAAAATCAAATTTTGATAGTACTATTTAAGTTTTCTGTATCTTTTCTGATTTTTTTTTTGTCTACTTGTTCTATCAATATTTGAGATTAGGGTGCTCAAATCTCTGACTCATTCTGGATGTGTTTTTCTTCTTTCAGTTATATCAAGTTTAGTTTTATATATTTTGAAATTCTGCTATTAAGGAACATAAATGTTTAGAATTGTCATCTGTTAATATTCTTTGCTCTAAAATATACTTCATCTGATATTAATATAGCCATTCCATATTTCTTTTCATTTGTGTTAAGTTGATATATCGTTTTCCATCCTTTCCTAGTGGTTTTCTTTGAAGACAACTTTAAATATTTTATTTTTAAGCAAATCTAATAATCTTTGCCTTTTAATTGGGACATTTGAACCATTTACATTTAATGTGATGATTGATGTGATTAGGTTTAAATCTGTCATCTTGCAATTTATTTTCTTTTATTCCTCTCTTTTGTTCCCTGTTTCCTTTTGTTCTACCTACTTTTGGTTTGAGAGCATTTTTTTACGATTTTGTTTTATCACTTTTTGTTGAACAGCTATAGTTCTTTATTGTGTATTTTAGTGAATGTTTTAAGGGGGTTATAGCATAAATTTTTAATATTTAATTTACTTTCAAGTAATATTATGCCATTTTATATACAGTATATGCATCTTACAACAATATACTTCCATTTCTTCTTTTCTGGCATTTAAGTAAGACATACATTTTATATTTTCATATACTATGAGCCCCAAAATACATTGTTATGATTTCTGCTTTAAAAAGTCAGCTATCTTTTAAAGAAGTTTAAAGTAAATTTTAAAATATTTTTTTATTTGCACACATATTTAGGTTCTTCTTCTCTGTAGGTTCAGATTT
Source organism: Tamandua tetradactyla (assembly GCF_023851605.1). Lineage (NCBI taxonomy): Eukaryota > Metazoa > Chordata > Mammalia > Pilosa > Myrmecophagidae > Tamandua > Tamandua tetradactyla. The sequence continues at coordinate 98,080,880 of NC_135333.1, forward strand.
TGTGTCCTCACCTCAGGATGACCACCAGCAACTGTCTGCATTCTAGTCCCAATTTTGCAGGCTGGAATCTCCTCTGCAAGCAGTAAACCTCTATAACATCAACTTGTTTGTTTCCCCTCTCTCAGGGAAAAAACAAATCTGTATGAGGAATCAGAAACCTTTGGGGATAATTGTAATGAGTAGGATCACAATAGTAATCAAGGAATTGACTTCAAGAATTGATTTAATGCTCACTATATGCTTAGCAGTGGAAAAGGAGATATAGAAAACAGGAAGAACATTTTCCCTGCCTTCAAGCATCTTATAGTTTAGTGTGAGACCCTGCTTCAAGTTATCACACCAATAAACAATACGAAAGATCAAGAAATAAGCAGTGACATCATGATATCATAGACCAATGTGACTGTTACTCTAAGGAAAACGTATTAATGAGAAAGAATAGTCATTAAAACTTTCATGGAGAGTTAATGCTTAATTGATACAGAGTGTATTAGGGTTTTCTGGGAAAAAAGAACCAATAGAACATATCTGTAAATAGTATGAGATTTTATTAAAGTGTATCCTGCAGCTGTGGGGATGCACAATTTCAAATTCCATAGTGCAGGGTGGCACTCTGAGGAAGGTCTTCGATTAATTCCCCAGAAGAGGTTGGCTGGCTGAAATAGAAAGGAAAGCTCTCTCTTCCGACAGCTGAAGTCATCACTCCTCTCTTAAAAGCCTTCAGATCATTGTATTAAATGTCTCTCCTTGTGGAAGAGATTCCCCTCAGCTGATCATAGATATAATCAGTCATAGATACAATCAGCTGACTAATGATTTAAGTTCACAAAATGTCCTCAGTAGCAGTTAGGCCAGTGCTTACTTGACCAAACAAATGTGCAACATTACCTGGCCAAGTTGACACATGAATCTAACTATCACATAGAGTTTCTATTTAAGGTAATGGAAAAGTTTCGGTAATAGGTGGTGGTGATGATGGCACAACATTGTGTATGTAATTAGTACCACAGAATTATATATTTGAAAGTAGGTGAAATGGAAAATTTTAGGTTGTGTATATGTTACCAGGATAAAAAAAAAACACAAAAAACGATAGAACTGTTCAACGCAAAAAGTGAATCCTAACGTAAACTATGACTACAGTTAATAGTATAACTATAATAATATTGTTTCATCAATTATAACAAAGGTACCATACTAATGCAAAATGTTAACAGTAAGGAAAACTATTGGGGGTGGGTTGTGGGAACTCTTTTCTTTCTGCACGATTTTTCTGTAAATCTACAACTGCTCTAATTAAAATAAAAATTGCAAAAATAAATGAATGTGAATAAATAAATAAGTGAATCAATGAATAAAAGAGCAGAAAGAGTAACACTCCCACCTGTACCTTCAGGGTCTGTGTGAGACTAATGAGTAGATTGTACTATCAGTTGCTACTTCAAGACTGGTCAGAGAGCAGAGAGGTCTCTCTCAGCCCTTCTCCCATCCCACACCCAAGGAACAATTCCTTTCAAATCAGAGTTGCCCCTCCAAATCATTTCCATGATAAGACAAAGAGAAATAAGCCTGGGATTTACAAAAACAAAAACAAAAACCTTTCCTCAAAAAAAATGGGACTTGACATTTTTCAATAGATAAATGAATCAGAACAATATACATGACGAGGGAAATATGAACAAATATAGAAGTAGGAATAAGTAGTCCATATATTTGTAGAGTGTGAAAAGACCAGACTCGCCACAGAAGTGTCCAGTGCTTAAGGGCAATTAATTGGGACTGAGTGAAGATCTTTAAAAATCTTATAATTAAAGAGAGGATATGAAAAAAGAGAGTAAGCTAAATTTATCCAATTCTGCACTGTTCAATAGGGTAGTCATGAGCCACAAGTGGCTATTTAAATTCAAATTAATATTAAATAAAATTTAAAGTGCATTTATTTCCTCATTTGTAATAGCTTTGTTTCCATTACCTTGTAAAGTTCTATTGTAACAGTGCTAGCAATCTGTTCTGCTCACTAAATTTTTCTGAAATCTATTCAATTTTCTTCCCCTCCTCTGCCACCACAATTAATTCAGACTACCACCAACTTTCACCTAGATTAATGCAATATTCTCCTACCTGGTCCCCCTGCTTCTCGATATGCCCTTCTTGTTAAGCTTATTTCTCTGCTCTCCATTCTGCAGCTAAAATATGCTTTATAAAACATGAACCTGGCCTTGTCAAAGTCCTGCACATAAATCATTCATGCCATTCTCTTTGCTTGGAATATTTCTTTCTTCCCCTTTCCCTAGCTGGCACTTGGGTATTTTTCAGGTCAAGCTGCGTATTGTCACGTACTCAGCCTTCTCAGATACCTCTGGACCTTGGTATTATCTATAGAATGATGTTATCATCTATGATACAACAGTTTGTGAGAATTAGATACAGCGTATGTAACTGATTTAGTGCTTCACTCTTGAAATTCAAGCAGTAATGGTTATTATGGTGATAATAATAATTTGATGATGATGATTTAAAGTCTTGGCTCTATATTCTCAGATAAGCTGCCCAGAGTAGCATCCAAAGCAGTGCAACCTATCTGCCAAGTTACTTGCATGACTGCTATTATTAAAGGGGATTCAATGTATAACCTACAACATTTCCTTTCAAAAGGTCATAGCACCCTTGCCTGTTTCTTCCACAATGGGCAGCTACCTCTGAGCTACTGAAAATCAAATTAAAGATTTTTTCTTTCTTTTCTGTTTTCCTAAACCAGTCTAGGGGGCTCTTCATCCAGGTCCCTATCTGTTTCTTCCTAGTGTGTTCAGATTGATTTTGGTTCCTTATGTACGTCTTTTCTCCACCATTTACCTTTTGATCTCTCATTCCTCCCCTCTCCCCTTTTGGCATGAGAAAGGACATAGGTCTGGCACGTCTGGCAAAGACTTTCTTGAGGGATGAGCAGCTGGATTTAGAAAAATTTCAACTTTAAAATGTTTTTCTTGCCACATTTTTCTTAGCCCATAGGGCTGTAATGTCATAATGAATATAATGAATAGTGTTATTCATGATAGAATAGAGTCTCTGAACTCTAGGGTATAATAGAAATGTTATTTTATACAACTATTATTAATATTTCAAAATATTTCAGCAGCCATTTGGGACTACAATATGGCAGGAATATCTGGAAGGAATGAGCGCTATATTGTTCTAATATTTCAAGTATGGATGATTGCGGAAATAATAATGCCATTTTTAACATCAGCAGACTTGGGCTGGAAAATTGGGGGTCAGGCAAATTCCTGCCTTATCAGACCCCTGTCAGTCCCTTTATGTTCATTTTTCTTCCACATTCACTACAATTCAACCACATTGACTTAACTACACTACTAAACTACACTCCTTTCCTCCTCGAAGTTCTGAAACTATATCTTCTTAATTCCATCTTTATGTGGCCAAACTCCTCTCTAAACCCCATCCAAAAATTTGACTTTCACATAGAAGTGCCCAATAAATATCCCTATTTGCATTGCTTTAAAATTGAATCTAACAGGAAGTCTTACATACTTTATGCCTTGAAAAGAGACAAAGATGAAATTCCAAAGTTATTTTGTCTAACAAAGAAAAAGAGACGTTTATATTTCATGACTTAGGGACATTTAGTTGAATACGATTACCCAGTGAGTACAGTTAACATCAAAGAACTTCATAGAATAAAGTCTGTACTACTAAAATCCAGATATCTTTAAAAGAGCCCTAACATAAAAATTTTACAAAGACATTTTGTCATGGTTATCAAACACAAAACAGAACTTCATTTTAAGAAACGTTTATAGCCTCCAAATTGATCTAAACTTTCTTCTAAGTAGTTGTTAATTCAGAAAGTCTGATTTTTCAAGGCTGCTGACAGAAATCCATTTGCTAGAATGTATCAGAAAGGGCAGGCCTAAAGAATTCTGGATTTATCAAAAGAACATAGGAAAGATGTATTGTTATATAAGAACAATGAGGTCTCAAATATTTTGCTCCTATAGAAACCTTACTGAATGCCCAAAATAGTCTGGGTCATGGCACCATTTACTTTTAACAACTGTAAATCTAATAGTTACCGTTTGATAATTTACTTAGCACCTATTTCTCCAGATAGACGAGCATAGGGACCCATCCATCAGGTTCAGTGTGGTAACTCCTGTGCCTAGCATGCAGGCTGATATGAGTCCAGGTGGTCAGTGATTGTTCAGATTATCTGAATTCATTTTGATAGTCTGAGCTTAGGTGATAGCAGAGCACTCAGATGGAATGTCCTAAATAAAGAATCCTAGGCTGGAATTTGGGGCTGTGGTGAGAGGACAAGACAGTAGAGGTTGAAATCAAGAGCTTGGAGTTAGGAGTCAAGCATTCGAGCAATACTCCAGGGAAAAATGAAAGAAGAATCAAAATGAGAGTCAAGTCTGATAAGCATCACTGGAGAAAGAAGGCCAAAGAGGGGTTCCACCAAGGTAAGAGAGGTGGAAGAGGGGTTCTTATACAAATAGGGATATGGGGAGGGAAAGCAAGGATAAACACACTAAGAATTAGGAAGAAGAAATTTCTAAGGAGAAACAGGTGCCACAGAGACCACATCACCTCCTTGATTTTGTTGCCTCTGTGGGTTGCCACACTTTGTTGAGGCAGCTACAAATGTTGAACAACCCTATAAAGTGTTTTCTATTATCATTCCAGGTCTATCTTTCAGATTCTTCTGCTGAAATGGCTGGAAGCTCAACACTAGCCCCCACTTTACTGTCTTGAGTGTAAAGCCCACCCTACTTCACAAGTCATCAATGTTGAAAATAGGACTCAAGTAAACAATTGCATTGCTGAAGACCTCATGCAGGAACAACCCCCTCTGGCATTTTACAACCATGATGTGTGAGGAAGTAATGCCTAATTTCAAACTTGATTTAGTTCTCTGCTAGAACAGAGGAGAAAAGTGTTAATTAGTGTGTGGTCAGAGTCTACCCTGTTTCTTTCCTGCTTGGACAATTAGAATGTGCAACCACGCAGAAGTAGAAAAATTTCATTAAAAACAGGAGACACACAGAGAGAGAAAAGAATATAAATCTTGAGTATTTAATAACTTGGTGAAATTAACATTCTTCTGGGAAGACCTAGTCTTTTGTTTTATTTAAAAATAGCATTTTAATGGGGAATGTTAAAATGCTACAGGACCTTTCTATAACTGTCCAAAAGATCTTTGGAATTTACAAGTGTTTTTCATAACCATGATAATTGCTGTTAAATTTACCATGATTTTTCTCAGTAGATGGAGTATTTTCTATTGAAGTCCAAATAATTAAATCATGTTTCCCAGCTGAGTGCCTTAGAATGTTGTAAGATTTATAGAAATAAATTAGGTTTTTAGATGTTGGGGAAAATCCAAGGAAGAACCTGGATTACTTATTCAAGGTGAACTTGTTGAGGTTTCTTCACATCTGTTTAGTTTCTGCTTTAACAAAAGGAGAATTTATGACATTTATTAAGCTCTTCTTTAGCTAAAATTAATCTACCAAGAGCTGTCAAAGGGACAATTATCCCTGAATTTCAACATAATAAAATCTTTCCTTTTTTTTTCTGCTAATATTGAATGACCAAATTCCCTCATTGATGGTGTCACTGAGAGTAACAGTAGGAAATCCTTCTGTTAAAGACATATTTCATTGACTGGAGCTAATTTTTTGTATTACAGTATGTGGTTTTGTTTTGCAACAACAAATTAAAATAAACTAAAAGTTCAGTCTTTTAAAATCAAAGTAGTTTATTTACATGGCTTCACTGTATCTCTGGACTTTCAAAATCCTGCTCTGGTCAATTACATGTTATTGAAAACTTTGTCAGTGAGTTAGATGATTTGAATATTGGGGTGGGGGTTGAATTAGGTGACTTTGAGTCCCACATCTAACTCAGAAATAGTTTTCTAATGAAGTAATGTGAAACTTCCTTCAAAAGCAGTTTTAATGTGTTACAGTTCAAATATTTTTAACAAACATTTGAGAAAGAGATATGCTGCTGGTAGAAATGTAGAATGGTATAAACTCTATGGATTACAGATTACCAGAATACTTATAACATTTAACAAAATTTAAGATGCTACAACAGGATGTCTATTTGCCCCCTCACACACCCAAAGAAAATGAACTTTGATCCATACTTCATAACAGATACAAAACTGCATTCAAAATGGATCATAGACCTGTACATAAAACCTAAAATTGTAAAACATCTAGAAGATATAGGAGAAAATTAGGCAAAGATTTCATATATATAAACCAAAATCATGATCCATAATGGAATAAATTGATACACTAGGCTTTATGAAAATTAAAAACCATTCTTCAAAAGACAGGAGAATGAAAAGACAAGTCATAGATGGGGAAAATATTTTGCAAAACAAAATATACATGTAAAGGGCTTACAGCTAAAATCTATTAAAAAACTGTTAAAACTCAGTAATAAGAAAATCAACAAAGCAATTTGAAAAATGGACAAAACTTCTGAATAGACACTTTACTCAAGATAAACAGATGGAAAGTAAGCATATGAAAAATGCTCATCATCATTAATCATTAGGGAAGTGCAAATTAAAACCACAATGAGATAACACTATACACCCTTTAAGATGGTTGAAATTAAAGACACTGACCATTCCAAGAATTGGCAAGGATTTGAAGGAACCAGACCTCTCACACACTACCAGTGGGAATGCAAAATGGTACAGATCCTTTGGCAAACAGTTTGGCAGTTTCTTAAAAGTTAAACATAAACTGACCATATGATCCAAACATTCTACTGGTTGGTAATCACCCAAGATAAATGAAAGCTCAAATATATCCACACAAAGATGTACACATGAATGTTCATAGCAGCTTTATTCGTAATAACCCCAAAACTGGAAGCACCCTAATGTTTACCAGAAGATGAGTGCATAAACAAATTGTAGTGTACCCATACAATGGGATACTAACCAACTATAAAAAGGAATACACTATTTATACAGGCAACAAAATGAATGAAACTCAAAATGATTTTGCTTAGTAAAAGAAGCCAGACAAAAAGAATAGGTTTCCATTTATATAAAAGTATAAAATATGCAAAGTAATCTAGTGACATAACGCAGGTCAATGGTTGCCTAGGGACCAGCGAATAGGAAGCAGAGTGAGGAAAGATGAAAGGGAGGAAACTTTATGGGTGATGGATATTTGTGGGTGTTGGATATGTACATTTTCTTGATTGTGGTGATAGTTTCACAGTTATATACAAAAGTCAGAACTTATCAAATATAACACTAAATATATTCAATTTGTTGTATGTCAATAATGTCTCAATAAAGCTTTAAAAAATTCATCCGGCAGTTCCAATTTAGGAATGCATTCCAGAAATATTTTCAAATGTGTAAAATGTCATCTGCCTAAGGTTATTTATTACACCATAGGTAATACTACCAAAACACTGGGAACAAACTAAATTTTTATCAGTAGGGAACTGGTCAAATAAATCATGTTTCTCAATAGAATATTAGGCAGCCATAATAAAGAACAAGTTCTTTCTCCACTGATTTGGTACAATATTTAATATATCATGTAATAAAAATCAGATGCAGAACAGTGTGAGTTATGCTAATTTTGTATTTTTTAAAAAATGGAACATATATGTAGTTATATTAGCATGTATTTTTAAAAAACACCTCTGGAAAGGTTCACAAAAAAATTGATAATAGCCATGGGTTCATAGTCCAGAATGTAGATTACTTGAGGACAGAACTATGAGACAGACATTTCACTGTGTACCCACTGATTTCTTCTGAATGTTGTTGATTTCCTTCCAGTGCCACCCCTATATAATATCAAATCTAGCCATTGTATCTTATGCCCTTCAGACATCTTTAACTTTGTATATTGCATACCACTACTAAAATGCAAAGGCCTAGAGTTTAGCAGAGATTATACTCCGTATTGCTTGAAATGTCATTTGTAATTATTTTCCTGCATTCCTAGTTGAGCAAATATTTTGGTGTAATTAGACTCGAGCTCCATAGTTATTAGTTGAGAGTATCCATGATGGCAGGTGACATAGTGACAGAAAGACAACCAGAATAGTTAGGACTCTTTAAATTTCTGTAAAATGGCGGAAGGCTTCATGGCTCCAGAGGCTTTCATCCTTGAAGTTTAGATATCATGACTACTATATGGCTGACTGACCTTGTTATCGAGGTTAAAGGAAGACAGCTTTTAGGCCAAAATCTTTGTCATGATACACTAATTCAGCTGAAACTCCTATTTCTTTAAATATCTAATAAATATCTCTTCAAGCAATTCAGTTATACCAACTCTTGCTCATTTTTCACTCCTTACTGGTGATGTTTCCAACTCAACAGACCACAAACTGACCATATAAGCAAGCTGTTTGCCAGTGTGTGCTCTTTACTTTCCCTTCCTGCTATTCGTTTCTTGATTCCTTTGGTTTCCTTTTCATAAATTATTAGTGTCACACTATAAAACAAGATTTTTAGTGGCCTGTGGGATACTCTGTATTTTGGGTATACTAGCACTGAGAGAGTAATGACAGATTTTTTTTTTCATTTTACGTGATATTTGTAGTCTCTGAAAGCCTTATATATTCTGACTATTAGGATCTTGTATAATTTATACAAATAAGCTCATGTTTATCCCAATTTATATCAATGGACATAACATTTAAGTTGTCTGTTAGTTGATTCTATGTATATCTTAGAATGGCTTACCTTTACTATGGGGCCATTAACAACAAATAATCCATTAAATCTCAGGGTTTGTTCTTAGTGGTGGTGACGGTTATGTGCTTATTTTAGGAAATACTTCTAGTGTAATTCATTGTATTGTTTGGATAGTTCGTTGATCCGGCTACTAAAATTGACAACTACACTGATTTTACAAAATTAAAAAATAAATCAGGTTTCTTTTGTTTCCTGAATAAATGTTAACATTTAAGGAAACACAGGTTGGAAGGACCCAGTTTTTTAACTCTGTTCAAGAACTTCACCCTGACACATTGTTTTCATTATAAATATAGCCAAACAATATCAGGAGATTATGTAACCTCAACAGTGGGAATATTAGGTATTTTTTCAGTGTGAATCCTTTCTCATAAACCTGCTTATCTTACTCAAGTGGAGGCTCCATAGTGCCACTATTTGCAAGGAAACTGAAAAGTTCCAGATGGCTGTTTAAGAACCATGTAAAAGGTTCACACAAATAGATTTATTTAAGAAAACAAAGAGTTGTATGGAACCAATACAAAAAAAATAAATAACTGACACTTAAAACCTCAAATAAACCCTCTCACAGCTTTTCACTGAAATCGATCTTTCCTCCTCACCCCTCCCGCCCCCTTCCCCAGCCACCATTGTGAAAACAAACCACCTTTCCCAAAACAAAATGGCCAACAGAAATACTTAGGCCAGGTTCTCCAGGACTGTGCCTTTCCGTCAGCTGAGAGTGAGCCAAGACATCTGACTGCATCGGCCAGGCCCTAAGCAGCTGACATCATGTAATCCTCACCAAAATCTGTTGGAATAGATATTGTTTAAAATAGATAATGATTATTCCTCATTTCAGATGAGAAAATTTAGATTTAGGGAAGCTCAGTAACTTAAGATCAGTGATCTAGAGTGAATGACAGTTGGCGCCAATCAAATAACTCCGAATTTTGGCTACTTCTCATCTTCCATCATAGTCAACTGGTACTTCCTTTGAACTCCCATTGTATTTATTGTCACTCCTAATGATTTGTTCGGCTGATGCTGCATGTTTTGTGTGCCATGCTATCTGTTTTCTAGTCTATCAATTTCCATTCTTTTTATTATTATGTCATTTCTTATATACCTTTGGTATATAAATTTTTCTGAGTTAGCTTCACTGCCCAATTTATTTAATATTTTTGTATTTTAATAAATAGTTTTAAGCTATAAATTTCCCTCTTACCCTGTTTTACCTACATTTCACAAGTTTTGATATATAATACTTTGATCATGGTTCAGTTGCAAATATTTTGTAAATTCATTTTCATTTCTTATCTATCCAATTGATTATTTAGGAATCTATCTTTTTTCTTCAGAGCTTTTTTAACAGTGTAATTATTGATTTGTGATTTAATTGCAATATTGGCATATAACTTGGTTTATATGACAACAGTCTAGAATTTGTAAAGACTTCTTTTATTGTCTGGTGCATGTTCATCTTAAGAAGTCATCCATAAATCTTTGCATATCACCATAAGAGGACTTTGAAAGGTTTTAAGATACGAGGTATTTGAGAGAAAGGAAAGTAGACGAGATGATTTTAAGTGAGCCTGCTTTATTGGCTGTGCTCCTGGGCAGAGCTCACTGAACCCAAGATGGAGTGAGGTGAGTCCGCACACCGGGCTTTGGCCGGTGCAGTGTTTAAGGGCAGGGGTTAGGTGATGACATGAAAGGGGTGGCAGCACGTTAAACAAAGTATTATTATGCTAGTGGGTTGAGCAACGGGTGGTCAGATGTCCATTGAGCAATAAGTGAGCCGATGTTTGCTGCATAAAGACCCTGGTTGTAATGATTCACGTTCCAGAGTGACTTCATGATTCCAGCCATAGAGCCCTCCCTTATTCCCCCGACCTAACAGTCTTGATAGGTCACTTAGTCTGTATTCCTCATACAATTATGGATAAGTAGATAAGTCTTTTTTCATGGATTATTTCTTTATCTCAGTTGAAATAAACTAAATATTTATTGTAGTGGATTCCCATAATAAATCCCTATAATAAACCTGCTTTGGAGAAAAGGGAGATTCAGTAAATAGGAAATATAATAGCTTCAATACTAGAGTTTGTTTATGCACAAAGTCAATTTCAGCTCAAATATGTAACTAATGTTATTGCTTCATAAATTAAATCAACAGGCATCGATAATCTGATGTGAGGATTATTTCACAATATAATACCTCCTTTTAGAACCGTAGGAAAAATTGGCATTCACCAACAGGTTTCCCTCTGTCAAAATGTATCCCCACTCGCAGGCTAACTCACGCATGCGTTATGCTGGGAATAGCCGCAGCTCAAACTGTCTCGCCAGCAGGTGGCACATGCCTAACTACCGGCCAGCACGAACAACCTGTAGCTGCATTAACGATGTGCCTTTTCCGCCTGCTGCTGTGAACAGCTGCAGCTGATCAGGTTCACATTTCTTTAATTACTTTTGTTTTTCTAAAGATTTTTTTTTTGCCCTTTCTTTTGCTTAAAATCTTACTTGAGTCAAACAGAAGTTAGATTATGTTTTAAAAACAGCTAATGGCATTGATTCTTCAATGTATTATGCTTCCCCACACTCTACTCTCAAGATATGCACTGTAATAAGATCAAGTTGTTTGAATCAACCTGATTTTAAATTCTTAAAAAGCGATTAAATCTGTAATGTAATATTATTAAATTGACAACTAATTAGCAGGAAAATTGACTGAATTTCTTCTTTATAGATTATTTACATTAGAACAGAGATTTTTCACAATAACCAAGGACTCCAGGGAAGAGTTAATGCATGGACTTTAAGAGGTCCATAACCCACTAAAATTATGTACAAAATGTTGTTTGTGGGAGTGTTTTTCTGGAGAGGAGTATGGCACTTATAATTAAATTCTCTAATGAAAAACATACACTTAAAAAATTGATACAGGATGTAGAGATAGATACAATTTCTTTAAATTACAGTGAATGCTAATTTAAACATGAAGAACACGAACATCCACTATTCTTTTCTTTTCCTCATTTATAGTGCCTCTAAAATGTAATTTTTTTCTTTCGTTAAATGAATTTCTTTTAAAACCAAGTTAATTTCTTGAAACAAGGTATCCAGCATTTTCTGACTTTGGGTAATTCTCATTGATGCCTTTTTGGAATAAATACATAGTCATTTACCTTTCTTTAAAACTCATGTTAAATATAGCCATTTCATAATTTCCAGGCATCCTGCCTTCCATTAAAGGTCCTTTAATCAATTTTATTTAAACAGTCTTCTTGATTTTTGTTCTCTTATATTGAGCCAAAATCTTAGATAAAAATAAGATTTTATAGACCATTTTGGGTAGGAAAAGGCCATCAAATATTTGGGTACACCTAAATGATGAACATTTTTTTAAATATGTTATTGGAGACAAGTTCTTTGTGGATTCAATTGAGAGGTGGAGTAGAAATACCAAGGATCATATTCAAAGTAAAAATGAAGAAATCCTCGTTGCCTAAAGAATTGACAAACCCCCTCCCTGACTTCATAAACCTTCCTCTCTTAGAGGAAAGCTCTAAGTTAACAGGTCTTATCCATCATGTCATTTAATTGCAAGCAACTAAAACTGCCTTTGGTAAATTTAAGTAGAAAATTAATTAATTAATAATATTAATTAATTGGAAGCACCAAGAAATACCAGGAGTTCAAGAGAACCAGTCTCAAAGGCAATGAAGTAAGAAACTATGCCCCAAAATCACACATTAAACCTGATCTAATGTGAACTGGGACTCAGCATCAAGGGATTGAGAAAACCTTCTCAAACAAAAGGGGGAAAAGAGAAATGAAACAAAATAAAGTGTCAGTGGCTGAGAGATTTCAAACAGAGTTGAGAGCTTATCCTAGAGGTTATCCTTATGCATTATGTAGATATCCCTTTTTAGTTTATGGTGTATTAGAGCGGCTAGAGGGAAGTACCTGAAACTGTAGAGCTGTGTTCCAGTGACCATGTTTCTTGAAGACGTTTGTATAATGATGTAGCTTTTACAGTGTGACTTTGTGATTATGAAAACCCTGTGTCTTTTATCTACAGTACCTTTTATCTACGGTATGATCAGATGGATAAAACATGGATAAAAACAAATAAATAATAGGGGGAACAAAGGTTAAAATAAATTGAGTAGATTGAAATGCTAGTGGTCAATGAGAGAGAGAAGTCAGGGGTATGATATGTATGAGTTTTTCCTTTTTTCTTTCTCTTGATGGAGAGATGCAAATGTTCAAAAAAATAATCATGGTGATGAATACATAACTATGTGATGCTATCATGAGCCATTGATTGTACACCATGTATAGAATGTATGTTAAGAATGTTTGCATTTTTGTTTATTCTGTACAATAAAAATATTTTTTTAAAAAACTGATCTAATGAGTAGAGCATTATTGCTTCCAGTGAACAGTAGACTCTGCCCTTGTATTGTTGCTATTACCTTATCGGCTATTCACTACTGCCCCTGTTGGCATGTTCATTGCTGTCTCTGGAAAACTGACCTGCACACAGCACCACAACCCAAACTACCATCATTTGCTACCACTGCTGCCAGCTCTACCTGTACCACCACCTCCACCACTTATCGCTAGCAAAGAGAGACTAATCCAATCTTTTCCCCTTTGCGATACTAAGCCAAGAGCATGTACACAATGCCTAGATGTAAGGAAGACTAGGAAAATAAGCATACAGAGTTTATTAGGTTTATAACAAGGAACAGATCCTTAAATCAGGATTTAAGAGATGATTTTGATTACTGAATCATCATATAGGTATTCGTTTTTGCTTTCTGGTATATTAGAGTGGACAGAGGGAAATACCTGAAATCCCTAAACTATAGTTCAGCTGCCTTGATCTCTGATAATGATTGTATAGCCTTTATCGTCTGCCCTTGTGATTATAATCACCTGTGACTAACCTTCACATGTACCCAGTTATCCAGTTTTTCAACTCTAGAGTCTTGTAATCACTAAAGGCAGCCCCTAATGTTTATTAACGAAGGGTCTTGGGTGAACCCAGAATTAACCACTTGTAATCCAAAGTTATCTTGATAACCAAGGCTGGATCTAACCTAAGTGGGCCTGCCTGACCTACACAGTAGCTTGGACTTTAACCTACAAGTCATCTAGACCTCATTCTGCTGTAACTAAGCATGTAATCAATTTGCGCACGCTCAATAATTAGATCGCCTCTAATTACATCATATGGAGCCAATGTGTTCATTAACCTAAACGCTGCCCACTTTTCTCTAACAAAATTATCAGAATTACCGCAGTTCTGGGAGATAGATTTTGGGCTGCTAGGCCATTTGCTCTCTTACTATGTGCCTAATGATAAACTATCTCTTAGAATCCCTGTGTCTCAGGAATTGATTATTGAGCGCAACGGGCAAAAGAATCCATAGTTTGTTTGGTAACAATGCTTCCCACCAAAACTCACAAAATAAGAATAACCCCAATATAGAAAAGAATTCTGACCATGGGCAGCCAAAAAATATCCAAAGAGGTTCTTCCCTATGAAAACTTCCAAGTATATATTTATATATACACATATCTATATAACATATCATAATTATGACTTATGCATCAAATATACACTCATTCCTACCCACAAAGACTATCATTTGCCATAGCCAGGTTCAAGATCTCTAGATGATGCCCTTACTTTTCTTATTCCAACATAATCATGTATCAATAAACCATAAGGTATGACCTAATATAAATAATACAAGAGAGCAAGAGTGAAGAAAAGAAAATGAAAATCATTTAAAAACATATATATGTATACATATATATATGTACACATGACTCTGCCTGAGAAAAATGCAGGTTATAAGGCTATAGTTGGTATTTATGACCTACATCTTTCATATGCATCAGTTATTCATTTCCTTTTCCTTGACTTTCAGCCAAATAATAATCTGGCCTGAGTTTCCTGTCTTAAGTTTTTGGCCTTAACCTTCATTTCTGAGGAAACCTCTACAGTCCTGCCTCTATAACCCTGGAGCCCTGCCAAAGTAGTTTAGTACATGATGCTTTTTAATCCACTTGAATCTACCTGAGGTCTACTGGGTTTTCTCAATATGCTCAATATTCCTTTCTGTACCTTTTAGGTAGCAGCTAATCTATTTCCTTTTGAGAGTCAGGCTAAATTACCCAAGCCAACTCCATAAATCAGGATATTTTTACCTTTTACTAAGTGGCACAAAGAACCTAAAATTGTCAGGGAGCAGTCTCAGCTTCTAATTCAATTGAACTTTTATAGTATTCCCAGAGAGCATTCCTCCGTTGCTCCATAGGTATACTTGAGACTGCAAAACAAAAGAACAACCCCACCCGGTTGTATGCGTAGGACAAACATACTGTGACTGTGAGAGAAAATGTGCTGTTCATTGAGTTCATAGCATTTAAGCCATCCTATAGGAAAGCACCTCAATCTCACAAGGATTTGTCTCTCTGCTGGCACTGCACCTAAGTTTTGTAAGATCAGCAGCATTCTTAATATTAGAGCATATGGTAAACCCAGGAAATGCCATGCAAAACAACCCATTGTGCCTTCAACATGCATTTACTGACTACTGACTGGCTGCATAGCCTCAAAAAGCCAGGTAAGAAGCATCTATGCAGCTTATAATCACAGCTTTTAATTCAACAGAACAATTACTTTGTTGACAAGGTGAAAACATTCCTGCCATGAGTACTAATTCATCCAAACCTTCATCACTCTAAAGGTATACCACATCACATTACTTTGGTCCAAAGAGCTTACCTTACAGCAAAGAATAGTATCCTATATTCCAGAAATTCAGGGGCAGGGAGTAAGCATGCATGGATCCTTAGTGGTAATAGTAATAGTAGACATTCCACCTTTTGGATTTTAGACATGCTACCATGGTGATACGTATGCTCCAAGAAAATTAAATGCTAACCTCAGGAAATGGCTCTGGAAAAGAATAACCATACATTGATTGAATATTCCTTAAATTTCTAAGATTAAGTTTCATTACTGGGTAGAATAGGGACTTGAGATTGACACTAAGTTTAGTTATAGAAAAATAAGCTACCTTTTGGGACACAAGTTTTGTGGAATGAGAAATGTGTTTCAGCTGTTTTAGCAATTTGGAATAAGACGCCTACTTAACAGACAAAACTTCCACAATTATTTTCAAATATATATTTAGTCAGTTGCAAACATCAAAATTCAATAAACCATGATTTAAAATCTCCCCCTGTTATGCAAGCATAATATTTAACTCACACTAGACTATTTTGGTTTCTTGAGACCAGAAACTATGCCTTATTCACCTCTTTATTTAGTCTTAGCACCTAGGATAGTGTGCTTAGTATAGAATAAATGCTCAAAAATGTTTAATGAATGAATGAATAAAGTAAGAAAGGCATATAAGAGCAGATTTGTTCGTGAGTTGCACAATATCAACAGTAATGATCTGTTCTGCCCATCCCTTATTTACACACATACTTTTACTTAGGGAAAATTAAGTTGGTTAGAATTAAAAGCATTTATAAAATCAAACTAAAGTCAAAGTCCTTTCTCTCCACTTCCTAAGTTACTTCTTTTTAGCAAGAATAGAATTTAGACAGGAAAATATAACCAGTTGGGCTACTTGGCATAAAAAGCTGGAATCACAAATTCTAGTCCTCTGAAATGGTGGCCTAATGACCTATAAGTTGAAGCCAGGGACCACCAACTCGCTGTCTTTCCTGCTAAACAAGATGCTATTTCTTATTCTTGGCTTTGAATTTTGCCATTAAGTAGCAACATGTAACTATTTCTAAAATTAGATGGAAAGAATATGCCTTATTCTAAGACTTACTTTTATTATAAGATGGTGACTTGAAAAAGTGTTTTCACTGTACCTTTTTAAAACACAAGACATTTTTTCTGTTCTAAAAGGTATGTATCATTAACACACAGTTTTAAGGGAAAATGTCTTTAGAAAAATATTTCCTACTATATTCCGTGCTATGATATTTGCTCCAGAGGATCTCATGCTTTTGACTCCGGAACCTCCTCAAATGAGGAAATTGAGCTAAACTTAATCTTTAAATCAAAAGAGATATTTTCACATGAACATGTGTTTCTATAGTAACATACTAAGCAGGAGTTAGAAAAATATTGTGTAAGTGCCATAGTGGTAGCTGTAGATGACAAGGTATCATCACAAATAACACACTCAAAACGCTGAGTTCTCACCTTAAAACATAAAGGCCTTTCCCCGCCTCCAGGGTCTGTGGGCAACCCACAGTTCTTCAGAAAAAGTTGGCACAGAACATTTAAGAATATGAGAAACTGGTCTTTAACGCATTGCATTGTTCTAGATTTCAATGGTATAATTGAACTCAACTACCACAGGATGTAAATATCAATCACTCCCCCACAACTTCCTTCTTTGTTTCCATTGGAAGTCACTAATTAACACATCTTGGAGATCTTTTATGACTCAGAATCTAAGGAGAGTCCTAAAAACTATTATTTGGTGGAAGGGCGAGGAAAACCCAACAGTTGTCATGGCAAGAAGGGTTAGTAATCCATCCATTTATGGAAAGAAATCTGAACAAGTAATAAATGTAAGTCATGCTAGTAGAGCATTATAAATTTACGACAAAACTCAGCCTATAATATTAGCAGAAAAATATTACTTCTAAAAATATGAAATTGCCATTCAGAGAAGTATTTTTAAAGAATTAAAGTATAAATCCAAGCATGGGAGTATCTGTATGAAACCAAAAAAATTTAACATTTGTCTTCAGAACGTGAATTTAAGGGGAAGGTTTCCATTGGAGACCAGATTTAGGAATCATTTGTCTGAAGCTGGTAGGCATTCTATAAATATTAGCTATTTATTATCTTAGTTCAATAGCAATTATTTATTTCTTTTTGCTTGTACCATTTCCTTTGCCTGAATTGTGTATAATTATCAAAATCTTATCATCCTTTTAATTCCCATCTCAAATACCATTTCTTCTGTAGCTTCCAAGTGCCCAATGAACATACAGACACAAATACATCTTAGAAATGTATTCTCAGCTCTCCTAACATTTTTCATTTACTTGTTACATGTCATTATTATGTCTTCTGTCTTCTATTTTAATTATATGGGTAATGTCTTACAGCCTTCTTCTGGAAGGAGGATTCTCAAACTTTATAGCATGGAGTATGAATTATCTGGGTCACTTGTAAAACATCCAAAGTGTCACTCCCCAAAATTCTGAGGCTGGTTGGGCCTTGGAATCTACCCATTCAACACATTTCCTATGTGTCAGGTATCAGAAAATAGAACTTAACATACAAAATGGATTCAGTTTCTCTCCTTCAGCAGCTCTTCTGACAGGACCTGATGTGACAGCAAGATAGTGAGCTCAAATGTGCCAACACCCCACCAGCGAAAGGCCAGGCCAGATTACCATGAGTGTGACGTCATGACCTGTACCAGTCTGATATCTTCCGGTGCCTGCACCCACACATCACCCCCACCCATCTTGGCATGGTTTTTCCTTTAAAACCACAAGCTGTCAGAAAGAAAGTTGGAGCCATTTTTCCTTTCTAGCAGGTTTTGCTGGCTCCCACATGCCTACTCTACCTTTGCTTTCTGTCTGTTTCTTTCTAGCAATAAATCCCTTAAGCTTTAACTCACTGTCTAATGTGGAATCCTTTAATGACCCCCGTGCCTAACACTACGTTCTAAGTTTTATTCTCCTTTGTGTCCAATTTTTCTTTTTCTCACACAGTCAAATCATAAACTTTCTCTTAAAACATTTTGTCTATATTCCAGGGGGTTAGGAAATTTGCCTAGGTTCCACTATCATTTGACCATATCTGAATATGAGTAAGACAGACTAGGCTGCAATAACAAACCCTCAAATCTCAGTGGCTTTGCACAACAAAGTTTTACTTCTTCCTCACAGCACAGCCCTATGCAAATTGGTTGGCCTACTTCTATTTTCAGTCATGCATATGGAAAACATGACCTACAAGTTCTTTGTGGCAGGGGCATTTGTCACTGCTACTCAGATTTCTTTGGCCAGAACTAATCATTTAGTCCCAAACTTGCTGCTAGGGAGATTAGGAATTATAGGGGAACTCATTAATATTTACTGTACAATAAGAGTCTGCCCACAAGTTTCTGTCCAAATTAATATGCCAATTGCTTGGCTTTTAATAATATCCTATAGCAACTCAAAATGTCCAAAACAAGATTTGCCATCATAATAATAAACATAATAGCTAACATTCCTTGAGCATTTATATGTTATTTTCATAAGTGAAATGCAAGATTATCTCGTTTAATTTCTACAACAACTCTTTAAAGTGAGTAGTATTAGTTTCAATTTCTGAAAAGCACTCAAGTTCAGAGAGCTTTGGTAACAAAACTTGCCTGAGTAAACAAAGCTTGTTATGTCATGGACCAACTATCAAACCAAACCTACTTATCTCCAAAGCTCATTTTCTTGAGCAAGTGCTTACATTTCCTTGCAAACCACTTAACAAAGTGGCCTTTATAAACCACAAATATGACTATATTATTCCCCGTTTATTTTAGAATAAGCCCTGTAAGGGATGGTGGACTCCACGCATCTGAAGAACTAACTTGAGCTAGCAACTTTGAGCTGGCAACGCTGAGCTGGTAAGACGGAACTTGAAACACTGAGCTGGTAATGCTGCTCTACACAGTCCAAAATGTCTTAGCATAGTACATAAAGCCTTTTCTCACTTCACTTTTAGCAGTCTGGATTAATCTACCATACTTGAATCCCTTTAACAATTTTATTTCAGCCATACTGCACAATGTGCATTTCCGTACTAGTCCTGACTTTTCAATTACCTCAATCACCCTTTCTGTTATCCTCCTTGTCATATCTAATCAATTCCTATCAATATTTCAGGAATTAACATAGACATCAGTCCTAAATACTCGAAAAATTGAAAAGGTAAGGAGTGCTAAAAGCTTAAGGAAAACCAATATTATGAAAGAGAATCACTGATTTAATCCAACAAAACAATAATTGAGGGAAAAAAGATGAGCAGAAAAATACACTAAAACACAATAAAATAAGAATGGTATCCTTAAAAAAGGTGGAAAAGGCTATTAGTATATCCATAAAACTTTAATGAAATTTTAAGAAAGAGCTTGAGAAAATGTAATAAGTGATTGTTGAAATAGAGAAAAGCTCAACAAATTGATCTACTACCACTATAAATATAGTTGAAGATAACATCATTGAGCTGCAAGATGGAGTAAATGAATTCTCCCAGAATGCAATTTAAACCATAACCATGTTACCATTATGCTACTTGAAAGTTCACAATAATTTCTTAATATCATTATACATTGAGTCAGTTCCCATTTACCCATTGTCATATGTTCGTCTCAGTTTGATTGTATCAGGAAAAAAATGGCCAAATTTAGTTGTTTGATAAGACTCTACTCTCTTGCAATCTGTAATTTTTCCTTCCACATTTTTTCTTGTGATTTTTTTGTTGATGTTATTTGAAAGAACTGGGTTGTTTTGCACTATAGAGTTTCTCCCAGTCTTTGTTTTGTGATTTATCTCTGCTTTATCTAGTAATATGTTCTTCTGTACCTTATATTTCTTGGAAAATGGTAGTTTAGATCTAGTGGCTTGATTAGAGTTTCTTTCTTTTGTTTTTCATGGAAAGACTACTTAAGTTGAGATAAGTTGGGTTGCAGATTTCATTAGGATGTACGTAATTGCTCTTTGTCTGCATGGAATGTTAGCAATCACTGATTAAATTACCTGGATACATTATTAGATATTTCAAGATGACAATAATTCTTTGGTTATTACCAGTAATGCTTTTTAAAAAAGGTAGCCTCCCCTTCTCAAATACTTGGTTACCCTGAGGTGCCATTAATATAGGAAAGGGATGACAAAAATGCCTGAGTCTTTCGTTTTATTTGCTATTAATCCAAATAATGAGTCTATGTTGCTTTGCAAGCTTCTGGAATGTGACATACCAAAACTGGAACAGCTTTTAAAAAAGGGGAATTTAATAAGTTACAATTTTACAGTTCTAAGCCCATGAAAATGTTCAAACTAAGACATCCAGGGAAAGATATATTAATTCAAGAAAGGCTGATACATCTGGAACAGCTCTGTCATCTGGAAAATCATGTGGCTGCCATCTCCTGGTCCCTTGCCCCTGGGTTCCATTGCTTTCAGCCTCTGCTCTGGTGTGGGTTCCTCATTCTGCTTCTCTGGGGCTGGCATTCATCTCTCCAGGTTCTGGCTTGCTTAACATCTCATGGAAAAGCATCACAGTAATGTCTGTTGGGCTCCAAGCATCTCCAAACAACCATGTCTCTGCTCTTTCTGTCAGCTCTGAAGTTTCTGTTGGCTCTCTCTCTGTTGGCTCTGTCATTTCTGACTGTCTCCAAAACATTTCCTCTTTTAAAGGATTCCAGTAAACTAACCAAGTCCCATCTGGAATGGGTAGAGTCACATCTCCATGTAATCAAAAGCTCACACCCACAATTGGGCATGTCACAGCTACATGGAGATAACCTAATCAAAAGTTATTACTTTACAATATTGAATTAGTATTAAAAGAAACAGCTGCCTCCACAAGATTGAATCAGGATTAAAACATAGCTTTTCTGGGGTATTTAATATTTTCAAACCAGGACAGAGTTCCTTGGAATTCTACAAAGGTAACAAAAGTTTGCTTAGTAACATTATAAATGTATGGATTTAAACATATTGCATGTGTTGTAAGCCATCGCAGTCACTATCATTATTGCTAACTACTTTTTCCCATCATCTGCCTAGAAGCCTATCCAACTTGGCTCCTGAGTCCTTTGTGACATGACTGTGTTGATCATTGATAGCTCCTTGCCTCTAGGCATGAAAAAATGTCTTGTCCCAGAACTAGAATAAACAAGATAAGAATTTTCTAATACCTTTGGAAAGAAAACTATTAAATTTTACTGAAAGAAAGAAAAATGTATGTGCATGCTATTGAAATTAGGTTGATATCAAATGAAATATGATTGTTATATATTTTAGATGTTAAATTTTGAACACATTTACTTTCCTAGGATTCTTAAATCAAACATCATGAAATGGTTTGGCTTAAGCAATGGAAATTTGTTCACTTATGGTTAGAATCTGGGAAAATATCCAAATCAAGGCATCATCAAGATGAAGCTTTCTTCCCTATGGCCAGCTGCCAATGACCCTTGTTCCTCTGCTATGTGGTAAGGCAAATGGCTGTATCTCTTGGTCTCTCCCTTCTCTTCCAAGTTTTGTTAAATTCAGCTTCTTGCTTCTGTGGCTTTCCTTCTCTCTCTCCCTGTATTCATTTGGTTTATTAGGAAGTCCTATAAGAGGATTAAGAGCCATCCTGAATGAGGTGGGTCAAAATTTAGCTGTAGTAGTCTGGTCAAAAAGTCCCATTAAAAAGTGTTCACATCTGCAGGAATGGATTAGATTTAAGAACAAGTTTTTCTAGGCTACATACAGCTTCAAGCCACCACAGCCTTAGTAACCATAGGGAAAATAGGTGAAAAACATACCCAGATAGAAATGAGAAAGTACTACATATGGTTCCCAAAAAAATTAATTTAGAAGTAGGCATTAATGGAAATGAGCAACAAAAAAACTATAAGACTTACAAAGACTAACTAGCAAAATGGCAGAAGGAAGATATGTATCATCAACTGTGACTTTAAATGTAACTAGATTAAACTTTCCAGTCAAAAGGCAGAATGGATAAAATAACATAACTCAACTCTATGCTGTCTGCAGGAGACACACCTTAAATTCAAAGGTATAAGTAGGTTGAAAATGAAAAGATGGAAAAAGAATATACCATCCAAGTTCTAACCAGAGGAGAGCGCGAACATCTATACTAATATCAGATAAAATAGATTTTAAGTAAAAAACAGTTATGAGGGAGAAATATGGTCATATATACTGATAAATTCAACAAAAAATATATAATATTATAAATATATAAGCATCTAACAGTACAGCACCAAAATATATCAAGCGAATACTGACAGATTTGAAGGGAGAAACTGATGGTTTTACATTAATAGTGGATCCTTTACTACACAGTTCAATAATGAATAAAAACACCTACTCAGAAGATCAGTAAGGAAATACAAGACTTGAAATACTCTAAGCCAGCTAGACCCAACAAAGACAGAATACACATTCTTCTTGAGTGCTCATGGATCTTTCACCAGGATAGTACATATGTTAGGTCTCAAAATTTAAAAATATTGAAATCATAAAATGTCTTCTCCAGCAACAATAGAATGAAACTAGAAATTGATAACAGAGGGAGAAATAGAAATTTTGTAAGTATGTGGAAATTAAACAACAAACTCTCAAACAACCAATGGGTTAAAGAGAAATTAGAAGCAGAAGTATGAAATATATTGAGGAAAATTAAAATGAAAATGCAACTTACCAAAAACTTATGGGGACCATGAGAAGTTCCAGGTCAAGATGGCAGCTTAGCAATGTGCACATTTTAGTTCATCCTCCAGAACAACTGGTAAATAACCAGAAACAGTACAGAAAAGCCCCTGGGGCCACATCAGTGACTGGACACACAGCGTACCCCAGTCTGGACCAGCTGAACTGGCTGCAAGCCCCACCCCCCAGAACCATGAGTTCCCCAAGTCACAGCAGCTGGTGCCCCTCCCCCACAGGCTGCTTCCCAGAGGGGAAAGGAAAGAGACTTTACCAGCAGTCGGGGCTGAGCCCAACCAAATGCCAATTGTGGAATTAATTAACAAATTCTGACTACTAAAAATAGGCCCCCAGCTCAGGTGAACCTGGTCAAAGCAGAGGTTGCTCATTTTTGCCCCAGTTCTTAGGGGGCAGCACTGACAGAAAAAGGAAACAGAGGTTTTTGTGGCTGTGTTTCTACAAAGGCTTGACTCCCTTTGGATACAGCGACAGGGCTTCTCAGGCTGCAACTACCCCAGGCATAGGCAGAAACAAGCTCATTTGAGGGCTTGTCTGGAGCCTGTGACTTCCCCAGGGGAGGGGTGAAGCCCAACTCAGGTGGAATCCCTCCCTCAAGGAATTCAGACATCAGAGCTTCATAATTAGAAGCCATTAAAACCAGCCTGTAATCTCTCCTCTGTCTCCACCACGTCCCCAGCAGGGAGAGTCTTCCAAATTTAAAGGTACCACATCATCTTATGCTGATGGGACCTGCAGGCAGACAAGCACCACATACTGGGCAGGATAAGAAAAATGGAGCCCAGAGACATTACAGGAAAGTCTTTCAACCTGCTGGGTCTCACCCTCAGGGAAAACTGATGCAGGTGACTCTTTCCTCCTGATAGGAGGCCAGTTTGGTCTGGGAAAATCCGGCTGGGGTCTGTAATACCTAAGTAGACCATCCTCAGGGTGGGGGGAAAAAGGCACCATACAAGCAGGGCAAGAAACAAGAAAACAAGAACAGAAAGATTCTCTGTTAAACAAAACCTAAGCTAGAGGTCCAGAAAAAGCTGAACTGAATGTCAAAGAACAGATAGACAACAAATTCATCCAGCAAGAAAACCCTAGGTAAAAGTGAAAGCAATCTCCAGAATAAACTAATTAAGGTAATTAAATGCCTAGATGCCAGCAAAAAATAACAACTCACACTAGGAAAATTGAAGATATGGCCCAGTCAAAGAACAGATCAGTAATTCAAATGAGATACAGGAGCTGAAACAATTAATTCAGAATATATGAACAGACATGGAAAACCTCATCAAAGACCAAATTAATGAATTGAAGGAGGATATAAAGAAGGCAAGGAATGAACAAAAAGAAGAAACTGAAAGTCTGAAAAAACAAATCACAGAACTTATGGGAATGAAAGGCATGGTAGAAGAGATGAAAAAAATCAATGGAAACCTACAATGGTAGATTTCGAGAGGCAGAAGATAGGATTAGTGAACTGGAGGACGGAACATCTGAAATCCAACAAGAAAAAGAAAATATAGGGAAAAAATGGAAAAATATGAGCAGGGACTCAGGGAATTGAATGACAATATAAAGTGCACAAATATACATGTTGTGGGTGTCCCAGAAGGAGGAGAGAAGGGAAAAGGAGGAGAGAAACTAATGGAGGAAATTATCACTGAAAATGTCCCAATTCTTATGAAAGACTTAAAATTTCAGATCCAAGAAGTGTAGCATACCCAAAGAGAATAGATCCAAATAGACATACTCCAAGACATTTACTAATCAGAATGTCAGAGGTCAGAGAGAAGGAGAGAATCTTGAAAGCAGCAAGAGAAAAGCAATCCATAACATACAAGGGAAGCCAAAAAAGACTATGTGTAGATTTCTCAGCAGAAACCATGGAGGTGAGAAGACAGTGGGATGATATGTTTAAATTATTAAAAGAGAAAAACTGCCAACCAAGAATTCTATATCCAACAAAGCTGTCTTTCAAAAATGAGGGAGAAATTAAAACATTTTCAGACAAAAAAATCACTGAGAGAATTTGTGACCAAGAGACCAGCTCTGCAAGAAATACTAAAGGGAGCACTAGAGACAGATACAAAAAGACAGAAGAGAGAGGTGTGGAGAAGAGTGTAGAAAGGAAGACTATGAGTAAAGGTAAAAAGAAGGAAAATTAGATATGACATATAAAATCCAAAAGGGAAAATGGTAGAAGAAAGTACTACCCATGCAGTAATAACACTGAATGTTAATGGATTAAACTCCCCAATCAAAAGACATAGATTGGCAGAATGGATTGTAAAACAGGACTCATCTATATGCTGTCTCTACTCAAAGGACATGAGGGAAGGACACAAACGGACATTTGCACATCAATGTTTATAGCAGCCTTTTTTTACAATTACCAAGAGATGGAAACAGCCAAAATGTCCATCAACAGACAGGTGGCTAAACAAACTGTGGCATATACATATGATGGAATATTATGCAGATGTAAGACAGAATAAAGTTACGAAGTATGTAACAACATGGATGGATCTTAAGGACATTAAACTGAGTGAGACTAGCCAGAAACAAAAGGACAAATACTATATGGTCTCACTGATATGAACTGACATTAATGAATAAACTTGGAGAATTTTGTTGATAACAGAGACCATCAGGAGATAGAAATAGGGTAAGATATTGGGTAATTGGAGCTGAAAGGATACAGATTGTGCAACAGGACTGAATATAAACACTCAGAAACACAATACTACCTAACTGTAATGCAATTATGTTAAAACACTGAATGAAGCTGAATGTGAGAATGATAGAGGAAGGAGGGCTGGGGGCATAAATGAAATCACAAAGAAAGGTAGATGATAAAGATTGAGATGGTGTAATCTAGGAATGCCTAGAGTGTATAATGATAGTGACTAAATGTACAAATTTTTTAAAAATTTGCATGAGGAAGAACAAAGGAATGTCATTACTGCAGTGTCCTGAAAATAGATGGTAATTAATATTTTAAAATTTCAACTTGTGTGTGAAACTAAAGCAAAAAATGTTTATTTGGTACAAAATTTATATATTGACTAGTGCATCTCCTATTATAACTTATGTAGATAGTTGGTTGAACAATATAAGTACATGGAACCTTGGGTAGGACATGAGATTTTGTTGGCTTGTCCAGAGTGATGGCCCGATGAATCCCAGAGTGATTCGATCAGTGAGTGGAAAAGTATTTGCAAAGTTCCCTTTGGGGACTAGTGAGAACTGGGGAAAATTCAACCTCCCCAAGTTGAATTCTTGATATTCTCACAAGCAGTGTGGACAACCAAAGCTATAGGCTGAGCCCCCAATCTTGGGGTTTGTTCATATGAAACTTAACTCCACAAAGGATAGGTCAAGCCTACTTAAAATTAGGCCTAAGAGTCACCCCCAAGAGAACCTCTTTTGTTGCTCATATGTGGCCTGTCTCTCCAGCCAACACAACAAGTAAACTCACCACCCTCCCCCTGTCTACATGGGACATGACTCCCAGGGGTGTGGACCTTCCTGGTAACGTGGGACAGAAATCCTAGAATGAGCTGAGACTCAGCATCAAGGGATTGAGAAAAACCCTAGAATGAGCTGAGACTCAGCATCAAGGGATTGAGAAAACCTTATCAACTAAAAGGAGCAAGAGGGAAATGAGACAAAGTGTCAATGGCTGAGAGATTCCAAACAGAGTCGAGAGGTTATACTGGAGCTTATTCTTACACATTAAGTAGATATCACTTTGTTACCCAAGATGCAATGGAGAGGCTGGAGGGAACTGCCTGAAAATGTAGAGTTGTGTTGCAGTAGCCATGTTGCTTGATGATGATTGTATAATGATATAGCTTTCACAGTGTGACTATGTCATTGTGAAAACTATATCACTGTGTCTGATGCTCCTTTTATCTACCTTGTCAACAAATGATTAGAACATATGGAATAAAAATAAATAATAGGGGGAACAAATGTTAAAATAAATTTAGTTTGAAATGCTAGTGATCAGTAAAAAGGAGGGATAAGGGGTATGGTATGTATTCTTTTTTTCTCTGTTATTGCTTTATTTCTTTTTCTGTTGTCTTTTTATTTCTTTTTCTGAGTTGATGCAAATGTTCTAAAAAATGATCATGATGATGAATATGCAGCTATGTGATGATATTGTGAATTACTGATTATATATGTAGAACGGAATGATCATATGTTAAGAATGTTTGTGTTTCTTTCTTGTAATTTTTTTCAATTTAAAAATTAATAATAAAAAAAACCTCGAAGAAAAAACTTATGGGATGTGGTGAAGGCAGAGCAGAGAGGGAAATTTATATCTCTAAGTGCTTACAGTAAAAAAGAAGAAAGACTTCAAGTCGCAAAGCTAATCCCAAAGCTGGAAAAATAAGATAAAGAAAAACTAACTAACTAAAAGAGAACAAAAATAACTAAAAGAAGAATAAGCTAAACTAAACCCAAAGCAGGCATAAGGAACAAAATAAAAATTAGAGCAGAAATAAATAAAATAGAAATAACACACTAGGGAGAATCAACCAAAGTAAAAGTTGGTTCTCTGTAGCTAGACCAATAAAGGAAAAAAAGAGAAAGGATAAAAATAACTAAAGTCAGAAATGAAAAGGAGGCTATTACTACCAGCCTCATTGAAATAAAAAGGATTATAATAGGATATTGTAAAGAGCTGTATGTCACCAAATGAGATAACCCAAATGAAATGGATAAATTTTTAGAAATACACAAACTACCTACATTGACTCAATATGAAATAGAAGATCTCAACAAGCCAATTTCTAGGAAAGAGAATAATTCAATAATCAAAATACCTCCCAACAAATAAAGCCCAGTACCAAAGGGCTTCACAAGAAAATGAAGCAAAAATCCTCAATATAACACTAGCAAACCAAATCCAACAGTATACTAAAAGAATTTTATTCCCTAATCACATAGGATTTAACCATAGTATGCAAGTGTGTTTTATCATAATAAAATCAATAAATGTAAAACACCACATTAACTTAATGAGGACAAAAAAACACATGACTATCTGAATTGAGTGGAAAAGGCACTGGCAAAACCCAGCACCACTTCTTGATAAAATCACTAAGATCACTCAGAATAGAAGGAACTTCCTCAACATGATAAAAGGCATATGTGAAAATCTCAGAGCTAATATGCTATTTAATAGTGAAAGATTGAAAGCTTTCCTTCTAAGATTAGGAAAAAGACAAGGGTGCCCACTTTCACCAATATTATTAACCATTATACTGGAAGTACTTGCCAGAGCAATTTTGCAAGAAAAGAAAAGGAAATTTGAAAGGAAAATATTAAACCGTCTATATTTGCAGATGATATCATCCTATATAGAGAAAATCCAGAAAAGCAAAGTTGCTAGATCTAATAAATCAGTTCAGCAAAGTGGTGGGGTACAAAATCAATACCCAAAAGTCAGTAGGGTTTTTATACATGAGCAATGAAACTTATAAAAAAGATATGAAGAAGAAAATTCCATTCATAATTGCAGCTAAAGAATCAAATATCTAGGAATAAATCTAACCAAGTATGTAAAAGACTTGTACACACAAATTTACAAACATTGTTTAAAGAAATCAAAGAAGACATAAATAAATGGAAGGACATTCTGTGTACGTGATTGGAAGACTAAATATCATTAAGATGTCTATCTTACACAAAGCAATTTAAAGACTCAATCCAATCCCAATAAAAATCCTAACAAATTTCATTGCAGAAATGGAAAAGATGATCATCAAAATCGTATGGAAGGGTAAGAAGCCCTGAATATTTAAAGCCATGCTGAAAAAAGAAAAGTTGGACGTTTCGCACTTCTAATCTGAAAGCTTATTACAAAGTCACGGTAATCAAAACAGCATAGTACAGGCACAGGCACAGACATAGATACCAATGGAATTGAATTGAGAGCTCAGAAATCAACCTTCACATTTATGGCCAACAGATTTTTGACAAGGGGTCAAAGACCACTCAATTGTGAGAGAATAGTCTCATCAACTAATGGTGCTGGGAAAACAGGCTCTCCATTTGTAAAGCAAGAGAAAGAGGACCCTACCTTACACCTTATATAAAAATAACTCAAAATGGATCAAAGACCTAAATATAACAGCCACACATATTAACCTCCTAAAATAAAATGTAGTGAAGCATATTCAGGATTTTTTTTTTTTAGGCAATGGTTGCTTAGATTTTACATCCAAAGCACAGGAAACAAAAGAAAAAATAGATAATGAGACCTCCTCAAAATTAAAAACGCTTGCACCTCAAAGAACCTCATCATGAAAATAAAAGGGCAACCTATACAGTGGGAGAAAATATTTGGAAACCACATATCTGATAAAGGTTTGATGTCCAGAATGTATAAAGAAATCCTTCAACATAACAACAACAACAAAAAGACACAAAAAATTAAAGTTGGCAAAAGTCTTGAACAGCCATTTCTTCAAAGAAGATATATAAATAGCCAGAAAGCACATGAGAAGATGTTCAAAATCATTAGCCATTAGGAAAATGCACATGGAAAACCACAATAAGATACTGTTTCACATCCATTAGAATAATTATTATTAAAAAGTGAAAATCAACAAGCGTTGGGAAGATGTGGAAAAATAGGAACACTCATTTATTGCTGGTGTCAATGTAAAATGGTGTAGCCACTATGGAAGACAGTTTGGCCAGTTCCCATAAAGTTAAGAATAGAATTGCCATATGACTCAATAATCCCACTGCTAGAAATATACCCTAAAGAATCTGATAGCAGGGACTCAAACAAAATCTGATACCAATACTCAAAGGGGCATTATTCACAATTGCCAAAAGCTGGAAGCAAACTAAATATCCATCAACTGGTGAAATGAATAAATAAAATGTGCTGTATACCTACAACAGAGTATTGGCCAGCCATAATAAGAAATGAAGTCCTGATACGTTTGAGAGCATGAATCAACCCTGAAGAATCAAGATGAATGAAATAGACACAAAAGGATAAACATTGCATGGTCTCACTGATTTGAAACAATTAGAATAAGCAAACTCACAGTGTTAGAATCTAGCAAATAGGTTACCAGGGTCAGGCTGTGGATAGGCAATGGGAAGTTAAGGATTAAAATGTACAGAAGTCCTGTTTGGAGAGATGGAAATGTTTTGGTAATAGATGGTGGTGATGGTAACATAACATTGTGAATGCAGTTAACAGCAGTGAAATATATATCTGGATGTGATTAAAAGGGGAAATGTTAGATTGTATATGGTAACAGAATAAAATTGTTTTAAAAAAAAATCCATGGAACCACACTACAAAAACAGTGAATCCTAAGTTAAGCCATGGACTATAGTTAATAGTAGAATTATAAAAATGTTCTGTCATTAGTTGTAACAAATATTCCACACCAATGCAAGGTGTTGATGGATTGATGATATATGGGAATACTGTATTTCAACATCTTTAATAAGGAAAAATAAAGATCAAACAAGAAAAGAATTTGCAAAAAAATTAATTTGACTGAAAGACATAAAAGAAGCTGCAACTAAATATATATATATATTTACCACTGAAACAGAATTAAAAATTTTAAATTACTCTATAAATTCAATGCAATTAGATAAAATATATGAAATATTTGGGGTTCTAAATTTTACAAAGAGGAAATGTGCATGAATTGCCAAACCTTTGGAAAATTGTTCATAAGATATATATTATTTATATAATTGCATTCTATATATATATGATATATGTGAAGAATATACATCAAAATACATCCAAAGCTATGCTAATAAAACAAAATATTCCAGTACGTCAAAAAAATCAGGAAAAATTCCTATCCTTCAATGAAAATATAGTTTATGGTAAAGTAGACATTTTGAATAATTAGAGAAAGGATAGTTTACTTAATGAATGCTTTTGAGAAAATTAACATTCAAATTTGGAAAAATAAAATTGATTCTTACAATATAAATGAATGAAAAAATAAATTGCAAATGAGCTATAGGCCAAAATGTACAAAACTAGTCTCTAATAGTGCTAGTTATAAACATCAAAGGTTATGTCTAAACGTATATGTATATACACATAAAATATTTAAAATATACATATATATGGATTTTAAAGTTTGAGGTGAGGAAACAACACTATAGCTTATAAACTAAAATATTTCCTAAAAATTAAAACCTCTCTATGTCAAAAGTTACCACAATAAAAATTAAAGACAAAGAACTGAAAGAGAATACCTGAAATTAATGTTCAAAATTAATATCCATTATATAAAAGAGTGCATAAAGACAAAAAATGAAAAGCCTATTTACCAGAAAAAACTAGAGAGCAATTTGCAAAGGAAGTACAATGACCCATAAATCCATAAATGACAAACTGACAAAAGATCTGGAAAATTTATGAGTTGCTAATTTTCTCACATAAAATTTAATTAAATTAGGTGGAGTGACTATGTCAATTATTACCATAGGTATAGGGATATGGGCCCTGAAACTCAATGCTGGTGAGAGAGTAAATTTTATAGCCCTCTGGAGGGCATTTTGTTAGTGTTCTAATTTGCTAGCTGCCAGAATGCAATGTACCAGGAGCGGAATGGCTTTTTAAAAGGGAAATTTAATAAGTTTCAAGTTTACAGTTCTAAGGTCGAGAAAATGTCCCAATTAAAACAAGTCTATAGAAATGTCCAACCAAAGGCATCCAGGAAAAGATACCTTGGTTCAACAAGGCCGATGAAGTTCAGGGTTTCTCTCTCAAGTGACAATGCACATGGCGAACACAGTCACAGATCCTCTCTCATCTGGAAAGGCACATGGTGAACACAGTCAGGGTTCCTCTCTCATCTGGAAGGGCACATCATGAACACAGCATCATCTACTAGCTTCTTCTCCTGGCTTCCTGTTTCATGAAGTCCTCTGGGAGACATTTTCCTTCTTCATCTTCAAAGGTTGCTGGCTGGTGGATTCTGCTTCTCGTGGCTATGTCGTTCTGCCCTACTCTCTCTGAATCTCCTTCATTCTCCAAAATATTTCCTCTTTAATAGGACTCCAGAAACTTCTCAAGACCCACCCAAATGGGTGGAGGCATGTCATCACCTAATCCAGTTTAACAACCACTCTTGATTGGGTTTCATCTCCAGGGAGATGTCTAATTACAGATTCAAACATACAGTATCAAATAGGGATTATTCTGCCTCTATGAAATGGGATTGAGATTAAAACATGGCTTTTCTAGGGGGTATACATCCTTTATGTCCATACATAAAGCACAGTTAGTACTGAGGACAATTTTATAAAAACCCATTGACCCAATATTTCCCCTTTGAGGAATTAATCCTACAGAAATATGCATTTATCTTATGGGAATACTTTCACATGTCAACAAAATTATATGTCACAAAGATATATAGCACTATTCTGTTTGTAAACAAATGCTGGAAACAACTTAAATATCTGTTAGTGAGGAAATAGTTAAAACAAGAGTGCATTCATACTTTTCATTAAAATAAATCAGTTTAAAAAAATAAGAAACAATAAAATAAAACAATTTAAGAGAATAAACTAATTTATACCAGCTTTCAGATTTTATGCTAATTATTATTTTAAGGAGATAAAAGTAATTACAGGAAAGATGCACATATATTTTATGTATTATGTATTTTTTAAACCGTATAGCAGATGTAAAAATGACAGAGTAGGAAATTTTACAGATATTCCCTCCACCAGAAAACTGAAGGAGCTGGAGAAAGGGATTGGAATTGATTAAAGAGGTAACCATGGAACCAGAATTGACATTTCCAACAGCTATCAGATTACAAGATGAAGTTTAAGTGAAAGCTCAAATTAGCAACCAGACCATAATTGCTAAGACAGTGACATCAGCTATTGAAACAGTGATTATAGAAACATGATCCAGGTCCCAGGACCAGTAGGCTGGAGCCAGGGAACACAGAGGAAGCCTTGTCCTGCAAAAGTTGGAATTGAAGTGTGAAGTCAGTTTAGGGGTCCCTCAAGGGACTGGTGTAGATATTGGCCCCAATTTTGGCCCTTGATACCTGTAGCTTCTGGCCCCCACCAGCATCCACCAGAATATAAAGTTTCAGCATACTTCTTTTTTGACTGGGTTCCTTTCTTTCCTTTGTGTTGTTTTCTCTGATAGATCCTTGGTGAACCAGCACAAATGCTTAGCCTTGGTTTTGGCCTGCTGGGTAGCAACATCTTCAGGCCTCACACCAACATCTACTAGGATGTAGAACCAATGTATATATATTTTTTAATTTTTTCCCTATATTGCTTCTTTTTTTCTTTTTTATTTATGGTCTGGTGAATACCTGAGAGACCCAGGTAGAAGCTGGCCTAAGCTTTCTTTTGATGTCATCAGCTTCTGGCTTCCCACAAGCATCTACCAAGAGACATGGAAAGGCATTTCATCTCTTTTTTTTTTTTTGTATGCTGTACAGTGGAATTCACATTTCATTCTTTTTCCATGTGAGTATTCCATTATTGCAGCACCATTTGTTGAATGGTCCAATCATAGGGAAAAAAGTAATTAGATGGAAACTATTTGACAGAAAGCCCCATCTCTGGAGTAAGTGATCAGAGATCTTAGATCAACTCTCTTAAGATTAATGAACTAAAATAAAATATAAACAAAGAACTAAAGAAAGTCAAGAAAACAATATATGAACAAAATGGGAATTTCAATAATGAGTAAGTATAAAGGAAAGCCAAATGGAAATTCTGGAACTGAAAAGTACAATAACAAATTTAAAATTCAATACATATTCAAGTTCAATAGTAGATTGGAGGAGGCAGGAGGAAAGACCAGCAAATTTGAAGGTAAAATCATTGAAACTGTCCAAGGAGGAGCAGAAAGAAAAATAATGAAAAAAAGTGAGCAAAGCCAGAGGAAACAGTGGGGCACCATTGAACATAAAAATATACATGCATCATACAAGCCCAGAAAGAAAAGAGAAAGAGAAAGGGACAGAAAAATTATTAAAGGAAATGACTAAAGACTTTCCAAATTTGAGGAAAGATACAAATACCCAAATCCAAGAAACTCAATGAATGCCAAGCAGGATGAACCCAAAGAGATCTTCATGAAGGCACATTAAAGTAAAACATCACATGTGAAAGACAGAATCATGAAAACTATAAGGGAAGTGGTATGCCATATAAAGAGATCCTTAATAAGATTTACATATAATTTCTCATTAGAAACTTTGGAAGCCAGGGGCTAGTGGGAGGACATATATAAAGTACTGAATGAAAAAAAAATTGTCATTCTAGAATAAAACATCCAGCAAAGTTGTCCTTCAAAAATGAGGGAGAAATTAAAACACTTCTCTATAAACAAGAGTAGAGAGGGAGTTCATTACCACTAAACCTGCCTTACAAAAAAATGCTTAAGGGAGTCCTTCATGTTGAAAGGGAAGGACAGAAGGTAGAAACTCGAGATCATATGAAGAAATAAAGACATCCAGTACAAATAAATCTGTGGGAAAATGTAAATGCCAATAATGTAAATTATTGCATTTTTCATTGGTAATGCTGTTTTATTTCTTTATGGATTAAATTCTAAATGCATAAAAAATAAGTCCAAACCATTGTTACTGAGCACACAATATTGTAAATATATAATATGCAACAAGAAGAACATAAAGGCAAGGGGTGGAAGAACATAGAAAAAGATTTCATATAGGCTATAGATGTTAAGTTGGTATGGATATAGAGTAAATTACAAAAGATTTAGGAAGTTAAATATCCAAAAAATTTACAAAAAAGAATTGAGATGTTATTCAAATTGTTCATTAAAAAGATCATCTAAACAAAAAGGAAGGCAGTAATGGAAGGAGAGGCAAAAGAAGGTACAAGAATTACAAAAAAAAAAAAAAACAGCAAAATGGAAGGAGTAATTCTTGACTCAGGAAATATCTTAAATGTAAATGGACTAAGTTCTGCCATCAAAAGACAGAGATTGGCAGAATGTATAAAGAGCCATGATCCCACTACAGGCAGTTTAGAAAAGATTCATCCTAGATTTCAATCAGGTTGAAAGTAAAAGGATGGAAATAATACTTATACAAATGGCAATCATAAGAGAGTGGGGTGGCTATACTAATATCAGACAAAATAGTCTGTAACTAAAAAAAACTATTGCAAGAGACAAAGAAGGCATTATATAGCAATAAAAGGTTCATCCAGCAAGGATATAACAATTGTAAACATATAGGCATCTAAGAACAGTCCCTCAATACATGAAGCAAACATTAACAGATGAAGAGAGAAATTCACAGTTCTACATAAATAGGTGGAGATTTCAATACACCACTTTAGGTATGGAATAAAACATCAAGACAGAAGAGCCATAATGAAATAGGAGACCTGAACAATGCTATTAAAGCAATTAGATATAATAGACATGTAGAGAACTCCTTACCCAACACTGGCAGAATACTCACTTTTTCCAAGTATAGTGTGGTTCATTCTCCAGGATAGGCCATAAGTTAAGACAGGCATAAAAGGAGATGAAATAATTTATAAAGCATTGAACTCATACAAGGTAACTTCTCTGAACATAATGGAGTGAAACTAGAAATCAATAACAGTTGGGAAACTGGAAAAAAATTAAAATGTGTGTATAAATAGCACAATTTAAAAACAATGGGTTAAAGAAGAAATTACAATGGAAATTACAAAGAACTTACAGGAGAATGAAAATGAAGGTATAACATCCCCAAGCTAATGAGATGAAGAGAAGGAGGTTCACAGATGAGAATTTATAGCTATTAATGACTACATTAAAAAAGAAGAAAGAACTAAAATTAATCACCAAATTAACATCTGATTAACTGGAAATATAAAAGCAAAGTAAACTCAAGGTCAGCAGAAAAAAGGAATAATTAAGATTAGATTGGAGATATATTTAATGGAGAAGATAAAAACAATTGAGAGAAACAACAAAAAAGTTGGTTCTTTGAGAAGATCAATAAATCAATGAAAGCTTAGCTTTTTTTTGACAGAAAACAGAACCAAATAACTAAAATTAGAAATGAAAGAGGTCACCCCACAGAAATAAAAGGACTGTATGAGGGTACTATAAACAATTGTATGTCTACATATTAGAAAACTTAGATGAAATTGACAAATTCCTAGGAACGCACAAACTACCTACACTGACTAAAGAAGAAGTAGATGATCTTAACAGCCTAATAATATGTAAAATGGCTCAACCAGTAATCGAAAACTTCCCACCAAATAAAGCTCAGGATCATATGGCTTCATTGCTGACTTTTACCAAATATTCCAAGAAGAATTAACACCAACAATTTTCAAATGTTTCTTAAAAATCAGAGGGAACGCTTCTCAGATAACTCTATGAGGCCAGCATTATCCTGCTATAAAAACCAAATAAAGAAACTGCAAGAAAAGAAATTTACAGACTAATATCTATTATTCATAGAGATGCTAAAATCCTCAACAAAGTAATAACAAACTGAATACAATAGTACATTAAAAGAATTATACAGCCATTATCAAGTGGGTTTATATCAGCTATGCAAGGTATATCTTGTTGATATTATCAACATAATATCGAGTAAAGTAATACACCATATGAATAGAAAAAAATGAAAGAAAGAAATGATCATCTCATTTGATGCAGAAAAGACATTTGACAAAATCCAGCACTACTTTTTGATAAAAACACTTAGAAAACTAGATTAGAAGGAAACATTCTCAACATGATAGGTATAGATGAAAAACTCACAGCTAGCATCATACTCTATAGTAAAGACTGAAAGCTTTCCCTCTAATTTTGGGAACAAAACAAAGATGCCCACTGCCAGTGCTGTTTTTTAACATTGTGCTGGAAGTTCTAACCAGAGCAAGAAAAAAATAAAAGGCATCCAAATTGGAAAGTAAGAAGGAAAATTTAACCTACTTGCACACATAGGACCACTATGTGATCCTATGTGTGCAAAATCCCAAAAACCTACAACAAATCTACTAGAGATAATAAATGAATAGAGCAATGTGGTAGAGTGCAAAATGTCAGTAGTGATTCTGTATACAGATAATGAATAATATGAAGTGTAAATAAAAACAAGTTTCATGTACAGTAGCAACTAAATGAATCAAATATCTAGTAATAAATTTAAGAATGTAGAGGATTTATACATGGAAAAGTACAAATCATTACTAACAGAAACCAAAGAAGGCCTATATAAATGGAAGGGCATGAAGACTAAGCAAGGTACTGTTGGCTGCTGTTATGACCCTGAGGAGTGTTAAACTCCTTAGAGTGAAAGAGAGAAAGGGATCAGGGGGTCTGAAGCTTTAGCAGTAAAGACAACAGACAACTTTATTCTTAACTACTTCCTGCTTATATACTGCAGGGTTTATGTGACTAAAAGCATGCATACATTTCATGGTAAAACAGAGAGCCTACTTTTCAG
Source organism: Tamandua tetradactyla (assembly GCF_023851605.1). NCBI lineage: Eukaryota > Metazoa > Chordata > Mammalia > Pilosa > Myrmecophagidae > Tamandua > Tamandua tetradactyla. Next base: position 98,118,626 of record NC_135333.1, read on the forward strand.
TGTATTACTCCCTACATACAAGAGATAGCTAACAAGACCTTGAGGCTTAAGAAAAAACAAACATCCTCTCCCTCTCAGACTGTCCTCCAAGTAAGCAGATAACAGTCTCCACAGTTTACTGCCAATGCCACTTTGAAGCCAGTTAACTCTCAATAAATTCCACAGGTTTTCTATTAACCCAGGCTCCTACAAGGTACAGATTTAATGCAATCCAAGTCAAAATTCCAACTTTCCTCACACCATGTACAAAAATTAATTCAAAATGAATCAAATACATAAATATGAGAATGCAAACTATAAAACTCCTAGAAGAAAATGTAGCAAAGCTTCTTCAGGGCTTTGGATGTATGAAAATAGGAACACTTGTTCATTGTTGGTGGAAATATAATATGGGCCGCTGCTGTGGAAACACTTTAGCATTTCCTCAGAAAGTTCAGTGCAGAATTATTGTATGAACTGGCAATCTTATTTCTAGATATATACCCATTCCATTTGAAAGCAGAGACTCAAACAGATATTTGCACACCCATATTCACAGCATCATTATTCACAACTGTCAAAAAGTGGAAGCAACCCATGTATCCAACAACACATGAATGGATTAACAAATTGTGTTATATACATAAAATGGGTTCATTATTCAGCCATGAAAAGCAATGAAGTTCTAATAAATGAAACATTATTAATGAATCTTGAAGACATCAGTTTGAGTGAAATGCGTGAGACACAGAGGACAAATATTTTATGATCTCACTGATATGAAATAATTAGAATAAGAAGTTTATAGAGTCAAAAACTAGAATATAGATTACTAAGGGCTAGAGTGGATACAAGGAATGGAGATTAATTCTTAATTGGTGCAGAATTTCTGTTTGAGGTGATACATGGTGGTGGTAATACATTGTGAATGTAATTAACAACACTGAATTATATATCAGAAAATAGTTCAAGGGGAAATATTCTATGATATATAGTTGCTGGAAAAAATTTAAAACAAACTATAGGCCTGTGAAACATAAACACTGTACCCTAATATAGATTATGGACTATATTTAATAGTACAATTATAGAAATGTCTCTAATTATTTGTAACAAAGATACCACCAATACATAATGTTAAAAATGGGGTAAGTATTTGGGGACTATATATTCTTTATGATGTTTCCATAAAACTGCAACTTCTTTAGTGAAAAAAAGTACAGTTAACACTAATCCTTTTCAAGCAGTTTTAAAAAATTTGAGAGGAGAGAATGATTCCTAATTCTTTTCAGGAGGCCAGCATTACCCTACAATGAAAATATGATAAAAGCATCACAAGAAAAGAAAATAATAGACCAATTTACTTTTTGAATATAGATATAAAGTGCTTCAATGGAACATTAGCATACCAGATTCAACAATACTTTAAATCTTTTAAAAGGATATTCATTATGAACAAGTGGGATTTATTCCAGAAATGCAAGGCTAGTTAAACTTAAGAAAATCAACCACTTAGAGCAACTAAAAATAAAAAACCTAAAATAGTGGAATTGTAACCCATACCAAAGTCTGAAATCTGTTCTACAACTAATTGTGGCAATGTACTTTGAAATTTATTGCTTTTATGTCTATATGCTATTTAAAGAGGAGTAATATAACAGAGAAGATGGGATTTAACAAATGAATATGACTGCTGAATCATTACATTGATATTTCTGTTGGTCTCCAGAGTCTTGGAGCAGCTAGAAGGAAAAACTAAAAATTGTGGAACTGTAACCCATACCAAACTTCAAATTCTGTTTTATAACTACTTGTTAAAATGTACTTGGAAAAATTTATAGATTTTTTGTATATGTTATATTTCACAATTTAAAAAATGTAAAAAAAAAAAAAAGAAAGAAAGAAAATCAGCAATGTAGTACAGCACATTAATAGAAGAACAAAGGAAAATTACCACATGATTTTCGCAACTGATGTAGAAAAGGCATCTGGAAAAATCCAACATTCTTTCTTGATAAAAAAAAATCAGGAAATGGAAAATAGAAGGGAACAAGTCTCAACTTGTTAAAGGCCATTTATGAAAACCCCACAGCTAGCATCATATTTATTTGTGAAAGACCTAAAGCCCCTTAAAACTAGGAACAAGACAATGGAGCCCTGCTTTCACCACTGCTGTTCAATATTGTACTAAAAGTTCAACACAGAGTAATTAAGCAAAAAATAAAGAGGAATAGAAGTGCCCTAATTGAAAAAGAAAAAGTAATATTATCTCCATTTGCAGACATGGTCTCATATATAGAAACCCCAAAGCAATCCACAAGGAAACTACTATAGTTAATAAATGATTTCAGCAAAGTTGTAGGACACAAGAGCCACATAAAAATCAATTATATTTTTACACCTGGAAATCAGCAATCCAAGGAGGAAATTGATAAAGCAATTCTATTTACAGTGGCATATAAAAGAATAAAATATCTAGGGATAAATTTAACTAAATAAAAAATAATTATTTTATTTATTTATTTATAATAATACATATTATCTAAAGAAATGGCAAGCATCTCATGAATTGGAAAACATACTGTTAAGGTATCAGTACTGACCTACATATTCAATGCAATCCCTATAAAAAAAAAAGTAGTCTCTTCTGCAGAATTGGAAAAGTTGATTCTCAAAGTCATATGACATTACAAGGGGCCCCAAATAGCCAAAACAACTTCACACACACACACAAAAAGAACAAAGTTGGAGAACACACACTCCAAATATCAAATTTTACTACAAAGCTTCAGTAGTCAAAACTGTGGTACTGTCATAAAGACATATGTATAGACCATTGGAACAGAATTGGAAGTCCAAATATAGACCCACACATCTATAGTTAACTGATTTCAGCCATGAGACCTAAATACATGCAATCAGGAAAGAATAATCTCCTCAACAAATGCTATTCAGAAAACTGGATATATGCATGCAAAAGAATAAAGTTAGACCCATATCACCCACCATATAAAAAATTAACTCTAAATGGATCAAGGTTCTTAATGTCAGAGATAAAATTATAAAACATTCGTAAGATAACATAGGGGCAAATCTTTATAGCCTGGGATTCAGTAATGCAATCTTAGGTATAATACCAAATGCATGAGCAACAAAGAAACAATGGATAATTTTGACTTCATCAAAATTAATACTGTGTATATCTGTGCCAGTTTGAAGCTATTATTATATATCCCAGAAAAGCCATGTCCTTTAGTCCTCATTTAATATTGCTGGGAAGGATCTTTTTTATTGTTTCCAGAGAGATGTGATCCACCCTATATGGGTGGTAAACTTTGATTAGATGATTTCCATGGATATGTGTCTCCACCCATTCTAGGTGGAGTTGCTTACCAGAGCCTTTTACGAGGGAACCATTTTGGAAAAGGCATCAGAACCAACAGAGCCCTCACAGCCAGGTCTTTGGAACAGAAGGAAAAGCCTCCCAGGAGAGCCTTTTGAAATGAGGAAAGAAAGCTAGCAGACATCACCGTGTGTCCTCCCAGCTGAGAGAGAAGCCCTGAACTTCATTGACCCTTCTTTTAGAGTTAAGGTATCTTTCTATGGATGCCGTAATTTGGACATTTTCATGGCCTTAGAACTATACTCTTGCAACTTAATAAATTACTTTTTTAAAAGCCATTCCATTTCTGGTGTATAGCATTCCAGCAGCTTACAAACTAGAACAATATCCAAGGACATCATTTAAAAAGTGAAAAGATAACTTACAGAATGAGAGAAAATAGTTGAAAATCATATATCAGATAAGGGCTTAATATCCAGAATATATGAAGGACTTTTACAAGAAAACAACAGGAAGACAAACAACCCAATTAAAAAATGGCCAAAAGACTCATATACAAATTTTTCCAAGAAGATACCCAAAGAACCAATTAGCATATGGAAAGATGCCCAACTTCATTAGCCATCAGAAAATTCAAATCAAAACCATAATGAGATATCATTTCAAACCCACCAAGATAACCATTATGGGGAAAAAGAAAAAAACAGAAAATAACAAGTGTTGGGGAGGATGCAGAGGAATTAGAACTCTAGTACATTGCTGGTGGGAATATAAAATGGTGCAGTCATTGTCGAAAGCAGATCAGAGTCCTTTCAAACCCACTCACCTAAAATAGCATGCCTTGTGACTTTGCATTATTTTGGTTCATACCACTTAACTACCTGACAACATATTATATTATTAGCTGTTGTTTTTAGGTCTTCTGTGGTGGATGTAAGCTTCTTGGGGGCAGAAAATTTGTTTGAGTCACTGCAAAGAAAGACTAGGAGCTTGATAAATATCCATTGTAAATTGTAATGAATAGGGTATAATGAGAGCAAGGTAATGAGCTGCCAGGTTTTGAATGTGTGCCCATGTGGGTGTTGAGGTCCCCCAAACTAAACAAAAGTTTTAGGTATGTGAGGAGTTTTCAGAAATATGTAGAAGTCAGTAATGAAAAAGAGAAGATTTTATAGCCACGTACTACTTGTTCAGTAGTTCAGCAGTAAGCCAGATTTTGTCAACTCTTATCCACTTGTATTTTTATACAAATGATTTATGGTTTTTTCACAACTAATAAGTTTGATTAGATACTTATCTGAGTATCATCTATATATGCCCTCTCTTCAAATGAAGCTATTTACATCTTAATTATTAAATAAATTTGCATACAAAAGAAGATGTCTCTCAAAAGGACTATGTCTCTTAACAGAAGCTATAGGTATTTTACGAATATAATTTCACAGTTCTTAAAAATTATTGTCACTAAAGATGCCCTGTAAAATATTCACATTCTGCATGTTATATCAATATATAAAACTGTTCCACTGCCTTTCTGAAAAATGTATTCACACTACCAATTTTAAAGAGTTGGTTGACTCAAGACTCTTTTCACTGCAAATAACAGAACATCCAACAAACTGTTTAAACAAAAATGAAGGTTATTTAATCAAAACCTGGAAAATTCCAGTTGTAATATTTTTAAAAAGCTGGACTTGTTTCAGGAATTTAAATGTTTCTTTTCTTCCACTCAACTGGCTTCATTAGCATCTTCCCAGTTATCTCTAGCTTCACATCATTATAAATATGGTAGATACAATAGAGAAGAAAACTTGCCGCTCCCTCAATAGTCTTGGAAAAAGTTATCATATTCTACTTCATTAGGTTTGATTGGATCCATGCAGAACTTTGATTCAATCACAGTGTCTAAAATGTTGATTGATTAGGCCCGGGTTTCATGCACATTCGGCACCTGGGAAGAGTCAAACACACCAAACACATGGTATAATAATGGGGTAAAATTTACTTCCCAAGGGAAGATTATGGGACTGTTACCAAAAACAGGAAAATGAATGCTGACTTTTTAAAAAATCACATTAAAAAGTCTTCCAAACATGACTTTAGTCTCTGGTGATAATATATTCATATATAGTTTTAAAACGTTTAATGCGCTGCTTTAGAACTTCTTGTATTAAAAATATTGAGATTATAATTGAAGAAATTTTGTTGGTCAGAGAGGAAATAATTACTTATTTATCTGATTTGTGATAGAAATGTATAAAAAATGTTAACTTTCAAAATGATAGCATAAATGGACTTAGAATGAAAGAATGTAATGGACTTTGAATCAGGGGATTTTCTTTATTTTTTCTTTTGTTAATCTTACTTAAGACAAGTGAACCTGGGTTTCCTCTCTTCTTGGATGTTCTAACAATTTGATCTTCATCCATAGTTTCCTTTTGCATTGCTTGAGACTTTATTCTGGCTGTTGGAATTTTGATAAACATTGTACTAAAGCTTTAATTTAATTTAGAAGGAATTTAAATATTTCTATCATTCAGTTATACTGAAATAGGGAAAAACTCTGAGCACCACACAAGAAAGCACTGGAGCCTCTGAGAAGTGAACAGAACTTTTATTGCTGTGGCAGACTCAGAGGACTCCTGTCCAAATTCTGACCCCAAATATCTTTTGTTTCCAGATTATATAGGCTACCAAGCAGGGAGGGAGTTGCTATGGGAATAGGCAGTAAACACTGGGAAAGTACAGAAACAGAACCTGCAGGGCAGGAGTTACTATCTGGCCCATAGCGGATTTCTTTTGTCTGAAATGCAGGCAGCCCTGGATGTGACTAGGAACAGGCATGGCAGACATCATATTTTACTTCCTTCAAAAAAACTTGCATGTGAGTGCACATTTGTGAGTGCACAAAGGCACAGAGTGATACACATAAATGTATAAGGTGATACACATAAGCTCATAAAGTGATACACATAAATTCATAAATTTATACAGAAATAATACTGAGGTTAAACTAATGAAATACCACAACCCAGCTCTATATTTCTCTTCATTTATTAAATCCTTCTTCTATATCTAATAAAACAAATTTTTAGTTTTCTTCCATTTTTTTCCTTAATTTAAATTATTCCTAGTTGTTTTGTGATGAACTTGGTAGTTTTTAAAATGAGGTGCTTTCACAGCTTATTACTGATAAACAGTGGATCTAATAATTATAAATAGGTGTATATTGTTTTCTGTTCACTTTAATTAACTAGTAATTCTAAATAGTTTCAAGGGGTTCTCTGTTATATTCTTGGAATGCAATTATATGATATTCAAATGATTTTTCCCCATTTTGCTTAACTCTAGTTTGTATTTTCTTGTTCTTGGCTAGTGTTTCCCAAAATAATACTGTTGTTCAGGATTTGACTAGGAAAATGAAAGTAATTTGAGTAGGAAAAGATTTAGCACAGAGAATAAGAAGTTAAAAAATCCTCTTTATCTTTGACCCAGGACTCTCATGTCTTCTACCAGCATTTATGAAGCCAAGGATGGCTAACTTGTTATAAAACTGAGGCAGTCTAACTTGATGCAAACAGGATAAAATCTCAGACACTTCATAGCTCTTGATAATGCTATATGTTGATACCTGTTTTAGTTTACCAGTTGCCAAAACAAATGGCACAATGGGTTGGTTGGTTTACAATAGAAATTTATTTGCTTATGATTTCAGAGGCCTCCTAGGTCAGTGTCCTCAAGCTGGTAGGTGATCTTTGGGGTTCCTTGCATTTTCCATCAAATGGCATTGCACATAGCAGTGCTTTCTTTTCTCTTCTGGGTTTTGTTGACTTCCACTTCTGGCAGCTTCCTGTGCTGCCACCTTCTCCTTCTCCTTCTTCCTCCTCCTCTTCCTCCTTCTCTTCCTCCTCCTCTTCCTCCTCCTCTTCCTCCTCCTCTTCCTTCTCCTTCTTCTTCCTCCTCTTCCTCCTCCTCTGCTTCCGCTTCTGCTGCTGCTTCTTCTTCTTCGTCGTCACCTTCGTCGTCTTCATCTTCATCTTCATCTTCATCTTGGTATTTTTTTATTTTTTTGCATGGTCAGGTACTGGGAATTGGACCCAGGTCTCCAGCATGGCAGGCAACAATTCTGACCACTCAGCCACCGTCACACTGCCCTCCCTTCTTTTTGTATGTCAATTTTCTTTGACCATAAGGACTTCAACCATAATGGATTCGGGTCAATTTCATTCAATTTCAGCATACCTTAACTGATTACATCTTCAAAAGTCTTATTTGCAAATATGTTTACAGCCTCAGGACCTGGAGTTGTATCTGTACATGACTTTTATGGGGGAAATGATTCAATCATGAGCAATATCTATGAGTTTTGCAGTTGCCAGAGAATAATGTTTTTTTTCCTTCTCTCGTTTTAAATTCTCATGATTGTCTTTCATGGTGGAAAATAACATAACCCTATTGGCAAAGGAACATAAATTCCCATGTCACTTTGTCTGTCTCTTTGTCATTCCTTTTTAGCATAGTCACAATCTCTTTTTTTATATCCTATGAATCAACAACAGAATTATAGGGGTGAAAACTGGTATCATGGAAAAAATGTTTAATGCATAATTTACAGAACCTGGTAAAACAAATGAACAAATGAAAACACAATATTAAACAAAATAAAAAACTTATGATCCATTGAAGGGCCAGGGTTATAGTTATCAGAAGAATAGAATGATGAATAACAAAATGCTTTCATGACTGGTATGGCAGTGTTGAATTACGTACCACAATTTAGACATGAATATGCACATTCAAGAAGCCCAAAACAGGTAAATTCAAAGAAAAATATGCCCAGACACATAGTAGTCAAACTGTCAAAAGCAAAAGACAATGTTTTAGTTTCCTCATTGATAAAGAAAATACCATGCAATGGTTTGGCTTAAACAATGGGAATTTATTGGCTCATGAATTTGAGGATAGGAGAACTCCAAATCAAAGCTTCATCCAGGCAATGCCTTCTTCTCAAAGACTGGTGTACAAGGGCTTAAAGTCAGTGATTCTTGGTCCTTTGTTCTTCTGTTTCACAGCAATGTACATGGTGGCTTCTCCTGGTCTCTCCTTCCTTTTTTGGGATCCACTCTCTTTCAGCTTCTTGCTTCCCATGTCTTTCTCTCTATCTGTTTGAATTTCATTCTGCTTATTAAAGTCTTCAGCAACAGGATTAAGACCCATCATGATTGAGTTGGACTGCATCATAACTGAAATAACCTCATCAAAAGGTCCTACTTGCATTGGATCTACACCCATAGGAATGGATTAAATTTAAGAGCATATTTTTTGTATACATAGCTCCAAACCACCACAGATAGGATAGAGTTCTGAAAGCTGTAAGAGAAAAATCAGTGTGTTATGTAAGGGGAGCCCCAATAAGATTAAGTGCCAATTTCTCATTAGAACCCATGGAGGCAAGAAGATAGTGGGACAAAATATTTAAAGTACTAAAAAAAATTGCTAGCCAATAATTTTATACCAGTTGATACTGTCTTTGAAAAATGAGGGGATGATAAAGATGTGCATAGGGTGTTCAACATCACTAAATCTGCCCTACAAGCAATGCTAAAGAGTGTTCTTTGGACTGAAAGTATTTTAGTTTGCTGAAGCTTACAAAATTGCAATTTACCAGAAACAGAATGGCTTTTTTTTTTAACTTTTTTTTTATTATATAGTATGACATATATACAAAGCAAAGAAATAAAAAAGAAATACTTTTCAAAGCACTGTTCGACAAGTGGTTACAGGACAGATCCCAGAAACTGTCAGGGGCTACCGTATGATTGGTACCTGGGATTGATTCTTAGATCGTGCACCCCCCCACTCCTAAAAAGAAGGAAAGTTTAAAATAGTCACAAACAAACTGAAACTGAGGGAATTTGCCAACAAGAGACCTGCTGTACAAGAAATACTAAAGGGGGTTCTACAGGCTAACAGGAAAAGACAGGAGACAAAAGCTTGGAGGAGAGTGTAGAAATGAAGATTATCAGAATGGGTAACTAAAAGTGTAGGAGATAGGATTAACATAAGACCTGCGGAACTACTTGGAAGTAGATGGCATTAGGGTCGCGGCGCAGTAAATTGCTTTATGTTATCTGATTTATGTAAGACAGTCTAGGAGGAAGAGAATGCTTGTTTACCCCAAATGGTTATCTTAAGTAGGAAGGAAGAACACTGAAAGATAAAAACTTTGTTCCCTCAGGAAATGCATGCACGACTATTGTCATCCTGCAGTATATAACCAGGATCTGGTTAAGAATAAAATTGTCTGAAGTCTGTCTGATGTAAACTCAAGCTTCAGACCCCCTGAGCCTGTCTGTGTCCTTCCTTCCTTCCTTCCTTCCTTCCTTCCTTCCTTCCTTCCTTCCTTCCTTCCTTTCTTCTTTCTTTCTTTCCTTCTTTCTCTCTCTCTCCCTCCCTCCCTCCCTCCTACCGTCCCTCCCTCCCTCTCTTTCTTTCTTTCTCTCATTCTTTCGTTCTTATCATTCCTTAATATCCTTCAAGCTCCATTTCACAGGAAGCAACATAAAAGGGTAGAAAAGGAGACAAAAATGAGATGTGATATAGAAAAGACAAAGGACAAAATGTTTAAACTAAACACTGCCTTTATAGTAATAACACTGAATGTTAATGGAGTAAACTCCCCAGTCAAAAGACACATATTGGAAGGTGGGGCAAGATGGTGGCTTAGTGTGGTGTGGAATTTAGTTCATCCTGCAGAGCAGCTAGTAAATGCCCAGAAATGGTAGAAAAATTCTGGGGGAACATCAGTGACAGGACCAGCTGGAATGGCTGAGATCCCCCACAGAAGTAAGTCTCTCAAGCTGCATAGGCTGGTGGGTCCTCCACCATGGGCAGAGCCAACTAATTTCCTGAGGGGAAAGAAACAGATTTTACTAGCAGCAAGAACTTAGTTCAAACAAGCTCCAATTGCAGAATTCATCAACAAATTCTGACTACTGAAAGCAGGTCCCCAGCACAGATAAAACTGGGATAAGCACTAAAAGAACTAGGAGTCAGGGCTGATGGAAAACAACAACAAAAATCAGGCTTTTTGAGTTGGACAGCACAAAATACTGAAAAAAGGCTTGACCCTAAGCAAAGGGGGTACAGAGAGCCTGGAGATACAGAGCCATGTACCAACTCAAGCTCTTGACTGTCAAACAAGAGAAGCAGGAGTCTGGCCCTGCTTCTTTTTTACTCCTTAACAGCTCATTAGGTGGAACTAGAAGCACTCTCAGACTCCAGCACTGCCCTAGGCAAGGGCAGAATTAAGCTTGTCTGAGACACAAACTAATGAGTTAGGTGGACAGCTTAAATTTGACACACAAAAGAAAACATAGGGAAAAGAATGGAAATATATGAGCAGAGTCTCAGAGAATTGAATGATGACATGAAGCACATGAATGTACATGTTGTGTATATTCAGAAGGATTAGAGAAGGGAAATGGAGGAGAAAGCCTAATGGAGTAAATAATCACTGAATATTCCCATCACTTATGGAAAACATAAAATTACATATCCAACAAATCAAAGCAGAAAAACCACACGATCATCTTGATTGATGAAGAAAATGCATTTGACAAAAATTCGACCTCCTATCTTGATGAAAACACTTCAAAGGATAGGATAGAATATAATTTCCTCAACATGATAAATGGAATATATGAAAAACCCACAGCTAACATCATCCTCAATAGGGAAAGACTGACAACTTTCTCTCTAAAAGCAGGAGAAAGCCAATGATGTTCACTGTTACCAGCGTTATTCAATATTGCACTGGAATTTCTAGCCAGAGGAATTAGACAAGAAAAAGAAATAAAAGACAGCCAAATTAGAAAGTAAGAAATAAAACTCTCACTGTTTTCAAATGGCATGATAATATATGTTGAAAGTCCCCAAAAAATCTACAACAATGTAACTAGAGCTAATAAATGAGTTCAGCAAAGTGGCAGGGTACAAGATCAATCCTCAAAATCAGTAGTGTTTCTATATACTAGTGATGAACAGTCTGAGGAGAAAATCAAGAAAAAATTTCATTTACAATAAAAGAAAAAGAATCAAATATTCAGGAATAAATTTAACTAAGGATACAAAAAAACCTATTCACAGAAAACTACAAGAAGTTGCTACAAGAAATCATGGAAAACCTAAATAAATAGAAGGGCATATAGATCATGGATTGGAAGACTAAATATAGTTCAATTCTACCCAAATTGATTTATAGATTCAATGCAATACTAATTAAAATCCCAACAAATTACTTTGCAGAAATAGAGAAACCAATACCAAATTTATTTGGAAGGGCAGGTTTCGCCAAACAGTTAAAAATATCTTCAGAAAGAAATATGAAGTGGGAGGTTTCACACCACCTGACTTTAAAGCATATTACAAAGCTACAGTGGTCAAAACAGCATGATACTGGCATAAAGATAGAAATACTGACCAAATGGAATAGAATTGAGTGTTCAGAAACAGACCCTCTCATCTAAGGACAATTGATCTTTGAAAAGGTGGCCAAGCCAACCCACCTGGGACAGAGTACCTCTTCAATAAATAATGTTTTGAGAAAGGATATCCATATGCAAAAGAATGAAAGAGAATCCATATCTCACACCTTATACAAAAATTAATTCAAAATGGTTCAAAGACCTAGACATTAGAGCTAAGGTCTAATGTCTTTTACATTGAAATGAACTTTTACATGAAAATGTAGGGAAATATCTTATAAATCTTGTAATAGGAGGCAGATTCCTAGACCTTACACTCAAAGCCAAAGCACTGAAAAAAAGAAGTAGATAAATGGGATCTCCCCAAAATGAAACACATTTGTGTATCAAAGAGCTTTGTCAGAAAAGTAAATAGGTAGCCTATGCAATGGGAGACAAGACAAGGGTTTAATATCCAGAATATGTAAAGAGATTCTTCAATTAAACAACAAAAAGACAAATAACCCAATTAAAAAATGGGCAAAAGACATGAGCAGACACTTCTCAGAAGAGGGAATAAAAATGGCTAAAAGGCATATGAAAACATGCTCAACTTCACTGGCTATTAGGGAAAAGAAATCAAAACCACAATGAGATATCATCTGACACCCACTAAAATGGCCATTATCAAAAAACCCAGAAAATGACAAGTGCTGGAGAGGATGTGGAGAAAGGCACACTTATCCACTGTTGGTGGAAATATAAAATGATTCAACCATTCTGAAAGGCAGTTTGACAGTACCTCAGGAAGCATGTATAGAATTGCCGTCTAATCCAGCAATCCCATTATCATTATCAGGTATACATTTAGAGGAACTGAAGGCAAAACAAGTGGACATTTGCACATCGATATTTATAGCAGCATTATTTGCAATTGCCAAGAGATGGAAACAGCCCAGATGTCCATTAATGAATGAGTGGCTAAACAAGCTGCATATGTACATACAATGGGATGTTAATTAGCTGTAAAACAGAATAAAGTCATGAAGATATAACAACATGGACAACATCATGCTGAGTGAAATTAGCCATAATTGAAAGGAAAAATACTGTATAGTCTCACAAAAAAACTAACATTAATGAGTGAATCTTGAGAGTTGAAGTTAAGAACACAGGTTATCAGGAGATAGAAATAGGGTAGAGTTTGGACATTTGATGCTGAAAGAATACAAATTCTGCATCAAGGCTGATTGTAAAAATTCAGAAATGGATTGCACAATACTACCTGATTGTAGCACAATAACATAACTACACTGAATGAAGCTGAAAGTGTGTATGATTGAGTGAGAAGGGCTGGGGGCACATATGAATCCAGAAGGAAAAATAGAGGATAAAGTCTGAGACAGTATGACTTAGCAATGCCTAGAATGGACAATAATGGTGATTATATGTACAAATAAAGTTTTTGCATGAAGGAGAACAAATGAATGTCAATATTGCAAGGTGTTGAAAATGGATGATATACAGGAAAACATGCCGTCAATGCAAACTAGGGTCCACAGTCAACAGTAAGATTGTAATATGCTTCCACTGAATGTGACAAAGGTATTACACCAAAACTAAATGCCAACAGGATGGAGGCATGAGGGAGAGGTAAGGATTCTTTGTGGAAGGAAAGGAAATGTCTTAATATAGATTATGGTGGTGAAGGCATGCCTTTTAACTTAAGTTGGATTGTATGATGTGCAAATAAAACTTTAAAAATGAACAGAGAGAAACAAAGCCTAGAGAAAATATGGAGAAAGACATGTACCTATTCACTGTTGGTAGGGAAATTGAGAGGTGTAGCCCCTTGGAGGGTAATGTGGTGGTTCTACAGGAGTTCTGGGTGGGGTTGTCATATGTTCTTGCAACCCTGTTGCTTAGTATATACCTGGAGGAAATGACTATGGGGACACAAATGGACATTTGTGTTTACACTCCTGTTTATGGTGGCAGCGTTTGTGATTCACAGTGGATGAAGATGGCCAAAGGGTACAAAAACTGAGAAATGGAAGGAGGAACTGTGGTGTATACATACAATGGACTATTGAGTGGCCACAAAAAGGAATGAAGTTGTGAAACAAGCAACTAGGTGAATGAATCTTAAAGACTGTATGCTGAATGAAATGTCAGAAACAGAAAGACAGATTTTATCATGGACTAACTGGGTTATCAGATTGGGGCCTATTGTAAAGGTCCTAGATTGTAAACTCTTATAGAAAGTCACATATATTCAGGAGTTGTAACTCTTATTTCTAAATTCTGAGATACTGGGCTGTTTGTATATAACCTGGTCTTTCCCAAAAACTTCAGGTATTTAAGTGACACCTGAGAATCAGAGTTAGAGCTCTGAAGCTGTGAAAGTCAGCAGTAGCTCAAACAAGAACTGTTTAAACAGTTGAAAAAGGAATCACACCTTGATTAGAGATATGAATGAAGCTGATCTGGATAGGACTGGGATAGACCAGAATATAGGGTAAAGGATGATATCGTTAATGCTTGCTTCGGCAGCACATATACTAAAATTGGAATGATACAGAGATTAGCATGGCCCCTCTGCAAGGATGACATGCAAATTCGTGAAGCATTCCATAGTAAAAAAAAAAGGATATCGTTCATGTTTCAAAAATACAACTTCTGTATGAGACCTAATGGAGAGATGTTTATTTGTTGCAAAATTTATATTTTGGGAAGTGCATCACCTAATTTAACTTCTGTGGTCAGTTTAGTTGAATGCCATAAGTACATGAAATCTTGAGTAGGGCATGTGACCTTGATGGTTTGTCCAGGTTAGTGTGATGCCCTGATACAACCCAAAATAATTTGGGCAGTGAATAAAAAAGTAATTGCAAAGTCCCCTTGGAGGACTAGGGAGATAGGAGGAAATATTCACCTTCCCCATTTGAAGGATTCCTGATAATCTCGCAAGCAGTGGGGAGAACCAAATCAATAGGCTGAGCTCATGATTTTGGGGCTCATTGCTTTGTTTGCAAGCTGCCAAAATGCAATATATCAGAACTGGAATGGCTTTTAAAAGGGGAATTTATTAAGTTACAAGTTTACACTTCTAAGCCTATAAAAATGTCCAAAGTAAAGCATCCAAGGAAAGATGCCTTAATTCAAGGAATGTTGATGTGTCAGGAACACCTCTGTCAGCTGGAAATCGTGTGTCTAGCATTTGCTAGTCACTTGCTCCTGGGCTCCCTTGCTTTCAGCCTCTCTTCCTGTGGGGGTTCCTTATTTTGCTTCTCTGGGACTGGTCTTCATTGTTTGGCTTCCCTTGGCTCTCTCCAGGTTCTGGCTTGCTTGACATCTTATGGTGATGTCTACTGGACTCCAAGCATCTCCAAACATTCTTGCTACTGTTCTCCAAGTTTCAGCATTTAGGTTAGCTCTGCTTTGAAGTTTCTGTTGGCACTAGCATTTCTTTTGGCTCTGATTCTCTCCAAAATGTTCTCTTTTAAAGGATTCTAGTAAATGAATCAAGCCCCACTTGGAATGGGTGGGGTCATAGTCATATCTCCATCTAATCAAAGGTTACACCTATAATTGGGTGTGTCACAATTCCATGGAGATAACCTAAACAGAAGTTTCCAACCTACAGTATTGAATCAGGATTAAAAGAAATGGATTGTATCAGGATTAAAACATGGCTTTTCTGGGATACATAATATTTTTAAACCAGCACAGCACTTATGAGACTCATTCCTGCAAAGGAGAAACTAAGCCTACTTATAATTATACCTAAGTGTCACCCTCAAGAACCTCTTTTGTTGCCCAGATGTGACCTCTCTCTCTTTAAGCCAACTCAGCAGGTAAACTCACTCTTCCCTCTACATGGGATATGATTCCCAGGGGTGTAAATCTCCCTGGCAATATGGGACAGAACTCCCAATATGAGCCAGGACCCAGCATCATGCAATTGAGAAAGCCATCTTGCCCAAAAGGGGAAAGAGAGAAATGAGACAAAATAAAATTTTTGTGGCTGAGACATTACAAACAAAGTCAAGAGGTTATCTTGGAGGTTATTATTATGCATTATATAGATATGCCTTTTTTAATTTATGGTGTATTGGAGTGGCTGGAGGGAAGTACCTGAAGCTACGGAGCTGTGTTTCAGTGGCCTTGATTCTTGAAGATGATTGTATAATGATATAGCTTTTACAGTGTGACTGTGTAATTGTGAAAACCTTGTGTCTGATGCTCCTTTTATCCAGGGTATGGACAGATGAGTAAAAAAATATGGATCAAAAAATAAATAAATAATAGGGCTGGATAAGGGGTAAAATAAATTAGGTAGACTGAAATACTAGTGGTCAATGAGAGGGAGGGGTAAGGGTATGGGATGTATGAATTTTTTCTTTTTTCTTTTGTTTTTCTGGAGTGATGCAGATGTTCTAAAAATGATCATGGTGACAAATACACAACTATGTGGTGATGTGAGCCACTGATTGCACACCACATATGGTTTGTATGTGTGTGAAGATTTGTCAATAAAATATTTTTATAAAATGCAAGAAAAAGACACATATTGGCAGAATGGATAAAAATATGATCCTTCTATGTACTATTGACAAGAGACTCACCTTAGACCTTAGACACAAATATGTTGAAAGTGAAAGTTTTGAAAACGATATTCCACATAAACAGTAACTGAAAAATAGCTAGGGTAGCTATACTAATATTGGAAAAAGCAGACTATTTGTAAGTGCAAAACTGTTAAAAGAGACAAAAAGAGAAATTATGCATTAATAAAGGGTTATTCCATCAAGAAGAAATAAGAATCATGAATATTTTGTACTTAACTAGGGTGCCCCAAAACACATGAGACAAACAATGGCAAAATTGAAGGAAGAAATAGACATCTCTACAGTCATATCTGGAGACTTAAATACACCACTCTTGACAGATCATCTATACAGAGGATCAATAAGGAAACAGAGAACTTGAATAATATGATAAATGAAACATAACTAAAAGACATATATAGAACATTGCTCCCCAAATAGCAGGATATGCATTCTTCTGAAGTACTTATAAATCATTCTCCAGGATAAATCACATGTTGAATCACAAAACATATCTTAATAAATTTAAGAAGATTGAAATTATACAAAGCACTTTCTCTGACTATAATGAAGTGGAGGTGGTAATCAATAACAGGTGGAGAACAAACATATGGAGGTTAAACAACACACTTTTAAAACAAACATATAGAGGTTAAACAACACATTCTTAAAACAATCAGTGAATCAAAGCAGAAATTGAAAGATATATCAGAAAATATTTTGAGATAAATGAAAATGAGGACATAACATATCAAAACTAATGGGATGCAGTGAAGGCATTGCTGAGAAGGAAATGTATAACCTTAAATGGCTACATGAAAAAAGAAGAAAAGCTAAAATTGAAGAACAAGAAAAAGAACATCAAATTAATCCCAAAGCAGGAAGAAGGGAAAAAAGAAAAAAAGATTAAAAAAGAAATAAATAAAAGTGAAAATAAAAAACAACAGAGACTCGACAAAACCAAAAGTTGGTTCTTTGAGAAGAGCAATAAAATTGACAAAAGCTTAGCTAGAGTGACAAAGAAAAAAAAGAGAGAAGATGCAAATAAAATAATAAATAAGGAGACTTTACTTGTGACCCCACAGGCATAAGAAGAGATCAGAAGAGGATACTGTGAACACTTTATGCCCACAAATTTGACAACTTAGATGAAATGGACAATTTCTGAGAAACACACAATCTATATTGATTGTATGAGCAATAGAAGACCTCAATGACAAACCAATGACAAGTAAAGAAATTAAAACAGTCACCAAAAACCTCCCAACAAAGAAAGACCTAGGACTGAATTCCAAAGAAAAATACCAATCCTGCTTTAACTCTTCTAAAAAAAAAATATTGAAGGGGGAATACTTCCTAATTCATTCTAGGAAGGCAACATCACCCTAACTTCAAATCCAGATCAATATACTGCACAAGAAAATTATAGACCAATTTCTCTAATGTCTAAAGATGCGAAAATACTCAACAAAATATTATCAATTTGAATCCAAATTGAATCCAACAGCACAATAAAGGAGTTATATATCATGGTCAATGTTTTTTATCCCAGGTATGTGAGGGTGGTTCAACACAAGAAAATCAATTGTTATATACCACATTAACAAATCAAAGGGGAAAAACCATATGATAATCTTGATCAACACTGAAAAAGCCTTTGACAAAATCAGCATATGTTTCTAATAAAAATCCTTTGAAAGATGGGAATAGAAGGAAACTTCCTCAACAGACAAAGAGCATATATGAAAAACCCACAGGTAACATCATACTCAATGGTAAAAGACTGAAATCTTTCCCTCTAAGATCTGAGAAAGACAAAGATGCCCACTGTCACTACTGTTATTGAATATTGTGCTAGACATTCTATCTAGAGCAATTAGCGAAGAAAAAGAAATTAAAGTCATCCAAATCAGAAAGGAAGAAGTAAAATTTCACTCATTGCATATGACATGATCCTATATTTAGAGAGCCCTGAAAAATCTACAAGAGAGCTATTAGAGCTAATAAATGAGCTCAGCAAACTGGAGGAATACAAGAACAACATGCAAAAATCAGTAGTGCTTCCATACAGTAGTAATAAGCAATCTGAGGAGGAAATTAAGAAAAAATTCCATTTATAATAGCAATGAAAAGAATCTAATATCTAGGAATAAATTTAACCAAGGATGGAAAGCACTTGTACATAGAAAACTAGAAAACATTGCGAAAAGAAATCAAAGAAATCTATATAAATGTAAATACATTCCATGTTCATGCATTGCAAGAATAAATATTTTATGAGAAAGAAGACCAAAGTTGGAAGACTCACACTTCCTGACTTTCAAATATATTACAAAGCTTATAAAGCTACAGTGGTCAAAACAGCATGGTACTGACATAAAGATAGAAATATTTGGCTAACAGAATTGAACTGAGAGTTCAGAAATAGACCCTCACAATCTATGGTCAATTGTGGGGTTTTTTTTTGCTGTTGTCATTGTTTTCTTTTTTTTGCATGGGCAGGCACCAGGAATCAAACCCAGGTCTCTGGCATGGTCAATTGGTGTTTTTTTTTTTTTAATTTTTTATTAATTAAAAAAAATTACAAGAAACGCAAACATTCCCAACACATACACTCAGCAATTCACAATATCATCACATAGTTGCATATTCATCATCATGATCATTTCCCAGAATATTAGCATCAATTCAGAAAAATAAATAAAAAGACAACAGAAAAATATAACAAACAGAAAAAAAAATTTTACAGGCCATGCCCCTTACTGATCCCTTTCATTGATCACTAGCATTTCAAACTAAATCTATTTTAACATTTGTTCCCCCTATTATTTATTTTTATTCCATATGTTCCTCTCATCTGTTGACAAGGTAGATAAAAGGAGGATCAGACACAAGGTTTTCACAATCACACAGTCACACTGTGAAAGCTATATCATTATACAATCATCATCAAGAAACATGGCTACTGGAACACAGCTCTACATTTTCAGGCAGTTCCCTCCAGCCTCTCCATTATATCTTGGATAACAAGGTGATATCTACTTAATGCATAAGAATAACCTCCAGGATAACCTCTCGACTCTGTTTGGAATCTCTCAGCCATTGACACTTTCTCTCATTTCACTCTTCCCCCTCCAGTTTAGAAATCCTATGTTCTGTCTCTCAAAATCTACCCTTGTAGGTTGCCATTGTTTTTTTTCATCTCTTCTACTGTGTCTTTCATTCCCATAAGTTCTGTGATTTGTTTTTTCAGACTTTCAGTTTCTTCTTTTTGTTCATTCCTTGCCTTCTTTCTATCCTACCTCAATTCATTGATTTGGTTTTTGATGAGGTTTTCCATGTCTGTTTGTACATTCTGAATTAATTGTTTCAGCTCCTGTATGTCATTTGAATTGTTGATTTGTTCCTTTGACTGGGCCATCTCTTCAATTTTCCTAGTGTGATTTGTAATTTTTGCTGGTGTCTAGGCATTTAATTACCCTAATTAGTTTATTCTGGAGATTGCTTTCACTTCTTTTATCTAGGGTTTTCTTGCTGGATGAATTTGTTGTCTATTTGTTCTTTGACATTCCGTTCAGCTTTATCTGGACCTTTAGCTTAAGTTTTGTTTAACAGAGGAGAATTTTTCAGTTCTTGTTTTCTTGTTTCTTGCCCTGCTTGTGTGGTGCCTTTCCCCCCCACACACTTAGGAGGGTCTACTTAGATATTATATAGCCCAGCCAGATTTTCCCAGACCAAACTGGCCTCCTATCAGGAGGGAAGAGTCACCTGCGTCGATTTTCCCTGAGGGTGAGACCCAGCAGGTTGAAAGACTTTCCTGTGAAGTCTCTGGACTCTGTTTTTCTTATCGTGCTGTGTGTGTGACGCTTGTCTGACTGCAGGTCCCACCAGTATAAGATGATGCGGTACCTTTAACTCCTGCAGACTCTCCCTGCTGGGGGCGTGGTGGAGACAGAGGAGAGGTTGTAGGCTGGTTTTAATGGCTTCAAATTACCAAGCCCTGGTGTCTGAATTCCTTGACGGAGGGATTCCACCTGGGTGGCGCTTCACCCCTCCCCTGGGGAAGGCACAGGCTCCAGATAAGCCCCCAAAAGAGCTCATTTCTGCTATGCCTGGGGCAGCTACAGCCTGAAAAGTCCTGCCACTGTATCCAGAGGCAGTCAAACCTTTGTAGATACACAGCCACAAAAACCTCTGTTTCCTTCTTTTTTTATTTTCCCCCTTTTTCTGTCAGTCCTACCCCCTTGGCACTGGGGCAAAAATGAGCAACCTCCATTTTGATCAGGTTCACCTAAGCTGGGGGCCTATTTTTAGTAGTCAGAATTTGTTAATTAGTTCCACAATTGGCATTTGATTGTGCCCAGTCCCTGCTGCTGGTAAAGTCCTTTCCTTTCCCCTCTGGAAAGTGGCCTGTGGGTGAGGGGCACCCACCACCGCAGCTTTGGGAACTCATGGTTCTGGGGGTGCTCGCAGCCAGTCCAGCTGGTCCAGACTGGGGTATGCTGTGTGTTCAGTCACTGACGTGGGCCCGGGAGCTGTTCTGTACTGTTTCTGGTTATTTAATAGTTGTTCTGGAGAACGAGCTAAAATGTGCACATTGTTAAGCCACCATCTTGACCTGGCTCAATTGATTTTTGACAAGGCTTCCAAGTCCTCAACTGGGACAGAACAGTCTATTCAACAAGTAGTGCTGGGAGAACTGGATATTCTTTTTTTTTTTTTTTTTTTTTTTTTTTTTTAAGAGAGAGGGAGGAAAGGAAGGAAAGAAAGACAGAGAAGGAAGGAAGGATGGAAGGAAGGAAGGGAGGAAGAAAGGGAAACATCTTTATTTTTATTATATTTTGTTTGTTTGTTTGTTTCTTACATGGGCTGGGGCCGGGAATCGAACCGGGGTCCTCCGGCATGGCAGGCAAGCACTCTTGCCCGCTGAGCCACCGCGGCCCGCCCCAGAACTGGATATTCTTATCCAAAAGAAAGAAGGAGGGTCTCTATCTCACAAGTCATACAAAAAAAAAAAAAAAAAACTCAAAATGGATAAAAAAAATCTAAATAAAAGAACCAGGACAATAAAACAAATAGAAGAAAACATAGAGAAGCGTCTTTTAGATCTTGTGGTAGACAGTGGTTTTTTAGATTTTGCACAAAGCACAAGCAAGGAGACAAAATAGATGATTACAACCTCCTCAAAATTCAAAACTTTTGCATTTTAAGGGACTTTGTCAAGAAAGTGTAAAGGCTGCTAACACAATGAGAGAAAATATCTGGACCACATATCTGATAAGCTTTTAATAAATAGAATATATAAAGAAACCATACAACCCCACAATAAAGACAAAGAACCCAATTTAATAATGAGCAAAAGATTTGAATAGACATTTTTCAAAGAGGAAATGCAAGTGGCTAAAAAGCACATGAAAAAAAGATGGTCAGCATCACTAGCTATTAAGGAATTGTAAATCAAAAACCACAATGACATAGCACATACTGGAATGGCCATTATCCAGAAACAGACAACTACAAGTGCTGGAGAACATGTGGAGAAATAGGGACACTTATTCACTGCTGGTGGGAATGTAGAATGCTGCAGCTGCTTTCAAAGACAGTTTGGCAGTTCCTCAGGAAGGTAAGTATAGAACTGCTGTATGATCCAGCCATTCTGTTACTAGGTATATAATGAAAGCAGGGACAAGAACAGACATTTGCACAGTGATCTTTATAGCAGCATTATTTACAATCGCCAAAAGATGGAGACAGCTCAAATGTCCATCAGCTGATGGATGGAAAAACAAATTGCACTATACCATATGATGGAACATTATGCATCTGTAAGAAGGAATGAAATCCTGATGCATGTGACAGTATGGATGAGCCTTGAGGACATTATATTGAGTGATATGTCAGAAACCAAAGGACAAATATTGTATTTTTTCAATAAGATGAACTAATTATAATGAACAAACTCTGGGAATTAGTATCTAGAGGATAGTTTATCAGGCGATATAATGAGGGTAAAGCATGGACAGATGATGCTTCAGGTGTACATAATTTTTACAAGGTTGATTGTAAACATTTGCAATGGATAGAGGTGATGGTAGCAAAACACTGTAAGTGTAATTAACAATACTGAGTGTGAGTATGGTTGAAAGGAGAAGTCTATGGTCATTTACATTGCTTTGAAAGAAAGCTACAGGATAAAACATGAGGCTGTATAATAAAATTAAACCTGTCGTGGAAGATGACTGTGGTTAATTGTACAAATATAAGAAAGTTCTTACATGAATTTTTTAAAAGTATGTTATTTTTACAAGGTGTTAATATTGGGGTGGTATATAGGAAAAATACAATAAATACAAACAATGGACACTAGTTAACAATTAATATTGCAAAATTCTTTCATCAAGTGTAACAAAGGTATTATACCAAAGTTAAATGTCAATAACAGTGTGATACAAGGGAAATGGGATTTTTCTCTTTGGATCAATGAAAATGTACTCAAATTTTTAAAAAGAATTGTATGGAATAAATATCACACATCCAAAAAAAATTTACAAAGAGAACAAAACCAAAACTTGGTTCTTTGAAAAGATCAATCAAATCAACCAAACCTTTAGCTAGTCTGCCAAAAAAGAGAAAGAATGCAAATATCTAAAAGCAGAAATAAAAGGGGGCACATACTATCTGTGACACAGAAATAAGGACTATAAATGGATACTATGTACAAGGAAATGCCAACAAATTAGATAACCTAGGTGAAATGGACAGATTCTTCAAAACATACAAACCTCAAGAAAAAAAAATAGAAGATATCATGTAGTTAATGGTATAATTATAATTATATTGTTCCATCAATTATAAAAAAATTATCACATTAAAGTGTTAATAATAAGAAAAACTGGGTGAGTGGGAGTATATAGGAACTCTGAATTTTCTGATTTTTTTTTTATGTAACTTCTCTAATACAATTAAAAAAATGCAGCCAAGGAATTTTCCACAGAACCTACTAGCTACAGTATATGAATAGGCAATAATATAATTTGATTATCCAGTTTTTCAAGAGTTTAATATATTTTCATTTATCACCATATTAATAATGCCAACTTCTCAGTATCACCTTTGCACTTTTCATTTAGTATTGGTTGTGAGTGCTATTTGAAAATTCCTTAATTATTGACAGAGTTAATGTGCAAGGAATCTGACATCTCTTTCTAAAATAGAATTTGATTAAATTAAATGACCTATTGTTTAAAAAACAATAGAGGTTTGAAATTTGTTCCTGTCTTCCACAATGTTTTGTTTCCTTCAAATGAATTCAGTACTTTTAGGTTTTGCCAGAAAATTGCCATAAAAATTCTTTTTTATATTTCCTTTTTCATTTCTTTTTCTTATTTTTCCAAAAAGATTGGAAGTACTTGGAACTGAACCAATTAACAGTTTGGTCACAGTGATCGATTCAGCACTGGTCATTCTGCTGAAAACCCAGAAGTCAGTTATTTTGCTCTTAGTATACTCCATTGTAGAGGTAGCTTAACACTACAAGAGAAATAGGATGAGAAATCTCTAGACATTTGAACTTTCCGTGATGGAGATAAAAATGTATTTGCATATAAGTGTTTCCTGCTCTCTGCCTCTTATTCCCACCAGTATTTCTAAGCAGACTTTCTCAGCCATCTCAACTTCTTCTCTAAGGAAAGTTTTAACCTTCCATAAGTGGCTCCTGGGTATTGCAGTGAAGAATGTGGAGCACGGACAGGGAGAGACCAGAGGGGTGTGGGACAGGTTTCTTGAGAGGAAATGGAGTAGAAGAGCTAAAATCATTCTTGCCTCTTGCTGGGGTTTAGGGAATTGAAGTTGACAGTGGAGAATTTGACATTTTGTAGGCCCAGTTCAGCTGTAGGGTGTGAGAGAATTGGATTTTAGGAAGAACTATTGTGGATTAGAAATGGTACCTTTTAATAATATTTGAAAGATGGAATTATTTTAGAATTAGATTAGAATTGGGTTAGTATATAGATTCATAGATTAAGGTTAGAAATAGATTTCTAAAATATTTGATTTCTTTGTCTCTAACTAATAGGAGTTGTAAGTGTTATACTTATTTTACTCTGCCTAGTCCCCTGCTTATTAAGAAGTGTAAATCAAACAGTAGAGGCCATGATAGACAGAAAAACTGCCTCTCACCTACTTCATCTCAGGAACCCGAGTCCCACAAATTATCACGGATATGAGCTAGTCTCTACAAACGAAAATGGTGCTGGCTTATAAAATAAAGTGTGATGAATAATATCATCAGAAGGGGGGAATGAGGCAGTTTACAAGTTTAACCTTAGTATTACTATATACCTTTATTAATTCATGTGTGTCACCTAAGTATTATTGCTGTATAACTTTATGAATTTGTGTATTCATATGTATTACCTTATGAATTTATGTATGAAATTATGTACTCCCAAAGTATGTAAAAAGCAGGGATAAAACAAAATGTCTGTGGCATCTGTCTGCCCTTGGTCACGTCCGCAGACTCTACCTCTGGTCACGTTTGCAAGCCCTGCGTAGCGTCACTTCCGCAGAACTGGGTCCTCCGCACATGTTCCATCTCAGACAAAAGAAATTCCGTACCTTTCCAGTGCTTGCCGCCCGTTTCGTAGTGACTGCCGCCTTACTTACTAGCCTACATAATCTGGAAACCAAGAGTATTTGGGGCTCAGACTTTGAACAGAAGTCCTCTGGGCCTGCTGGCAATAAAGTTTTGCCCACTTCTCAGAGGCTCAGGTGCTTTCTTGGGTGGTCCGTGCACTCCCTACTTCATAATAATCTTAGATGGCTTGTATACAAGTATAGGGCAGCTCTCTCCTCTCCGTTCCTCTGCTCTGAAAATTCTAGCTGCCTTGCACCCTGGATTCTTATCTTGTGACTGAGGGAGTCCACCGGACTGCATTTGGGTCCCCTCCCTGCACTATGTCCTGGAAACTCTCTGGGAATACTTGTGGGGCTCACCTTGTTTCCCATTTCTCAGGGATCACTGCATTGCACTGCCTGCTGTCCAGTGTCTGAAAACCTCAATTTCATTTATTTTGAGCTTTTCCCCTTGTTTAGGAGGGACGGTATATCTGGTTCCTGTAACCCCATCATGTCCAGAAGCACACAATCTTTTAAATTCACCTTTGACTGGTCAGTCCACAGTGGCTCAGCAGGCAGAGTTCTCACCTGCCATGCCGGAGACCCGGGTTCGATTCCCGGTGCCTGCCCAGGCCAAAAAAGAACATAAAGATTCACCTTGGACAGAAAAGGGAAGGCTTTGGTGCGCTTTCATCTGACTTGGCCTTCTCAGAGGCAACACATAACAGGATCAGATGACTAACTCACCGCTGCATTTTCAGACTAATTCTATGTTATGATACTTCAACCAAGATGTTGATTTGAGCATAGTGAAAATGCGCTTCTCATTATCTCCCCAAATTCTATTTTATGTCATACTTCCTTCTGTGTTTTATGTTCTTATCTACATTATCCTTCTTAGGAGAATCCATGAATTAAAGCACACTCAGATTTATCATTGTATTTGTGTATGGAAGAGGGGGTGGGGGAGTAAATCTGTGTGTGTGTGTGTGTGTGTGTGTGTGTATGTCCACATGCAAAAACACATACTTATATACATATCAGGATCAGGAGCAATAACATGGAATACATTGTGATGTTTATCCAGGCACAATAATTTGTCTACCTATTAGCCTTTTCTATTTGTGTGTTTTGGCACTATTACCTCTCAGTTCTCTATGATCCTTCTTCATACTCAACATCATGCTGAATTTTGTAACCAAGAAATTTAACTCATCCAGTCTTAAGTCGGCTATGATATTTTTTCCCATTTTATTATAAATAGCATCTAACTTTCTCTCCATCTACTTTAAAGCCATTTTCTGAATCGAACTGGACTCTCTCATTTCTAATTTCCTTTTAGTTCAGCCACTTGCCCTGCTTTTAGAAATCTCAGTGCTTTCTACCTCTACTCTGAAATTTGGTGTGTCCCCTCAAAATTCCTTCCTTAGATTTAACAAAATCACTTTCCTCCTTCATTTGAAAAACTTCTGAACTCCGTGCATGTACAAAATCAACCAACCAAAGGATCCCCCTATGTTAACATGAGCTCTCAAAAACACAATCACACTACCCAAGGGAACATACTATACTTTTACTCAGTATAAATATTTCATTTCATATGTATTATTCAGGGTTTGGGATTTTCTTTGTTTATATGTCTGTAAGTCACCTGTAAATCTACAAAATGCCTGGGAATGTATGCTGTGCTACTGATGGTTACTGTGTCTGCATAGTTCTTAACAATTTGCCACCTCAGATTAGAAAGCATTTAAAGATTAAAACTGTGAAGCTCTTGATGATAACCCATCACAGTTGGGTTTTCTCCTGTACATAATTAACACCTAAAGAAATGATCCATTTTAACATGTACAGAACTCTCACAGAAAAAAAAAAAAAAAACAGATGGAATGGGGAAAGCAAATGAAAAAATGTGATGGCACAATGAACACTCCAGGATCATTTTAAATAATTTGCGCTAATTAGCTCCAATTTGTGAGCCAGAATAAAAATAACACCATTTGTCAAATAAAAGTTAAAACTTTGTTGAAAATGATAAGCTTTCATTTACACGTCATATTGTTAGATTT
Source organism: Tamandua tetradactyla (assembly GCF_023851605.1). Classification (NCBI taxonomy): domain Eukaryota; kingdom Metazoa; phylum Chordata; class Mammalia; order Pilosa; family Myrmecophagidae; genus Tamandua; species Tamandua tetradactyla. The sequence continues at coordinate 98,145,708 of NC_135333.1, forward strand.
GCCATTATTAAGCATACCATAAGGGCAACAACCTAAGTATAAACATGTCCCCTTCACAGCTGCACAATTGTCTTAATTGGCACTAATTTCCCTCCCATTGCTATATCATTTGTTTTCCTTGGTGTGAAAAAGCAGAGTGAATTTGTATCTGTATCAATATATGGAGGAAAACAGGCAGAGGGCCTTTTTTGCTTGCAAATAAAGAAGATTAGTTCATAATCAATATGTGAAATACATCTTGTGATACAGCCCCCAACTTATATATTACATATGACTTTACATAATTACATATAATTACATATAGTGGGGGTGGAAGTGATCCCAGGTAATATTATTTTGACATATGCCTCATTTCAATTCACATTTTCTATGGGAATATATTCAGAATATAGTCAAAAATAAATTAATCTCTTATTTCCTTTCTATGGTAGGGTTAACAACTATAATATCTTCATTATAACTTTGTTTTGTTGAATATTTTTATTTCTAGTAAATTAAACTCATGAGTCTTATACAGTATGTGGGACAAAAAACCAAAGAAACCATACAACCTTTTATTGACAGATGATACAAAAGGATTTTGTTGCTTTTTCTAAACATCTCCGGTTTAAAGAAGTACAAGGAGATTGGTTTAAAAATGTGTCAGAGGACAGTTCAATAAGCGTTTTAAAGCTAATAAATTGGATTAATTTCAATGCATTTTAAAATCATTTTTTTAATCACATCTGTTTTAGAAACTACAAAGTGACAAAATTTTGATAGTCTCAAAGAGTTAAGAATTCAGTGGAGTCACTTGAAAGATCCTTACAGCAGGCAAACTCCTTTTCAAGAAAATGGCCAACACAACATTTTAATTGATATAATACACTATTATGTTAGAGATGTCTGTCTTCTTAAAAATGAACATTTATTTTATATAACTCTTAACTGCTCCTCCTGTAAATTTCAAACATCTCTGGAGGTCAAGCTGCAGGGTATAGTGTTTCTCAACAGTGAGAGATGTGTGATGCCTCTTCCCTTGGTTGTTAAACACAGAGTTTAGTTGTGAAAAATCTATTTTCTCCCCTGATATGGTGTATGAATCAAGGTTCTCCAGAGAAGCAGAACCAACAGGATGTATACACATACATGCACACATACATACACACAGAGAGAGCGTACACGCACAGGAGAAATGATAAGATATTGGCCCATGTGGTTTCCCACATTTGTGGGAAAGCCCAAATTCCATAAGGCAGGCTGTGGATGGAAGTTCCTGCAATGGTAATGAAGTCTTTAGTCTGAATTCTTTAAGTGAAGTTGAAAGGCTAGAATTTCTGATGAGAGTTGAAGCCTTGAGGCAGAAATTCTTCTGACCTGTGGAACCCTCAGTTTTTGCTGTTAATATCTAACTAACTGGATAAGGCCCCAACACATTATGATTGTAGATACTATGCCGATCTACAAAATACCTCCACAGTCATGACTAGGCCAATATTTGAATGCAATCTAAGCCAGGTAACATTAACCATTATGTATGGTAAGCAAATGCAACAAGGCTAGAGAAACTGTATTCTGTCCCGATGCCCTTTGGACCTGGGATCTAAGCTCAGACCAGCATCTGGGATTTTTAAAAATTTTGGCAAGATGCTTGGTGTTTTCACAAGGCACTGTTTCTATTGAAATTGGCCCAGAACTGACATCTCTAGAAATGACAGACTACAAAGAGATTTTATTCTCTATTTTAGTCCTGCAGTTAGTACAATGCTTGTCACACAGAGGTTCGAGACACATTTATTCAATGAATAGTTTATTTACCCCTTGCTAACAATATTAGGTAGTCAGAAATGGTAAGTATTATTAAGTATATCCATACCACGTGGGTCAAATGTAAATACAAATTTAATTAATACTGAGAATAATATATGGGGGAGGATAAAACCAGAGCTTTGTCTACTGTTTATTTTACATCATTACTAAATTACTTCAGTTACATAATGATTTTTAATTATTAGAGAAGTTGTGGATTTACAGAACAATCACGCATAAAATACAAGATTCCCATATTCTACTCTAATATGAACACTTTGCACTGGTGTGGTACATCTGTTACAATTGATAAAATCACAATTTATAGTGTACTATTAACTATAGCCCATAGTCTAACTTAGGGACCACTGTTTTTGTTGGTCAGATTCATGGATTTAAACATTTTTATATTAGTACAACATAACATTTATTCTATAGACAACCTAACATTTCCCCTTTTAAACACATTCAGATATATATTTCAATGTTGTTACATTCACAATGTTGTGCTATGATCACTAACATCCATTACCAAAACACTTCCATCATTTTAAGTAGGAATCAATGGGGTAAAAGTTTAACACTCTAAATACAAAATAATCATATTAGGCTAGATATTATCTTGCCTTCAATTGCATACACATATACTTTTTCCTATACCCCTCTACCCACCAACTTTTCGGTCAGTTATCAAATATATAATATTTGCATGTTGTATGTCCAAAACTATAGATTAAAATTACTTTTTATGCATTTGTATTTTAGCATCTGTAGGAAGAAGTGGAGTTACAGACCAAAAATACAATAATACTGTCATTTATAGTTACCCAAGTGGTTACCTTACTGGAGATCTTTATTTCTTCATGCTCCTTTGAACCTCTGTCTAGCAGCTTTTCCTTTCAGTGTGAAGAACTCCCTTTAGCACTACCTGTAGGGCATGGTGATGAAGTCTCTCTTTGACTTTCATTCTCTTATAAAGGACTCCAGTAAGAGAATTAAGACCCACCCTTAATGAGGTGGGTCACATCTTCAGGTCCTACTCACCTAAATTTCCTACCTACAATGGGTCCACACCCACAAGAATGGATTAACCATAAGAACATATTTTTCTTGGGTACATACAGTTTGAAATCACCACACCTGCCATTTATATTTAAACACATACACACAAAACAAACCCCGAAATATACATATATGACTGCCCACATAGTTTCAAGCATCTCACTGCCAACTTTCCAACCTTCCAATCTCCAACAATTCTTCAAGTTCATTGGGGAGACTTCTGATACTGAACTGATTTTTTCCCCTGACCCTCACATCCTGCATGCCCTCATTTTCTACCTTCCCCAGGTTAGATTCAATAATACATTATTATAATCATTCTCTTTTAACTCTCTTGCTTTCTGTCACCCATTCCCTCCTTTTTATTCCCCTAGTTAAAGCCCCAATGGAGCTAAATTCTAGTCTCCTGCTATTCCCTATCTGCACCTAAGCAGCTGAATTTTACTGAAGAATTCACAAACCATACTGAATAGGTTTAAGTGGCCCTTTGAGCTAAGCAGCAATCACATCATTTTCCTCATCAGTTTGTTTTTCCTCTCCTTCCTACCTTCGTCTCTCCCCTGAAACTTCCAACAACCCTTTTCCTATCCTCATTCTCAGCTGATGACCCTGCTGTCTCTGAGTAAAGAGCATTCCTCATGTTTCCACCACTGAATCCACAAGCCAGTCCATATATATACTCATACACATGCTCAATCTTTGGTCCTATTTGGATGTGTAAACTCTTTGTGCCCTATTTAATGCCAAATCCACCACTTTCACATTAGATCCCATCTATTCATACTTACTTAAGGACTTAGCACCTGAAACTCTCATTCCTGTCATCAATTTTTATTTTTTCTATTTTACCATTTTTGGTATCAATCACACTGTAAAAGCTCCCATTTAAAAAAAATTAAGTCCTACCCTGTACTCACATTTCTTCCAAATATTGTCTTATACTTATCAGCTAAGCTCCTCTAAAGAATTGTCTATAGCTTATTCGATCAAGATGGCAGTGTAAGGTATCCTTCCAAATGTTCCCTCTTAAAAACAGCAGAATAAAGGGGAAAAAGCAGTTCTCTCAAAACTCTGAAAGATAATCAAAACCATAGAACAACTAAATGAGAGGTAAACTGAAAAAAAAAAGAAAAACCACATAAAATGATAGAAAGGTGACAAAACAAATTTGATCCAGACTCTCTTCACCCCATTCTCAGATTCATGCTGCAGTTTGTATAACTCACAGCTGTAGGGTCTCAGCTGCAATCCAGTGTGGGTCCCTGATGACTAATCCACCTACGCATGGTGGTAGTTTGGCAGCCCATGTGCATTCAAACATGGGTGCCTAGGGCCAGATTGACCCACAGTGGCACTTTGGTGAACCACACATATCCCAAGTCCCCAGTCTTGGTCCCTGGAGTCTGATTACTGGTACACTAAATGAAAATATTAGATGTCTTTGTATATTGACCCATTTGGCTCCACAGAAGATGAACATTCTGTGTTCCCTGACCTAGAAGTTACTGGTGGTAGAAAAGCTGCATGAATTAAGGGGAGCTGAGGAGCTGAAAAGCAGCATGGATATTGGGCAGAAAAGGTGGACCAGAGTGCAGGAGTATAGCTGAGCTAACCACAGCTGCTGGTGAGGAAAAACTATATAATAACAAAGAGCATATACCACGACACCAGGAGGATGATACTAGGAGAAGAACTCCTTTCCTGAAAGAGAAGGAGTTGTACACACTAGAAAATTCTTGACAATTATCGAGCACACCCAGGGCAACACACAAGCTCAGAGAAATCGGGGAAAAATTTAACTGCAAACCATAGGCTGCTATAAAGTTTCAGTATAACTGGGAAAAGCATTGAAGAAAAGCTTTAACACACAGTCAATCTATCCTAAAACTTTAGATAAGAGGGAGAAACTGACTTCCAGTGTTAGCAGTCAAAATAATCAAATGCTCAGGTATCAACAAAAGATTACAAATCACACAAAGTAATAGGAAGAGATGGCCCATTCAAAGAAACAAATTAGAACAGAGGAAACTTTAGTTCAGTTCCATGAACTAAAGGAATACATGGATATAGGACTAAAGGAGATAAAGAAGATGAATCTTGAAAAAAAGGGGGGTGGAAAAAATACTCCATGCAAATAGTAAACAAAAGAGAGCAGACAAAATTGACTTTAAACCAAAAATTTTAACAAGATAAAATAAGAACACAGAGCATCAAGGTACAAGAGGAAAACACTGGAAAGTCTGAAAGAAGAGATAGACACAGTTCTACAATAAAAAAGACTTCAATATACCACTTGCTTCAATTGATACAATATCTAGACAAAATAATAATGAGGAAAGAGAGGACTTGAACAACACTATTAAACGACTAGACGGAACAGACATATACAGAACATTACATCCAACATTAGCAGAGTACTCATCCTTCTCAACTGCACATGGATCATTCTCCAGGACAGATCATGTTAGGTAACAAAAAGTCCCAGTAATTTAAAAAGATTTAAGTTAAACAGAGAATGCTCTCCAACTACACTGAAATGAATTCAGAAGAAAAAAACTGAATGAAAACTGTAAAATTCACAAATATGTGGAAATTAAACAGTATCCTCTTGAGAAGAAACTACAAGGGGCCACTATTACAGTGAGAGCTGGTGGTGATATCAACAATCAGTGGAGAATGGCTTTCCTGCACTGCTTGATCATCTGCAAGCTGAAGAGAAAGATCAGTGTTCTAGTTTGCTAGCTGCCAGAATACAATATACCTGAAATGGAATGGCTTTTAAAAAGGGGAATTTAATAAGTTGCTGGTTTACAGTTCTAAGGCCAAGAAAATGTCCCAATTAAAGCAAGTCTATAGAAATGTTCAATCTATGGCATCCAGGGAAAGATACCTTGATTCAAGAAGGCTGATGAAGTTCAGGGTTTCTCTCAGCTGGAAGAGCATGTGGCAAACATAGTGTCATCTGCTAGCTTTCTCACCTGGCTACCTGTTTCACAAAGCTCCCTGGGAGGTATTTTCCTTCTTCATCTCCAAAGGTTGCTGGCTGGTGGGCTCTCTGCTTCTCGTGGCTATGTCATTCTGCTTTGCTCTCTCTGAATCTTCCTTTTTTTCTGAAATGTTTCCTGTTTTATAGGATTCCAGTAAACTAATCAAGACCCACATAGAATGAGTGGAGACATGTCTCTAATCAAGTTTAATACCCACGTTGATTAAATCACATCTCCATGGAGATAACCCAATCAAGTTTCCAACCTATAGTATTGAATAGGAATTAAGAGAAGCGGCTGCTCCCTCAGGATTGCTTATGATTAAATCGTGGCTTTTCTAGGGTACATAAGTCCTTTCAAACCTGCACAATCAGATACTTTTTCTACAAGAAACTTTTCTTTTCAGGGCATGGATTTGTATACTACATTAGAACATCAGGATTTGAAGAAGTTAAGAATGTCTGTGCCAAGTCAACAAACAGCTATTGTTAATCCCCCTCCACCATGGTATATAAATACTAAGAAAAACAGGCATTTGACAAATCAACTGCAATATCCACAAAAAAATTGTCCTGAAGGCATTATAGAAGCATAGTCTTTCTTGGCTATTTCAGCAGCCTGTAGATGCCATCAAACTAAAATTGCCTGATTATTATGCCATTGTTAAAAACCCAATGGATTTAAATACAATTAAAAAGTGCTTGGAGCATAAATATTTTGTGAAGGCTTCACAATGTATAGAAGTCTTCAATGCAAAGTTCTCAAATTGTTATTTGTATAACAAGCCAGGAAATGACAATTTTCTTATGGTAGAAGCTCTAGAGAAGCTGTTTGTATAAAAATTATCTCAGATGTCACAAGAAGAACAAGTTATAGGTGGTAAGGAAAGAATGAAGAAAGGTACTCAACAAGATGTAGTAGTCTCTTCTGCTAAAGAAAATCCATCCCCCAAAGCACCAAAAAGTATTTAATGAGCAAGCAATTCCCTCTGTATTGCCTGAGACATCTGCTTCTCACTTAAGTGTGAAACAAAGCCCTCCACTCATCTCTACCTCACAAACAATGGCCCAAGTTACAAGGGATGTGAGGAAAGTAGATACAACTACTCCTACAACTTCAGTAGTTAAAGAAAGTAGTGAATCTTCCCCAACACTTATAGAAAAAAAAATCAGTGAAAATGCTACCTGTAAAAGAAAATGTGCTGAAAAATGTTTTGCCAGATTCTCTGCAACAATATAAAGTTATAAAGAGTGTTGAAGTAATCAAACAATTACAGCACTGTAGTGAGATTCTTAAAGAAATACTTGCAAAGAAACACTTATTATCAGCATGGCCCTTTTATAACCCTGTTGGTGTTAATGACTTGGGTGGGACTCCATAACTGCCATGATATTTTCAAAAATCCAGTGGATCTTGGAATGATTAAGTGAAATATGGACAACCAAGAATATAAGGATGCATATGAATTTACTACAGATGTTAATGCTCATAAATTGCTACAAATACAATCTTTCAGGTCATGATATAGTGACAATGGCAAGAATGCTCCAGGATGTTTTTGAAATTCATTTTGCAAAGATCCCAGATGAACCTGTTGAGAGTATGCTTGTATGTTACATCAAAACAGATAACAGAAAAACACTTGGTAGTGAAAGTGTAAAAGGGAATTTTATAAAGCTTAACAGTAGCTAATTTTTCCTGCTTAATTTAGCTATTTACATATATTTTAGCTTCTGAAATATCCAGCAAAAGCATTTGTGTCATTTTATATTCACGGCTATGCATTTGGTGTGAGTTAAGAATTATAAAGAAAAGAATTATGGGCCCCATCAGGCTGAAGGTAAACAATCCTGGCGCCAAGATTACTTGTTGTAAAACTGTTAAGAAATGCTTATTGTAAAACTGTTCTTATCTGCTTTTTTGCAAAACAGCACCTGTGACCCATGCTCAACCCCCACCCCCCTCATCTTACCCCTTAAAAGGCTTTTGCAAACTCAGACGGGGGCCTCTAGGTTCCTGTGTGTTCAATGAGCCCCACACATGTGTGGAAAATAAACCCCTTGCATGTTGCATGAGAGAACGTCTCTTGGAGTCCTCCTTTGCGTAGCAAAACTCTCGAATTCTCGAATTCTTACATTTGGAGGTCCCACCGAGATTGGGTCTTCGTAAGGGGAGGCTCCAACAGCCTTCTCTCTCGGGGTAAGTGAGGCCTTTTTCTCTTAGGTGCGATTGCTTAGTCTGTCAGACTGGCAGTGACTGTCAAAGAGTCGCGTGAGCACTCTCCGACCGCAACCGACAGACGTGTCCAGGGGTTGCAGGTCACTCTCCCGAGGGATGCCTCAGGATTGGGGGACCTCCGGGGACGCCTGGAGGCTTCCTACAGGGCCGACTCTGATTCTGTTTCCCTTCTGACGGGGGAGACTCGATCACAGTCATCAGGCCAGTCTGAGCTGTGTCTCTGAAACTGTGTAAACGTGGTGTGCCGGCTCTGTGTGTGTCTGTCTGTATCTGTGTGTTGGGAATTGTTTTTTGTTTCACCGAAGATGGGTCAGGGAATGTCGACTCCACTTTCTCTGACCTTAAGACACTGGTCGGAGGTCAGGGAAAGAGGTCAGAATCTATCTTTTATTGTAAAGAAAGGCAAATGGCAGACCTTCTGCTCGGTCGAGTGGCCCTCCTTTAACGTGGGATGGCCTCATGAAGGAGCTTTTCATCTACCCTTGATTCAGGCCGTCAAGTCAGTCATCTTCCGCCCTGGTCTGTATGGTCACCCGGACCAGCAGCCCTACATCATGGTTTGGCAGGACCTGTGTGAAAACCCACCTCCATGGGTAAAGCCGTTTCTTACTCCTCGTGGTCAACATAACTCTCCCTCTGTACTCCCAATCAGGGTGCCAGGTCCTTCTCAAGCTCCGAAACTCTATCCTTCCTTACCTCCTGCAGTCCTACCGGAGTCCCAATCGGCTCTACTCCTCTTCAACGCAGGTCCTTCTTCCCCTCCTCTCTACCCTTCAGCTCCGGTACAGGACCCCCCTTCTCTTAGCTCACCTTCTCCCTCCTCTAGTTCTCTCTCCCCGCCCTCTTCCATTCCCTCTCTGCAGGTTCACCAAGAGATGATCCCAGATGAACCAGGACCAGCACATAGTACACGAAGCAGACGAGCACTAAGCCCATCTGATGTGGCGGTCACTCTCCCCCTCAGACCGTACAGGCCTCCAGTGGATGATGGACATGGGGGAGAAATGCCCGCTCTACAATACTGGCCCTTTTCCTCCTCTGACTTATATAACTGAAAAAATAGTAACCCTCCTTTTCCCAAGGCTCCCACTAGGCTGACTGGATTGGTGGAGTCCCTTATGTTCTCTCACCAGCCCACTTGAGATGATTGTCAACAACTCCTGGGGACTCTCTTCACCATGGAGGAGCGAGATCGAATCCTACTGGAAGCCAGGAAGCAAGTTCCTGGACAAGATGGGAGACCCACCCAACTCCAGCATGTCATCGACGATCGGTTCCCGCTGCGCTGCCCTAATTGGGACCCGAACACCTCTGAAGGTAGGGAGCATCTGTCCATCTACCGCCAGACTCTAATAGCAGGTCTCTGAGCAGCCGCACGCTGGCCCACCAATTTGGCCAAGGTAAGAGAGGTTATTCAGGGAGCGGACAAATCGCCCTCAGTCTTTTTAGAAAAACTAATAAAAGCATACCGTAGGTATACTCCATTTAACCCTCAATCAGAGGATCAAAGAGCCTCAGTGGCCATGGCCTTTATCGGTCAATCAGCTCCAGACATTAGACGCAAGCTGCAGCGCTTAGACGAGTTGCAGGACCTAGCCTTGCGAGATTTAATCAAAGAAGCTGAAAAAATGTTTTATAAGAGAGAAACAGAGGAAAAAGAACAAAGGAGAGAGAAAGAGAGATAGGAAAAAGAGTTGATAAGAAAGAAAAGGAGAACGAAAGAATTAACAAAGATCCTGGCCACAGTAGTTGAAAGAAACACTGAAGGTAGAGAACGAGCTAGAGAAAATCCCTCGGGTCGGTGTTATCGTACCCCTCTTAGTCCAGACCAGTGCGCCTACTGCAAAGAAACTGGGCACTGGGCCAAAAAAAAAAAAAAAAAACTGTCCGAAAAAAACGGAGGGGTACTAGGCCCCCGAACTGGCAACAACTGGCCACGTTGGCTCTGGAAAGTGAAGACTAGGGGAGTCAGGGCTCGGCACCCCTCCCCGAGCTCAGGGTAAAATTTAATGTGGAGGGGGTACCAATTAATTTTGGAGTCGACACGGGAGCAGTAATATCGGCCCTCCAAGAACCTATAGGCCCGCTCTCTACAAAAAGGTCCTTGGTGCGGGGAGCAAATGGCAGTCGCTACTGCGCCTGGACTACCAAAAGAACCATGGACCTGGGGAAGGGGAAGGTTCAACACTCCTTCCTAGTCATCCCTGAGTGTCCTGCCCCGCTTATGGGAAGAGACTTGTTAACTAAACTAAGGGCGAGAATCACCTTCAATCCTAAGGGGCCAAAGGTGGAATTTTTAAACCCGCTAGTAAGCCAACCTGTAATAACTGCCCTCACCTTGCCAGTCGAAGAAGAATATCAGCTGTATATAAAACCAGAACAGCTCCACAGTTCTATTCCTCAGGCCTGGCTTGAAGAATTCCCTAATTCCTGGGCAGAAGTTGCCGGGTTAGGGTTGGCAGTCAATCAGCCCCCAGTAATAATGACCCTAAAGCCCACTGCCTCTCCAATTCGGGTAAAACAATACTACTTAAGCAAGGAAGACCAGGAAGGAATCAAGCCCCATATAGAGAAATTCCTTGGCTTGGGAGTACTTAAGCCCTGTCAATCAGCCTGGAACACTCCCTTATTGCCGGTCAAAAAGCCAGGGACTAGAGACTATAGACCGGTGCAAGACTTACGGGAAATAAATAGCAGAGTGCAGGACATACATCCTACTGTGCCAAATCCCTATAACCTGCTCAGCACTCTCCATCCTGAAAAGACTTGGTATACTGTGCTTGATCTAAAAAAAATGCTTTCTTCTGCCTGCCCTTGCATAAGGACAGTCAACCCTTGTTCACTTTTAAGTGGATCGATCCAGAGACGGGATCCTCGAACCAACTGACTTGGACACGCTTGCCCCAGGGGTTCAAAAACTCCCCCACCATTTTTGATGAAGCTCTTCATAGAGACTTAAGCTCCTTCAGAATTCAGCATCCCAGAGTCACCTTGCTACAATACGTGGACGACTTACTGTTGGCAGCAGACACTAAGGAGGACTGTGAGTATGGGACCCGAAAACTGTTAAGTGAGCTAGCCGCACTGGGGTACCGAGCCTTAGCCAAAAAGGCCCAAATCTGTAAAAGGGAAGTAATCTTCCTGGGATATACTCTTAAGAATAAAAAGTGATGGCTCACTGAGGCTAGAAAGAAAACTGTAACACAAATACCCCCACCCACGACCCGAAAGCAGCTACGAGAGTTCTTAAGGACAGCGGGATTCTGCCGGTTATGGATCCCAAGGTTTGCAGCCCTTGCTGCCCCATTATACCCCTTGCTCAAAGGGAGCGCTGATTTCCAGTGGGGAATAGAACAGCAGGAAGCCTTCGACAGCATTAAGAAAGCGCTCCTGTCAGCTCCAGCTTTAACCCTCCCAATCGTGAATAAACCTTTCATGCTCTACATAAAAGAAAGGAGAGGCGTGGCTAGAGGGGTCCTAACACAGGCTTTTGGCCCCTGGAGGAGACCGGTGGCCTATCTGTCCAAGCGATTAAATTCAGTTGCCAGCAGATGGCCACACTGTCTCAAGACCATCGCGGCAGCTGCCCTCCTGGCAAAAGACGCAGACAAACTCACTCTAGGACAGAAGCTGACCGTAATAGCCCCTCACGCCCTGGAGAGCATAATCCGCCAGCCTCCAGATAGATGGATGTCAAATGCCAGAATTACCCACTATCAGAGCATCCTCCTAGACAAAGACAGGGTGACTTTCGGGGCCCCGTCAGCTTTAAACCCGGCTACCCTGCTCCCGGACGAGACCGCGGGACCTGTGCTGCACACTTGCCAAGAGATATTAGCTGAAGAAACCGGAATCCGCAGAGACTTAAAAGACCAATCATTGCCTAACTCGGAGGTAACCTGGTTTTTGGACGGAAGCAGCTTTCTCCAACACGGTAAGAGGCGAGCGGGAGCGGCGGTAGTCAGTGGGACAAAAGTTATTTGATCTTCTAGCCTCCTGGAGGGAACATCTGCCCAAAAGGCTGAACTAATTGCCCTCACAAAAGCTCTAAAATTAGCAAAAGAAAAGCGAGCGACTATCTATACAGATAGCCGTTCTGCCTTTGCTACTGCCCACGTACATGGGGCAATTTACCAAAAAAAAGGGCTATTAACCTCAGCTGGTAAAGAAATCAAACACAAAGAGGAAATTCTTAAACTCCTGGCAGCAGTCATGCTTCCCCCCCCCCCCCAAAAAAAAACTACTAGCCATTGTCCACTGTACTAGCCACCAAAGAGGCTTGGACCCAATAACCATGGGTAATAAGCGAGCAGATGAAGAAGCAAAAGCGGCAGCTTTAAGGGACCTTATAAACTTGGTCCTAGTAACCAAAGAAAACCAGCAACCCCCTGAAACACTATCTCAAGTTGCACCCCTAGGAGAATCGGAAGCCCTAGCTTACATACAGCAGGTCCACCAGCTCACTCACCTGGGGACAGGGAAACTACAGCAGCTCCTGCAAGACCAGAGGGAATTGTACCCTCTGACAGCCTCAAAAAGGAAAGAGCTGGCAGATCGCATAGCCAGAGAATGTCAGGCGTGTCAAATTGTAAACGCCTACCCCACAAAAGCTCCTAATGGAAAAAGACTAAGGGGAACTTAACCTGGGCAGTTCTGGGAAGTCAACTTTACTGAAATTAAACCTGCAAAATATGGACTTAAATACTTACTAGTTTTTATAGACACCTTTTTAGGATGGGTTGAAGCCTACCCAACTAAGAGAAAAACGGCCCAGGTTGTAGTCAAGAAGATTATGGAAGAAATTTTTCCCCGGTTTGGTCTACCAAAGGTAATAGGGTCAGATAACGGACCCGCATTTGTAGCCCAGGTAAGTCAGGGTGTGGCCAGGATATTGGGGATTAATTGGAAATTGCATTGCGCATACAGACCCCAAAGCTCAGGACAGGTAAAAAAAAAAAAAAAAAAAAAATGAACAGGACAATTAAAGAGACCCTAACCAAATTAGCTATAGAGACTGGCTTGAAAGATTGGACCATGCTCCTGCCTTATGCCCTGTTCAGAGCCAGAAATACCCCCTCTGCTCTCTTGTGTAATCTAACCCCTTATAAAATCTTATATGGAGCGCCAACTCCAGTCAAGGACATGTCCTCCATTCTAGAGATTAATAGTTCCCTTCATACCCCCTTGCTTGACAGGCTGCGAGCCTTGGAAAAAGCCCAGCGGTTCCTGTGGCGGCAGCTCTCCACCTCCTACTAGCCAGGAGACAACAGAACTCCGCATCAATATCAGGTGGGAGACTTCGTCTATGTCTGCCGCCACCAGGTACAGACTCTTGTACCTTGCTGGAAAGGACCGTATCAGGTACTCTTGGCCACCCCCACCGCAGTCAAGGTCGATGGCATCGCATCATGGATCCATGCGTCTCATCTCAAACCTGCGCCTTCGCCCTCTTAGTCCCAATGAAAACTGGAAAGGACTGACAATCCTCTCAAGCTGCGGGTTCGTAGGGTTACTACTCCTTCTCCTCCCTCCCCCACGGGAACCCAATTCCAACCCGCATAAGCCTTGGAAATGAACAATATCCAGATGGGAAAATGGGAAGACTATAAAAACTTGGGAGGGAGCAGGGGAGCCTTCGTTCCTGCTACCCCCTTGTAATCTTACCACTCTGGGGGTAACTGTCGCTGCCGGTATAGGCACAGGGACTGCTGCCATTGTACATAGCAAGCAACAAACCAGTCAATTACAAGCCGCGATAAATCAAGACTTAAAAGAAATAGAAAAATCTGTCTCAGCCCTTCAGAACTCTCTAACCTCCCTTTCAGAAGTAGTTCTGCAGAATAAGCGGGGACTTGGCTTACTTTTCCTTAAAAAGGGGGAACTATGTGCAGCTTTAAAAGAACAGTGTTGTTTCTATGCGGATCACTCTAATGTTGTTAAAAAGTCCATGACAAAACTCAGAGAGCGCCTTCGTGAAAAAAAAAAAAAAAAGAGAGGCGCAACAGGGATGGTTTGAATCTTGGTTTACTAAGTCCCCCTGGTTAACGATGCTATTATCTGCTCTCGTTGGGCCTTTAATTGTGTTACTTTTAATAATAACTATAGGACCATGTATTCTAAATAAAATTATACAGTTTTTACAGGGGCAGATTGGAAATGTCAAATTAATGCTCATCAGACAACAGTTCTCAGTGTTAAATAATCCAGAAAATCTCTAAGATTAGAGATATATACGAAAAGGAGTGGGGAATGTAAAAGGGAATTTTATAAAGCTTAACAGTAGCTAATTTTTCCTGCTTAATTTAGCTATTTACATATATTTTAGCTTCTGAAATATCCAGCAAAAGCATTTGTGTCATTTTATATTCACGGCTATGCATTTGGTGTGAGTTAAGAATTATAAAGAAAAGAATTATGGGCCCCATCAGGCTGAAGATAAACAATCCTGGCGCCAAGATTACTTGTTGTAAAACTGTTAAGAAATGCTTATTGTAAAACTGTTCTTATCTGCTTTTTTGCAAAACAGCACCTGTGACCCATGCTCAACCCCCACCCCCCTCATCTTACCCCTTAAAAAGCTTTTACAAACTCAGACGGGGGCCTCTCGGTTCCTGTGTGTTCAATGAGCCCCACACATGTGTGGAAAATAAACCCCTTGCATGTTGCATGAGAGAACATCTCTTGGAGTCCTCCTTTGCGTGGCAAAACTCTCGAATTCTCGAATTCTTACAAAAGTGGTAGCAAAGCTTTTTCTGAAGATAACTTCTGATGATGCCAAAGATGAATGAGATCAAAATCTTACAAAGTTTCAGGAGCAATGTAGAGATGTTCATCAACAGCTACAGGTTCTGTCCCAAGTACCTGTCTTTAAGCTAAAGAAAAATAATAAGAAGTCTAAAAAAAGGAAAAGGAAAACGAAAATGAAAAGTTTAATAACAGAGATAAAAAGCCAAAGAAAGAGTTTAAACAGATGAAATTAAAGGAAAAGTCCAAGAGCAATCAACCAAAGAAGAAAAGACAGGTCTTTACTCTAAATCTGAGGATGAAGATAATGCTAAACCCATGAATTATGATGAGAAAAGGCAGTTAAGCTTGGATATAAACAAACTTCCAAAGATAAATTTGGGTGAGTAGTTCATATAATACGGTCAAGAGAGCCTTCACTTGTAGCAGGCAGGCCTTCCCCTCTTTCTGGTTTAGTTGTGCTCTCTGTAGAAAATCCCCAAACCCCCTCTCCTTGCAGGCAAGTGAGATAAGGCACATTTCCTGGTATAGAAACCCCCTCCCCTAGCCTTCAGGAACTGGTGAAAATGCACATAGGCAAAAGAAGACATTCCTAGGGTGGGGTTCAGCTCTGGGCCATTCTCAACTTAAATCAGCCAATTGTTTACCTTGTCTTTAACATGTCAGAGTCTATAAAAGCTAAGGTTGCCTTTTGTTCGGGGCTCAGACTTTCAGAGGCTACTCACTGAGCCCTATGGCCATAGCAAATAAAAAACCTGCTTCCTGAAGCTACAGATCCTTAGTCTCAGCCTGTTCTAACTTGGCAGAACATTCCTGGAGGCCTGCAGCCTCATTCCTGGTTTTTGCGCTACACACTGAGAAATTCTAATCCTGATGAGGTATTGACTTTGAAACACTGAAAGCATCTATACTAAGAGAACTAGAAAAATTCATTGCAGCATGTCTATGAAAAAGACCCCCAAAAATCTCATGCTAAGAAAATAATGAGTAATACAAAAATGTTAGAACACTGAATGAGGCTGAATGTGAGAAAGATAGAGGGAGGAGGCCTGGGGACACAAATGAAATCAGAAGGGAAGATACATGATAAGGACTGAGATGGTATAATCTAGGGAATACCTACAGTACAGTGTACAATGATAGTGACTAAATGTACAAATTAAAAAAATTTTTTTGCACGAGGAAGAGCAAAGGAATATCAATACTGCAGGGTGTTGAAAATAGATGCTAAGTTAATATTTTAAAACTTTAACATGTGATGAGACTAAAGCAAAAAATGTTTATTTGATACAAAATTTAAATTTTGACTAGGGCATTTCCTAATATAACTTATGTGGACAGTTTAATTAAACACCATAGTACATGGAACCTTGGGTAGGGCATGAGATTTTGTAGGTTCATCAAGAGTGATGTCCTGATAAATCCCAGAGTGATTCGAACAGTGAATAAAAAGTATTTGCAAAGTCCCTTTGGGGGGATGGTGAGAAAGGGAGAAAATTCAACTTCCCCAAGTGGAGAATTCTGATATTCTCATAAGCAGTGGGGACAACCAAGGCAATAGGATGAGCCCCCAATCTTGGCGGTTGTTCATATGAAACTTAACCCTGCAAATTTTAAGATAGGCTAAACCTACTTAAAATTAGGCCTAAGAGTCACCCCCATGAGAACCTCTTTGTTGCTCAGATGTGGCCTCTCTCTGTCAGTCAACACAACAAGCAAACTCACTGCCCTACCTGTCTCTACATGAGACATAACTCCCAGGGGTGTGGACCTTCCTGGCAACATGGGACAGAAATCCTAGAATGAGCTGCAACTCAGCATCAAGGAATTGAGAAAATCTTCTCAACCAAAAGGGGGAAGAGTGAAATGAGACAAAATAAAGTGTCAATGGCTGAGAGATTCCAAACAGAGTCAAGAGGTTATCCTGGAGGTTATTCTGATGCATTATTTAGACATCACCTTTTTAGTTAAACTGTAATGGAGAGGCTGGAGGGAACTGCCTGAAAATGTGGAGCTGTGTTCCAGTAGCCATGTCTCTTGAAGATGATTGTATAATGATATAGCTTTTGCAATGTGACTGTGTGATTGTGAAAACCTTGTGTTGGGTGCTCCTTTTATCTACCTTATTGACAGATGGGTGAAACATATGGTTTAAAAATAAATAAATAATAGGGGGAATTAATGTTAAAATAAATTTAGTAGACTGAAATGCTAGTGATCAATGAAAGAGAGGGATAAGGGGTATGGTATATATGAATTTTTTTTCTGTTTTCTTTTTTATTTCTTTTTCTGAATTGATACAAATATTCTAAGAAATGATCATGATGATGAATATACAAGTATGTGATGATATTGTGAGTTATTGATTACATATCAAGAATGGAATGATCAGGACTTCCGGGTCAAGATGGTGGCTTAACAATGTGCGCATTTTAGTTTGTCCTCCAGAACAACTACTAAATAACCAGAAACAGTACAGAACAGCTCCCGGAGCCATGATAGTGACCAAACACACAGCGTGCCCCAGTCTGGAACAGCTGGACCGGCTGCGAGTACCCCCCAGAACCGTGAGTTCCCAAAGCTGCTGTGGCCAGTGCCCCTCTCCCACAGGCCACTTCCCAGAGGGGAAAGGAAAGGACTTTACCAGCAGCAGGGACTGGGCACAATCAAATGCCAATTGTGGAACTAATTAACAAATTCTGACTACTAAAAATAGGCCCCCAGCTTAGGTGAACCTGATCAAAGTGGAGGTTGTTCATTTTTGCCCCGGTGCCAAGGAGGCAGGACTGACAGAAAAAGGGGGGAAAAAAAAGAAGGAAACAGAGGTTTTTGTGGTTGTGTATCTACAAAGGTTTGACTGCCTCTGGATACAGTGGCAGGACTTTTCAGGCTGCAACTGCCCCAGGCATAGGCAGAAGTGAGTTCTTTTGGGGGCTTATCTGGAGCTTGTGCCTTCCCCAGGGAAGGAGTGAAACCCCACCCAGGTGGAATCCCTCCATCAAGGAATTCAGACACCAGGGCTTGGTAATTTGAAGCCATTAAAACCAGCCTACAACCACTCCTCTGTCTCCACCACGCCCCCAGCAGGGAGAGTCTGCCAAAGTTAAAGGTACCGCATCATCTTATGCTGGTGGGACTGGCAGTCAGACAAGCACCACACACAGGGCAGGATAAGAAAAACAGAGTCCAGAGACTTCACAGGAAAGTCTTTCAACCTGCTGGGTCTCACCCTCAGGGAAAATCGATGCAGGTGACTCTTCCCTCCTGATAGGGGGCCAGTTTGGTCTGGGGAAATCTGGCTGAGGTCTATAATATCTAAGTAGACCCTCTTAAGTGTGTGGGGAGGAAAGTCACCACACAAGCAGGGCAAGAAACAAGAAAACAAGAACTGAAAAATTCTCCTCTGTTAAATGAAACTTAAGCTAAAGGTCAAGATATAGCTGAACGGAGTGTCAAAGAACAGATAGACAACAAATTCATCCAGCAAGAAAATCTTAGATAAAAGAAGTGAAAGCAATCTCCAGAATAAACTAATTAAGGTAATTAAATGCCTAGACACCAGCAAAAAATAACAAATCACACTAGGAAAATTGAAGATATGGCCCAGTCAAAGGAACAAACCAACAATTCAAATGACATATAGGAGCCGAAACAATTAATTCAGAATGTATGAACAGACATGGAAAACCTCATCAAAAACCAAATCAATGAATTGAGGTAGGATATAAAGAAGGCAAGGAATGAACGAAAAGAAGAAACTGAAAGTCTGAAAAAACAAATCACAGAACTTATGGGAATGAAAAATACAGTAGAAGAGATGAAAAAAGCAATGGAAACCTACAAAGGTAGATTTTGAGAGACAGAATATAGGATTTCTGAACTGGAGGATGGAACATCTGAAATCCGACAAGAAACAGAAACTATAGGGAAAAAAATGGAAAAATATGAGCAGGGACTCAGGGAATTGAAAGACAATATGAAGCGCATGAATATATGTGTTGTGGGTGTTCCAGAAGGAGAAGAGAAGGGAAAAGGAGGAGAAAAACTAATGGAGGAAATTATCACTGAAAATTTCCCAACTCTTATGAAAGACTTAAAATTACAGATCCAAGAAGTGCCGCATACCCCAAAGAGAATAGATCCAAATAGACGTACTCCAAGACATTTAATAATCAGAATGTCAGAGGTCAAAGAGAAAGAGAGGATGTTGAAAGCAGCAAGAGAAAAGCAATCTATCACATACAAGGGAAGCCCAATAAGACTATGCACAGATCTCTCAGCAGAAACCATGGAGGTGAGAAGACAGTGGAATAATATATTTAAATTATTAAAAGAGAAAAACTGCCAACCAAGAATTCTATATCCAGCAAAATTGTCCTTCAAAAATGAGGGAGAAATTAAAACATTTTCAGACAAAAAAATCACTGAGAGAATTTGTGGCCAAGAGACCAGCTCTGCAAGAAATACTAAAGGGAACACTAGAGACAGATACGAAGACAGAAGAGAGAGGTGTGGAGAAGAGTGTAGAAAGGAAGACTATGAGTAAAGGTAAAAAGAAGGAAAGTTAGATATGACATATAAAATCCAGAAGGCAAAATAGTAGAAGAAAGTAATACCCAGGCAGTAATAACACTGAATGCTAATGGATTAAACTCTCCAATCAAAAGATATAGTCTGGAAGAATGGATTAAAAAACAGGACCCATCTATATGTTGTCTCTACTCAAAGGACATGAGGCCAAGGACACAAATGGACATTTACACACCAATGTTTATAGCAGCATTATTAACAATTACCAAGAGATGCAAACAGCCAAAATGTCCATCAACAGACGGTTGGCTAAACAAACTGTGCCTTTACATAAGATGGAATATTAGGCGGCTGTAAGAAAGAATAAAGTTATGAAGTATGTAACAACATGCATGGACCTTAAGGATATTATGCTGAGTGTGATTAGCCAGAAACAAAAGGACAAATACTGTATGGTCTCACTGATATGAACTGACATTAGTGAATAAACTTGGAATGTTTTCTTGGTAACAGAGACCATCAGGAGATAGAAATAGGGTGAGATATTGGGTAATTGGAGCTGAAGGGATACAGATTGTGCAACAGGACTGAATATAAAAACTCAGAAATGGACAGCACAATTTTACCTAACTATAATACAATTATGTTAAAACACTGAATGAAGCTGCATATGAGAATGATAGAGGGAGGAGGGCTGGGACATAAATGAAATCACAAAGAAAGATAGATGATAAAGATTGAGATGGTGTAATCTAGGAATGCCTAGAGTGTATAATGATAGCGACTAAATGTACGAATTTAAAAAATGTTTTTGCATGAGGAAGAACAAAAGAATGTCATTACTACAGTGTGCTGAAAATAGATGGTACTTAATATTTAAAAATTTCAACTAATGTGTGAGACTAAAGCAAAAAATGTTTATTTAGTACAAATCTAAACTTTGACTAGTGCATCTCCTAATATAACTTATGTAGATAGTTGATTGAACACCGTAAGTACATGGAACTTTGTATAGGACATAAGATTTTGTTGGTTTGTCCAGGTGATGCCCTGATGAATCCCAGAGTGATTTGATCAGTGAGTGAAAAAGTATTTGCAAAGTCCCCTTCGGGGAATGGTGAGAAGGGGGAAAACTCAACTTCCCCAAGTTGAATTCTTGATATTCTCACAAGCAGTGTGGACAACCAAGGCTGTGGGCTGAGCCCCCAGTCTTGGGGTTTGTTCATATGAAACTTAACCCCACAGGGGATAGGTCAAGCCTACTTACAATTAAGCCTAAGAGTCACCCCCAAGAGAACCTCTCTTGTTGCTCAGATGTGGCCTCTCTCTCCAGCCAACACAGCAAGCAGACTCACCACCCTTCCCCTGTCTACATGGGACATGACTCCCAGGGGTGTGGATCTTCCTGGCAGCATGGGACAGAAATCACAGAATGAGCTGAGATTCAGCATCAAGGGATTGAGAAAAACTCTAGAATGAGCTGAGACCCAGCATCAAGGGATTGAGAAAACCCTCTCGACCAAAAGGGGGAAGAGTGAAATGAGACAAAGTGTCAATGGCTGAGAGATCCAAACAGAGTCGAGAGGTTATCCTGGAGGTTATTCTTATGCATTAAGTAGATATCACCTTGTTATCCAAGATGTAATGGAGAGCCTGGAGGGAACTGCCTGAAAATGTAGAGCTGTGTACCAGTAGCCATGTTTCTTGATGATAATTGTACAATGATATAGCTTTCACAATGTGACTGTGTGATAGTGAAAAAAAAACAAACAAAAAAACTTGTAACAAATGAAATAAAACAAATACTTTAAAAACATTCAAAAAAAAGAGAATGGAATGATCATATGGTAAGAATTTTGTATTTGTATGTTGGTATGTTTAATAAATAAATAAATAAGAAAAAAAGTCTAAAGAACTTCATTCACAGAAAAAACAGGAGTTGGATAAGCGGTTATTGGATGTCAATAATCAGTTCAACTCTAGAAAATGTCAAACAAAATTTGAGAATACCGAATCCTCAGAGCAGTTGGAGGTGATTCCTGATTAAATAAAAGCAGTAGCAGCAGAGCAGCAGCACTGGCAGTTCATCAGAATCTAAAAGCAGCAGTGATTCAAGTGCCTCAGACAGCAGTGATTCTGATTCAGAAATGTTTACTAAATTTACTGGAGTAAAACCGAATGATTCTCCTTTCAAAGAAAAAGTAAAGACACAGTCTTCTGTGCAAGATATGTCTATGAAAACTATGCTTATTCATCAAACCATACATTCATGTGGAACACCAAATCATCACCAGTTAATGTTTCATCACCAGGAATTAGAACATTTACAGAGTGTGAAAAACATTTTATCTTTACAAATTCTGCTTCCCTCATGTGATTCTAAACACTTGAATGGTCTAACTGTGATCCATCGGCCTGTTGATATTGACACAAATGTGTTAGAATCTGAATGTTAAGGTCCTGTGCGGGATATAAAGATTAAGAATGCAGACTCTTGGAAACGTTTAGGCAAACCGGTCAAAACATCAGGTATACTGAAATCCTCAGTTCAGCTCTTCAACCAATTTAGAAAAGCAGTGATTGAAAAAGATGTAAAAGCTTGAACACAGGAATTAATTCGAAAACATGTGGAACAAAATGCAAAGGTACTGAAAGTATTCCAAGAAAACAGCGGGAGTTTGGTAACAGCTTTACTTTAGAATCTTTTTCAAGTGAAATGCAAAACAAGTGTCTTGGAGAAGAGCTGAAAGAAGATCAGCAGTCTTTGGAAACTCAAGACAAATGCAAACTCTAGCTTCTCAAATAATGTAATTTAGCAAGGGAGAGAGAACAAGAGCAGAGGAGGAGAGAAGCCAAGGCTGGTACCATTAATATGACTTTCTTTTTTTGGCATGGGCAGGCACCAGAAATCGAACCCAGGTCTGTAGCATGGCAGGTGAGAACTCTGCCTGCTGAGCCACCATGGCCTGCCCTGATATGACTCTTTAAAGTGACATTATGACAATGTTTGAAAACAACTTAGATTAAAAATTGTTCAGTTTTTTAATTAATCATCAATCTACAATGAATGACATGAAGAATAAAATACAGATGGTAAAATGATTGCTTTCGGACACCAGGATATCAATTCATATATTATTTTGACTCCTCTAAAATGATTGAACAATTTTCACTTACACTTTTTTTTTTTTTAACATGGGCAGTCACCGGGAATCGAACCCGGGTCCTCTGGCATGGCAGGCGAGCATTCTTGCCTGCTGAGCCTCCATGGCCCGTCCTTCACTTACACTTTTAATAGCTATATTTTCATTTTCAATACATGATTTACAGAAAATTTTGTAATTTTGATTCCCTAAATGAATAAATTCCCAGATGTTATTCATTCTAAAAAAATTGCCTAGGGTATGTATTACAGGTTCTGTTCTAAGCAGAGATAATTCAAAAGATAGACTCTGCTTGTTTAAAAATGAATATATGCAATTGTAGTAAAAATAATCAAAGACATAACACCTGTTGAGTTTTTAACTTTTTAAAAGAAATTTTTATCTGCCCTTCAAAACTACTTCGATCCTCAAATATTAATACTTGGCTTCTTTGAGTGCCAGTTTTCTGCCAACTCTGCATCCAAAATTTACATTCAAATTTAATGAAAATATTACTCCTGGTTTGAAAGATGTAGACCAAATAATAGTAAATATTAATTATGTATATAAGTTTCTATACGAACTTATATTTCTTAACATGCATATGTGACAGCAATGAATGTTCACATTTTTTAACTTAATTATGGTAATTTTTTCATTTAAATAGATTATAGAATATTTTTTGTTTCATCATTGTCAATTTGAAGTTATATCTAAATTGTGTTTATCAGATTCATGTATTTTTAAATTTAGAAATCTTGAAATATAACAATGATTCGGCCACTATTCTGATACCATGTAAAGAAAACAAATCAAAGAAGAAAAAAAAGAAACCACGGGGAAAATTATCAATTATCCTGAGATGAATGTAGACAAAAACACAACATACAAAAACTCCTGGGATGCAGCAAAAGCAGTGTTCAGAGGAAAATTTATAGCTATGAATATCTGTGCTAAACAAGAAGAAAGATCTTAAGCCAATAACTAACTTCACATCTGGAAGAACTAGAAGAAAAGAGCAAACTAAACTTAAATTAGAAGGAAGGAAATAATAAAGGTTAGAGTCGATGAAACAGAGAGTAGAAAAACAACTGAGAAAATCAAGGAAACCAAAAGTTGGCTCTTTGAAATGATCAATAAAATTGACAATTAGCTAGACTGGAAAAAGCAAAAAGAGAGACAAAGCAAATAACTAAATTCCAAAATGGAAGGAGGCTTTGACATTGATCTTACTAGAAATTTAAAAGCTTATAAGAAGATATATGAACAACTGAATGCTCACTAACTAGAAAACCTAGGCAAAATGGACAAATTACTAGAAAACCATAATTTACATAAATTCAGGTTCAATTAGAAGATCTCAATGGACCAACGATAAGTAAACAGATTGAATCGGCATTGAAAATCCTCCCAACATTGAAAAGTCAAGGACCAGACAGCTTCATTGGTGAATCCAACCATTCAAAGGAGAGTTAGCATCAACTTTTCTCAAACTTTTCCCAAAAGTTGAAGAGGAAGGAATGCTTCCTAACTCATTCTAGGAGGCTGACATCACCTAATACCAAAGCTAGATAAAGATAACACAAGAAAAGAAAACTACTAATTTTTACATGCAAAAATTGCCAACAAAATACTAGCAAGCTGAATCCAACAGCATATTAAAAGAATTATACAACATGATCAAATGGGATTTATCCTAGGAATGTTAGGGTGGTTCGACATAAGAAAATCAACTAATATACTATACCACATTAATAGGAGGAAAGAAAAAAGCACATGATCATCTCAAGTAACGCAGAAAAGGCATTTGACAAAATCTAGCACTCTTTCATGTGAAAACATTAAAAAAAAAAAAGGAATAGAGAGTAACTCCATCAACATGAAAGACAGCATATATGAAAAACCCAGAGCTAACAATATACTCAACAGTAAAAGATGAAAGCCTTTCCCCATGGAGGTCATGAACAAGCAAGGATATCCCCTTTCAACATAGTGGTGAAAGTCTTTGCCAGAACAATTAGGCAAGATAAAGGGGAAAAGGCATCCAAATTGAAAAGGAGGAACTAAAACCATCTCTATTAGTTTTACTAATATCTATTAGCAGATGACATAATTTTTATGTAGAAAATCGTAAAGAATCCAGAGAAGACTGCTAGAACTGATAAACTATTTCAGAAAAAAGTTGCAGTCTACAAGATTAGCAAAATCTGTCATGATTCTATACAACAGAAAAAAAAATTGTGAAATGTAAATTAGAAAACAATAGTGCTAAGAATTATTAGCTAAGAATTTATTAGAATAAACTAGCTAAGAATAAATTAAACCAATGAGGTAAATGACTTAGGCACTGAAAATGAAAAAACATTTCTGAAAGATATTAAAAAATACCTTAATAAGTGAAAAAGAAAGTCTGCGTTCATGGAGAGGAAGACAATATTATTAAGATGTCAGTACTACCCAAAGCTATCTAAAGATTCAACACAATGCCTATCAAAATCTCTGCAGTTCTTTTTGAAAAAAATGGTAAAACCAATATTTAAATTCATAGGGAAAATTTCAAGGGTCCTAAATAGCCAAATCAATATCACAAAGGAAGAAAAAAATAGGGGGACTCAACACTTCCCAATTTCCAAACTTGCTACAAAGCCACAGCAATTAAAACAGTGTGGTCCTGCCATAACTACAGACATATAGACCAATGGAATGCAACTGAGAATACAGATTTCTATGGCTAACTGATTTATGACAGGGATGTCAAGTACATTAATTGAGGAAAGGATGGTCTTTTCAACAAATAGTGCTGGGGCAACTGGATATCAACTTGAAAGATAATGAATTCAGATCCCTACTAGACATCAACTACAAAAATGAACTATAGGGCAGTGCAATGGTGGCTCAGTGGCAGAATTCTCACCTGTCATGCCAAAGACCTGTTCGATTCCCAGAGCCTGCCCATGCTAAAAAATAATTATTATTATTATAAATGTACCAAGGACCTAAACATAAGAGCTAAAACCACAAAACTCCAAGAAGAGAACATAGGTGGAGGCTTTGTAACCTTGAACTTGATAATGATTTCATAGATATGAAACAAAAGCATGAGCAAGAAAAGAAAAAAATAGATAAAATGGACTTCATCAAAATTTTAAGGTCAAAATACACTGTCAAGAAAGTGAAAAAAATTACCTACAGAATGGGAGCAAATAATTGTGAACCATAATCTGATAAGGATTAATATCCAGAATATATAAAGACCTGCTACAATGAAATGACAAATATCATATTTAAAAATTAGCAAACGACTTGAATAAGTATTTCCCCAAAGATATACAAATGACCAATAATCATGTGAAAAAGATACACAACATCATTGATCATCAGGGAAATGAAAATCAAAACCACAATAAGGGGGAACTTCTGGAGAAGATGGCAAAGTAAGGAGCTACAAGACAATTCCCCCTCCAAAATCATCTAGTTGACAGACAAATATCTGAAACAGCAGTTCTAGGGCTACAGAGGTAAATGGAGCACTGAGCAGCGTCCAGGAAATAGTGGAATGGGGAGACTGAGAAGTTGGGGCGACCATCTGTTGAATCACACCGCTGCAGTGGCTGGTTTCCATTTCCCACTCTTGAGGTAAGCAGCCTTCATATGGTCTGTGGTTGGCTGCTAGGATGGAGAGACCTTTCTCATGGGGAATGGGAGAGACATAGCTCAATACCAAGCATGGTCTTTGATCAGTAAGTTTGGTTCTGAATTATGCTTCCTGACTGTCCTGGACAGGGTTCCCCATGGACATTGTTTCAACCACCCCAGCCAGGGTGGACTCTGGAGGTAGAAAACACACTTCCTTCTTAGGGTGGTAAGAAAAAGATTGCCAAAGATGGTCATTTGCTGGGCAGGCCAGGAAAGCACAACTTCAGGGAGCTGACAAAAAAAACACTTTTGGCAACTATCCTTAACCTCTTCCCAGAGCTCTTTGGAACTGGTCTGCAGTCCCATTGTGGGTCCCTGGCCATGTTTTGATTAGTTAAACATGGGAAAGTCTAAAAATCTAGAAGAAATTGAATCAAGTATTCAAAAAGAGCCTTAACAACAAAGCCAATCAACAATAATTCTAGGCAAGAGAGAGAAAATGACCACCAGAATAAACTCAATAAGATATTCAGAAGCAAAGACATCATGAAAAAATTTTAAGCCATACTAAGAAACAGGCTGATATGACCCAGTCAAAGAAACAAATTAAAAAGTTGAGGGAGACACAGAATTTGGAAGAGCTAACAAAGATGCTCAAAGATATCTCCTAAATTAAGCAGATGAAGGAAAACATGGCTAAAGAGATAACAGATATTAAGAACACACTGGGTGAGCATAAAGAAGAATTTGAAACAGGTGAGTAAAAATAAAACTTATGAGAATTAAAAGCACAATAAAAGACATTAAAAATAGGCTAGAACTAGTTGTATCATCCTACCCCATAATGTCGACACACCTTTTCAACATGAAGAAATTAGAATGGTCATTGCCCAAATATCCCTGAAGACAGGGAGAAGGTTCAAATGAGAGGGGGAGTTGTAACAAAGAAGACATGATTTAACAAATGATTGTGACTAATGAATAGTTATAGTGATATTTTTTGTTAGTCTCTAGTGTGTTAGAACAGCTAGAAATACCTGAATTGTAGAACTGTAGCCCACACCATACTTTGGCATTTGCTCTATAACTACTTATTAAATGGTACTTTGAAATTTATCACTCTTCTGAAAATGTTATATTTCACAATAAAAATGTAAAAACAAAAACAACACACACGAGAGGCATATAACAGCAGATTTGAACAGGTAGATGAAAGAATCAGTGAACTAGAGGATAGGACATCCAAAATCTTACACACAAAAGAACAGAGAAAAGGATGAAAAATTGAGCAGGGTCTCAGGGAATGGGATGATAGCACAAAGCACACAAATATAGACATCATGGGTGTCCCAGAGGAAAAGAGAAGGGGAAAGGGGCAGAATTAATACTCAAAATAATGGCCCCAAATCTTCCAACTCTTATGAAAATCCTAAATATATATGTCCAACAGTGGGAATATACTCCAAACAGAATAAATCCTAGTAGAATTACAAAAAAGGATGCCAACTGCCAAAAATAAACGAGAATTCTTCTTGATATTCACACAAGCAGTGTGGATAACCAAAGCTATAAGCCGAGCACCCAGTCTTGGGGTTTGTTCATTTGAAACTTAACCCCACAAAGGATAGGTCAAGCCTACTTAAAATTAGGCCTAAGAGTCACCCCCAAGAGAGCCTCTTTTGTTGCTCAGATATGGTCTCTCTCTCCAGCCGACACAACAGGCAAACTCACCACCCTCCCCCGTCTATGTGAGACATGACTCCAAGGAGTGTGAACCTTTCTGGCAACGTGGGACAGACATCCTAGAATGAGCAGAGACTCAGCATCAAGGGATTGAGAAAAACCTTAGGATGAGCTGAGACTCAGCATCAAGGGATTGAGAAAACCTTCTCAACCAAAAGGGGGAAGAATGAAAGGAGACAAAGTGTCAGTGGCTGAGAGATTCCAAACTAAGTCGAGAGGCTATCCTGACGATTATTCTTATGCATTAAGTAGATATCACCTTGTTATTCAAGATGTAATGGAGAGGCTGGAGGGAACTGCCTGAAAATGTAGAGCTGTGTTCCAGTAGCCATGCTTCTTGATGATGATTGTATAATGATATAGCTTTCACAATGTGACTGCGTGATTGTGAAAACCTTGTGTCTGATGCTCCTTTTATCTACCTGGTCACCATATGAGTAGAACATATGGAATAAAATTAAATAAGGGGAACAAATGTTAAAATAAATTTAGTTTGAAATGCTAGTGATCAATGAAAAGGAGAGTAAGGGATATGGTATTTATATTTTTTTTCTGTTTTCGTTTTATTTCTTTTTTCCGTTGTCTTTTATTTCTTTTTCTGAATTGATGCAAATGTTCTAAGAAATGATAATGATGATGAATATGGAACTATGTTATGATTTTGTGAATTACTGATTATATATGTAGAATGGAATGATTATATATTAAAATGTTTGTGTTTCTTTGTTGTCATTTTTTTTAATTTAAAAATTAATTTAAAAATTAAAAAAAAAAGATATAGAGGGCAGGTCACTGTGGTTCAGCAGGCAGATTTCTCGCCTGCCGTGCCAGAGACCTGGGTTCGATTCCTGGTGCCTGCCCATGCAGTGCACTGCTGGTGAGGGTGTAAATTGATGCAACCATTTCAGAAACGAAATTGTCAATATACAATACATTTAAGCATGCACTTAGTACACACTTGGGTATTTCACTTCTGGATAATTTAGAGGAACAAGAGCACATTTAAGAGGACTAGAGACTCATGTGAGCACTTCTATTGCAGTATTGTTTCCAGCAATCTTGATGTTCATTGATAGGAGGAGAAGTAGACACAAGAAATTATTTTATTCATAGGACAAAATACTATACAGTTATTAAAGAGAATGAGCTAGATTTTTATATTTCAATTTCATGCTCAAAAACATAGTGATATGTAAAAAGAACAAGTTACAGAGTGATACAAGCCGTTATGATTCCAGTATGTATATTTTGCAATAAACAAATAAAACAATAGTATAAATTGTTTATGAAAACATATGTGTTCATGTAAATGTATAAATAGTGGATTGGAACCAGACTTTTGGTAGTGTTCACCAGCAGGGAGCTGGGGAGGGGGAGAGGGTTGGGAGTGGGGTACCAGGGAAATTTCAACTTTCTAATGTTTTTTAAAATTATTTTATTAAATCATGAAGCAAAAAATAAATAAATAAATAAATGAGAATTCTGAAAGTAGCAAATGAAAAGAGACTTACCACATACAAGGGACACTCAATAATACTAAGTGCCTATTTCACAGCAGAAACCATGGAGGTAAGAAGGGAGTGATATGATATATCAAAGGTACTGAAAGAGAAAAACTGCCAGCCAAGAATTATTTATCTGGTGAAAATGTCCTTCAAAAATGAGGGAGAGTATAAAATATTCACATATAAACAGAAACTGAGAGTTCATCACCAACAGACTTGCCATACAAGAAATACTAAAGGGAGTTCTAAAGGTTGACAGGTAAAAATAGGAGAGAGGCTTGGTGGAGAGTGTAGGAATGAAGATTATCAGAATGGGCAACTAAACCATAAGAAAAGAGACAAAAATAAGTTATGACGTATAAAAGCCAAAGGATAAAATGCCTGATATATTACCTTTACAGTAATTACACTGAATGTTGATGGATTAAACTCCCCAATCAAAAGAAGCAGATTGGCAGAATGGAAAAAATATATAAGGTCCATCTATATGTGATTGACAGAAGACTTACCTTAGACCCAAGGACACAAACAGGTTGTAAGTGAAAGGCTAGAAAAACATATCCCATGCAAGTAGGGACCAAAAAAAGTTAGGGTAGCTATACTAATGTTTTAAAAAACAGACTTTAAAGCAAAATTGTTAAAAGAGACAAAGACATTATCTATTAATAAAGGGTTTATCATGAATAACAATCATGATTATTTATGACCTAACCTGGGTGCCCCAAAATACATAAGAAAAACAATGGCAAAATTGAAAGGAGTAATAGATATCTCTATAATAAAATCTGGAGACAATAATACACCCTTCTCACCAATAGATAGATAGAACATCTAGACAGAAAATCAACAAGGAAACAGGGCACTTGAATAATATGATAAATGAAATAGAACTAAAAATGTATACAGAATATTGTCCCCACCACCCCAGAATAGCAGGATATACATCCTTCTCAAGTGATCATGGATCATTCACTAGAATAGACACAGTGTCACAAAACAAGTCTCAATAAATTAAAAAGATTGAAGTTATACAAAGGACTTTCTCTGACCATAATGGAATAAAGCTGGTAATCAGTAACAGGTGGAAAACTGGGAAACTCACAAACATATGGAGGATAAACAATACAGTCTTAAACAATCAGTGGGTCAAAGAAGAAATTGCAAGATAAATCAGTAAATATCTTGAGACAAATGAAAAGGAAATCACAACATATCAAAACTTATGGAATGTGGCAAGGCAGTGCTAAGAGGGAAATTTATGGCTCTTAACACCTGCAATAAAAATAGAAGGAAAAGCTAAAATCAAATACCTGTCAGCTGGAGGAACTAGAAAAACAATAGCAAACTAATACCAAAACACACAGAAGTAAATACATAACAAAGGTTATTTAACAAAGGTTAAAGAAGAAATAAATGAAATTGATAATACAAAAATAAAATCAACAAAACCAAAAGTTGGTTCTTTAAGAAGATCAATAAAATTGACAAAGCCTTAACTTAGAGTGACAAAGAAAAAAGAGAGAGAAAATGCAAATAAATAAAGTCAGAAATGAGAAGTGGGACCCTACTACTGATCATACAGAAATAAGAAGTATCATAAGAGGATACTATGAGCAACTATATGCCAAAAAATTAGAAAGTTAGATGAAAAGGACAAATTCCTAGAAAAACACAAAGAGCCTACACTGACTCTAGAAGAAATAGAAGACCTCAACAGACCAAATACAAGTTAAGAGGTTGAAACTCTCACCAAATCCTCCCAACAAAGAAATGCTCATATGGTTTCACAATGAATTCTACCAATAATTCCAAGCAGAATCAGTACCAATCCTACTCAACCTCTTCCTAAAAATTTGAAGCAGAGGGAATATTACCTAGCTTATTCTATGACAACAACAACATCTTAATATCAAAAAAGCCAGATAAAGATCCTACAAGAACAGGAATCTACAGACCAATTTCTGTAATGAATATTGATGCAAAAATCCTCAACAAAATACTTGCAAATTGAATACAACACCACATTAAAATAATTAAATACCATGATCAAGTTGGTTTTATCCCAGGCATGCAAGTGAGGGATTCCACACAAGACAATCAATTAATGTTATACACCATCTTAACAAATTAAAGGGGGAAAAAACACAATTATCTTGATTGATGCATAAAAGGCATTTCTTAAAAAAAAAAAAACACTTTTAAGGATAGGAATAGAAGGAAGATTTCTCAGCATGATAATGGGTATATATAAAACCCACAGCCACCACCATACTCAATAGTGAAAGACTGAAAGGTTTCCCTCTAAGATCTGGAATAAGACAAGGATGCCCATTGTCAGCACTGTTAAACCTTCTAGCTAGACCAGTTAGGGAAGAAAAAGAAAATAAAAGCACCCAAATTGGAAAAGAACTTTCACTATTTGCTGATAACATAATCCTATATATAGGAAGTCCTGAAAATTCTACAACTACTCTAGTAGAGCTAATAAATGAGTTTATCAAAGTGGCAGGATACCAAATGAACATGCAAGAATCAGTAGTGCTTGTATACAGTAATAATGAGCAATCTGAGGAGGAAATCAAGAAAAAATGCCATTTACAATAGCTACTAAAAGAATAATATATCTAGGAATAAATTTAACCAAGGATGTAAGGACTTGTATACAGAAAACTACAAAACATTCCTGAAAGAAACCAAAGAAGACCTAAATAAATGTAAGGGCATTCCATGTTTATGGATAGGAAGTCTAAAAATCATTAAGGTTTCAATTTTACCCAAATTATTTATAGATTCAATGAAATCTCAATCAAAATTCCAACAGCTTACTTTGCAGAATTGGAAAAGCCAATCATAAAATTTATTTGGAAGGATAAAGAACCTCAAATAGCCAAAAACATCTTGAAAAAGAAGAATGAAGTGGAAGGACTCACCTATTCTAAATTTAAAGCTTATTATAAAGCCACAATGATCAAAACAGCATGATGCCAGCACACAGACAGATATACTGATCACTGGAATCAAACTGAAAGTTCAGAAGTGGACCTTCACATCTATGGACAATTGATATTGGCCATAAATATGCCAAGTCTACTCAATTGGGACAGAATAGTCTCATAAACAAATAGTGCTAGGAGACATGGATATCCACATCCAAATGAATGAAAGAGGACCCCTACCTCAAACCTTATACAAAAATGGACTCAAAATGGCCCTAGGACTACATGTAAAAACCAGGACCATAAACCTCCTAGAAGAAAATGTAAGGAAGCATTTCAAGATCTTGTGGTAGGCAGTGGTTTCTTCAGACTTTATACCCAAAGCACAAGCAATGAAAGAAAAAATACACAAATGGGATCTCCTCAAAATTCAAAACTTCTGTGCTTCAAAGGATTTTGCCAAGAAAGTGAAAAAGCAGCCTACACAAGGAGAAAAAATTTGAAGCCACATATCCAATAAGGGTTTAATATCCAGAATACATAAGGAAGTCATGCAACTCAACAATAGAGACAACCCAATATAAAAATGGGCAAAAGAAAAAAAGCACATGAAAATATTTTCAAAATCATTAGCTGTTAGGGAAATGGAAAAGAAAACCACAATGAGATATTACTAGAATAGAAAACTGAAAACTACAAGTGTAGGAGAGAAGTGACACTAATTCACTGCTGGTGGGAATGTAAAACAGCTGCAGCTGTGGAAGACAGTTCAGCAGTGCCTCAGGAACCTAAGTATAGAAGTGCTTTATGATCTAGCAATATATGCAGAAGCTGATGAATAATTTGTGCAAAATTTCTATTTAGCTTGATTGTAAAGGTTTGGAAATGGATAGAGGTGATAGTAGTACATTTCTGTGAGTATGATTAACAGTATTATGTTATTCATAACAGTGAATTAAGTTGCGAATGGGGTTGAAAGGGGAAATTTTAGATCGTGTATGTACCTGGAAGGAAAGCTAGAGGACAAAAGATGTGACTGTATAACA
The DNA here is from genome assembly GCF_023851605.1 of Tamandua tetradactyla. Lineage (NCBI taxonomy): Eukaryota > Metazoa > Chordata > Mammalia > Pilosa > Myrmecophagidae > Tamandua > Tamandua tetradactyla. The sequence continues at coordinate 98,179,066 of NC_135333.1, forward strand.
TAGTGAACACTGTGGTGGATGATGTTTGAGGTGAATAGCATAAATATTAAGAATGTTCTTTCAAGCACTTTAACAAATATGTGTCATGATGACAAGGTGTTTATAATAGGTTTGTATATGGGGAAAATACACCAGATGCAAACTATGGACTATAGGTAGCAATAATTTTTAAATATTTTAAAAATATAAATAGTTCTATAGAGCCAGAATTAGATTAGTGGTTATATAAGGCTAGGGAAATGTACTAATATAAATAAATCTTTAGAGAAAGAATTAAATTAGTTGTTATATAGGGCTGGGAAAGTATAGAGGGATTAAGAGGTGACTGCTAAGGGGTATAGGATTTTACTTTTTGGAGTAATGAAAATATTCTAAAACTGATTGTTTTGATGAATGTACAACTCTGTAATTATACTATATAAGCCACTGTTTGATTGGTTGGTGAATATATCTCAGTAAAACTGCTTTAAAAATCACAATGAGATACCACTTCACACCTGCTAGGTTGACTATTGTAAAGAAAAAAAGAAAATAAGTGTTGGTGAGGATGCAGAGAAATAGGAATCCTTATATATTGCTGGTGGCACTATAGAATGGTGCAAACCACTGTGGAAATCAGTTTGGCTGTTCCTCAGAAAAGTTGAAGATAGAGTTACCATATATCCCAGCAATACCACTTCTTGGAATATACCCCCAAAGAATTGAAAACAGGGGCTCAAAAAGATATTTGTATACCAATTATTACAGCAGCATTATTCACAATAGCCAAAAGGTAAAAACAACCTAAGTCCATCAACAGATGAATGGATAAATAAAATGTGGCATATCCATTCAATAGAATATTATTCAACTATAGAAAAGAATTAAGTTCTGATGCATACTACAGTGTGGATGAACCTTGAAGACAGCATGTTGAGTGAAATAAGTTAGACACAAAAAAGACAAATATTTATTATCTCACTTGTGGGAAATATTTAGAAGACACAAACTTCACAGAGACAGTAGTTTATAGGTTTCCACAGGCCAGGGTGGTTGATGTGGTAACAGGGAGTTACAGATTAATGGGTGAAGAGTTTGTGTTTGAGGCTATGAAAAAGTATGAGTAATGGGGATCAGTAAATATAGTGAATGGAACTAAAACTACTGAATTGTACACTTGAGTATGGTTAAAAAGGGAAATTTGAGTTGTATAGATGTTACAATAAAAAATTTAAAAGTTGAAAAAAAGAAAGGAGTTGTCTATACTCACGTCTTCCTTCCCATTCTCTCTTGGTCCTACTCCAGGCCACATTAATCCTTCTTGTCAAGTTCACCAACAATTTTCAATTGTTAATCAATCCAGTAGTTTCTTCCCAGTGTCCCTATTACTTGACCTAACCAAAGTATTTTACCCAGGGGTCTATTCTTTCCTTCATGAAAGATTTCCTTCACTTGACTCTTGGGACCTTGCTATCTCTTGGTTTCTTCCTACTCAATATCCTAGGTATCATTGAATAATTAATTAATTTGTTGCAGGAAATGGTTATGTCAGTTATTTGAATTGTTCAATAACTAGTTTTTGAAATGGCTGGCTTCCCCCTAGTAAACATGTGCTTAGAGAGTTCAATGCACAAAAATCATAAATGGTATTTTATTATTTTCCTCTTATGAAAAAATTCAGGTAATATAAAATGAAAACCAAAAGTATATTCCAAATTAAGAAAAAAGTTTTCTGCTAATAAGTTAGCTTTACACATAGGCTATCTTTTGAGAAGACAGACCCAGCTTAATTGGGTTCAAAGCCTTCTAGTTAACTAGTAACACAATGACTTTTTCAAAGGCTTGCTCTGAGGGCTAGGAAACAATCTTATTTATCAGTTCAGGACTTCAACACATATCAGTCCTTATGAGGTGGAAGTTTTATCAAGCATTTTTCTAGCTTTTTTAAGGGACACTGTCAGAGAATTTAAATAACACAGACAATACACAAGACTGGAATATTTTAATTGAGTCACTATTCCAATTTACATATTAATAAACTATTTTTAGCTGTTATAACAGTTGTAGATATCTTTTACTTCCATTGTTGTGGCTGTTATTTTTTAATTTTTCAATTTAAGACACTGAAATGGTCAGCTCTTGGGAAAGGGGTTCAGATATCCATAAATTAATTTTCTGTAACAGATTAGAGAGGAAATAAATTAGAGAAATCAGTGTGGTAATATTTACCAATTAGAGTAAATACAGTTAAGTGATACACAAATTTGAACAGTTAAAGTCTCCAGAACACTACAATTTAAAAAGCTTATTTTATTCAAAAAAATCTTTATATCCTGTAGAATGTTATGAAGATTTTCTGTTTTTTTTTTTCTCATTCAAGATCAGGCACATGCATACATGGAAACAAAAGTTGTGAAACACATTTTCTAAAGTAGGTATTTTTCTTTTTCTTGTCCTGAACAATGACTTAAAGTCTATCAGAGAGCTTAGAAAACAGAAAGAGCACAGAGGGGACGAAGGAGGCCAGCTAGTTTGCCCACTACTCAGGTTACTAATCTGGAACTTTTCTCTCAAATCAGTTCTTCTTCTATAAGATCCTTATGGTAATGTCAGCTATACACACCTATCTCCCAGCAGTATGAGAGCAAACAGATTCATATTACTAAAAGTGCTTGGTGAAACACTTTTAGTGTTAAAACTTCAAGTAAAGTAGTATCATTATGATTAAGACATTGTTGTAGTTAGGTTCAGGTGTCAACTTAGTTAAATGATGGTGCCCAGTTGTTCTGTTGCTGGGGACTTAAATCATCCGCATGTGATTTTCATCTATGACTGATTACAGCTGTGGAGGCCTAAGGGAAGGGCTTCAAGTTTGATTTAATTAGTTGGAGGCTTAAAAGGAAGAATCAGAAGAGAGAGAAATGGGCTCAGACCCAAATGTTTGGAGACGCAGAGAGGAAATGCCCCAGAGAAAGCCATTTGATCTCAGAAGCCAGTAGGAAGGGCCAACAGACATCACCAGGTGCCTTCCCATGTCACAAAGAAACCCAGGTGAAAGCTAGCTACCTTTCCTCCAATAAACTGTACATTTGTAACTAAATAAAACCCTTTTATAAAAGCCATTCCATTTCTAGTGTATTGCATTCTGGTAGCTTTAGCAAATGAAAACAGACATCAAGCAACTTAAAAATTTCCTCAATCAGGGGGAAAAGTCATTTAATTAGTGAGAAACAAATTTTAAATAGGCAATTATTTAAAAGACCTTGTTATCAATAATTAAAAAAAAATAATTTCAAAAATTACAATTCAGTATTTTGAACTCTATGTCAGTATTCTGCATGGTATTTAGATATTATCTTCACCTCCCTGAATGCTCAGTTTTCTGAGGAGCATAAAAGAAGGATAAATAGGTGGCTAAAATAAATTAAAATAAAGATTTATAAAAAGCTGGAGGTAGAAGGTTCTGGATGGACTCTGTTCCAATTCTCTCATTCATTTTAGCCACCCATTTGTACTTCTTTATGTTACATTTGCCAGGGAATGTACTGGCATTGCATGATGTCATCTGTTTCATGGGCACACTTTTGGCTGGATATATAATCCTTTGCTTATTAGTTTTCCACAATCTTCAGGAATATGCAAGTTTTTATTTTAGAAATGTGATCTACAGTGGTTTTTACAAGGATACAACATTCAAGGACAATTCAATTCTTAGCACTTGGGATATAGTAAAAGAAATTTTGCCTTTTAATTCAATAGTGCTTAAATCTTACCCCATTAGAATGATATTCTATTCTGTCACTTGAGATGGATTTTCCATTCACAGAAATCATAGTGGGTTTTTCAGATAATCCAAGGATCTGTATAGTGTCATATGACTGATCAGTAATTGCAATGTAGCCATGTTTAATTATAGTAGTTTTCAACTCTCTCTGTTGTTAAGGAGGGAGGAAAAGCATTTTTAAACAAATGATAGCAGTATGCAAAAGTATACAGTACAACATACTTTGGAGAATTGCCAATACTTTGAGACATTTTTTATTTTTAAGACTCCTTGGAACACATCTTTTTTCATAAAATGAAATATTATGTCACAACAAATACTGAATTTTTCAACTTACATCAGTGAATTTATATTCAGCATAGAAGTAGACTTCTTTTTCAACAGAATCTGTAAAACAAGCATTAACAATAGAAAATAAAGGTCAATTTTTATCTTTAACTATTTTTTACTTCAGTTGTGATCAAGTAAACTCCAAGCCCGCAAAGAGCTAGAGCAAAAGCCTCTCACTTGTGATCCTCTACATCACATGTCTTCTCAGGGCCTAGCCACACCCCTTCCTACCACTATATACCAGTCTCTAAATCACGGTTTTTACCACAGACCTCAGTAATTTTTTCTTGCTCTATCCTAACAGCTATATCATCAATGCCAATTTCTTACAACTGTCCATTGGAAGCTTTGATCCTTAAGACTGGGATCTCCATTCCTCCCCAAATAAGAATAAAATAATAAGAAAAATAACAATTTTATATGCTAATAAATATAGAGAAACACTCTCTCATCTCATGTAACCATATGTACTATGTTAGCATCTTCTTGGAGATAATTTTCTCAACCTGTGATGCTTAACCTAACAGAGTAGTGAGATAAAAGGAAAATTTCAGTTTCATACATAGTAATGCTGGGGAAAACAAAATAATGCTACAATGTCCATTATTCTAAGTTTGTTGGCCTAGATCTCTAATTTTTATTCTAAGCAAAGTTGTACGAAAAACTAGAACATTTCAACCATTGTACATATGGGTTTGCTTACCAATAGAGTCACCATCATCCCAGAAAAAGGAGCCAGATGCTTCTTCCTGTTCATCTAGAGCAATTACGAGACCAAAAGGATTCTGGTGGCTGCAGAAAAAACATGAAAATTGGTATTGCTTTTCTTTCATAAACATTTATATTCAGGGTTAAAAGAGCCTAACCTCACCATCTTATAGAACTATCCAGAAATATACTGAGTCTTTTCTTAAACATCTTTACTAAATAGTCACTTTGTTTATCCCTGAACACATCCAGTGATAGGAAAGTTACAATAATCTTAAGCAACATATTTCACTTCTGAACAGCACAACCGACAAAACATTGATAGCAATGACATAGAACTCTCTAATTCAATTATCAACGTCCTTTCTACTGGAGAAAAGTCAAGGTTTTGTAAGTGATAAAGAGATATCAGACATTTTATAACATACTAATTGAAGGTACACCCCTTAGTCTTTTTGACATATCTACAATGAGAGAGCTTTAACATCACTGGCAAAATCGTTGTCCAGGGATCCCAGGAGCTGTTTTAAGATATGAACTCCAGGGAAAATGAGGCTTGAAGATAATCTGGAGAGTTCGTACTGCTGGAAGTAGTATTAACATCTCAGGAACAAGGATGCCATAATCTATATATCTCTTTTTTATGATTCTACAATGGAGGCAGGTCTCAAGGATTTGATCCTAAGCACTTGGCAAGGGAAAACCACACAATGAGAAAAACTGTGCATCATGTGTGATTAAACAACCTTATTTCTAGAGGAGTTACAGGAGAATTCCTAAAAGGACATACTTTGTTTTCATATAAAATACACTTATTTCATTGTATTTTTCCTATTGATATGAAAAGTTAGGCAAGCAGCCCTCCTTTGTTTGGTGATGAACAGTCATTTAATAACTTGAAACACAAATAGATTTATTATTCAAGTTAGTGCTTGGAAACGACAGATCTAGTGCATAGTCTGAAGATTCTTGGGGTCCTTTTAATAGTTCAAAATGTTGAGCGAAAGTTTATATTTCTCTAATAATTATGTATGTTTTAGCTGATTTTATTTTCAATTAATGCAAATTAGAAGTTTTGATTTGCTGTTATGTATCTTTGATGTAAAATATGGACAAATTATTATTTTTTAAAATGTGCTTGTTTGCTGGACAAAATATTTGATTACATGATACTTACGGGGAAAATTATTAATTAAATATAAACCTAAATGGAAAAACTTGACGACTTTGACCTAGCCTTCATATAAAATCTAGGAGAGAATTCATGAATTGGAAATAACTATCTTTCTTAAATATAATACTAGGAAAATATTTAGGGAAGGATAGCTTGGAACTGGATCAAATGTTCAAGCAGAATATCATCTACTAAACTGTCTCATTTCCTTTTTCTTATCCCATGTCTGCTGTCTCTTGTCTCTCACATGCACATATACATATGCACACAACTCATTCAGAAATATACACATATAAACATACACAAGTATTTACACTACTGATTGAGCCAATCTCCTGATATTGGTCTCCTGCTCATACATAGTCCCTCTTCTGACTATTTTGCTTCCCAAGCAAACCCCTGACAGAGAGCTCAAATAGCTAGCCTAGTTGGAAGTCTCTTTAGAGAATGTGTCGATTACCTCAAAGCTGTTGTTCTGGCTGGATCCTGCATTGGAAGAATATAACCTCCACGAATGAAAAGAGGAATTATTTCCAGAGGAGCAGGAATGTCAACAAACTTCTTCAGCCAAGAAACTGGTATTTCATCCCCCTAGTATAGAGTAAGCTAGAGTTAACCATTCCAATAACATAACTGGTAAAAAGTAATATTTTTCAGGAGACTTAGGAAGTAGAAATCCAAACCTATGTTTAAATTCAGCAAAGCATCCATGGTATTCACAAACAGGGAGAGTGACTTAAAATGTCTGATTCAGTATTAAAGAAAAAAACCTTATAGAGAATTCCAATATGTAAAACACATAAAAGAAGCATTTATTAGTGTATGTTTATTTCCAGAATTGAATTTTATAACCAAATTTATTCAGTAAAAAGTAAAAAAAAAAAAAAAAAGGCTACGAGTTAATATAATGTTGGGTTCCAAAGAGTTAAAGGTTAAAGTTGGATGTAAGAACTGTTTTATGTGAGCTTTTTATTATGCTGTTTTTAAAAGCTACATTTATCAAGAAACTCAATTTAAATAATATATTTATGGAAACTTATGAAGCATCTCTGCAGAACATACTTTGAAAATCATTGGTTTAAAAAATATACAATAATGTGAAGCAAAACCAATAAAAAATGATTCTTGCACATGAACCGTCATATGTTTAAAATGTGTTTTTTAGAGAGCCCCAGTCTTGCTGATTTCAAACTCTTTTTCCTCCTGGTTATTGCTTTTAAGAGGGCCATCAGTTAGCTATCAGACTCTAGGTTGATGCTTTTTCTACTTTGCTGGACTGTGTGATATTTTTCATTATTTGAGGACGCTAACATGAAACCTGCAATAAAATATACAATGGGGTTGGAAGCTGGGGAGGAGGATTTACTGTTGTATAGCTAATAAATCATAATGAATTAACTAGTACTCCAAACAAAAACAAAAATAAACAAAATATGTTGGTTTGACTGTTTAAGATACCATAATAATCTGACCACTAGAATGGAGAATGCATAGTATCACTTCCTCCAGACACAACTAACCGATAATTAAAAAATAGATCACATATCCTTTCTTCCACTTTGAGATTAATCCTACTTTTATAGTTGAAGTTTTTCCCATAAAAATTTCTTTGAGTTAGCCAATTCTAATAAACCATACTGAAAGCCTGGGGAAATGACCTCAGTGGTTTAAATAACTGCTTTACGTTAGAGTTGAAACAAACTCTACTTTCCATTCCTCGGGCCATAGGTCCCACTGCTGGGAAGACTAGGTGTAGTCTGGGTAGAAAATATGAGATGGATTGATAATATTTTCTGATAATTTAAACTATAAAAAATTAGAAAGAACCTGCCACTTATCACAGAAGCACAAGTGATATGTAAAGATACATGTTTCTTGCTGGGGTCAAAAAGTCCATGGCAAGCTGAGACCCTTTGCAAGCCAGCTGTTAATAAAATAAAATCAGATTGACATAATGCCAGCAGAATACTATGCTGAAATTTTACAAAGTCCTGCTATTGAATCCAGAATTTTTAACACCAGTCTCCATGAAATCCAGTGTTATTATAGTTGCTATTCTTGGATTTCCAGGAGACTTCCTTTGCCAATTCATGTGTAGCCCTGAAAAAAAACAACCATTCTAGAGCTGGCCTGGATGGGTTTCTGTGTCTTGTAGGATAAAGATGCTGACTCATACATTATAATCTCTATTACATTCTGCTATAAGGAAACAAAACTTGTGGGGATTTACTTTTAAGAATTTAAATGTTTGTATAAATTAAATACGCCCACTCTGATATATTTTATGGTTCAAGTTCCAAAGAATTCTAAGCAAAGGACAAAGAAACAAGTTATCAGAATTACACAGCCCAAGGATTTAGAAGTCTTATAAAAACAAGTGAAAAAGATACCATATAAACCTTTGAATTAATAGACTTTTTTTTCCTATAAAATGGCTAAAATACATACTGTATATAAGTTGAACCAGGATGCTTCAGGAAAATACACGCTCAAAGATCTTGCTCCCTTTGATAAAAAAAGAGAAATTTAGACTTTTTAAAATTTTTTACTGAATGAAAACATTCTAGTAAAAATACATTAGACTCTCTGGATATGAATCCATATTATTCATATGCTAGTCAACTCATATATGATTATACAGTAATCTACATATATGATTATATAGTAGATAATATCTATAAATATACACATACATACATAATATAAAGATATGCATATGTATATAAAAACAAGTAACATGCATGATTTATCCAAAAATATATTTCATGCCCAAATTATGAAATATTTATGAATACTCTTCATTATGTTTTCTGAAAATTTTAAGTGCTTTTGCTATATTTCAAATATTGATATCTCACTACAATATAGATTTATTTCATTATCAATCATACAATTACTTTGTTGAATTTTAACTCAATGGCAATTATCATGTAGTTATGCAAAAATTTTAAATGTGAAAATGCTTATGAATATATTCCACAAAATGTTATTTGAATTTCTATTAAGTATAGGTACTTTTTGAGCCCTAAGTATATAAGGATGAACAAAATTGATAATATTCTTGCCCTCAGCAGTTTAAAATCTAGTTAGGAAGGCAGAAAATATCTATAAATATGTACATATGCATACACACATAAAGTATATATACATATATACATGTAAAATATTTAAAATATACTAATCAAAACAAAATACTGGAGCCAAGAATAATAAGGAGGGGCCTTTTGTAAATAGGATAGTCAGGGAAATCTTCTCTGAGGAGGTAATACTTTTACTGAGACTTGAAAGATGAGAATAACCAACTATGCAAAGATGCAGAGAAGGATATCAAAGGCAAAGAACACTAAACTGTGAATGATCTTGGTTTGTTAAAAGTAATCAAAGAAGTTGAGTGTGGCTGAAGTTGAGTGAGCTGAAGGGAACCCAGGCTGACCTGCATTTAGGGAGCCAAATAGGGGTCATGTAGGACCTTGTGGGCCATGGTAGCTGCAATGAGATTATCAAAAGCCTGATCTGACTTATAATTTTAAGATATCATTGTGGATGCAAGGAGTGGTTCACACAGTGGCTGTACCCTTTTACATTCTCACCCATACAGCATTTGGGTTCCAATTTCTCTGTATCCTCTTCAATACTTATTATTTTCCTTTAAAAAAAATAGCCATTCTAGTGAATATGAACTCATATCTCATTGTGCTTTTGTTTTGTTTTATTGTAAAAAAAATAACATATATACAAAAAACAATAAATTTCAAAGCATACTGCAACAATTAGTTATAGAACAGATTTCAGAGTTTGGTATGGGTTACAGTTGCCCAATTTTAGGTTTTTTCCTTCTAGTTACTCCAAGATACTGGAGAGTAGAAGGAATATCAATATAATAATTCAGAAGTTACATGCATTTGTTAAATCCTATCTCCTCTATTATAACTCCACCTTTTCCTTTAATCTTTCTCCCAATTGTTAGGGGTATTTGGGGTAAGACCAGTCTTAACTTTTTAATTAGAAAAATCTGTTGATGATATATGATGGGGGAACAGAACTAGGTAATGTTCTAGAAAGGCTGGTCCCTCTAGGTTTCAGGACTTATTTGGCCTAGGATCACTGTGCTTTTAATTTCCATTTTCCTAATGGCTAAAAATGTTGAGCATCTTTTCATGTGTTTACTGGCCATTTGTATATCTTTGAAAAAATGCCTTTTCAAGTTTTTTGCCCATTTTTAAATTGGGTTGTCTTTTTGTTGTTGCATTATAAAAGTTCTTCATATATGCTGGGTATCAAACAGTTACCTGATATATGATTTGAAATTATTTTCTCCAACTCGCTAGGTTGTCATTTTAATTTCTTGATAAATTTCATCAAAGCAAAGTATTAAATTTTGATGAAATTAAATTTATCTGTTGTCTTGTGCTTTTTTTAGAACTGAGAATCCATTGTCTAATAAAAGATCCTGAAGATTTGCTGTTATGTTATCTTCTGAAAGTTTTACAGTTTTAGCATTCTTCTGCATAAGGATATCCATTCTCCTAACAGCATGTTTAGAAGGCTATTCTTTCCCTACTGCATCCTTTTCAAAAATCAACTGGTCATGGATGTATGGATCTATTTCTGGGCTTTCAATTTTGTTCCACTGATCTATTTTTTCTATCTTTGTGCCAATATCACACTATTTTGAATGCTGTAGCTTGTAATACAATTTGAAATCAGGAAGTGTGAGTCCTCTAACCCTGTTATTCTTTTTAATAGTTAGTTTGGCTATTGAAGGCCCCTTGTAGTTCCACACAAATCTGAGGATAAGTTTTCTATTTCTGCAGCAAGGTTGTAGAAATTTTAATAGAGATTGCATTGAATTTGTAGGTTGCTTTGGATAATGTTGACATATATACCACATTAACTCTTCCAATCCAAGAATATGGGATATTTTGCCCTTTATTTAGGTCTTCTTTAGTTTCTTTCAACAGTGTTTTGTGATTTCATATTCAAATTGTTTATATTCTTAAATTTCTTTCTAGATATTTTATTCTTTTAGATGATATTGGAAATGAAATAGTTTTCTTGATTTCCTCTTTGGAAATCATTGCTAGTATATAGGAATAAAATTGTTTTTGTGTGTTGCCGCTTTGACTTTGCTAAAATTAATTTCTCAACTCTTTTAGTTTTCTTGTGGAATCCTCTGAATTTTCTATATACAAGATCAGGTCATCTACAAATAGAGATAGTTGTACTTCTTCTGTACCAGTGTGAATACCTTTCATTTCTTTCTCTTGGTATAACTGCTCTGGCAAAAACTCCTAGTAAAATATTGAATAGCAGTGGTGAAAGGGAACATCCTTGTCTCATCCCTGATATTAGGGGGAAAGCTTTAAGTCATTCACCACTGAGAATGATATAAGCTGTAGGTTTTTCATAAAGGAGCTTTATCCTGTTGAGAAAATTCCCTCTGTTACTACTTTTCTGCGTGCTTTTATAAAGGGTGCTGGATTTTTTTGAATGCCTTTTCTGCAGCTATTGAGATAACCATATGTTTTTTCTTCCTTCCTTCTACTAATGTGTGTATTACATTGATTGATGTTCTTAAGTCGAACCACCCTTGCATTCCTGGATTGAATCCCACTTGGTCATGGTGTATAACCTTTTAAAACATGCTGCTGGATTCGGTTTGTATTTTGTTTAGAATTTTTGCATGTATGTTCATAAGAGAAATAGTTTTAACTTTCTTTTATTGTGATGTCTTTACCAGGCTTTGGTATCAGAGTAAAGTGCTGGCCTCATAGAATAAATTAAGAAGATTTCCATCCTCTTGAGATCTCTGGAAGAGTTTGAACAGAACTGGTGTTAATTCTTCTTTAAATGTTTGGTAGAATTTACTATGAGGCCATGTGATTCTGAACTTTTCCTTGGTGGAAGGTTTTGATTATTGATTAAATCTCTGTACTTATTATAGGTTTGCTGATGTTTTTCTATTTCTTCTTGAGTCAGTCTGTGAAATGGATATATTTCTAGGATTTTTTTCCTTTTTTCTAGCTTATCTAGTGTGTTGGTGTACAACTGTCCACAATATTCTCTTATAATCATTTATTTATATAAGGTCAGTGGTGATATCACCATTTTCCTTTCTAATTTTCAATGTTTTCATCTTTTCTCTTTATTTGTCAGTCTAGCTAGTGGTTTGACAATTTTACTGATTTGTTTTTTCAAAGTACCAACCTTCTGCTTTATTTATTTTGTCAGTTGTTTTTCTATTCTCTATTTCATTTATCTATACTCTAATCTTAATTATTTCCTTACTCTATCTAACTTTGAGATTTCTTTGCTCAATCAAAAGACATAGATTGGCAGAATGAATAAAAAATATGACTCATTTATGAAAGAATAGTTTTAGACCTCAAAGATACAAATAGGTTGGAAGTGAAATGTTAGAAAAAGACATTCTATGCAAGTAATACTAAAACCAAAGAGTGAAAAAAGGGGTAGCTATACTAATACCAGACAAAATAGAATTTCAATACAAAACGTTATGAGATAAAGATATTAAATATTCATAAAGGGGGCAATTCACAAAAAAGAAATAACAATCATAAATATCTATGCACTTAATCAAGGTACACCAAGGTACATGAAGCAAATACTGGCAGAATTGAAGGGAATGATAGACATGTCTATGACAAAAGTGGGAAATTTCAACATACCACTCTCTTCAATAAACAGAATATCTAAGTAGAGGAACAATAAGGGCACAAAGGACTGAAATAATATGACAAATTAACTAGACCCAACAGAAATATAGAGAACATTGCACTCCAAAACAGTAGGAAATACATTCTTCTTAAGGGCTCATGGAACATTCTCTAGGAGAGACCACATGCTGTGATACAAAACAGGTATTAATAAATTTTAAAGGATTGAAATTATACAAAGTACTTTCTCTGACCATAATGAATGAAGCTGAAAATCAACAACAGCCAGAGAATTCAAAAATTCACAAATATATGGAAGTAAACAACACACTTTTACATAACCAGTGGATCAAAGGAGAGTTTGCAAGAGAAATCAGGAACTATCTTGAGATGAATGAGAACAGGAACACAACATATCAAAACTCATAGAATGCAGTAAAGGCAGTGCTGAGAGTGAAATTTACAGGCCTAAGTGCCTACACTACAAAGGAAGAAGAAACAACCTAACAACTTAACTGAATACCTTGAGGAACTAGAGAAAGAACAGTAAACGAATCCCAAAGCAAGCAGAAGAAAAGGAATAACAAAGACTAGAGAGGAAATAAACGAAATGGAGAACAAAAAAATAATGGAGAGGATCAACAAAACCAGAAGTTGACTCCCTGAGAAGATCAATAAAACTGACAAGCCCTTAGCTAGTCTGACAAAGAAAAAAAGTGAAAAGATGCAAAAAGATAAAAAACGAGAGGAGCATCATTACCCTGTATTCCAACGAAATGACAAAAGGATCATAAGTGGATACTATGATCAACTGTACACCAACAACCAGACAACTTAGATGAAATGGAAAATTTCTTAGAAACACATGAGCAACCCACACTGACCCATGAAAAAATAGAAGACCGCAACAAATGAATCACAAGTAAAGAGATTAAACTAGTCATCAAAAACCTTTGAACAAAAGAAGGCCATATGGTTTCATAAATGATTTCTATCAGTCATTCCAAGAAGAATTAATACCAATCCTGTTCAAACTCTTCCAAAATGTTGACGAGGAGGGAACACTATATAACTCATTCTATAAAGCCAACATCCTTCTAATACCAAAACAGGATAAAGACACCACAAGAAAAGAAAATTACATACCAATTTCTCTATGAATATTGATGTAAAAATCCTCAACAAAATACTTGCAAATTGACTCTAACAACACTGTGAAATAATTATACATGACCAAGTGGATTTTATTTCAGGTATGCAAGGTGGGATCAACACAAGAAAATCAATGAATATAACACACCACATTAACAAATTGAAAGGAAAAAAAAAACACATGATCATCTCAATTGGTAAAGAAAAGGCATTTGACAAAATCCAGCATCCTTTCTTGAGAAAAATACCTCAAAAGATAGATATAGAAGGAAATGTCCTCAACACGAAAAAGGGCATATATGAAAAACCCATAGTTAACATTCTATCCAATGATGAGAGACTGAAAGATTTCCCTCTCATACTGGGAACAAGACAATGATACCCACTGTCACCACTGTTATTCAGCATTGTGCTGGAAGTTCTAGCTAGGGCAACTAAGCAAGAAAAAGAAATAAAAGTCACCCAAATTGGAAAGGAAGAACTAAAACTTTCGCTCTTTGCAGATGATGTGGTCCTACATTTAGAAGTTCTGAAAAAACTACAACAAAGTTTCTAGGACTAATAAATGACTACATCAAAGTGGCGGGACACAAGATAAACATGCAAAAGTTAGTAGTGTTTCTATTCACTAATAATGAGCCAACTGAAGAGGAAATCAAGAAAAAATTCCATTTACAATAACAACTAAAAAAATCATATATCTAGGATAAACTTAATCAATGACATAAAGGACTTATCTTCAGAAAAATATAAAACATTGCTAAAAGAAATCAAAGAAGACCTAAATAAATGGAAGTACACCTGTGTTTGTGGTTTGGAAAGCTAATTAATTAAAATTTTATGCCAATTAATTAATACTAATTAATATATCAGTGTGATCCAAATTGACCTACAGATTCAATGCAATACTAACCAAAATTCCAACAATCTACTTTGGAGAAATGGAAAAGCTATTTACCAAATCTACTTGGAATGGTAAGGGCCCTGAATAGGCAAAAACATCTTGAAAAAGAAAAACAAAGTGGAAGGACTCACACTTCCTATCTTTAATGCCTATTATAAAGCTACAGTAATCAAACAGCATGGTACTGTCATGAAGATAGAAATATTGACCAATCGAATCAAATTGAGATTTCAGAAATAGATCCTCAGGTCTATGGACATTTGATTTCTGACAAGGCTTTCGAGTCCACTCAAGTGGATACCATTTCAACAAATGGTGCTGGGAGAACTAGATATCCATATTCAAAAGAATGAAAGAAGAACCTGAGCTCATTCTCTATATGAAAATTAAGGTGGATTAAAGACCTAAGTATAAGAAAGTACCATAAACCTCCTAGAAAAAAATACAGGGACGCATCTTCAAGATGTAGTGATAGGTGGTGGTTTCTCAGACCTTACACTAAAAGCACAAGGAACAAAAGAAAAAATAGCTAAATAAGAGTTCCTCAAAATTGAATGACTCTGTGCTTCAAAGCATTTTGTCAAAAGGGTGAATAGGCAGCTGCCTCAATGATAGAAAATATTTGGAAACCACATATCTATAAGGGTTTGATAGACAGAATATAAAAAGAAATCTTACATCTCAGCAATAAAAAGACAAAACAACCCAATTTTTAAAATGGGCAAAAGACATTTCTCCAAAGATGAAACAAAATGGCTAAAAAAACAAACAAAGACGTGAATAGAGGCTCACCTTCATTAGCTATCAGGGAAGTGCAAATTAAAACAATGATTTATCATTTCATACCTATTAGAATGGCCACTATTAAAAAAAAAACACAGGAAACTACACATGTTGGAGCGGATGTAGACAAACAGGAGTACTTAATTACTGTGGGTAGGAATGTACAAAGGTACAGCTACTGGGGAAGATAGTTCAGCAATTCCTCAGAAAGTCAGTATAGAGTTGCCCTATGATCTGGCAATTCTGCTAATCAGATATACCCAGAAAAACTGAAAGCAGGAATGCAAACAGACTTTTGCACACCAATGTTCACAGTGGCATTATTCACAATTGCAAAAAGAAAGAAATAAGCCAAGTGTCCAACAACTGATGAAAGGGTAAACAAAATTTGTGGTATATACATACGTTGGGATATTATCCAGCAGTAAGAAGGAACGATGTCCTGAACCTGCGACAATATGGATGAAACTTGAGGACATTATGTTTAGTGAAATAAGTCAGACACAAAAGGATAAATATTGTATGATCTCATTAACATGAATTATTATCTTATGTAAACTCCTAGACATAGAATTTAGAATATAGGTTACCAGGAGATAGAATAAGGCTAGAGAAAGGGGAGCAGTTGCTTAAGGTGTTCAGAATTTTTAACAGAGTTGAATTTAAATTAGTGGAAATGGGTAGAGATGATGATAGCACATTATTGTGAGGCTAATTATCAGTGCTGAATTGTGTGTGGATGTCATTGATAGGGGAACATTAGAGATGTGTATGTTATCAGAAGGAAAGCTAGAGGTTAAAACATGGGACTGTATAACCCAGTGGATCTTGTGGCAGACGATGACTGTAGATTAACAGTATAAATATTTAAAAAGTTCTTTCATGAATTAGAATAACATATGGCACTATTACAAGTTGCTAATAAGAGAGTGGTATATGGGGAAAAAATGCCCTATTGCAAATTGTGGACTATCGTTAAAAGTAATATCTTAATATTCTTTCTTTGATAGTAACACCAATGCTAGGGGTCAATGATGGAGGGAATAAGGGATACAGAATGTTTCAGGTTTTCTTTTCTTTTTTTTTGGAGTAATAAAAATGTTCGAAAATTATTGTGATGATGAATACACAACTATGTGATGATACGTGAGGAACTGATTATACTTTGGATGGATTGCATGGTGTGTGAATGTATCTTAATAAAATTGCATTAAAAGGAAAAAAAGAATCTCATAAAATAGAGGAAAATAAGGAGGATGGGGTTTTTCTTTTTTGAGCTATGAAAATATTGTAAAATTAACTGGGGCAATGTAAGCACAGTTCTGTGATGATACTGAGAGCCATCAAATTAATACTTTGCATGGATTGTATGGTGTGTGAATACAATTGTGTTAAAAAAAACACGTTAAAAAAAACCGCAATGAGATATTACTTCACATCCACTAGAACAGCTCTTACTAAAAGAAACAAAAAAAAAAAACAAGTGCTGTTGAAGGTGCAGAGAAAGAGAGGAACCTCTTGCATATTTTTGGTGGGAATATGTAACTGTTGAATGGTGTTGCTCCTATGGAAAACAATTTGGTAGTTTCTCTACAAGTTAAATATAGAATTACAATACGATCTAGCAATTCCACTTCTACTCCAAAATTGAAAGTAGCATTCAAACAGGTACTTGTACACCAATCTGCATAGCAGCATTATCCGCAACAGCCAAAAGGTAGAAGCAATCCAAGGGAGGGTTCATAAACAGACCAACTCCCTCCATCTCAACTCCACCCATCCCCCACCTTTTTTGTAGCTCAAGAAGACTTGTGAGGTTAAGAACAATCCAGAAATATAGAAAATAGTTTCTTGGAAGAATTCCATGATGGCCCAATCTCAGCTCTGTGTGTGGCTGTGCTAAATTCATCAAAGCTAGAAAAATTTGATGTAATAAGCAGGCAGCCTTAAAAATATTCTTTTTCTGCCCAGGAATCATAATACTTGGTTCCCAAATTTGCATTAATTTATTGGCAAATCATTCTTACAACATCCACCTTGCCCATCCTCACGCACATGTGGTTTTCATACCCGTTTTCCCAGAGGGCATTTATATTGGAGTTTAAAATATGGGTAAGACAGTTATCTGTAGGAAATGGAAAAAAATGGATTTGAATCAGGAATTTGGGCTATATGAGGCAAGTGATGTTCTTATAATAGGCTTTCCTTGCTGCCACATTATAATAATGAAGAAGGGACTGCCATCTCCATTCTTTTTCATGTGACATATTTTGGGGGTCAATATTCTATTTCTACAAATTATTTTGAGACTTATTTCAGAATTTATGAATAGCAGAAACATATTTCAGTTTTTCTCTTACTTACTTTGCACAGGGTATATTTAATGCAAGGTAAAATAGACATATATAAATAAATTGTTTTCAAATCTAAGGATGAAAATGATGTAAAAATTAGGGGATTATTGTAAGTTTGGAGTGGTTGGAATTATTACATGACACCAGTGTGCTCTAGATAACCATTCTGTTCTGATATAAAATTTTAGTACTTGCCTCATCAAGAACTGGAGTAATCATTAAAGCCGGTCCCCAAAGGAATGCTTTGTCAATTCCATGAGTCTGAGGATCTGATGTAAATCTAGAGTTTTAGGATGAGAAACAATTTAATCAAAATAGTGTCTTGGTATAAATAACTAAAGTCTTAATCATATCTTCTTAGGGACTCTGCTTCATGATGATCAACACTAAGACCAAAAAAGAAAAAACAGGGAAAGGTTTAGGGTACAAAGTATGTTTTGGGAATAAAGTTCTCATCATCAAGCAAAGCAATTGGTATCAGCTGCCTTCCCTGACCAAACAATAAATGACCATCAACACAAAGGTCACAAAAATAATTAAATTGTCTACATTAGATTTTGCCGTTATCGTTCTTTTCCTTTTTTGTATCCCCGATAGTCTCCAAGGATACAGTACAACCCAGCCTCCTTCGCAAAGCTCTCCCTATTTTATTTCACATTAACCTCACCTTTCTTTGGCTTTTTACATACTTTATAGCCAATGCAACACAATCAGGACTTAATATATAATGTTCTATATTGTATTCTACTTGTTTCAAATGTGTTACATGTTATCTTCCCAGTTTTCCATGGCAGGGCTTCAAGTTTGCTTTCTAAAATTATTTCCAATTACAAAGGAAAAAAATTCTACTGATTTGCTTATTTTTCCATCCTCAAAATAATTCCTTTGGTAGGAGAACCAGGCTTCTAGGATCAGTGTTGTACAAAATCTAAGAGGTCTAGAATATTATTAAGTGTTATTTACTCATGCATCAGTCCTCGGACCACTGTATTTCCACTGACATGAGAATGGTAGAAGAGGGTATATAAGTAAGGCAGCAGTGTGTATCTAATCTTTAAAACAGAACGGGAAACTGCAGCAAACTTTTCTCCAAACACCCCCGGGTCTTGTTCCTGTAAAAGAGAAATATTTCAATATACTGATTCTTAAAGTGCTATAAAAAAAATTTTTTTTGGAGGGTGTGTTTGTGGGATGATGGGTGAGGAAGAAGCAGAAAAGCAGACAAGTTTTGAATATTATTTCTATTTGAAAGCCTTTCACAGGAAGGTGATCATTGGCAATCTTAGCAACTGGGGAACATGGAGTTGTTTCTCAATTAAATACACTCTATAAAGTTTACAAACCATAGAGTATAGTGTGCAAGTCCACATGCCCAGCTACCAGCAAAGTGTTAAATCATTTCCAGGTGAAAGATCATTGCTACACATTCTCCTTAAGAGGGAGGGTAGGATCAATAGTTATTTGACTGAGGAATAAAAACTGGCAACTTGCTTGAGTCTGTTATCAAATTGGAGAATTTCGTACCAGATCTCACTATGATCTGCTCACCATCAGAACAAATACTTGGAATTTGGTAGATTACTGAACTACTAATTAAGGATAATTACAAATATAGCCTTGTATGATAAAGGAACAAATTATTCACAGGTTATTAAAAGTGATGAAATATGCTTCATTTTGGAGATTGATTCTAAACAATGCACTTTAAAGGACAATTTTAGAAAACCTCTTTCTCCAACATTTATTTCTTGTCATTCTCTTATAGCTCTTGATAAAATCAATTAAAATTAAATTTAAAAAAATTAACCGCACATTTTTGATAGTAATATTAAAGAGTAATTTGATTTTGATGCATTTTTTATGATTTTACATATATATTTTTTTCCTAACCCTGGCTTCTAGTTACAAGCTAATAGTAAGTATAGTAGTCACAATTTTAAATTGGCTCTTACTTGCCTTGTTTCCAAATGCATTATGGTTTCTAGAAAAGGGATAAAATGCCCCAAGTTGCATCCAGCGCAGGCAAAGTTCATAAGTTGGCTCTCCATTAAACCCACATATATCAGCTCCAACCTGGAGGAAGATTTTAGCAATCTCAATAATTTTCACTTATTTATTTTGCCATAAAATCCACACTGAGCTATTTCAGATTGCACTGTTTTAATGACAAACATGTTTAGGATCACTTGGATATCATGTTCATATTGTGGAATTTGAATAAGTACATTCTTTGAGAAGAACATATGGAAAAAAAGAGTGGTAAGTCCCTCCTGTCCAGGCTTGATTAAAGGAAAATTGTGGCCTACATC
Source organism: Tamandua tetradactyla (assembly GCF_023851605.1). Lineage (NCBI taxonomy): Eukaryota > Metazoa > Chordata > Mammalia > Pilosa > Myrmecophagidae > Tamandua > Tamandua tetradactyla. The sequence continues at coordinate 98,199,220 of NC_135333.1, forward strand.
ATGGCATAAGTAAGGATTTAGGTAATCCAATACACTTAAAACTACTTTTTCTTTCAAGTGCAGTTCTCTAGATTGCCTCTTAGTCTGAAGTAAGGACATTCACAATGCAGTGAACTTTAACAAAAAGCCTTGGTAACTGACCACTCAGACTGGGACAAAGGACTCTAGAATGATTACACTTGATTATGCTCTCCTTTTCATCATAAATTACAGAGACTTTGCTTCCTGTTATCTAATGAAGGCTTCGTCCGGGTCTCAAATTGCTTTATTCCAGAGTGTCTCTTGGCCTCTCAGAATTATAACTTCTAATCACAAAGCGTTGGGTTAATTTGAATGTTTGTAGACTAAAAAGTCATAAAGAAGTAAAGCACAGAGTCATAAAATATGCCAATTATAATTAAATTCTAGTTCCTCCAAACCATGGATGTTTTAATCCATACTCTGCTAAACTGTAAATCCTCAGCAGAGAAAGAGCAGGTCATAACTCCTTTCCTTTCTAAGGCTGCTTATTTTTAAAGTTTTGCTTCTTATCAGTTTCTAATCCAGACACAACTTGAAGTTGTATTTCCTTTTTCAATATTTACTAAGTAATTGTTCTTTAAATGTAGTTAATCATCACTTGAACAGCAAATGAAATTCTCACCAGATCAGTGACAACTTTATTTTCAGTTTTCCAAAATACGGCGAATATTTCTCTATAGTTTTTCTTTAAAAAGTCATTGGGATATGGGGAATCTACTACAATAAAACTTTCTATTTTGTTAACATAGCAGCAAATTCTTTAACAGAAAAAAGTGTCTATCATTAGTTCTCAGATAGGAGGGAATTTAATCTCACTTCCTCCCGTCATAGGAAATGGAGGCATCTCTCTCTTTTTTAATAGTAAAGTCATTGCCAAGATATAGATTTAAGTGCAAAAAGTAAATTGAAAAAAAAAGTGAGTAGCATAATCCCATTCTTTCTTCAGTTGATCTGGAAGATTATGTTTTCAACACAGGAATCTTTTCCTGAAGGAGTTCTGAAGCCATGAAAATGTCCAAATCAAGGTATCAACAAGTGATCCAGAGACCAGGGACTCCTCTTGTCACATGGCAAGGCACATGCAGAATCTCCTGGTCCTTCTCTCCTGGGTTTCACTGTTTTCAGCATCTGACTGCTCCATCTGTGGCTTTCTTTCTGTGGAGGCATCTCTTGATTGAACTTTCTATCCCTCTTTCCAAATTGCCTGCTTCTCCTTTCCCCACTTATTCTAAAAAGCTTAAAGTAATAGGTTGTAGAGGACTAATATATGGGATTAGGGTACAGGTGAATGACAGAGAAAGTAAACTTTTCCAATTGTACAATGGCCAAGTGTTTTAATGACTCCAAATAGAAAAAAAAATTAAGAAAGATATGATTTTCTGAGAGCTACAGAGGTTAAAGGAATTTCTACAGTGGCTAAATGAAGCGTATTATTTACAACCACCTGAAAAGAATCTGAATACATTTTATCCTTAGAGAAGTAATTTTGCACCCTCAGATAATACTGATTGAATACAGGTCTTAATGTAATTGTTTAATTTAAAACTTACATATGGAATTCCAAAGAGATTAAATTCTAGTATTCCAATGATTGACATATGCATATCTCTCCAACGTGAAAAGTTATCACCTAGCCAATGGCCAGTGTACTGCCCACTCCCAACAAACGTTGAACGACTCAAAACAAATGCTCTCTTTTTTGTAGCATTCTGACAAGCACTGGAGAAAACATAAGAAAAACTTTAGTATTATTCTGAAAAGATTCCATATTTTTCTATATTCTCAAAAAAAACATGGATTTAAAGTATATAACTGTATCATATTTAGTATGTACAATTATTCCAGATTTCCCAATTTCCATGCAATTCAAATATTTTATCAAAGGTATAAAGCCACAAAAACATGAAATGGAGGGAATGAAGCCAGTAAAAAAGAATTTAGTATATATAAACTATTTATACATTTTAATGAAAAGCTGTTAAAAGCCCATGCTAAGCATCCAAACCAAATTTTCTTAAACCAAATCTGTCTTATAACTTATACTCATATGCAGGGTTTCTCAACAATGGTTGTACATTATAAATGTCTGGGAGCTTTTAAAAAACAACATCCCCAAGGCCTCATCCAGATCAATTAAATCAGATGATCTAGGGAGCAGACTTGAACAACATCATTTTAAAAACTTTCATGCTATTCTACCATGGGGACTTTTACTGATGTTGGAAATGCTACTAATTTAAATTGATTACATTTCCCTAGTGAAACCTTAAGTGTACACAAAAAAGAATATTTGTGGAGTGTTTTTCACAGCATTAGCCTGAATTTTTATTTTGGTTGTTCTATTGTTTCAATTTAACTTAAGTGTTTAACAGTTTATTTCTTCATCAAACCTAGAGATCAAGAAAAAACTGAGATGGGCATTTCAATAAAGAGATCTAAACTCTGTCCAGGTTGTCCATGTTAAACTAAGTAACTTTTAGCATGTGACTTAGCTACTATAAACTAGAGCTAATTATAACTAATTCACAGATTGTTTTTATGTTTAAATAAAGACAAAATATAAGAGCACCTTTCACAAGAGCTGGCACATTACAAGTACTCAGTAAATTCCTCTAAGTTGTAAACTATGTTGAGAAGTTAAAGTCCTGTGTCTGCATCATCCTGCTTCAACAACTGTAACCTGAGTTTTAGCCATTATTTACCTAGGACTTTAGGACCAATCATTTTGTCTCCCAAAGGTAAAATAATGAAAAAAAACAACAACAATGGTTTTCATTAAAAATGAGTTTTAGATTAAGTAGAATGACAACAGCTCTACTAATAAACCCAATAAACATTCTCATTGCCTTGTCAAGATGAATCTTGCTAATACCCATACTTAAAACTATTTTATGTCTTCTGGGAAATAAATTTTCATGATTTGAATTTCATAAAGTTCAGAATTTGGAAGCCATGTTAACTTTAATCTGAAATATGAAATGTGTTCAGAGAAATAACTATCAAAACTGAAGATGAATACATGTCTAAATTTACTTCTTCTCCCTCTCTTCCTTCTTCATCTTTGAAGATCCTAAACTCCTTTATGAGTTATACATAATAAGCAGTTTCTTGAGTAGCCTAGATATGAGTGATAGATTCTAAAATCTAAAGAACTGTTTCCTTGCAGTTTTAATAAAAATTTGGTATGGATAATTGAGATAGTATAAATTTAAAGAACATATAAATAAATATTAAATATTTGTGAGCCACCTAACTTCTCTTTGTTTTGTAGCAATGGCATATAATTCTATGTTATTTATGTATTGTTATTTTCATATTTTAAAGTAATTTCCTTTTTTATCAGTACAAGAATAGTTGGTTAGCAGATCTACTTAATTAGCCATATTGTAAAATATATGTTCAGAATTTTATCCATCAAGTTCAATATATAATTTATGCATTTTGTTTTCAGTCAAATCAAAACCTAATAATTTTTCAATGGTAGGTAGGAGAGAGCCTTGTTAAATGAACTTTATGTCCTCCTTCAGCTCTGAAATCTTCTATTATAATCACCAAAATATTTCAATAAATTCTCTGAACTCATAGCTCTAAAAAATGGTTGTATTCCAAAACATTAAAATAGAATTTTATTTTATTATTTATTTGTATATGTCTAAAATAATCAGTTCTAAACTTGATCCTCAGACATCAAAGGCTGCAATTCTGATAACTCACTTTATAAATTAAACAGGCTGACTCTAACAGTCATATATATTTTGCCTATATTTATGACAACTTGTTAAGGTATAGTAAGCTAAACATGACCTGGAACTGTTTTCAACAGAGAAGTATGCTGTAAATGGAAACACAGGGTTCTATACCTTAGCCCATAAACCTAATTCTAATAAGGCAGGTTAAAGAGTATCTTAACAGATGCACACATGACAAGTTAGAAATGGCGTGATGCAGCAAACCCGCAACTGGGGGAACTTAGCTGGTTACTAAGAGGGTGCTTTAAGATCTGGGATTGTTAACTTCAGGAGTGAGAAGGGTTTGTGTACCAACCTTGTTTGTATGGCACTTAGCATAATGCCTTGCACAAGTCCTAACATAAAACTCTAATGGTAGAGACTTTACACAATCATGTTTACCCATGTTTAAAAATAGCTCTCTTCAGGAGTAATGGTATAAAGAGGTGACTCAATCAAAGTGAGATAAAGACAATATTAACACACATACTCCTTTAAAACTGTTGTATTTATTAACAATTTCATCCTACATTATAAAATTGTGGCAAAATTCTGTTTTCACTAACATTTATCCAAAATCAAAATTTTAGGTTTGAGTGTGTTAGATACATTTTTATGGCTCTACTAAGGGTAGTAGTCTACTCTGCTTTTGGTGTTGAAATGGTTTGTTATAACACTTATAAAATCAGTAAGAATACAATAAAATAATAAATCAATATTATACTTAAGAAGTGGAAAATTACTTACCATTGAAAATTTTAAAAATATATAATAAAATGTAACATTTACTTTAAACAATTTTTTTCTATTTCTAAAGAGATATTTAATAATAATCTGTATATAGTGAAGTAAAATATTTCAAGAAGATTGATAAACTACTCACTAGAAAGTAGATATTGCTTGTGACCAGCCAAACAAAGAATGTGTATCATAATGATTTCCCAGATAGGTCTTGGAATCAGGGCATAATGTTTTCTCAGCCAAAATTCTACCATTGATATCTAAAGATGAAATAAAATAAACATGTTTTCCTAACATAATTTAAATAGCCTTATTGCATTTCACTTGTCTGTTGGTTATCTTCACTAGTCTATGAGCTTCTTGAAGACTGGAATGTTTTTACACTTAGTGGGAATAATATTACATTGGCATGAAAAATAAAATCTTAAATTTTGGTTTGAACTTGTGTGATATGGTTGGCTATAACTATTAGAATTAAGTTGGATGTCTCATAAATACAAAGTTAATTTGATATAAAAAAATCAATCAACATAATTCACATATTTATGCATTAAAGGAGAGCATATAATCATCTCAACAGATAAAGAAAAAGTATTTGATAAAATTCAATTTCAATCATGATAAAATCCCTTAGTGAAATAGTAACAGAATGAAACTTCCTTAATTTAATTCAGTTTATCTACAATAAATACCCATAGCCAATTTTCTCATATGTTACTGTAAAATGTTAAAAGTAGTTTATTTAGATTGGAAACAACAAAGGTCCCTGCTGTCATAATTTCCATTCAATCTTGCCCAGGAGTACTTATCCAGGGCAATAAGACAAGAAAAAGAAATCAAAAGTGAAGAAAGATGTCAATAATAAAGAATAATGCCTTTCACCTTGTAGGCAGCCCAAATAAATATATTTAGCATCATACCAAATGGCACTTAAAAAAAACTATTCACCCTCTGAAGGCTATTTGGATTAGACAGCCAAAGCAAGATCAATAAGGAAAAATTTGCCACGTGGAAGTCTAAAATTTGAAAAGTTGGGAATAATACAGAAAAACTATTAAAAGATATATTCGCTAAGGATAGATCCTTTGAAGTACTTGTGAAAGTAAGGTTTTTTTGTTTTTGTTTTTGTTTTTTATTTTATTTTTTTGCATGGGAGGCACCAGGAATCAAACTCGGGTCCCTGGCATGGCAGGTGAGAACTCTGCCTGCTGAGCCACCATAGCCTGTCGAAAATAAGTTGTTGTTTTTTTTTTTAAATGTAGGAACTTTATAGCATTTCATTTAAGTTTGGAGAGGAGTATGTATTTGGTTGAAATTATTTTGTCCCATGCCTTGGACTATATAGAATGCTAACTTGACAATAGTTAACTATAATTCAAAGAACAGTCAAAAAGGATTTGCCTTTTTCTTTGTTCTAACTTTCATAATTTTCACACTGTTTGATGTAAATGGCAATGAATTTGAGAGGTTTTCAAACAGACAAGAGATTACAGAGATAAGCAGGATTGTGTGTATCAATTTGCCTGCTTGCACTGGATTATGACCAAAAAAGAAATTCCTATCAAATATGCAAGTTTAGTTTCCAGTACCAGCTTCAAACCCACATTCTTTCTACTTATGTGATAGACCTGGCTCGGCTTGGACCTCTGGATATAAATTTACTGGTGTGTACACTTTCTGTACAAACAGTATAGCCAGGGCTTGACTCCTGGCACAGGCTTTCACTAACATTGTCACCTGTGTTGCAATTCTTTATTTGGAAGATGAAGATAATAATTTTTATTTCATTGGTATGTTGTGAGAATTAAATTTTATCATCTTAATTATCTTAGTATTCATAATATATATCATTATTTCATATGATATAAAGATATTTTGTATTTTTTACTTGTACAATTTAGACCTTCTAGGTTACCCCATCTGTCTACCAGAACTCTGAATATGTTCATTTGTTTAGCCTTAAATTATGAAGTCTAATCTCAAGGGGTTTTTCTCAACTTGAGGTAAAGCCACTGTATACGTTTAGCTGAAGAACTAATATGATCAGCCCTAGAGTGACAGAGATGTGTAATGGCAAGTAATTTGTATATGTAGGAATCTTTTATTATTAGCTTATGTTTTCTTCTAGCAATCTTTTTCTCCTGATTGTTTTAAGATGCTCCTTTTGTATTTCAACTGATGTTTGTGAAGGCTTGCTGGAAAGCAGTAGTCCTCAGTAGACACATTTATTTCTAAATTTTGCTTGCAGAAATCTGATCTTTTCAAGGAAATTGTGTTGGGGGTAAAAGAAAGAGGTATTTGCACATGAAGGCAGTGAAGAAAAACAGGGAAACTCACCAAGGCTAGAGTTGGGGTTACAAATTTTAAAGACACTAGAAAGGAACAGAAGTCTGGAGATCTGCTTTGGTCCACACCCTAATGATGCCCTAAGGAAAAAGAAAGGACTTCTGAAGGGAAACGGGCATGCAGAGCATTTCAGGAGGTTACCTACACCTGCAGAATTCAAGGTGCTCAGACTCTGCAAAAATCTCCTGTGGACATTTGGAGAAAAAACAACAGGACTGATTGTCAAGTAGACATTGGCTTGGACAATGTGTATTTCAGCAGAAACCAAAGAGTAAAAGGACTTCCTCAAATGGCTTCACTCTGCCCAGGACTATTGGGATCTTTGCACGACACTGGGAAGAGAAAAGAAAAATGTCCTAGCAATGATTAAGAGAAGTTTTTCTCACCTGGAAAGCGTGAGAAACATATTGAGAATCATATTTTACTCATTTTCAAGGAAATAAAGTAATGCAATGCTTTGTTCAATAGCCATGATGTAGATGAGGATGGTGTTTTATGAAATACAAAGAAGAGATGGAATAAAAAGTGAAGTTATAAGGCTTGGTGGGAAGACAGAAGAAGCATTTTGTAAAAATGATCAAGAGAAGACTAGATAGTAATAAAACTTGGGGGGCATGTAGGCAGAAAAATGGTTCCCCAAAATGCCCATGCTCTGATCCTTGGAACCTGTCAATTTGTTACCATATCTTAGTGTTTTTTAATCATTAAATTTGTGCCAATTTTTATGGCAGCAAGAAAAAGATTAATCCACATGGCATGGGTTCTAAATATTCCAATATATCTACTAATAAGATGGTACCAATTATAGGACAATTGATGGATAACTTTTGGTTTCCATCTAGTGAGTTGGGAAGTACTTACCTTGAATGAAAAGAAGTATCTTTGCACTTAGTATAATTTATTTTAAAGTACTTTGCTAATTACACAAAGGTGTGCTATATCCTCTGATACTTAACCTTATTTCCTTTTATTTTCCTAAATGACTCAGTGTATGTCCAGTCTCCCCAAATGCTGAAGTTGAAAATCAACCACTTCCCACAATAACTCCCGAGATTCTTTTCACCATGTTAAATAGTTAGAGTAGGTGAATTAGATGTAGATTCAGTTATACTTGGAACAAAATCATACTCAAACAACATCCTACTCTAAGACCAAGTCCTAACACAAACAGATCTTTCTTGCCATGTATTCTTAATAGATCTCTGAAGTTGCATCCTTAGTAGAATGGATATAAAAATCCACAATGTGGGGGGAAAAAAGACTGTTGAAAGACCAAGGTGAAAAGGATGTACTAAATGCAGAATTGAGGCAAAAAATATAACTCCTGGTCAAATACTTGTCTTTCAAGAGGCTAGCTTTAACCCATGCAGGAGAAAACACTAAGAATGCTTGAGCAGCAGTAATGCTGGTACTGCTAGGAAAGCATGAGCCTTGGAGATGTTCCTAGTATTCAAACAAGAGTGTCAGAATTCTACAGTCCTCTCAAGTACACATCCCAAAAATAGATTTACATATTTCCAAAGTTAAGTCATATCTCTCAAAACTTAAGCAGTCCAGGGTGGGCCACAGTGGCAGAGTTCTTGCCTGCCATGCCAGAGACCCAGGTTCTATTTCCAGTGAATGCCCATGTAAAAATTTAAAAATTTAGCCAGTCCATATCACAAAAACTTGACTTTGAACAAATCTACTAGAAGATAGCTCTTAGTATAACAGCTTTAAAGGGGCATTGTAGGAATCCACAATGTTGAGCTGCTCTACCCTTATTTTTCTGTAGCTTCTCGTCTTTTTCTCTTGGAATCATTAGTTTTAGATTTTATGACTTTTTCAGTGCATATTATATTGTTCCACATGGCAGTAAGGATTGAAGGAGGCTATTACACAAGGAAACAATTTGAATCTAGAATCTCCTGCCTTTAAATGTCTCTCTTTTAGATTTTCAAATTTGAGATATTAATATCTCAGCTATATCACTTTACCTTGGCCATCTGTTCTGGCTTAAATTTAACTAAATACTTAACTCCATTTGAAGCCATTTGTAGAACAGGCATAGACACAGCAAACAATGGCATAGGAATCTAGACATTGTGTAATAATATTCTTACCCCCTGCAGATGAAGGCAACTGCCTCATCATATTCTTTCACTCCTGAGAGAACATTTTAAGTACTAACTACATTATAATAGAGCAAGCCTGCTCAGTCTCAAAGAAAAATATGTAACAAATGTAGACAATTACTCACTGAAATGCAGTGGGTAATTATAGGAGTTCTGTATTTTAACAGAGATATAACTCCTAATTATCTCAAAGCCTAAATTTATACAATCAGAAACAGTTACCAATCAAAGAAATTTCACAAAATGATAAAACCTAGATTGTTGAATTGTAAAAGAGAAAAAAAGAAATTTAAAATTGCCTAAAAGTAGCACAAGGAATAAGAATATTCATCTCATTTTGCATCAGGTCTCTTAAGTCTTTAGTCTCAGTGTCTTGGTAATGCTTTTCCTGACTGCAAGTAGATTTCTTCAATACTTTTTACAATAATATGTTTTGGAAAGAATGTGTCTGAGAGTTTAGCAGGCTTGCTACTTTCTTTCATGTTCCAAGTTTGTATTAACTGTGTCTTCGCTGATTCAAACTTTTTGCTTTTTTTTTTTTTTAAGAGATAGACTTGTTCTTTAAAAGAATATAAAACAGGAATAAGGTAGCTAAGCATTAGACCATCACTTGGGAAAGAAAGACCTTCATCAGGACTCCCTTAGACCACTGTTCTGGCTTCATATCCAGGAGGAATAAAGATGACGTAAAATTGTAATAATCATTACCTATGCCCATTGCTTACTTGCAGTAAATGACAAAGCATTTGGAATTATTTAAATTGAAATTCTATTTTTTTAAAAAAAATTATAGCTACAACGGTAGCTAGTGCTTGTCCATTACAGTGTGCTGTTCACCTGCTTTACATACAATATTTTGAGCCCTTTACTCACAAGGGCAAATTAGTATTTATGTTCCCATTACACAGTCAAGAGAAGTTAAAGATCTTGTCTGGAACCAGTCTAACATTCAGCCCATGCTCCTTCCTCTGTGCTGTTGCCTCTCTTACAGGGAGCTGCCTTCCTGGGAGAGTTCTTCCATACCACTCTGTGCTATGGGATATAGGTGTCTCACTGCTGGAGTTAGGCTGACATTGTAATCAAATAGAGCTTAGAGAACAGCATTGACATCTTCATCTCTAAAGATTCAAATTTCTTTTTCCCTCTTTTTTGCTTCAGAAACACAAACCACAAATTCAATCTCAACACTGCCTGAGAATCCCATTATACTTCTTTCAGAAATTTACTCTGCCACACTGTCATAAAACTATGGCATGTCTCCTCTTTCTCCAAACTTCCCACCCCCCCAAATTCAACCTCACTTCCCATATAACTTTTGCTGATGAACAAATCTTTAAAATAGAAGTTTATCTGATGGGAAGATCTTCCACCTCTTACCACCTAATAAATCTATGTGCAAGTTTGTGTTATCTCCTCTTCCTCCTGTAACAACAACGAAATGACCCTGCTCTTTTAAAGCCACATCACTCACTACTGACCCTTTCTTTTCAAGTGACTTCAGTTCCTGGATAACTCTTCATACTTTTACATTATCATCCTTTTCACTCTACTGGCTCATTCCTAACAACAAACAAACATGCTCTAGTATTTCCCATTTCTTAAACAATGAACACAATAAAACACATTCTCCTTTAGTCATATTCTCCCCAGCTACAGTCCCATTTTTCTACTCCTTTTTAGAGTCAAACCTCCTGCTAAAGATTTATTTACACTTCTGTCTCTGCATTCTCATCTCTTTTTCGCTCCTTAACTTATTTTAGTGTGATATCTATTCCCTCTACTCCACTGAAACTACACTTGTCCATACTGCTGATCTCTATAGTACTGGATTCCGAGGAGACCTTCTGCACTCATGCTGTTTGACTTTTCAGCAGCATCTGATAAGCCATCTTTCTTAAAACTGTCTCTTTGATTAGGACACAAGACACCACTAATTCCTACCTTTCCTGCTACCTATCCAATTTCTTCCATTTGGTTTTATTAGCTAAGACTTTTCCTTTATCCGAAGCCTAAATGTTGGGGTGGAGGACCCAAGGTCTCAAGTTTGGAGGGTCCCTGTTATGGGTTGAACTGTCCCCTCAAAATATGTGTTCAAGTCCTAACCCCTAGTCCTGTAAATATAACCTTACTAGGAAACAGGGTCTTTGAAGATGTAATTAGTTAAAATGAGGTCAAAATAGATTAGGGATCCAAACCAAAAGGACTAGATGTCCTTATAAGAAAAAAAATTTGGACACAGGACAGACATACAGACATGGGGAGGAGAACATGTAAAGATGAAGACAGATGCATTTATGAGCCATGGAATCCCAAGGGTTGCTGAAAACTACCAGAAGCTATGGAAAGGCAAGGAAGGATTTTCTCCTACAAGTTTCAGATAGAACATAACCTTGCCTCACCTTGGACATGTAGACTTGTCATCACAGCCCTAGAAAACTAAGACAGTCCATTTGTCTATTCCATTTTACACTCTCTCATTACAGGAAATCATTCATCTCTGTGGATTTAAATACCATATTATATCATTTTATGCATATAATTCCCAATATATTCAATATATTTTTATATCAAGCCCAGAATTCTTCTCTGCAGATTTATGGATCTTGCTGCCTATTTATATTTTCATTTAGATATTTCATAAAACAGTGAAAGAAAGAAGTGACTTTTGCACACTCTTTTGTATGCCTAACATCCAAACTATGTTACATATGTCACATGAAGTATTACAAGGAGGAAGGTCAGTATCTCCAGGATTTAAGGAAGCTGAGTAGAGGTTTATGGTTTAATAGGTCTAAGAACTAGGTTTTGTTATTTCAGTTTTGGTTTTCCCTTTTGTTACGGTTTCAGTGAAAATGAATCACTGGACATGCAAATGGCTGTAACTACAAAGAAAATGCAAATGGAGAGGTATAATCACTAACTCTAGAAGTCTGCAGCCAAAAGTAAGCCTTTCTTAGTTTAATTGCAAAACTCTACTTCTCAATTAAATCTTCACAACTTTTTCATCTTGTAGCATTTGTTATTGCATATGGTTAGTTACAGAGATAGCAAAAATTGTAGAAATTATAAAATGTACAGACCTACTAGCCAAACGGAAGAACTCAGTTATTGAAGAAGCAGCTGCAACACCTCACCAACAAATCTGGTTTCTGCCTACTTATGAGGATATCCAAGGAAGGGAATTTCTGGTTTGTCCTTGGACGAGTGAAAACATAATTCTCAAACATTCCAAGAACTCATCATCAAAGCAGTGGGAACAAATACATATTCTGAGTTTTCTAGATTATTCCTAGTTCAGTGAGCTATCTAGATTATTCCTAGTTCAATGAGCTATAATAGGGAACATATACTATCCTAAAACACACTTAGTGCATTAAAGAGACTTTTTCCTACTAGATAAAAAAGTGTTTCAAGACTTCCGGAGAAGATGGCGGCTTAGTAAGACGCGCGGGTCTTAGTTCCTCCTCCAGAAAAGCAACTAAAGAAACAGAAACAATACGAAACAGCTCCCGGAGCCACGACAGAGACCAAAAAGACAGTGTACCCCATTCTGGAACAGCTGAACGGGCAGGGAGAATCCGCTGCGGTGAGATACCCGAGGGGCGCGCGTTTTCCCGGCCGGGGCGGCTGGCGACTGGGGTCCCCTCCACGCACGTGGCTCCCTGGTCTGACTGGGAACGTTGGATAGTGGGGCCCTCCCGCCACGCTTGGCGTCTCGGGCCAGCTGGGCAATTAGGACCGGCACTCCCCCAAGCCGCGGCTGGCGACCCCCCCTTCCACGCGCGGTTTCCCGGGCCGACTGCGAGATTCGGATTGGCAAGTTAAAGGAGCCACAGCATCTTTTACTGGTGGGCCCTGCAGACAGACGAGTGCCACGAGCGCCACCTACTGGGCAGGAAAAGAAAAACCGCCCAGAGATTTCACAGAAAAACCTTTCAACCGGCCGGGTCCCACACCCAGGGAAATCTGATCAAATGCCCAGACACCAGCAGAAAATAATGGATGACACTCGGAAAATTGAAGATATGGCCCAGTCAAAGGAACAAACCAATAGTTCAAATGAGATACAGGAGCTGAGACAACTAATGCTGAATATATGAACAGAAATGGAAAAACTCTTCAAAAACCAAATCAATAAATTGAGGGAGGACATGAAGAAGACATGGGCTGAACAAAAAGAAGAAATAGAAAATCTGAAAAAACAAATCACAGAACTTATGGGAGTGAAGGACAAAGAAGAAAAAATGGAAAAAACAATGGATACCTACAATGGTAGATCTAAAGAGACAGAAGCTACAATTAGTGAATTGGAGGATGGAACATCTGAATTCCAAAAAGAAACAGAAACTATAGGGAAAAGAATGGAAAAACTTGAGCAGGGGATCAGGGAACTGAACGACAATATGAAGCGCACAAATATACGTGTTGTGGGTGTCCCAGAAGGAGAAGAGAAGGGAAAAGGAGGAGAAAGACTAATGGAAGAAATTATCACTGAAAATTTCCCAACTTTTATGAAAGACCTAAATTTACAGATCCAAGAAGTGCAGCGCACCCCAAAGAGAATAGACCCAAATAGGCATTCTCCAAGACACTTACTAGTTAGAATGCCAGAGGTCAAAGAGAAAGAGAGGATCTTGAAAGCAGCAAGAGAAAAACAATCTGTCACATACAAGGGAAACCCAATAAGACTATGTGTAGATTTCTCAGCAGAAACCATGGAAGCTAGAAGACAGTGGGATGATATATTTAAATTACTAAAAGAGAAAAACTGCCAACCAAGACTTCTATATCCAGCAAAATTGTCCTTCAAAAATGAAGGAGAAATTAAAACATTTATAGACAAAAAGTCACTGAGAGAATTTGTGACCAAGAGACCAGCTCTGCAAGAAATACTAAAGGGAGCACTAGAGTCAGATATGAAAAGACAGAAGAGAGAGGTATGGAGTAAAGTGTAGAAAGAAGGAAAATCAGATATGATATATATAATACAAAAGCCAAAATGGTAGAGGAAAATATTATCCAAACAGTAATAACACTAAAAGTTAGTGGACTGAATTTCCCAATCAAAAGACATAGAATGGCAGAATGGATTACGACCCAGCAATACTACTGCTAGGTATCTACTCAAAGGACTTAAGGGCAAAGACACAGACGGACATTTGCACACCAGTGTTTATAGCAGCATTATCTACAATTGCAAAGAGATGGAAACAGCCAAAATGTCCATCAACAGACGAGTGGCTAAACAAACTGTGGCGTATACCTACGATGGAATATTATGCAGCTTTAAGACAGACTAAACTTATGAAGCATGTAATAACATGGATGGACCTAGAGAACATTATGCTGAGTGAGTCTAGCCAAAAACTAAAGGACAAATACTGTATGGTCCCACTGATGTGAACCGACATTCGAGAATCAGCTTGGAATATATCATTGGTAAGAGACCAGCAGGAGTTAGAAACAGGGTAAGATAATGGGTAATTGGAGCTGAAGGGATACAGACTGTGCAACAGGACTAGATACAAAAACTCAAAAATGGACAGCACAATAATACCTAAGTGTAATGTAACTATGTTGGAACACTGAATGAAGCTGCACCTGAAATATAGTTTTTTGTTTGTTTGTTTGTTTGTTTGTATCTTTTGTTTTTGTTTTTTTCCTTTTTCCTTTTTTTATATATATATATTTTTATTAGTATTATTTTAATTCTCTTCTCTATATTAACATTCTATATCTTTTTCTGCTGTTTTGCTAGTTCTTTTCCTAAATCGATGCAAATGTACTAGGAAATGATGATCATACATCTATGTGATGATACTAAGAATTACTGAGTGCATGTGTAGAATGGAATGATTTCTAAATGTTGTGTTAATTTCTTTTCTTTTTTTTGATTAATAAAAAAAAAAGTGTTTCAAAATAATTTGGGAGGTGGGGCAAGATGCATAGGGAGTTGTGGATGTTGTCAGTCCTTTAGAACAGCTAGTAAATACCCAGGAACTATCTGTAAAAAACTATTTTGGGGACATCTGTGACTGTACACACATCACATATTAATATGGAATGGGTGGAAGGGCTAAGAGCACAACACAAAACTGTCAGCAAAGTCCCCAAACTTTGGAGGTTGGCAACCTTCCACCACTGGTATATCAGGCTCTGGTGGAGACACATCCCTATGGGAAAAAGAAGTGGTCTCTACTAGGAGCAAGGGAAAGTAGCTCAACCAAGTTCCAATTATAGTTTTAATTTATAAATGTGGAATGCTGAATACAAGCTCTGAGGTCAGATAAACCCAGCACAAGCAAGAAAGGAACCATGAGGACTTTCCCAACAGAGAGGAGGTGGAGATGACTGGAAAAAAACAAACAAACAACAACAACAACAACAACAACAAAAGGCTTTTGGAGTTGGCAAAGCTCAGAATACTGGAAAAGGGCTGTGCCCCAAGAAAAGGGGCACATACAGCTGAGTACATACTCTAGCTCTTGACTGGCAAATGTTGGAGGCTGGGGACTGGCTCAGGAAAAGGGATTCCTTTTTAAAAAAACATTTTTAAACTATTCTAGGTATCTCATTAGGTAAATGATCAGTCATTTTCAATTGTCAGTGGAGTCAAGAGAGGTCTGAGAGACAAAGCAAGGAGTCAATGAAGGAGATAATTCTTTAAAGAGTGTATCTTCTCTAAGAAGAGGAAGAGGGGACATGGTCCAGCACAAGTAGAGGCCCTCACTGAGAAAATTCAGAACCCAGGGCTGAAAGACAGAAACTGCTTAAGTTTGCCTTCTATCTCAGCCTCTGTCTCAACCACACCACTGGTAGGGACAGAGTCTGCTGAGAATTAAAGGCATAGCAATATTTTATACCAGTGGGGCACTTCAGGCTAACAAGCACCACCTGATGAGAAGACCAGGTAAAGCATAGAGTCTAGAGGCCTCATAGGAGTGTCTGAAAACCTGCTGGATCTCAACCTCAGGGAAACTTGATACTGCTTACAACCTCCTCCAGAGATCTGGGTCTGTCTGGCCTGGAAAATCTGATTGGAATTGCTCATATCTGGGGAAATCCTCTCCAAAAAAGGCTCCATTTATGCAGAGCAGAATTTTAAATATGAAGAGCTGAAAATTCTGATCAGTTAAACAGAAGCTATTCTAGAAGTCTAGAATAAGTTGAGTTGACTGCCAAAGAACAGATAGCAAACAAAGCCAACCAAGAAGAAAATCCTAGGTAAAAGAGTGAAAATAACCTCCAGAATAAATAAACTAATCAATGAAATTAGATGTCTAGATACCAACAAAAAATTAGGAATCATGCTAGGAAAAAAAAGATACGGTCCATTCAAAGGAACAAACTAACACTTTAAATGACCTGCAGGTGTTGAAACAACTAATTAAAGATTTCAAAAAACATGCTAAATCAAATCAAAAGTCAAATCAATGAGTTGAGGGAAGATATGGCAAAAGTGATGAAGGATATAAAGAAGACAGTGGATGATCACAAAGAAAAACTCAAAAAGGCAGAACTTGTAGTAATGAAAGGCACAATAGAAGAAATGAAAAACACGAAGGAAGGGGCGTGAGGGTAGTTCAGTGGTAGAATTCTCGCCTGCCATGCCGGAGACCGGGGTTCTTATTTCCTGGCCCATGAACTCCCAAACAAACAAACAAACAAAAAAATTCAACAAATAGAGCTGCAATAACAAGATACTCATGTGGAAAAAGAATGACATGTGACCCCACAATACAGCATACAAAAAAAAGGAAGAAAAAAACACAATGAGTCATATAACAGCTGACTTGAAGAGGCAGAATAAAGGATTAGTGAACTAGAGGACAGGACATCTGAAATCCAACACACAAAAGAACAGAAAGGGAAAAGAAGAGAAATATATGAGCAGGGTCTCAGGGAACTAATGACAACATGAAGTGCATGAACATGCAGGTTATCAGTGTTCCAGGAGGAAAAGACAAAGGAAAAGGTAGAAAGAATAATGAAGGAAGCAATCCCTGAAAAATTCCCACCTCTTATAAAAGACAAAATTACAGATCCAAGAAGTTGCACCCCAAATAGAATAGATTCAAACAGACTTACTCTAAGGCACTTAATAATCAGATTGTCAAATGTCAAAAACAGAGAATTCTAAAAGCAACAAGAGAAAAGTGACCTATCACATACCAGTGGAGCTTGATAACACTATATTTCTCAACAGAAATCATGGAGAGAAAGCTGTTGTATGATATACTTAAGATTCTGAAAGAAAAAAACTGCCAACCAAGAATTCTTTACCCACCAAAACTGTCCTTCAAAAATGAGGAAGAGTTTTAAATATTTTGAAACAGACACTGAGACGTTTGTGAACAAGAGACCTGCTATACAAGAAATACTAAAGGGAGAACTACAGGTAGATAGGAAAATACAGGAGAAGAATATAGAAATGAAGACTATCAAGGGGTAAAAAGAGAGAGAGAGAAAAAATAAGACATGATACTTGTAGTTTGCAAGCTGCCGGGATATGATATGCCAGAACTGGAATGACTTCTAAAAAGAGGAATTTAATAAGTTACAAGTTTATATTTCTAAGCCTACAAAATTGTCCAAACTAAGGTATCCAGGGAAAGATACCTTAATTCATGGAAGGCCAATAGGTCAGGGACACCTCTGTCAGCTAGGAAATCACATGGCTGGCATTGGCTGGTCCCTTGCTCCTGGGCTCCACTGATTTCAGCCTCTATTCTTGTGGAGGTTCTCACTTGCTTCTCCAGGGCTGGCTTTCATCTCATGGTTTCCTTACGTGTCTCCAGGTTCTGGCTTGCTTAACATCTCATGGCAATGTCTGCTGGGATCCAAACATCTCTAAACATCCATGTCTCTGTTCTCCAAGTGTCAGCATCTGGGTCAACTCTGCTCTGAAGTTTCTGTCAGTTCTATAATTTCTGACTCTCTCCAAAATGTTTCCTCTTTTAAAAGATCCAATAAACTAATCAAGACCCACCTGGAATGGGTACGGTCACATCTTGATCTAATCAAAGGTCACACCCACAATTTGGCATGTCACATCTCTGTTGGGATAATCTAATCAAAGGTACTAAACTTTAGTATTGAATCAGGATCGAAAGAAACAGCTGATCCCAAAAGATTGGATCAGGATGAAAACATGGCCTTTCTGGGGTACTTAATACTTTCAAACTGGCACAGACATATAAAATCCAAAAGGCTAAATGGAAGAAGAAAGTACTGCCATTATAGAAATAACATTAAACCTTAATGGATTAAACTCTCTAATCAAAGATATAGACTGGCAGACTGGATTAAAAACAGGATCCATCTTTATGCTGTCTAAAAGAGACTTTAGACTCAAAGACAAAAACAGAATGAAAGTGAAAGGTTGGAAAAAGATATATCATTTAAACAACAACCAGAAAAGAGTGAAGTAGCTATAATATTAGACTAATTAGACCTCAAATGTAAAACAATTAAGAGACAAAGAAGGACAGCATGTATTAATAAAAGGGACAATTCATCAAGAAGACAAAACAATTATAAATATTTATGCAGTGAGACAGAGTGCCACAAAATAAACGAAGCACACACTGACAACCCTGAAGGGAGAAGTAGACATTTCCACAATAATAGTTGGAGACACTACTCTCATCAATGGATAGAACATCTAGACAGAAGAACAATAAGGAAGGATTTTGAATAGTGCAACAAATGAACTAGACAACAGATACTTACAGAACATTACACAACCGCAGGATACATGTTTTCTCAAGTGCTCATGAATCATTCTCTAGGACAGACCACATGTCACTTTACATGATAAAGTAAATCTCTATAAATTTTAAAAGATTGAAATTATACAAAATGCTTTCTCAGATCATAATGGAATGAAGTTGGAAACCAGTAACAGGCAGAAGATTGGAAAATTAACAAATACATGGAGGCTAAACAACACACTCGTAAACAACCAGGTGGTCAAGGAAGAAATTACAAGAGAAATCAGTAAATATCTTGAGGCAAATGAAAATGAAAACACACATATTAAAACATATAGGGTGCAGCAAAGGCAGTGCTGGAGGGAAATGTATTGCCTTAAATGCCTAAATTAAAAAAGAACAAAAAATGAGGAATTATCTGTTCACCTGGAAGAACCAGAGAAAGAACATCAAACTAACCCCAAAGCAAATAGAATAAAAGAAATAACAATAACTAGAGCAGAAAAAAGTGAAACTGAGAGCATGGAAATAATAAAGAGAATCAACAAAATCAGAAATTGGTTCTTTGAGAATATCAATAAAATCTATGGACCTTTGGCTAAGCTGACAAAAAAAAAAAGGCAAAGAGAGAAGGCAAATATATAAAATCAGAAATGGGAGAGGGGACATGTTCTAGTTTGCTAGCTGCTGGAATGTGATATACCAGAAACAGAATGGCTTTTAAAAAGGGGAATTTATTCAGTTGGAAGTTTACAGTTCTAAGGATGAAAAAATGTCCCAATTAAAGCAAGTCTGTAAAAAATGTTCAAATTAAGGTAGCAGCAAGAGGTTACCTTCACTCAAGAGAGTCTGATGAAATTCAGGTTTTCTCTCTCAACTGGAAAGGCACATAGCAAACATGATGGCGTCTATTAGCTTTTTCTCCAGGCTTCTTGTTTCAAGAAGCTCCCTCGGGGGCATATTCCTTCTTCATCTCCAAAGGTCTCTGGCTTCATGGACTCTTGTACCTCTCTAGCATTTTCCAAAATGGTTCCTTCTTAAAGGGTTCCTGTAACTAATGAAGACCCACCTGGAATGGGTGGAGTCACATCTCCCTCTAGTCAAAGGTTAATACCCATAATTGGGTGCATCACATCTCTGGGGAGATAATCTAATCACATTTCCAACCTATAGTGCTGAATAGAGATTAAAAGAAATGACTGCTCCCACTAGATGTATCAAGATTAAAACATGGCTTTTCTAGGGTACATAATTGATTCAAAACAGCACATTCCACCCTCTGGACCCTAAAAACGTCATGTTTTTCCCACATACAGCATACATTCATTTCATCACAATATCAGAAAACATTAAGGCATATTAGTAACAATACAAATACAATGCAAGGTTAAAACCAGTACAAAGTTTCATCAAAGTCTGTTATAGGAATGGTGTGTTCTAAGGCAAAATTCTTCTCTGGTTCTAGACCTGAAAAACTTAGAACATGTTATGTGCTGCCAACATACAAAGGAGGGTGTTCTAGTTTGCTAGCTGTCAGAATGCAATATACCAGAAACGTAATGGCTTTTAAAAAGGGGGAATTTAATGAGTTGCTAGTTTACAGATCTAAGGCCGAGAAAATGTCCCAACTAGAAATGTCCAATCAAAGGCATCCAGGGAAAGATACCTTGGTTCAAGAAGGCCGATGGAGTTCAGGTTTCTCTCTCAAGTGAGAAGGCACATGGCGAACACAGTCAGGGCTTCTCTCTCTTGGCTGGAAGGGCACATGGCGAATACGGTATCATCTGCTAGCTTACTCTCCTGGCTTCTGGTTTCATGAAGCTCCCAGGGAGGCGTTTTCCTTCTTCATCTCCAATGGACTCTCCGCTTCATGGTGCTGCAGCATTCTGTGCTCTCTCTGAATCTCTCATTCTCCAAAATGTTTCCTCTTTTATAGGACTTCAGAAACTAATCAAAACCCACTCAAATGGGTGGAGACATGTTATCCCGTAATCCAGTTTAACGATCATTCTTAACTAAATCACATCAACCAGGGAGATGATCTCATTACAGTTTCAAATATACAGTATTGAATAGAGATTATTCTACCTTTAAGAAATGAGATTTATATTAAAACATGGCTTTTCTTAGGGGGCATATACCCTTTCAAACCAGCACAGAGGGACAATCATAGAATGCATATTCCAATTTCTATAGGGAGAAACTGGAAGGAAAACAGGGGTCACTGGACGAAGCAGTTTCGAAAACCAGCAGGGCAAACTCTATTAGATTTCAAAGTCTGAGAGTCATTAAGGTTCAGAGCTTTAGAAAGCGGCAGCCCACCTTTTTCAAGGGCCTACACAGTAGCCAGCCTCTCTCTGAATGCAACCTTGGGGGACACTGGGGAAACCACCTTTTTCTCAGCTCCACCCTCACCAAGCATTGGGGTCACACCTGGGCTTTTGGCCATCTCTGGGGCACATGCTCAACCTCTCCATGTAGTGTCAGCCAGGCTTTCCCCAAGCCCCAAGGGATGTGCTCCACCCTCTCCAAGGCCTGAGGCAGCCCAACTCATCCAATGCAATGATGCTTCTGCTTTCAGGGCAAACTCACCCTCTTCAAGTGCTTGGGTATGCATGCTCTACTGGCCCATGGTTTCTTGACTTCAGACTTTAGCTTCCATAGTTCTGTGTCTGAAGTTATTTTTCCTCCAATGTGTCCCTTTTCTGTCCCTCTCAGTCCAGACCAGCAGTGGTTCTGTTTATACAGATCCTGCAACAATTCTGTTGGCTTTCTATGCAGTAGGCTCAGATCATGGCCACCAGAGAGAAGGACTTTCCACAAATCCTTCCTGGATAACTCCATCTTCAATCCTGGCTTTTTCTGAAATGGCTGACTGTTTCCACATTTGGTAAAATCCTCACATGGGGCACCATTTTCTGGGGTCTCCCTTCCTGGAAGCCCAGAATGTTCAAGAACATTAGTTTCTGGTTTCTTTGTACCCAAGAGTTCAGTTCTCAGCTTATCTCTTTCCTAATCCATTTCACTATAAGTTCCAAGGAGAAACCAGGCTAAAATTTGCACATGTAATTTGAAAATGTCTTCTGCTAAATATCCAAGTTCATGGCTTTTAAAATCTGCCTTCCAGTCAAAGCCACTGGTCAATTTTGTCAGATTATCTGCCATTTTAAAACAAAGATTGCCTTCCTTCCAGTTTGCAATAACATGTGACACATTTCTGTCTAGAGCCTTGTCAGAGGTATCTTTAGAATCCACATGTCTATCAACAATCTCTTCAAAGCATTCTAGGCCTTCTCTATCAAGCTCCTCACAATTCCTCCAAAATCTTCCCCTTATCCATTTAAAAAGCCATTCCAACATGCTAGCTGCTGGAATGTGATATACCAGAAACAGAATGGCTTTTAAATGGGGGAATTTATTCAGTTGCAAGTTTACAGTTCAAAGACCATGAAAATGTCCCAATTAAAGCAAGTCTATAAAAATGTTCAAATTAAGGCATCAACAAGAGGTTACCTTCACTCAAGAAAGGCAGATGAAGTTCAAGGTTTCTCTCTCAACTGCAAAGGCACATGGTGAACATGGTGATGTCTGCTAGCTATCTCTCCAGGCTTCTTGTTTCATGAAGCTCCCCTGGGGGCATATTTCTTCTTCACCTCCAAAGGTAGCTCTCGTTGCACAGGCGAGATGCTTGTGGTTCTTTTGCTCTCCAGCATTTTCCAAAATAGTTCCTTTTTAAAGGATTCCAGTAAACTAATCAAGATCCACCTGGAATGAGTAGAGTCACATCTCCCTCTAATCAAAGGTATTAACCCCACAATTGGGTGCGTCACATCTCTGTGGAGATAATCTAATCAAATCTCTGACCTACACTGCTGAATAGGGGTTAAAAGAAATGGCTGCTCCCACAAGACAGATCAGGATTAAAGCATGGGTTTTCTAGCATACATAATTTTTTCAAACCAGCACAGAACATAACTAATGACCCCACAGAAATAAAAGAGATAATGAGAGGATATTATGAGCAACTATATGCTAACAAACTAGGTAATATAGATGAAATGGACAACTTCCTAGAAAAGCATGAATACCAACATGGACTTGAGAAGAAATAGACAACCTCAAAAACCAGTCATAAGCAAAATGACTGAATCAGTTATCAAAAAGTTCCCCAAATCAGACTTTGACTAGAGATAATGAATGAAACTGATTTGGATAAAACTGGGGTAGATCAGAATATAGAATAAAGGATGATATTGTTCGTATGTTAAAACTTTTAACTTTTTCTGAAGTAATGCAAATGTTCTAAAATTGATCTTGGTGATCTCTACATAACTATGTGGTGATGTTTTGAGCCATTAATTGTACACCATGTATGGACTGTATGTGTATGAAATTTTGTCAATAAAAATTTTTTATAAAAAAGCTCCCAAAAAAGAAAAGTCCAGGTCTGGATGGTTTCATATGTGAATTCTAGCAAGCATTCAGGAAAGAATCAGTAGCAATCCTCCTCAAACTCATCAAAAAAAATGAAGAGGAGGGAAAGTCACATAACTCATTCAATGAAGTCAACATATCCCAATACCAAAGCCAGACAAAGACACTACAAGAAAAGAAAATTATAGGCCGGTCTCTTTAATGAATATAGATACAAAAATCCTCAACAAAATACTTTCAAATTGACTCCTGCAGCACACTGAAAGAATTATCAATCATGACCAAGTGGGATTTATTCCAGTCATGCAAGGCTGGTTCAACACAGGAAAATCAATTAATATAAGTACCACATCAATAAATCAAAGCAGAAAAACCACATGATCATATCAATTGATGCAGAAAAGGCATTTGACAAAATTCAATATCTTTTCTTGATGAAAACACTTCAAAGGATCAGAATAGAAGGGAACTTCTTCAATATGACAAAGGTAATATATGAAAAACCCATGGCTAATATCATATTCAATGAGGAAAGACTAAAAGCTTTCCCTCTAATCATGAACAAGACAAGATGCCCACTGCCACCATTGTTATTTAACACTGTGTTGGAAGTTCTAGGTAGAGCAATTGGGCAAGAAAAAGAAATAAAAAGCATCCAAATTGGAAAGGAAGAAATAAAACTTTCACTGTTTGCAGATAACATATCATATGTAGAAAAATCCCAAAAAATCTACAGCAAAGATCTCAGAACTAATAAATGACTACAGCAAAATAGCAGCCTTAGAACTGTAAACTGGCAACCTATTAAATTTCCCTTTTTAAAAGCCATTCCATTTCTTGTATCTTGCATTCTGGCAGCTAGCAAACTAGAACAGTGAAGTCAAATCTATAGATTTTCTTTAACTGGGAAAATGTCCCAATTAAAACAAGTCTATAGAAATGTCCAACCAAAGGCATCCAGGGAAAGATACCTTGATTCAAGAAGGCCAGTGAAGCTCAGGGTTTCTCTCTCAAGTGGAAGGGCACATGGTGAACATGGTCAGAGTTTCTCACTCATCTGGAAAGGCACATGGTGAATATGGTCAGGGTTCCTCTCTCATCTGGAAGGGTACATGGTGAACAAGGCATCATTTGTTAGCTTCTGTTCTAGTTTGCTAGCTGCTGGAATGCAACACACCAGAGACGGATTGGCTTTTAATAAAAGGGGATTTATTTTGTTGGTTCTTCAGAGGGAAGGCAGCTAACTTTCCACTGAGGCTCTTTTCTTACGTGGAAGGCACAGGATGTTCTCTGCTGGTCTTCTCTCCAGGCCCCTGGGTTCCAACAACTTTCCCCGGGGTGACTTCTCCAAAGGCCTGGGCTGAGCTGCAAGTGCTGAGATGAAGAATGCCAAGCTGCTAGCAGTGCTACATTGCAATCTCCCATTTAAGCACCAGCCAATTAAGTCAGACGTCACTCATTGCAGCAGACACGCCTCCTAGCTGACTGCAGATGTAATTGGCAACAGATGAGGTTCATGCACCATTGGCTTATGTCCTCAGCAACAAGACTAGGTATGCTCACCTGGCCAAGTTGACAACTGAATCTAACTAACACAGCTTCTTCTCCTGGCTTCCTGTTTCATGAAGCTCCCTGGGAGGCATTTTCCTTCTTCATCTCCAAAGGTTGCTGGCTGGTAGACTCTGCGTCTCTGTGTTCTGCTCTGCTCTCTTTGAATCTCCCATTCTCTAAAATGTTTCCTCTTTTATAGGACTCCAGTAACTAATCAAGCCCCACCCAAATGGGTGGAGACATGTCTTCACCTAATCCAGCTTAAAAACCACTCTTGATTAAATCACATCTCCAGGGAGATGGTCTAATTACAGTTTCAAGCATACAGTATTGAATAGGAATTGTTCTGCCTTTATGAAATGGGATTAAGATTAAAACATGGCTTTTCTAGGGAACATTTATCCTTTCAAACCAGCTCACTTCACCAATACTTTTCAATTATCTCCCCAACCTACTCTGGTATATAACCAAATATTACATTAAGCTATAAAGAATTGCAAGCACTCGTTCCCATTCTGGCACCATGTATTTGGGCTGTTTAAATGAGTTATCCAGACAGGTTGAGTTAGATTACATTCTATAAAAAATATTAGGTTTTAGAAAAAATAAACCTCTATTCTCTTGGTCTCTAAAAGTAGCTGAAGTTCTAGTATACAGAAAATATCATCTTTTATCTTGAACTCTGATTTACCTTAGTGCCAATGAGATTGGTTTCATTATTACCTCTAACTGAAGCCTGATCTCCATTCTGGTTTCTTTAAAAGTTGCTGTACATAGCAATTCTGAGTAGCAGAGCTGCAGACCTCCAACTCTGAGTCTTAGGTATCACACAGGTACCCGAAATTCCAGTGAAATACCAGGTTATACATATATAGCACAGTTTCTCAAAATCTAGAAATAACATTTACAGCTCTGGACAGAATGTGACTGCTATTAAGTGCTTACAATCTAGGTCCCAATTTTCTTATAAATATTTTCTAAAAAAGATCATACAATAATTGTTCCTCTATTTCTGGTTTATTTTGCACCACATAATGTCCCCAAGGTTCATTCACCTCACTGCATACCTCACAACCTCATTCCTATATGCAGCCACACAATATTCTATCATATGCATACACCACAATTTACCTTTCTGCTTCTAGTCAATGTATCCTTCAGCCACCTCCATCCACTAGGCATCATGGATAATGTCCAAATGGACACCTGACCATTGATAAGGTGGTCAAGTTAACTCAAATCAGACAGAACAGACTTTTCAATAAATGGATCTTGGAGAACTGGATATACATATACCAAAAGAATGAAAGAGGACCCCTATCTCACATTTTATATAAAAATTAACTCAAAATGGATCAAAGGCTTAAACATTAAGGCTAAGAATATAAAATTTTTAGGAGAAAATGTAGGGAAGTACCTTAAAGATCTTATTATAAGAGTGGTTTCCTAGACCTTACACCCAAAGCATAAGCAATGAAAGAAGAAATAGAAAAGTGGGATCTCCTCATAATTGAACACTTTTGTGTATCAAAGGACTTTGTCAGCAAAGTAAAAAGGCAGTCTACAGAATGGAAGACATTATTTGGAAACCAAATTTCAAATAAGGTTTAGTATACAGAATGTATAAAGAGATCCTACAACTCAACAACAAAAAGACAAACAACTAAATTAAAAAATGAGCAAAATACATGGGCAGACACTTCCAAAGAGGAAATACAAATGGCTCAAAAACATATGAAAAGATATTCAACTTCACCAGCTATTAGGGAAATGCAAATCAAACCACTAGAATGGTACAACCCCTCTGGAAGGCAGTTTGGTGTTTCCTCAGGAAGGTAGGTATAAAATTCCATTACCAGGTGTCATGGTTAGGGATATATGTCAACTTGGCCAAGTTGTGGTACCTGTTTATCTGATTGGGCAAGTGCTGGCCTGTCTGTTGCAATGAGGACATTTCATAGGATTAGATCATGATCATGTCAGCTGCATCCAAAGCTGATTCCATTTGTAATCAGCCAAAGGGGAGTGTCTTCTACAATGAGTGATGCTTAATCTAATCACGGGAAGCCTTTTAAGGAGGATTCAGAGGAGACAGGTTCCATTCCTGCTTTGGCTGGTGAGCCTCTTCTGTGGAGTTCATCCAGACCATCCATCGGATTCATCGGCTTCACAGCCTGCCTTGTGGATTTTGGACTCTGCGTTCCTGCGGTCACGTGAGACACTTTTATAAATTTTATATTTGCAAGTGTTCCCTGTTGATTCTGTTTCTCTAGAGAACCCTAACTAATACACCAGGTATATATATCTAAAGAAATTGAAAGTAGGAACAGGAACAGACATTTGCACACCCACGTTTATAGGAGCATTATTCATGATTGTTAAGAGATGAAAACAGCCCAGATGTCCATCAGTGGATGAGTGGATAAACAAACTGTGGTATATACATCAATGGAATACAGTGTAGCATTCCAAAGAATAAAGTCATGAAGTGTGCAACACCATGCATTAACCTTGAGGACATATGTTTATTGAAATCAATCAGAAACAAAAAGACAAATACTCTATTATATAACTGTATGAATTAGCATTAATAAGAGAACT
Source organism: Tamandua tetradactyla (assembly GCF_023851605.1). NCBI lineage: Eukaryota > Metazoa > Chordata > Mammalia > Pilosa > Myrmecophagidae > Tamandua > Tamandua tetradactyla. Next base: position 98,226,469 of record NC_135333.1, read on the forward strand.
TTGAGAGTTAAAGTTGAGAACACAGGTCACCAGGAGTTAAAAAGAGGGTAGAGATTGGGCATGTGATGCTGACAGAGTACAGAATGTCCAACAGGACTGGTTATAAAGATCCATAAATGGATAGCACAGTACTATCCAAAGGTAGCACAATATTGTATGTACATTGAACTATGTTGAGCGTGAGCATCATTGAAAGTGGAAGGCTAGCACCTGATACCAGAAGGAAAGACAGAAGATAAAGATTGGGTCTATATATCTTAGTGAAACCTAGAACAGACAATGATGGTGATTAAATGTACAAATAATGTTTTTACATGAGAGAGAACAAATGAATGGCAACATTGCAAGGTGTTGAAATTGGAATGGTACATGGAAAAAATGCAATCAATCAAACTATAATAAACAGTAACACTGTAATATTCTGCCATTAAATGTAACAAAGGTAATATACCAGAGTTAAAGAAGGGGATATAAGGAGAGACATGGGATTCTTGGTGGTGGTGTTTCTCCTTTTCATTTTATTTTTATTATTCTTTTGTTTTTCCTCTTCTTTCTTGGCGAAGAAATGGAAATGTCTTCATATAGATTGTTGTGGTGCATGCATAATTATGTGATTATGCCATTGATTATTTACTTAAGATGGACTGCATGGTGTATGAACAAAACTACTCAAAAAATAAACAGAAAGATACAAGAGCTGGAGAAGATGTGGAGAGAGAGAGAGATTGGTAAGGAAACAGAATTGATAAGCCACTCTGAAGGGCAGTATGGTGGTTCCACAGAAATATAAGTATAGGGTTGCCATATTATCCTGCAACTCTATTATTAGGTATATCTTGGAAGAACTGCAAGCAGGAACATGAATGGACATTGGCACACTGGTGTTTATTGCAGTAGTATTCACGATTTGCAATGGATGGAGGTAGCCTAAGGGTACATCAACTGATGAACAGAAGGGCAGACAGTGGTGTATACATATACTGGAATATTGAGCTACTGCAAGAAGGAATGAATTTGTGAGTCATGCAACTAGATGAATGAACCTTGAGAACAGTATTTTGAATGAAATAAGCCAGAAATTAAGACAAATCTTATAGCATCTAACTACTATGTACTAACTATAATGTGCAAACTCAAGAATTGAATTTGAGAGCATAAGTTATCAGAGGAAGGTTTATCATAAAGGTTTCTAGATTGTAAGTTCTTATAGCAGTCATATTTATTCCTGAATTCTAACAGTTATTTTTACATTACAAGATGTTGAGCTCTTTGTGTATAATCTGGTCACTCCTTTGAAATTCAGTTATCTATGTGACACCTGAGACTCAGAGCTAAAGTTCTGCAACTATGAAAATAGCATTAGCCCCATATAGAAACTGTTAAAAAAAAAAAACTGAAAAAGTGATTGGACTTCAATTACAGATACGAATGAAGCTGGTCTGGTTAGGACTAAGGTAAATCAGACTAAAAGGTAAAGGATATACTGGATGTATTTTAACTTCAACTTCTGTGTGAGACCAAAGGAAGAGATGTTTATTTGGGGGTAATATTTACAATTTTGGCAGCATTCTATCTAATTAACTTGTATGATCAGTTTATTTGAATACCATGATTACATGGAACCTTCAATAGAGAGTGAGATCTTGTTGGTTTGTACAGGTTATTGTGATATCCGACACCAATAGTCTTCTAGCTATTCTAATACACTAAAAACTAAAAAGGGACATCTATATAATGCCTAAGAATAATCTCCAATAATGACCACTCGACTCTATTTGAAATCTCTCAGCCACTGAAACTTCTTTTTATTTCATTTCTCTTCCCCCTTTTGGTCAAGAAGGCTTTACCTGGGCAGAAAATAAAAAAGTATTTGCAAAGTCCCCTTGCGGGACTGGGGAAAAAGGTGGAAATATTATACTTCCCCACCTGGAGAATTCCCAGTATTCTAGCAAACACTGGGGACTACCGATTTAATAGGCCAAAGGCTCAAACTTGGGGCTTGCCCTTATGAAACTTATTCCTACAAAGGAGAAGCTAAGTTTACCTATATTATGCCTAAGAGTCACCCTCAGAGAACCTATTTTGTCGCTCAGATATGGCCTAAACCAATTCTGCAGGTAAACTCACTGCCCTCCCCTCCACGTGGGTGCAAATTTCCCTGGCATCATGGGACATTACTCCCAGGGATGAGCCTGAACTTGACATCATAGGATTGAGAAAGCCTTCATGACCAAAAGGGAAAAGAGAAATAAAATAAAGTTTCAGTTGCTAAAGAGATTTCAAATAGAGTCAAGAGGTCATTATTGAAGGTTATTCTTATGCATTGTACACATATCCCTTTTTAGTTTTTAGTGTACTAGAATCGCTAGAAGGAAATACCTGAAACTGTTGAACTATAATCCAGTAGCCTTGGTTCTTCAAGATGATTGTATAACTATGTAGCTTTTACGGTGTGACTACGTGCTTGTGAAAACCTTGTGGCTGACACTCCCTTTATCCAGTGTACAGAAGATGAGTAACAAAAAAAAAAAGGACAATAAATGAAAAAAATAATAGGGGCATAGATGTTCTCAGTGTTCTTTTCTGTTTATTTTTTGGGGAGTAATAAAAATGTCCAAAAATTGATTGTGGTAATAAATGCACAACTATATGATGATACTGTGAACCACTGATTGTACATTTAGGATGATTATATGGCATGTGATTATACCTCAATAAAACCGCATTTAAAAAAAATTTGCCTGGCACTCTCAATGTACTTACCGGGCATATAGGGTGGATTGTTTAGATTGTTCTTTGCACATCTTGACTGCTGACTGCTGGATGGTTCATTCATATCCTTACATAAAAATAGGAACTCAATAAGTAAAATGGGTATAATTTTTTTACTTCACATTAGGGGAACAAAGCATGTACAGATCATTAATTCAACAAGGATTTTTGAGTGTCTAAATGTGGGAGATGGTGACATAGAAACTCTACAAGATATAGAATAAACAATATAGATGCTGATCTCAAAGATACTTGACTGTCAAGACAGCAATATTTTCACAAGGATTTAAATGCTATAAAACAGAAATAGATATCACCAGTTTCAGTAAATTGCAATTCCATGCTTCCAATGGCTGTAGACACAAATTGTTCTTTATGTTTCTTGTAATTCACCTCTAATTTGTCAATCAATCCTGTAAACTCTACCTTCAAAACATATGCAGAATCTGACCACGTCTCATTTCCTTTATTTCTACTGTCCCAGTCTATACCACTATTGTCTCTTGCCTGGATTGTTGCAACGGCCTCTTAATAAGTCTCCCTCTTCCACAGGGGCCCAGAGGTGGATTGATGTGGAAATTTAAAAAAACTTTACTTCAGTTAGTATTTGCATGAATCCTTCATACGTTTATATCTAATTTTCTATTTTTTTTTTCTAAAAGAGAGCTGCCCAAATTGTATAAAGTTCTATAAGACTTGGATTTGCCTCTGCTTTCTACTGTTTTTTTGCCTTTCTATAATCTATTCTCTATGTAGCCACCAGAGGGATCCTTCTAAATTTCTCCTTAAAACCCTCCACTGGTTTTCCATCTCACTCCAAGTAAAAGCAAAAAACCTTACAATTAGTCCATGATGCCTTCTGTGACACTACCTGACACTCCTCTGACTCTTTCCTCTAGATCGTCCTCCTTGATCACTCTGCTCCTAGCTACATGACCCTCCTCGTTGTCTCTGGAAAAGGCTAGGCATGTTTCTGCTTCAGGCCTTCAGTACTTGATGTTCTCCTTGCCTGGACTGCTCTTTCCCTAGATATTCCCATGGCTTAGCCTCTCACCTTGTTAGTAAATGATCGCCTTTCCTAACTACTCTTTTTAAATTCCAAACTCATTTAAACTCCCATATTTCCTGTACTACTTCCCAGATTAATTTTTCAAATTTAGCAGTTATTATCCAATATACTATATGTTTTACTTATTTATATTGCTTATTGTTTAGTCTCCCACTAGAATCCAATTCAATGAAGGCAAGAATTTTTCAAAGTGAATCTCTTGGCACAGAGTAGACACTCAATACATATTTGTTGAAATAAAAGAAAGGAGGGATTTCTTTTAGTAAGAGTACCATTGAAGGCTTTGTGGGAAAGTAGGTATGGAGGCCTCATGGTCAGTGGGTTCATAGAATTTGAACATGTGGAAATGAAGAGAAATGGGAAGGAAAGCATGAGCAAAAGCACAGAAACAGCAATCTCGGTTGTATGTGGAGGAGTGTCCCTCTGTAAGTAGCAGGTGCTATATAATCTTTACTCAGTCTTCTGGCCACATGATTCTATTTGCAAGTGTCTCTCTAGCAGAGCAGAGCCTATTAGAAACACAAATGGCAATTGTCCAATAGTACTAGATCAGCACCACACTAGGGACTCTTCAGTCCTCTCCCTTCCTCTACGTGCTTTTCCCACTACCTGAAATACTTCTACCCAAACTCACATCCTGCTTCACTTAACTACATCCCATTCATTGATAAAGCCTCATCTTAGCCATCACCTCTTTTAGAAAGCTTTCCTGGACTTCCCTAGACCTAAGTTCAATTGATCTGAGTTCACTGCCTTTGATCTGTGCTCTCATTGCATCAGTACCTGCCCTATCATGGCCACAAAACAGTTTATCAGCCAATCTCCCCAACTGTTGCATCCCCACTCCCTGCACAGAGTAGACATAAGCAATAACGAATATATAAGCAAGCTTCATTCAGAATAAGATGAAGCAAGAGTCCAGCTGGCAGACACATATGCTGCCAGACTTGGAGGAAGTAGTTCTCCCCTCTACTGGTGCATCAGAAGAATTAAAGCAGAGCATTTAAGAATTTCCATTTTTGAAGGCTTGCTATAAAGCTGAAAAAAGAAAGGCAGTTAAGCATTTCACTTTTCAACCATGTAAAAGTTTTGAAAAATAATAAATTAAGACTCACAATCCAGATCCCATCATAATCAAGAACATTCTTAAATTCCATGCACATCTGGATCCACCATAATGCTGTTGTGGGGTTGGTGTAGTCTGGAAACACTGAATCTCCTGGAGGCCAACCCTACAATGGATAAATAAGTGAAACTAAGTAGTGCATATTATCTAATATAGTATATAAACCTCTATATTTGGATCTTAATTTTCATTTTGAGCCATACAAATAAACCTGGGGCTCAGTGAAGTTTAATACCTTAACCAAGTACATAAAACAAGTTAGTGGTAGAATGGAAATAGAATCCCACATCCTAGTACAGTGCTCTTCCAACATGAAATTAGGCATGAAATAAATATTTTCTTATTTATCGATTATAACTTCACCCCTTCTTCTCCACAAATAAATCTATGTCAATACAGATGAGTGAGTAGGAATGTAAAAGTTACATTTACAACAAAAAAGCTTGACAACAGCCATAAAATAACGTAATGAAAATTAACATTCTTGAAGACTATAAAAGAAAACATGAGAATTGAGAGATATACAATGTGGACAGGGATAGGAAAAATCAGTGTTGTATGGATGTCAAATCTCCAAGTTGATCTACAGATATAAATCAATTCCTACACAAATCCCAATAGAATATTTGTAACTGTGTTCTATATTTCATCTAGAAGTATAAATGAATGGCAATGGCAATGGCAAGAGTTTTGGAAAAAAAGAAGCCTAGGCATACATATAGGAAGCTCATATTAAATAAAAACTGCAGTGAATACAGGAATGAATAAACAGAGCAATACAATGAATCTGAGAGATAAGAAACAGATACATTCTATGAGGGAATTTATTATATGATAGAGATTGTATTTCAAAGTGGTAGGGAAATGCTAAATTATTCAATAGGTAATATTTTATCTATTACCTTCCATTTGGAAAAAATTAAGTTATATTCAATCTGACATAATACAGAAAAATAAATGACATGAATTCATGATTTTAATGTTAAAAAACTTTAAATTTTCTAAGAATATACAGTAAACCTGTTTTTACAAATTTGAAAAAAATAGATTGGGCTGCAAAAAATGAGCAAAACATTAATTATCCAGCAAATACAAAAGAAATGGGTTAAAAGACAAATAATCTAGAAGACATATTTGGTGTCATATATGGAAAATCATTTATATTTTACAAATCAATAAGAAAATAGCAAACTTCCTAGTAGGAAAATGGCAAAGAATATGCACTGACTTTTCAAAAAGAAATAGAAGCAAAGAAATATTATTTAAAAATAAGATATTTTAGTCTCCTTAATAATGAACAAACTGAAATACAAGAAGATACATTCAGCTTTTTAATTGCCCCATGGTGGTGAATGTGTAGATAAGTATGAATTGGCATGAGTATAAATGGTACATTTGAGGCATATATACTATGTATAAAAATTTGAGATGTGCATTTTTAGATGTATTATCATTCCATTTAAATAAATTAAAATGGAAATAATTAGACAAGTATATATAACACATATGTGCTCCATGTTTACTGACACATTGTTTAGAGTATTAAGATATTAGAAACAAAAGAATGCTCATTGTTAGGGATTGGTCAAATCAATTCATGCAAACAGTGGATTAATACCCAACTATTAAAAAAGATGAGTTAGTTTTATAAGTACTAAATGGAAGGATGTCTACAATGGTTTTTTAAAGTTTCTAAACATTAATAATATATTTTCCCATTTATGTAAAATATGATTATACATATTTAAAAATCTGGAGGAATATACACTAAAATGATAAATTATAATTCATGGAATTGTGAGTAAAGAAGAACTATCTCTTTCCACTTTTTATAAATCAGTATTGTGTATTTTTTTACAATGCTATCCTCCTTTGATAATCATCAAAGGCATTAAAATATTTCTATTGTATAAAAGAAAAAAGTGAGTTGTGTCCTCTTACTTTAAGAAATACATGCATCATTCATCAATCTAAATAAACTTAACTTTATAATATAATCTAAAATAGCATTATCTTGGCATAATTATTAAAAGCATACCTTTTCAAAATGTGTTTCACTGTGTATTAATATTGCCTTTAAATTTCTTACCAATTCTCTGGGACTTACCAATTTTTAAAAATGTCCTATCAGTCAGACCAATGTTCCAAATGCTCATAAGTCAACACAGCTGGAGCAGTTGCACTTTTTTTTTAACTGAACTCAGGTGATACCAGTTCACTGATGTCATGAGACTTGTGCTTGTTTATCAAATAGTCAGTACAGAAGGAGATCATCATCTATTCTTTCTAAAGGTGCTTACCTTGCCAACAGCTGGTGTGACTCCATCAGAGTTATTGATCCAAATTCCCATTTCCTGTCCAAGCTCAAAGGGCCTGTAAGTACCTCGTGGTTCATCTTTTGTCAAAAAGGGATCCTGCAAATTCCCAGGAACACTGATATTTAAACATGAATGTGTCAAAAACATTTGAAATAAGAATCTAATATTCATATAAACAAGGTGCGTTATAATGTATAAATTAAGATGTTAGGATAGATACAAATATTTGTGCTAATATTTAGTGCCACAAAGGTAGCCTAAATGATATTGATTAAAAACATGATCAGTTGCTTCTAATTAAAATCTCTAATTTACTTTATTGAAAAGTTATATGAATACATAAATCTAATACTCATGCTACCTTAGCATACAACCTGTCATGCTTATTTGTTTGCTGTTTTCTATATGAGATATAGATGTGACATAGTAAAAAAAAAAAAAAACCCTCTAGATAAGAGACACCAAGAAATCTGGAGTTTACCATCAATGTTTCTACAAAAAGTCTGGGTAAGCTACTTAATTTTGAGTGGGCCCAAGTTTCTCTTCCATTAAATGAAGAAGTGTAGTAGAGAACTCTAAAACTGCTCTTCTTATAAACCAGTGATTCTAGTGGAAAAAATCTATGATTCCATATTCTGTTTTCTTCCACAAATAATTATTGGCCCTACTCCAAACCTGTTTCCTTTGCTAAAATTTTACCATTATATTTATATTTAAATATTATTCTTAATGCATTTTTGCTAAAGTACCTCAGTTCGGTAATAAACACAACATTTCTTGACTTATAACAAACTATTCTTTAAAAAATTAAAATAAACTCTTTGTCCATACACTTGAAATACCATTAAGTCATATAGGAATTATAACACATAGTGACATTTTTCAACCATTCTATTAAAATAATAGAGTAAAACTTATTTTCTAAAATTTAAAATCTCTCTTTTCTATAGTAAGACTAGCATCTCCTTGTGAACCAACTTTTAGAACATTCATGCTCCTTAGAAGTAGTCACAGACATGACTTTTCTTTTCTATTATAAATGCATTAAAGTGAATAATGTTAACTCTCAACATGGAGAAAGCTTCTTTTAGCCTGAGAATCACTGCATTCATTCAATAACTATATTATTCTTTGTGTAGGACTTTACGGCCAGGTGTCTAAATCCCGACAAACTATGGAAAAATGTATTTTTTCTCCTATTTATAACTCAATTTTCTTTTAGGAAGAACACTGGGTTTCAAAAACCTTATGACTTCCTTCAACACCTGTTGATTACATTTCTGTAAATTCTGATTAATATAAAACTCAGTTATAATTTATTAATCTTTAGTAAAATATAAAATTTAACATAAAATCTTATATAAAATTGTGTTCTTTCAAATATGATGGTGCTGGAAATTCTATTTTTGGATAAATTGATGGTAACATATTTATTGAAGTGCCTACAAAACATGAATTAAAATATCTTGTTTGATCCGCAAAAGAAATTTACCAAAATAATGACATAATGTATTCCATCTTTTTTCAGTTCCTCAATGTACTCAGGCAGACCAGCAAAGTTGATTTTATCATATGTGAAATCCATCTGACGTTCCATATAGTCAATATCACCATGTAGAACATCCTACACAAAGAAGCAACACAGGTGTAAGTTTAAAACATTAGAAAAATAGACAAACAAATATTTTCAAAGATTATAGGTAACTAATAAGAGACTATCTAAATGTAAATACTGGTGTGTGTTTCAAATAATGTAAAAAGAAAAAGAGAATGAGAATAATTCCTTTATTGGAAACTGAAAAATTACACAAAAGTGATGCCAATTCCATATCTGTATATATACATATGAATAAATATGAATAAATATATATGCCTATACACACACACATATTTATGCATATATATTTTTATGTTACAGAATAATTACTAAACTTTCTAAATTCCTTGCTCCTCTCAATTCCCACCATATTACTTAAGGTACACTTACATGAGGAATATCATAATGTTTTAAACGTTCAATTGTATTTTTCAGCACATTCATGTTATGATAGCCCCATCGACTCAGGTGAAATCCCAAAGACCAGTATGGAGGCAAATATGGACGTCCAATAGCCTATAAAAATGTATTAAATGCAAAAAGTTACTGAAGCATTTATAAAAGTTGGTTTTCATGACTGTATAACTTTTAATTTGCAAACAGTTTAAACTTCCCAGGTTATGCTGAGCTTCTAATATTTGGTTGCCCCTGGTAGCAACCAAAGAAACAATAATTCTTAAAAATTGGGTGTTTAAGAACTCCTTCCCAAAGCAATCTACTTATCAAAACAATTTTTATACATTTTATAAATTTTATACAAATTTAAGGAATTTCTTCCCAAAGCAATCTACTTATCAAAACAATTTTTCATTCAAAATTTTGTGAATGGGGTTTCTGCTCTGCAATTAATTCATTTCACCAAGAGATAATATAATAGAAGATTAAAGTGCTCCTGATTCAGATAAACTTGGGTTCACATCCCAGTTCTGCCTCTTAATATCTATGATGCTTATGAAATTTTGGGCAGCCTTAGTTTTCACATCTTTAAAATCTGGGTAAATAATAACTCATTCATATATAAGTACTTACTGAGTGCCCTTTATGTTCTGTTTTAGACCTAATATCCCTGGCTCATGGATCTTAAATTCTAGTAAAGGAAAACAAACAGTAAACACGGAAACAAACAAAATAGCACAATTAGAAAAAAAATAGAGTGTGTGCGGATAAGTCAGAGGGGTGGTGAGGGAGATACACACTAACAGTAAGACCTCAATAAATCAGCCATGCAAAGAGGGAACAGAAGGTACAAAGGCTTGAAGTGTTTAGACAGATTAAGAAGGTGTGCATAGCTGAACTACAGTAAACAAAAGGGGAGTGGAATAATAGGTCAGGGAAGGAGGTGAGTTTACTATTTGCTTGATCTTGAAAGTCACAGCAAAGAGCTGAAAACTTTTTTACAACTTTACATTATGAAAAATTTTAAACATGTAACCAGAAGCAATAAATATCATTTGCCGTAATCTTTATACTTATCCATTTTTTTTTTTTGCATGGGCAGGCACCAGGAATCGAACCCAGGTCTCTGGCATGGCAGGGGAGAACTCTGCATGCTGTGTTACCATGGCCTGCCCACTTATCCATTTTTTCTTTTCTTCCTTTTTTTTCTTTTTGTGGTAAGGGGGAGGGGGTGGATGGGTGGGGTAGTCCTATATGTCTTTTAAAGCAAATTCCTCCATTACATCGTTGCATCCATTAATACAATCCCCAAAGCAAGGACAATCTTTTACATAACCTCAGTATAATTTCCACACTTAGCAAACTTGACTACAACCCCCTAAACCTACAAATACTCATTCAAATTTTCCTAATTTTCTCAAACAAAGATGTTTGTTACAGTCGGCTTGTCTAAAAAGAGAATGGACTATATTCAAATTGTAGTCGGAATCATCCAATGAGTAATATAATCTGATTTACATTCTTTTTTAAAATATCACTCTGACAATTCTGAAGAGAATAAATTATAGGAAGACAGAGACAGTATCAAGGAAACCACTTAGGAGGCTGTATCATCAAGGCAGAGATTACAGTGACACAAAGAAGGCCACAGGGTGGTAAGAAATAGACTGAAATATATCATGAAGATATTACAGACAACTTTCTTATGGATTTGACTGGTGAGATGAAGAAAACAAAGAAATTGGGGGTGACATTTAGATTTTGGAGTTCAAGGACAGGATAGACGGTGGCTCTATTAACTGAGATGTGGTAGACTGAAGGAGAAGTAAGAGTAGGTTGTGGTTACAGAACACAGGAGATAAGAAAGAAGTGGGTATATATACTTTTCGTGGTTATCCACTAATGGATGAACTTAAAGTCATGGAATTAGAAGCTATGATAGACAGGTCAGATAGATGCCATAAAAGGGCCCAGGACTAACATCTAAAGGATGAGAAATTAGCAAAGGAGACTGAAAACAAGAAATTAGTTGCACAGGAAAACAACCAGGACAATGTTGGTATCAGAGAACACCAAGAGACGAGAAAAGAGAAGAGAAGAGGAGCATTTCAAGAAGTAAGTGGCAACCTGTGTCAAATGTCACTGGGAGGCTGCATGAGATAGAACATAGAATCGACCTCTGAATGGTGAGAATTTGATAAAAATATTTATAGAGAAGAGTGGGGATAAAAGCCCAATCAGATGCTGAAAAATGGTAGGTGAGAAAGTGGAGATAAGCGATATAGACACTTCAAAGAAATTTTACAGGAAAAGAGGAGCAGAGAAATGGGATTAATAGCTGGGGGAGGTCGTGGATTCCTGGAAGGATATTCTTGTTTATAGTTTAGTTTTGTTCAGGTGAATGCTATTAATGCATGTTTGTTGATGGGAAAAATCAGGCAGACAGATAAAATAATGATAGAATTGTTGAAATGCTTCAATAGTTGACAGCACAGGTGGATTTACAGCACAGGAAGAACTGCTAGGCTTAGCTATAATGAGGGATAGGAAGAAAGGCAGAAAATATGGTGTGCTGGTTTGAAAGGAAGTATGCCCCCTAAGAAAAGCCATGTTTTAATATAAATCCCATTTCATAAAGGTAGAATAATCTCTATTCAATACTGTGTATTTGAAACTGTAATGAGATCATCTCCCTGGTTGATGTGATTTAGTTAAGAATGGTTGTTAAACTGGATTAGGGGATGACATGTCTGCACCCATTTGAGTGGATCTTGATTAGTTTCTGAAGTCCTATAAAAGAGGAGATTCAGAGACATTCAGAGAGAGCAACACTACAAAGCAGAGAGTCCACCAGCCAGCGACCTTTGGAGATGAAGAAGGAAGACACCTCCCGGGGAGCTTCATGAAATAGGAAGCCAGGAGACAAAGCTAGCAGATGATGCCGTGTTTGCCATGTGCCCTTCCAGCTGAGAGAGAAGCCCTGACTGTGTTCGCCATGTGCCTTCTCACTTGAGAGAGAAACCCTGAACTTCATCGGCCTTCTTGAACCAAGGTATCTTTCCCTGGATGTCTTTGATTGGTCATTTCTATAGACTTGTTTTAATTGGGGCATTTTCTTGGCCTTAGAACTGTAAACTAGCAACTCATTAAATTCCCTTTTTTAAAAGCCATTCCGTTTCTGGTATATTGCATTCCAGCAGCTGGCAAACTAGAACATATGGGTATGTGCCCAAGTAAACTGATAGATTTGATACTGGGAAAACAATGTGATTCTTTTTTAATTGTTTCTATTTTTCTCAGTGAAATAATAATAAACCATGCCAACAGCTTAAAGTTTGGTGGGGGCAGTGATGGAGATGTGAGAAGAGAAAGTGTGAAATAAAAGTCACTGTGAGTGGGGTTCTAAATACACTAGACTAGGCCTGTGCTGGTTTGAAAGGATGCATGTCCCCTAGAAAATCCATGTTTTAATCAAAATCCCATTTTGTAAAGGCAGAATAATCCCTAATCAATACTGTATGTTTGAAACTGTAATTAGATCATCTCCCTGGAGATGTAACCCAATCAAGAGTGGTTGTTAAACTGGATTAGAGGAGATGTGTCTCCACCCATTTGGGTGGATCTTGATTAGTTTCTGGAGTCCTATAAAAGAGGAAATATTTTGGAGAATGAGAAAGATTCAGAGAGAGCAGAGAATGCTGTAGCACCATGAAGCAGAGTCTACCAGCCAGTGACTTTTGGAGATGAAGAAGGAAAATGCCTCCCAGGGAGCTTCATGAAACAGGAAGCCAGGAGAGAAAGCTAGCAGATAATGCCGTGTTCTCCATGTGCCCTCCCACTTGAGAGAGAAACCCTGACTGTGTTCACCATGTACCTTCTCACTTGAGAGAGAAACCCTGAACTTCATCGGCCTTCTTGCACCAAGGTATCTTTCTCTGGATGCCTTTGATTGGAAATTTCTATAGACTTGTTTTAATTGAGACATTTTCTCTGCCTTAGAACTATAAACTAGCAAATTATTAAATGCCCCTTTTTAAAAGCCATTCCATTTCTGGTATATTGCATTCTGGCAGCTAGCAAACTAGAACAAGGGTATTGAGTGGGATTGCTAGCCAGTGTAATATGTTTGGAAATTAAATTAAAGGGAGGATGATCAGCACATCCACATGATTGCATGCCAGAAACATTCTACTAATTTAATCTACAAATTGGCACAAAGTTGCTGTCTACTACATACAGAAAATGGTGTCAAAAGCCCTGAAAAATTGTGCTGTTCAGATATAATTTTACTCTCCATAAACTCCTTTAAAGTGGATACAGTGACTTATTTCTCTCTTTGACTCTACCCAAATGTCTAACCCAGAATATGCAACCCATCGATGTTTATTTATTATACGCATAAATGAAGAGCAGATGATAGATATATCATCCATGTTTTATAGCAGGGGATAGTGAGTCAATAATAGATATCATGATCTGCCTAAATCAGAACTGATTAGAACTATGGTTCTCAAACCTAGTTGAGTATTAGAATCATGTGGCAAGATTTTAAAAATACATACTCTATCCAGGACCCACCCTAGAATAAAAGCAGAGTTTCTAAGGGTAAGACCCAGGCATCTAAATGCCTCTGAGTGATTGGTTCAGGTTTGAGGATCTAACTAGATGCTAAACACTATAGTAGCCCTTGGGGAAGGAGAGACTATGTCAATCCACTTTAATGCCATTCCAGACCCAGAATTTGCCTCATCTTAAATTTTCATAGTTACTTTATTGGCTGAATCTCCTAAAACTTGGACAAGTGCTTGTTTACAACCATGTTTAATGTTAGTCTCAGCTGCTGTCTTTTAAATCCATTTTCTTTCATTCTCACCTTTTAATGAGTGGTGAATTTTTATTTTTACCTTCTTAATGGCTCAGCAAATACTCCCCCAAAAAGACAGTGAAGAAACTGGAGGACAAAGAGGCAGCCAGGATACAAGGCCTGAGAACAGCAATGTATGCCTGAAAGACTATAAACCATAGCCACGGATAGCATCAAGTTCAGATTGGTGGTGAGAATCAAATAAAAAGGAAAATGTACACTGAGCAATGTGAAATGATATACAACATTTAAGGAAATAAGAAAATACAATTTTCACTGAGCATGGTAACTGAAATTATATATGTTCCAGTTTCCCTATGCCATAGGTTCCAGTATATGTCAAGAAACACTTTCTCATACTAATCTAAGAATATAGGGCAGTCACCTACCATGTATTCTCTTCAGAATTCTCTCATCATCTAAGCAATTTCATTATAAATAATATAATTATTTCCATAGAAGAAATAACATTATATTCTTTAAGCATATGCAAAAAAAACCCCTGAAATTATTCAAATATATTTGAACATATATATGTTCAAATATATAAATGTCAAATATATATATATTCAAAAACATAAATATCAAACTGATAATTTAATAGTAGGACAGTAGTAGCAGTGGTAAACATATTTTATAACATTTGATTACATTATAAAAATTTCCCTGTAATACTATGTAGTAAGCAGAACAAATGTTATAATCCTCTACCTACTTTATAAGTGAGGATTCTATAAGCCTAGATCACACATGATTAGTACAAGTTTAAGAAATAGTAGGTGGCAATCATAGCTCAAGCTTTAATTTTCTGATTCCAAGTCTAATAAATTCCAAAACCCTTTAAATACCATTCTGTATTTTTAAAATGATTTCTTTAGGAACACCTGATGAGTCGCTGAAAAGGTAAGGGGAAATTTTCTCATCACTCTACCCCTTATACTGTAGAGCTCCATGCTCTTAGAATGCCTTAATATAAGAAGAAGTTTCATGAAATCTATTTCTATCCTAACCAAATTTTAGACTTGTATTCTTAGAGTGGAATGGCTTTGCCAGAATAGATACTGTTGACAGAAAAGAGAGGGATATAAGTTCGTCTTCATGGCTTAGAAGGCCAAATAAGCACAACATTTTTTCACCACAGATGAAACAAGTCCACTGTGAATTATCAATTGCCTGTTTTACTTATTTAGTAGTACAACACTAGAATAATTTTCCTTGCTCTTATTCCTTCCTACTACCAACAATCACAATTCCTGCAGCCTGTGGAGTGAAAACAAGTCTGTCTTACTAAGGGAATTTCACTCATTTCTCCTAGCTGCACTTGCTTATTATTTGGCTTCAGGCTCTTGGCCATCTGCAAAAAAAGCTGCTTTGCACAGGAATGCTGACAAGAAAAAACATGTGAGGGGAAATAGCTGCTGTCCACGTAAACAGAGAAGTTTCTACCTGCTTCGCCACTTTCCAGGTGCTTTCCTTCCTTGCCCACTGAATTTGAAATAAATCAGCCTGAATAGAATGAGTGAGAGCAGAAAGCTCATTTCAGCACTAGAGATCTAAAATTCATAGACTTGAAAAATCAGTCAGGTATCAAAAATACATCTTGGTTCTCTATGTTCATCTTTTGGGAGAGTCTGTTAGGAATTTCATTTGAACGAAATATGGTCAAAGCTATCAATCACCGTTTTACAAATAAAAGCAGATATTTACTTTCAAAACAAAGATAAATATTCTGTCATCAATAATATTATAAATTATTAAGCAATTACTATGTCCCATGCACTATACAAAGAGTTTTACATACATTATCTAACTAACCTCCCCAAAATTGTAAAAGATAGATATTCTTGTCTTCACTTTGTAAATGAGGAAATGGAGATTCATTTCACTCAACTAGCACCCTGCAGTGCCAAGTTTCAAATTTCTCCAACGTTTAATTTCAGAGATAGGCTCTTTATTTATTATATTATATTGTCTAATAATAACATTTATATGTGAAATATATTTTAAGAGTATTTTGTTTGGCAAAAGTTATAACATTTCCCAACCTATATTAATTATAGTTCTCATGACTGATTTTTTAAAAATCACATAAAAAAAGATCAGTTGCAAGAAGCTTGACGTATATTTAGGGCATTTTACATATATATATATATATATTTTTAATCTCTGAAAGCCTAAAGGAAGAATTTAAATCTCAAACCTCACATGGCTTTGTCATGTGTTAATGTAGCTAGCTCGATAGCCATTTCCCAGAATTCTTTTTACTGTGAGTTTCCAGTTAGAGTGGACTGCAACAAAGATTCTTATGGGATTTTTGGAGGGCAAATGGGAAGCAGCAGCCATTTCATAGCTGACACATATCATGGTTTGTGCCTGCCTGCAATTGCTCGCCCCTCCTTTGGGTCTTCCTGCCACCTCCCAATTCTTGGCCAAGGTGGGATGTGTTTAACTCTGTAACAGAGGACTCCAGCTTCTGCAGCAAACCCATACCATCACAGTCAAGAACAGACATGGTTTTAGCTCTTCCTTATTGGTTTTCACTCATGTTTGTGTGATCCCCTCATTCTTATGCTCCCCCTTTGATATCTGTCTTCCCTTTTGACTGCCTGACTTTTGAATTTTAAGCATTAGGCACAAAGACTATGGCCTTGTTTTCTCTGACTGAATCCTGACATATGGTAAAACTGAGTGAACCAAGTGGGTTGAATTCCTTAAGTTGTTTTATTTATTTAAGAATTAGAACTCTATTACCAGGTTCCATTTCATTCATTAAGATGACTCATAGTTATTGTCTTTTTATTTCTTTTTCTGAATTAATACAAATGTTCTAAGAAATGATGAATATGCAACTAAGTGATGATATTGTGAATTACTGATTATGTATGTTGATGTTTTATTTTGTTTCTTAATTTTTTATTTAATAAATAAATTTTAAAAAAAAGATGACTCATAGTTAAATCAAAATTTGGGTGGATAAATCCAAATGGTCACTCAGGGAAAGAATACAGTATTTGTTCAATTAATTATATTAGTTTTCTAGTTTTTTTTTTTACAAACTGTTAAACTGTTTTTCACTAAGGAATAAAAATTTACTAATTTCTTAAGTTATTAAAATTTTAAATTAATAAATCATTCTTAATAAATACATGAACAGATTTGAAACATTTTACTGTATTTTTTAAAATATCAATGCAATTACAGACAACTATAAGAACAAACCTAGGAACTGAAAAAAGGTACTTATCTTCCAGAATGGTCAGATGACCCATTACTTACTTTACATCAAGTGCTGACCAGATAACTGTTGCCTTTCAGGACTTTAGAAATTTGATTGAATAAATTATTTTACCTTTTCTACTTTTCCCTTTAGGCATAATCAGGAAAAGAGAATAATTCAAAGAATAACAAAATGCTGTTAGTGTGGGGGGTAGGGTGGGAGAGGAATACAGAGTCTCTGAATCCATTTGTTGGTATCTGATTACTAAAAATGGATTCTAACATCATTCTACCCATTTCTTAATTTGAACTCCCACTGGTTGCTCCTGATAGAGAACATTCATAGAAGGAAAGAGGGACACAGTGGAGGTGTAGCCTTTATCTTCCAATCCTAGTCACAAGGCTATGGTCCCTCAGTTGTGGAGGGCCAGGAGCAATTAATCAGGCCCAAGCAGGGAAAGTCCCCACAACATTGGGGTGGAATGTCCCCAAGAGTTAAACAATAACCAATGTTAGGAAACTGAGGGAACGGGATGTGTTTTGGCAACAGCTAATGGCATTTTTCTGCTTCTATGATATGCTTGCTTGCTAGCAACTTCAAAACCACAACATGATTTTAGCCTTTATAAGCACACCTTGAAAACCTCTGGGGGCTGCTCTCTGAATCTTCCTTCTTGGAAGTTTCTGAGGCAGTCACCGGCCGGCTAATAAAGACTCCAAATTGGCTTGCAGTTTTGAATTATGTGGTCTCTCTTTCGGTGAGCCCCACAACACAGTGAGTCCATAGATATTCCACAAACCCCCTGTAATAATACCTGACATCTGTGCCAGTTTGAAACTATTATGTACTCCCAGAAAAGCCAGGTTTTAATCCTGATCTAATCTTGTGGGGCCAAATCTATTGTTTAGGGTAGGAAACTTTGATTGGATTGTTTCTATGGAAACGTGACACATCCAGTTGTGGGTGTGGCCTTTTAATTAGATGGCGATGTGACTCCACCTATTCCAGGTGGGTCTTGATTAGTTTTACTTGAGTCCTTTAAAAAGGGAAACATTGTGGAGAAAGCTCAGATGCAGATGCTTGGAGAATAGTTGCTACAGAGACCTTGGAGATGCTTGGAGTGCCAACAGAGAGAGCAGATGCCTAGACATTTGGAGTCCAGCAAACATTGTCAGGTCCTTCCCATGAGATGCTAAGCAAACCAGAACACAGAGTTGTCTCCCAGAGGAGCTAAGTAAATTCCCACAGATGCTCAGAGAAGAAACCACTGCCATGAGAAGATGGAAGCAATGGAACCAGGAACAAGAACCAGCAGATGCCAGCCACATACCTTCCCATGTGCCAGACATCAGCCTTTCCTTGGAGTTAAGGTATCTTTCTCTGGATGCCTTAGACTGGACATTTCTATGGTCTTAGAACTGTAAACTTGTAACTTAATAAATTCCCTTTATAAAAGCCATTCCATTTCTTGTATATTGCATTCCAGCAGCTTTAGCAAACCACAAAAACATCTATTTTCCAAGATTTTATTTCTAAAATTGAGCTGCTTTGTGCTAAATAATTTAGAAGGGCATGAAGGAGCACAGGATGTATTAAGAAACTGCCATTGCTGAGTGGGCCATGGTGGCTCAGCAGGCAGAATTCTTGCCTGCCATGCTGGAAACTGGGGTTCGTTTCCTGGTGCCTGCTCATGCAAAAAAAAAAAAACAAAGAAACTGCCATTGCTATAGCAACTGAAGACATAATTATTTTTAATCCTTATGTATATTTTATAGGAACTTTTGAAAGGAAGGAAGTAGTGCTCAAGAATCTAAGCAACAGACAAAAATCACATATGATTTGAAAGCTTTCTTTCTAACTGTGCTACTAATCCAATAAATACTCAACTATCATTTCTACATCAATTACTTATTCTAACCAACATGAGTAAAAAAGTCCTGGCCTAATTCATGGGTTTCTATGGGGAATTACTAATGGACTCCAATAGGAAGTGCTCTGCAAACTGAGATTTCTCAGAAAATGCTTCAAGGGAAAAATAAGTCTTATTCTCATGCAGTCAAAACTCATTAAGCTCTCAGATTTGATGGCCAAATCATTCTCTGTGCTATTTCAAGATATTCTCTTAGGGGAAAAAAAAAGATCTTATAGACCCTGAATCCCAAATGAAGAAAGGACACAGAGCTTGAAACTCTGATGTCTTTCTTTTCCCCTTACCCAATACCTTGAACCCTGCCCAGTTTATCAAAATTCAACAATAACATAATATTTTATTTCATCCATTAATGACAGAAATAATGGGAAAGTCTTCACAAATATACATCAAAGCTAAATGAAAGTGAGTCTTGAATTAATGTACCATGACTATAAACTCTGAACAAAACTGCATTGTCTTTTCTGGACTAGTCTATATATATTAGCCTATCCAGAACTAGTATTTATTATGAGATATTAGTGAATTTCATTCATCTGCTCAAAGGTGACTGAAGTCAGGCTATTATCAGAAATCTATTTACAAGCAACTGATAATACTGGGAACCCCAATGTTTATCTCTAATTTTTAACCAAATATGAAAACCTGGGATGGTACAGTCTTACAGAGCACCACTTAGGTCTGTGGGTGAAAAGACAGAAACTTGTTTTCCATAACTTGTGTACATTACACAAATTCTAATAGATACCATTCTCTGATATGCAAATGTGCAGTGATAAACCCAGAAATAGTCACTAAAAGTTACAAACCCTGAACAAATCAATTTTTTCTACTGAAGTAGCTATGTAAAACCTGTATCAGTTGGGAGGGGGTAGCAGTGCCAAGATGTGCACTAATCAAATCTAGAACCAAGATATTAGAATTCAGTAAATACAAAAACTCTTAAGCTTTCATGGCATGAATGCCACTTTCTCCCACTGTGGGGTGCATGCTCTTTGCTCTCCCAACACTTGAAGCTCTCCCAACATAAGCTCTGGACCTTTCTTTAATGAGGGCTCACCTACAAGATCAGATAAACACTAATGGCCTAAGCAGCCTTGGTGAGAGACAGAGAACATTTATACATACAAGACAAGGAATAGACCATTGCAGACACCCAGTTAGAGGTTATTCTACCCTACGAAATGTGTGAGTGGTGTGTGTATTATAAAATAGATTTGTTTTGATAAATTATGTAGTTTTAGGTTGGATACTTTTTCTTTTGTTGAATAATTATATAACATTTTGAAAAGGTCATTTCCACTTTTACTGAAAGACAATGGAGAAAAAATAAGGTTGTTTACTACAGTCTTAAGAATTCCTCACCCCCTTCAATAGATTGACAAAGGCATGCAACAATGTGAATGAACCTGTGGGACATCATGTGATGCAAAATAAGCCAGAAACAAAACAGTAATTATTGTATGGCCTCATTTAGAAAATACATACAAGAAAATTGGGGCCTAGATTGTAAACTCTTTAACAGTCACATTTACTCTGGAGCTGTAATTGTTATTTCTGGATTTTGAGGAGCTGTGCTATATATGTATTTCTGTGGAACTTTGGGTACCTGTGTGATACCTAAGACTCAGAGTAGGAGTTCAGCTGTTCTAAAGTAAGCAGAGCACATACAACAACTGTTAAAGAAATTGAAAAAGAGATCAGGCTTCAACTAGAGATTAGAATGTAGCTGATTGAATCAGGACTAAGGTAAATCAGAATACAGGAGTAAGGAGGATATTGTCTGCATTTTAGAACTTAACCTACTGTATGAGATCGAAGGAAGAGAGGTTTATTTTGTCCAAAACCTAAAGTTTCTGTATCACATAATTTAGCTCAGTCTGTCTGGATAGATCATTTAAACAACCCAAACACATGGAGTCCAGAATGGGAATGAGGGCTTATAATTCTGAATAGTTTAATGTAATGGCCAGACACATCCCAGAGTATATTGTGCAGATAATTAAAAAGCATTGTGAAAGTCTCTTGAGGGATGGAAGAAAAAAATAAGAAACTATTAAATTTTACCACCATGGAAACCTCTGATTCTGTCTCAAACATCAGGGATACCCAAGTCAACAGCCCAAGCCCTTGATCCTGAGGTTTATTCTTGTGAAGCTTATTTATGTGGCTGAGAAGCTTAGCTTACCTACAGTTATGCCTAAGAGTTACTACCAGAAAACCTCTTTTATTGCTCAGATGTGGCCTCTCTCTCTCTCTCAGAGCCCAACTGTACAAGTGAAATTGTTACCCTCCCCACTACATGGGGTATGACATCCAGGGGTGAAAGTCTCTCCAGCAAGGTGGGATATAACTCCCAGGGATAAGCCTGATCCTAGCACTGCGTGATCAACAAAGCCTTTCTGACCAAAAGGGGAAAAAGAATTGTAACAAATAAGGTATCAGTGGCTGAAAGTTCAAAAAGAGTTGAGAGGCTACTCTGGAGATTCCTCTTATGCAAGCTTCAACTAGATATTGCTATTTATTGTGGTTTGCCAAATCCCAACCAAAACCATTCCTACTAACCCTATAGAACACCTAGGGCTTTATCTGAGATTCTACAAAGGCTCTATGCACTATGATCACTTTTCAGAAACCTATAACCTCTAGACAGGTTCCTAGGCCAGGTAAGTCCTGACCCAGAGGGGCCAGCCTCTCCAGGACATCAACTAGTTCTATCTCCATCCCATATTATGAAAAAGTTAGAATAGTGCAAATACCCCTAAAGATTAGGGGAAAGATCAAGGGAGAAGGTGGAGGTATAACAGAGAAGATAAGATTTAACAAGTGAGTATGACAGCTGAAACATTACATTGATATTTCTTTTAGTCTCCAGTGTCTTAGAGCAGCTAGAAGGAAAAACCTAAAATTGTGGAACTGTAACCCAAACCAAACTCTGAAATCTGTTCTATAACTAATTGTTGCGGTGTGCTTTGAAATTTGTTACTTTTTTGTATATGCTATTTTTCAAGTTAAAAAAGAGTACCAAGGACAGATATATATGATTGTTCACCATAACCTGACCAGCAATTTAATGGTGCTATATACTGGGTTTTCTAGGTATTTTATGTCCTTTCATGCTCTAGTAAATGGCCTAATTCATGAGACAAAGCCAATGATGTTCCTTTAAGGGAAATCTCTTAGTCCATATTTAAACTGCACACCAAAGTCCAAAGCAAAAAGTGTATCTTTAGTTCTACAGTAGTCCACAGCCAAACTAGAACTTTTCCAACCTTATCTCAACTCTAAACAGTGAGGTCCTATGACAATCAAAGTTTCCTTTTACTGGAAGTCCCTTTTACTCAATATCAACATAATCAAATATCTTGGTCATATGCAGCCTCTTCTACAGGATCCTGTCTGTGCTCCTAGTCTTTTTTCCCTTCTCTTAAAACTTCAATCCCACTGCCAATTTAGCAGTAGTAATTTCTCCTTCCTCTGTACTACTTTGTTAATCTATGCCTGTCTTACAGCATTTGCCACTTCATAATCTGACTAAATACTTTTATATAACTATTTCACCTCTTCTATGCTCTTCTCTTTGTCAGGTAGAGACCATGTAAAGTATGTGACTAATACATATTTAGGACAGATCTTACAGAATAGACTTTTATGCATTTTAATCTAGATTTTCAGAATCCAACTTTATTAATAGAAAGAATGAATCTTCCATGATAAGATTTTAGGAAAAGTGCAATGCACCCATCTTATTTTCAACATACATCACAGACTGTGGACTACTTGTCAAGTTTTACAAAGACGTTTTGTTCCTAATCAGTCATACCTTGGTCAACCTCATAGTCTACCTTCTGTGTTAACTTGTTCACTCCGTGCTCTGAAAATCACAATTGTTTTCCTTAAATTATTTTATCACAGCTTTGTTAAAATTAGACTCAGCATTTTGAGTGCCAGCTTCTGAAGTTCTTACACAACCCATAATTTTGAAAACATAAAGCAGTAGTATTCTTAAGGGGCTTGTGGCTCAGAGACTCACTGAGTGTCTGATAACTAAGGGCCTTGCCTTCCCGAAAATAAATGCACATATTCTCAAAATTTTGCCTAAACAATACAATAAGGAGATTTACAAAGGCTCTAGAGCAAGCTCATCCATGCACCCAAGGTTACAAATCCTTCATCAAAGTTATTGGGTAAGTTGAATGAGCCTTCAGTTATAAGTGAGTACTCTCATAGAACCTGATGGATTTTGTCTCTGAAACACTACATTGTCAGACTCAGGCATGGAAAAAAATGAGGTCCCCAAGGTCTTAAAATTTCTTTGGCTTTATTTTTTTCAGGACAGAGAGTACAAATAAGACAGGTCCCAAACCCCTTATTCTTGGAAACTATTACTATTAAAAGTAATGAAATATAAAAATTACAGGGACTTTTCAAATAATCAATTTAAACAGGAGACATTTTAGTGAAACCTGGTTAGAAGACACAACTAACATTTATCGAGGGTCTACTACGTACAGTCTCTTGCCATTCATTGTGTAATTGAATTCTTATAAGGTATCAATTCAGTTTTACAAAAGAGAAAACTGAAGCTCAGAAAAAAGAGAGAACTTGCCCCAGGTACCTATATAATAAGTGGCAGATTCAGAGACAGGAAACAAACACAGGATTTTCCATTCACATTCTTCTCTTGAATCATGAGTTGAACAATCTTTTATTCTTAATTTCAAGGCCATTTTTTCCCATTTTTATCAACATGATTAAATTTTAACAACATAACAATTTGCAAATTGTTAGGTTTCAGAAAAAAAATTCTAAGAGCAAAAGGAACTCTTGACGAAGAGCCCCACTCTGTCCCCCTACTCTGTGTCCTAGGCAGGTCCAAGGATCCAGATATAAAACTGTTACAAGCTTCCCATCCAATCAGGAAACAACCCACCACCTAGTGGGCACCCTCCCCTCCTGGCATCACTGTCCCTTTAAAACACAGCTCCCAGAACAAGGAGTCAGAGTCATTTTCTTTTTTTCCTGCTAGCTCCCCAGGCAAAAGCCAATTTCAGGCTCCTACTTGCTTTTTCCTTTTTGCTCTCCTACCGGCTTCTTCCCTGCTTTATTCCTTCAAAAAATCCGTTAATCTTTAACTCACCGTTTTGTGTGGAATCCTTAATGACTCCGTGCACAACACAAATATTTTTCCATAAACCATAAAGTTCTTATTGCTTATAGAAGTAAAGCAAGAGCCATAGGGAAAATGGCCAAATAGAGTAGCCTCGAGTTCAGCCCTGCACCATGGAAAAGTTAGAGAAGGGACTGGAGAGCAACTGAGACAGTGATTCAAGAGTTCAACTGACCTAGGAGAGCCTTTACTCCACATAGGGTGGCCCTGGTCGCAGAGTGCGAGGAATTGAGAAGCAGAAAGCTGGACCCTGATGCAGAGGTGTGGAACCTGTGGTAGTACATGGACTGGGAGCCAGGGACTAGGCAGTTAGCCACATTCCTTGAATGCACTACCCTCACCAGTGCAGCACAATGTCCTGCAATTCACCCACACCACACACCCCATGCACCCAAACCCTGTCACCCACTCCAATTCCCCACACTCCAAGCACTCCCACCCCACCAGCCCCCAGCGCACATATCCGCCCCACACCCTCACATGAAGTGCAGCCCAACCCACCTCTCTTGCACCCCTCCTAAGCAGTACCTTCCCTTCTCTGTTCCCTGCAGTATGCTGCCAGAGCATAAAAGGCTAAGGGTACTAACCTCCATACCCAGGCTACCCCTGCCCACTGCCTACGGTGTTGCACAGCTTCACCCAGTACCCACTCCCCTGAGCTCTGTGCATCAGTTTATGGCACTCCTAAACCCACGCATATGCATGTGTCCCCAGTCATGTTCTTCAGCTCTGGGAACTTCACTTTATGGCACTCCTAGACCCGTGTATATGGCACGGGCCCCCAATCACATCCTTCAGATCTGGGAATGTCAGTTTATGGCACTACTAGACCCATTATATGCACAGACCTTAGTCATGCTTCCCAGCTCTGAGAAAGTATTGACCTGCTCAGACAGGTCACATCCGCCCCCAACAAATGAATGCATAACACCAACATGCTGCCACAGCTCTATGCATGCACACAAAGGGCCCTGTACGAGACCAGCACACTACCAGGGTTATGCACCCCCAGACCTGTGCACCTGGACAGCTACATCCTCCCTGGACACTGGGCTCCCAGGTTCATAAGCACCAGTGTAACATCCCCAACCTGCACCTAAACCTGTGTTGCAATGAATCAGCACACTGTTGTGCCACACCCCGTACCCTGCTGCCTGAGGCACATCCATCCCACAAACACAAGGCCTTAGACTACTGAAAAAAACATCAACTTCCAAAGTAAATCAATCAAGATATTTACATGCAATGAAAACAACAGAAGATCACTAAGCATATCATAATGCAGACAGATATAGCACTAACAACCAAATTAAAATACCGAGGAGACACAGATGTTGGAACAACTAATCAAAGATGTTCATATAACTCTACTTAATAAAATAAGTGGAATGGCTAATGACATGAAGATCAAGAAGATAGTAAAAGAGCATAAAGAGGAATTTGAAAGAATAAACAGAAAAATAGCAGATATCACAGAGATTAAAGACTCTTCTGACCAAATAAAAAACACAGTAGAGGCACACAACACCAGATTTGAAGAAACAGAAGAAAAAATAAGTGATAGAGAGGACATGATAACTGATTTCGAACACTGAAACCAGCAAATGGCAAAAAAAAAAAAAAAAAAAAAAGAAAAAATTTGAATTGGATCACAGGGAAATGACAGAGAACACAAAACATGCAAATATAAGAATCACTGGTGTCCCAGAAGGAAAAGAGAGGAATAAAGGGCTAGGAAGAGTAGTTGAGGATATACTAGGGTAAATCTTCCCAACCCTTATAAAGGACATAAACATACAAGTCAAAGAATCCCAGAAAACTGCAAACAGAATAAATTCAAATAGGCCTTCCCCAACACACATACTAATTAGTCTGTCAAATGTTGAAGAGAAGCAGAAAATTCTTACAGTAGCAAGAGAAAAACAATCTACTACACATAAACGAAACCACATAAGACTGAGTTAAGACTACTCAACTAACACCATAGAGGCGAGAAGGCAGTGGTATGATAAATTTAAGATCCTGAAAGAGAAAGACTTCCAGCCAAGAACTCTGTACTCAGCCAAACTGTCCTTCAAAACTCAGGGAGAGATTAAAGTTTTCACAGACAAAGAAGTCCTGAAAGAATTTCTCAACAAGAGACCAGCCCTACAAGAAATAATAAATGGAGTTCTGGCAGCTGAAAACAAAATGCAGGAGAGGGAGGTTTGGAGAAAGGCAAAGAATTAAAGAATACCAGTAAGGGTAACTTAAAGGATAAAAAGAGAAGGAGGGAAAAGAATATATAGATCTGACAAAAAATAAAAAAGATAAGATGGTGGATTCAAGAAACACCTTTCAGTAATAACTTTGAATGTTAACAAACTAAGTTTACCAATTAAAAGATACAGATGGGCAGAATGGATTGAGAAACATAATCCAGCTTATGCTGCTTACAAGAGACTCACCATAGACACAAGAATACAAATAGATTGAAAGTGAAATGTAGGAAAAAGATTTTCAAAGCAAGTTGTAAACAAAAGAAAGCAGGAGTAGCTATACTAATATTGGGCAAAATAGACTTTAAATGTAAAGATATCATAAGAGACAAAGGACACTATCAATTCACCAAGAAGATATAAGAATCATAAATGTTTATGCTCGCAATCAAGGAGCTCCAAAATATATGAGATAGACATTGGGAAAACTGAAGGAAGTGATAGATGTTTCAACAATAATAGTAGGAGACTTCAATACACCATTCTTCTCTAAAAATAGAACGAGACAGAAGATCAAGGAAATAGAGAAGTTAAATAACTTGATAAATGTATTAGACCTAACAGACATATATAGGTCATTGCACCCCAAAATACAAGGATATACATTCTTCTCTGGTACTCATGAATCATTTTCCAGAATACATCATAGGCTGGGGGCACAAAATAGGTCTTTATAAATTTAAAAACACTGAAATTATTCAAAGCACTTTTTTTGATCACAATGGAACGAAGCTGGATCTCAGTAACCACCAAAGAACAAGAACATTCACAAATACATGGAGATTAATAATGCACTCTTAAACAACCAGTGGGTTAAAGAAAAAATTCTAGAGAAATAAGTAGCTAACTGGAGATGAATGAAACTGAGAAAACAACTTATCAGAACTTATGGGATGTGGCAAAGGCAGTGCTGAGAGGGAAATTTACTGCCCTAAATGCCTATATTAAAAAACAAGAAAGAGCAAAAATTGAGGACTTAACTGCTAACCTGGAGGAACTTCAGAAACAACAGCAAACTAACCCCAAAGCAAAAAAAAGAAGAGAAATAACAAAGATTAAAGCCGAGGTAAATGAATAGGAGAACAAAGGAACAATAGAAAGAATCAATAAAACCGA
This sequence comes from Tamandua tetradactyla, assembly GCF_023851605.1. Classification (NCBI taxonomy): domain Eukaryota; kingdom Metazoa; phylum Chordata; class Mammalia; order Pilosa; family Myrmecophagidae; genus Tamandua; species Tamandua tetradactyla. The sequence continues at coordinate 98,254,302 of NC_135333.1, forward strand.
AAAGTTGGTTCTTTAGAAAATCAATAAAATCGATGGGCCACTAGTAGGACTGACAAAGAAAAAAAGAGAGAGGATGCAAATAAACAAAATCAGAAAAGAAAAGGGATTCTTTACCACAGACCTTGAAGAGATAAAAGAAATCGTAAGAGGATCCTATATGCCAACAAACTAGACAACTTAGATGAAATGAACAAACTCCTGGAAACACACAAACAACCTACACTGACTCAGAAAGAAATAGAAGATCTCAATAAACCAATCACAGTTTAAAGGGATTCAACTGGTCATCAAAAATCTTTCTACAAAGAAAAGCCCAGGGCCAGATGGCTTCACAAGGGAATTTTATCAAATATTCCAAAAAGAATTAACACCAATCCTGCTCAAACTTTTCCAAAAAATTGAGGAAAAAGGAACACTACCTAACTCATTTTACACAGCTAATATCATTTTAATACTAGAACCAGGTAAAAATGATATAAGAAAGGAAAACTACAGGCCAATCTCTGTTGATGAACATTGATGCAAAAATTCTCAACAAAATATTAACAAATCAAATCCAGCAACATATTAAAAGAATTATACACCATGACCAAATGGGGTTTATACCAGGAATACAAGGATAGTTCAACACAAGAAAATTAATTAATGTAATATAGCACATTAACAAATTGAAAAGAAAAAATCACATGATCATCTCGATTGATACTGAAAAAACATTTGACAAAATATAACATGCATTCCTGATAAAAACATTCCAAAAGATAGGAATCAAAGGCAACAACCACGATATGATAAAGGGAATATATGAAAAACCAATAGCCAGCATCATACTCAATGTAGAGAGACTGAAAGCTCTCCCCCTAAGGTCAGGAATGAGACAAGGATGCCCACTGTCACCACTGTTTTCAACACTGTGCAAGAACTTTTAGCTAGAACAATTAGGCAGGACAAAGAAATAAAAGGCATTCAAATTGGAAAGGAAGATGTAAAACTTTCATTATTTGCAGATGACATGATACTATACTTGGAAGATCCTGAGAAATCTACAGCAAAGTTACTTGAGTTACTTGAACAAATTCAGCAAGTTGGCAGAATGTAAAACTGATGTACAAAAATCAGTAACATTTCTATACACAAGTAATGACCTAGCCAAGGAGGCAGTTAAGGAAAAAATTCCATTTAATATAGCAACTAAAAGAATCGAGTACTTAGGAATGAACTTAACTAGGGACATAAAGGACTTGTACATAGAAAACTACCTAACATTACTACAAGAAATCAAAGGAGATCTTAACTGGTGGAAAGACATTTCCTGCTCATGGATAGGAAGGCTAAATATAGTTAAGAGGTCAATTCTCCCCAAATGGATCTACAGATTCAACACAGTAAAGTCAAAATTTCAACAACCTAATTTGAAGACTTAGAAAAGCTATTTACCAAATTCATCTGGAAGGGAAAGAGACCCTGAATAACTAAAGACATCCTGGAAAAGAAGAACAGCATCTTTCTTTTCTGAAGTGGGAAGATTAATACTCCCTGACTTTAAAACCTATTATAAAGTCACAGTGATCAAAACAGTATGGTACAGGCACAAAGGTAGAAGCATTGATCAATGGAATTGAATCTAGACTGCAGAAGTAGACAACCAAATTCATGGTCAACTGATTTTTGACAATGCCCCCAAATCCTCTGAACCGGGACAAAACAGTCTTTCCTACAACTGGGCATGGAAGAACTAGATATCAATAGCCAAAAGAATCAAAGAGGACCCCTATCTTACACCCTACACAAAAATTAACTCAAAATGGATCAAACACCTAAATATAAGAACTAGCACCAAAAGCTTCTAAAAGAAGAGGAGGGAAACATCTTTAAGACCCAGTAATAGGAGGTAGCTTCCTAAACTTTACGCCCAAAGCACAAGCAACAAAAGAAAAAATATACGAGTGGAACACCTCAAAATCAAATGCTTCTGCACTCAAATGACTTTGTCAAAAATGTGAAGAGGCAGCCAACTCAAGGGGAGAAAATATTTAGAAATCACATATTGGACAAAGGCTTAATATCCTATATATAGAAAGAAATCATACAACTCAATAATAAAAGAACAAACAACCCAATTATAAAATGAGCTAAATATATGAATAGGCATTTTTCTGAAGAACAAATAGAAATGGCTCAAAAACACATGAAGAGATGCTCATTTTCATTGGCTATAAGGGAAATGCAGATCAAGACTACAATGAGCCTCACACCTATAAGAATGACTGCTATTAAACAGGAAGCTATAAATGTTGGAGACGATGTGGGGAAACTGGGACACTTATGCACTGCTGGTGGGAATGTATAATGCTGCAGCCACTATGGAAGACTATTTGGTGGTTTCTTAGAAAACTGAATATCAAGTTGCATAAAGATACAATCAGAGGTTTCTAACATAGAATATAGGGAACTTAGAGATACAAAGAAGCTAGAGATGGGTGAACAGTTAGCTAATGATGTCGAACTCCAACGTAAGGGAATAGAGAGAAGTAAAGGTGGTTCTCTAATGGGTCTTTAAGTAATATTACCATATTGAAGATGAACAAGATTCGAAGGGGTTGTATAGACCTATGTGTCTCACTGATTAACATTAGAAATATGAATTAGCACTTGCAAGTTTTACTTCAAAGATATGATTTGTGTACAAAGAGTGTCTAAGTCCAGGGTGCAGGGGGAAAACTGCTATTGTATGCTATGGGCTATGTTCAAAGGAAAAACATCAGCACTACCACAGCAACAGCAGAGGTAAATAATAGCGGGGAGGGACAAGAGTTCAGAGGAGGTTTAGATTTCCTATTTGGCAAGGATGTGTTTACTGGTTTTCTTTTTCTTGGGAAAAATGAAATTATCTAAAATTGAGAATGTTGACAGACTGTGGACTTTGGGCACTATACATGATCTGATGAATGCAAGTAGCTGAAGCACGTACTGAATAAGTAGTAGATTGGCGAACAATGGTGTATACTTATGAATGAAGGTTGTGCTGCTACAAAGGGGAACAAAGTCGTGAGGCATGCAATGATGTGAATGAACATGTGGGACATTTGTTGGGCAAAATAAGCCAGAAACAAAAGAACAATGGCATAGTCTCCTTTAGAAAATGCTTATAAGAAAACAGGGGCATAGATTGTAAGTTTTATAGCAGACACATTAAGTCTGGAGTGGTGATTGTCATTTCTGGATTTTGAGATGCTGTTTTATATATATATATATATATATATATATATATAACCTGATATTTAGAGATAAGAATGAAGCTAATCAGGTTGGGATAAATGTAATTCATATACAGGAGTAAGGAAGATAGTGTCTATATTTTAGAACCACACATACTCTTGAGACCAAAGGAAGAAAGGTTTAATTGGTCTAGAACTGAAATTTTCTGTAGCACATAATCTAACTCAACCTATCTGTATATCTTATTTGACAATTGAAACACAGGGAGCCCAGAATAAGAAAGAGGTCCTTTAATCTTGTATAGATTAAAGTAATACTTGAATACATCCTAGAGTATATTAAGCAGATAATCAAAAAGTATTGGCAAAGTCCCTTGAGGGTTGAGAGAAAGAATATGGAACTATTAAACCTTACTATCAGCAAATCTCCTGATATTGTGTCAAATTTTAGGGATACCCAAATCAATAGGCCATTCCCTCGATCCTGAGGCTTACTCTTTTGGAGCTTATGTAGGTAGCACAGAAGCTTAGACTACCTACAGGCATGCCTAAGAGTTACTTCTAGAGGACCTCTTTTTTTGCTCAGATGTGGCCTCACTCTTTCTAAGCCCAACTCTGAAAATGAAGTCATTGTCTGCCCCCCTACATAGGACATGACATCCAGGGGTGAAAGTCTCCCTGGTGGTGTGGAGGTGACTCCCAGGGATAAACTGGACCTGGCAATGTAGGATCAACAATTTCATCCTGACCAAAAGGGGGAAAATAAGTGTAACTAATAAAGTATCAGTGGGAGAGTGAGTTCAAATAAAGTCGAGAGGTTACTCCGGACGTTGCTCTTATGCAACTTTCAGTTAGACCTTGCTCCCTATCATAACCTCCAACCCCCAGCCAGGACCATTCCAGCCAATCCTAAAGAACACCCAGGGCAATATATAAGGTTCCACAAGGGTTTCATGCACTAGAGTAACCTTCCAGAAACCTAAAACCTCCAGATGGGTCCCTCCAGATAAGTCCTAAAACCTAGAGGACCCAACCTCTCCAGAACATCAGATAGTTCCATCTCCCTACCCCATATTATTGACAGATCCCTCCAATATGAAAAAGTTACAATGGCCATAGCACAAATACCCCTAAAGAGAGAGATGGAAAGATCAAAGGTGATGGTGGAGTTAGACAGTGAAGATAGGATTTAACAAATGAATATGAATGCTGAATCATTAAATTGATACTGCTTTTAGTCTCCAGTATCTTAGAGCAGCTAGAAGTAAAAACCGAAAATTGTGTAATTGTAACCCATGTTAAACTCTGAAATATGTTCTACAACTAATGGTGGTGCTGTGCTTTGAAATTTATTGCTTTTTTTTATATATGTTATTTTTCACAAAAATAAAGAAGGAAAAACAGTCAATTGTGATGATAAAAAATATTTAAGCCTTCTAGCCTCCTATATTCTGGAGCAGCTAGAAGGAAAAATCTTACAGGATCGTATATTAGCCCATAACAGACTTTAGGATCTGTTCTGTAACTATGTGCTGAAGAGGGTTTTGAACACTATTGCTTTTTTTATTTCTTTGCTTTGTATATATATTATACTATACAATAAAAATTTTAAAAATTAAAGCAAGGAAGGAAATCTACAAATGCAGATATCAGTTACTTGAACTCTAAATATTAAACAGAATCTTAAATACCATCTGATTAGCTATTAAAACTGTGTGCATTCTCGATATATTGAGGTTATCTCTTTTATTTTATCTAATTGCTCCCCATTAAAAAAGCTCTGCCAGATCTGCAATAGATGAATGGATAGTCAAACATTTTTCAAGAGCAACAGATCAATATCAGTCCACGAATATTCAAATCATGATCATAAGTATCTTATTTTATCAACACCCTTTTTAGTGTTAAATTCTCCTTTAAATTATTCATTCTTTTAAGTTTCTATATCTTAGATGGAATTTCTATGATTTGCACACTCTACTGCTAATACATTATACAATTGTGAAGAGTTAATTTAAACAAAATGTAGAACTCCAAAACAGATTACTACTTAAATAACAAGAGGCATGCAATTTAAATGATGTTCCAGTGTTGCCTCTGTGACCTAAGACCTAATTAGACTTATGTCACTGGTTCCTCAAGGACAAGCCCAGACAAAGCACCCCAGCATGAGAGCCACACTGAAGGCTTCATGTATTCAAAGTTGCCAGTCATCTCCAAGTTTCCAATTTCAATGTGAAAAAAAAAACAACCAAGGGCCACCACAAATATGAAGAGAGGCTCTATGAAAGGTAGAGAACAATTCAAGCATACTACAAAATGGCAGTATTTGTTTGTTCTCAGAAAAGCAACCTAAAAACTACATTTGCTTTTCCACAATTGCTATAGTTAAATTTTAATCTGATGTAAAACAAATAGAGTTTGAAGAACATAGATGAAAATGAAATATAAATATATACATGAAAAATTACAGTGAGGAAAATATAAAAAACATTAATTCATTAGTGATCTCAATGACCTATAAGTAAATTACAACAGCTATTAATGATAAAAATGTTATATTTATACTACCTAACTTTGCAACTTTACTTTTCAGGTTTTTCATGTTTCCCATGATTAATACAACTTCTTTTTTGCTTTGTTATATATGTATCATATATGTTATTATTAAAAAAAAGAAGTAAAACTGGAACTATATTCTTGATGTACACACCTATGTAGCAGGAAAAATGAGAGGATAGTATGTGTGGTAGTTCTAAGCTGTTATGTACCCAAGAAAAGGCCATGTTCTTTTCTTTTCTTTTTTTTTTTTTTTTGCATGGGCAGGCATCAGGAATTGGACCCAGGTCACCAGCATGAGGATTTTGCCACTGAGCCACTGTCGCACCCCCAAGGTCATCTTTTAATCCATTCCTGTGGACATAGACCTATTGTGAGTGGAACATTTTAATTTACGTTATTTCAACTGAGATGTGACCTGCCTCATTCAGGGTGGGTCTTGATCCTCTTGCTGGAGTCTTTATAATAGGATAAAACATGTACACATGCTGAGGTGATTTTCAGAGAACACCCAGAGAAGGTGAGAGAGGAAGTAATTGAAACTAGAAACTGAAAGCAATTATAACTGGGAGAGAAAGACCAGCAGATGCTAGCCATGTGCTATTCCACATGACAGAGGTGTCCCAGATGCCAGCAGCCTGTCTTCAGAGTCCAGATATCATTCTGTTGATGCCTTGAGTTGGACATTTTCATGGCCTAAGAACTGTAAATGGTAAGTTAACAAATCCCCATTGTAAAAGCCAACCAATCTCTGGTATATTGCATTTGCGCAGGTTTAGCAAACCCAAACTAAACAGGATGTTATTGCAGGCAGAAGAATTTAATGAAGATAGGTTAATATCTTCTAACTTTTTTTTCTAAAAAGAAATTGCTTGGAATAGCTGCTGTCTAAATTTTACACCATTCTGTAGGAAGGGCTATTAGCCATAGCCTGAACTCTTACATCTCTCCTCAAAAAAGAAACTGCCATGTCAGCATTACCAATCACCCTTTTAAGAAGTAAAGGTCTTCTTTTCAAGTCTTTAAAAACAGGGATGATCCCTCTCTGAGTCTTCTCTAGTTGTGAAATTGGTTGAAAAGTCTAAAAGTCAAAGATCTCCTGAGAACAATATTAAAAATCAATGTGGTATATGAAAAAGAGAAAAAATAGATTATATTTTAAATTCATTTTTACCTATGTTCTAATAGATACTCAAAATACAAAGATGAAGCATGCTACATTTACAGGGCATAGCCTTGGCAGAAGCATGAATAATTTTACCTTCACAGTTGGCACACAGTATCCAATTTTATAAAATGACATTGCTGTTTCCCTATATGCAAAATATTAAATCCTTAATTTAGTTTGCTAAACTATATAGAAGTCAGATTTCAAAAATCTCTCTAGGATTATGAAATAACAAGGAGAAAATTAATATATCTCATGCCACATGAGATGCCTGCATTTTTATGAAATTGTTCATTTGTCTTTTAGGTAAAAGACCATTTAAACAAGAGAGAGTACAAGAGTAGGATGATTATACTTTATAGATCTCAAGTGCAGTGAATGGCATGGTCTCATTTAATCCTTCTATAACCATGTGAGATAATACAGTTTCCACTTTATAGTGGAAGAGTCAAGGTTTAGAAAATGTTAGAGACATGTTGAAGTTGTGTAAAAAATGAATAATATGTTGGAAATACACATATAAATTGTCCAAGAGGAGGGAAGCAGAAAAAAAAAGAATAAAATCCACACGAAATTTCCATCTTTTGATGATATAGTTACTTCCAATAAGATGTAAGAAGATTCTCATTTCATCTCATGAAAACTTAGCATGCAGATACATCTTTCAAAATGTTAGAATTTGGGGGGTAAATAAGGGATAAAAATTTAAAAATAAATATTCCTGTTTTTGAGATACAACTGTCGACTTTATCCAGATCAACAGAAATAATTCAATAAGAATGAATTAAATATATGGTATGGATTCCTGCCCTCAAGTTGTTTAGAGTAAAGATTTGTGTAAAGATTTCTATTACACAAATAGCAAATTCTAGGATAAATTGATGATAATATATCAAAATGTCTGGAACAAATTGGAAGTGCCTCGGGGAATAAGAAAAGTAAGAGGTCTCACTTGGGCTGGAAAAAGCTGAGAAATTCCTAGAAGAACTAGGAAGGGTAATTTTAGGTAGGTGGATGGGAAACAAACAGAAATACGTACCAAGGGGAATAGGAAGAAAAGAGCAAGATACATGCCAAAAGGCAGGCTTGACCACAGTAGATAATATATACTGGAAATTAATAGAAGGTAAATTTGGGTTAGTGGCATGGGAGCTTAGGTTTGAACTATTAAGGAAAGAGCTTCTTAAAAATACTAACAACTGAGCATATGTAACATGCATAGGGCCAGCTCTCTGATCACTGCATCACTCTTCCGTTGCAAAGGAACCCTGCCAGCAAGGCTAACACTTAAAATAATGGTAGATCAGCTTTTGATATTTGCTTAATAAAACCAATGTTGGTTTTATTTTTTCTGACCTTAATCTTCATATTTTCTTTTAAATAAATAAAAGATCATTTCTCACATCTTAGTTCTAAATATCCATTTTAGACTTGCTTTGGAAAAACTCTTAGAAATGTGATAATTGTTACTAATCAGGTATACCTGGAAACAGCACAGGTTAAATGACATTTTCTTACTCAGGTATTAAGTCAGTTGTACCCTTTCCCTTTTGATCTGCTCAATAGTTAGCACTCTTATGGGCTAAGACATTTAATTAAAGCAAAAATTTAATGGATACCAGGTTAGCCAGGAAAAAATAATTACATTATGAATATTAACCTTGATCGAGCTTCATTAAACAGAAATTAAACAAGCAATAAAGAAAGTTGAGAACTTGCCTCTACTACCTACTTGATCCTAATCATATCATGCTCTCCTTACTTTATATCAAATTAAAACTTTCATATTCAAATGTCTTTTCATTTGGTGAATGCCTACCGTGCCCCTGATCCTATTATACCTATTTAGAAACCTTCTTTCATGTAATCATCCCAACAACTCTACACAATAAAAATTTTAACTCAATTTAACAGATAAGCTGAAGCACAGGGAATTTATGGAACTTTCCAAAGATCTCTTAGCTAATGAGAGGCTGAATAAGGTGTTCTCATTTCAAATCCATTACTCTCTACTTCACATTATGCTTCTATTACATGAGATTTCAAATTTATTACCAATCTGCTTCAACCAACTTCTTTTTTAAAAAAAATATTTTTATTGAGGAATCTTCACACACATACAGTCCATCCACAGTATACAATCAGTGATTCATGATATCATCACATAGTTGTGTATTCACCACCATGATCATTTTCAGAACATTTGCATCACTCCAGAAAAAGATATTTTTAAAAAAAAGCATACATCCCATACCCTTACTGCTCCCTCTCAGTGACCACTAGTATTTCAACCTACCCAATTTATTTTATCCTGTATCCCCCTATTACTTATTTACTTCTTTTCCTTACTTTCTAACTCATTTGTCCATACCATGGATAAAAGAGTATCAGACACAAGGCTTTCACAATCACATGGTCACATTGTAAAAGCTGTATCATTATACAATCAACTTCAAGAATCAAGGCTTCTGGAACACAATTCAACAGTTTCAGGTACTTCCCTCTAGCCACTCCAATACACCATAACCTAAAAAAGGATATCTATATAATGCATGAGAATATCCAGGATAAACTCTTGACTCTGTTTGAAATTTCTCAGCCACTGGAACTTTATTTTGTCTCATTTCTCTCCTCCCCCTTTTGGTTAGGAAGGCCTTTTCAATCCTATGATGCCAGGTCCTGGCTTATCCTAGGAGTCCTATCCCATGTTGCCAGAGAGGTTTACACCCCTGGGAGTCATGTCCCACATAGCGAGAGAGGACAGTAAGTTCACCTGCTGAGTTGGTTAAAGAGAGAGGCCATATGTGAGCAACAAAAGAGGTTCTTTGGGGTTGACTCTTAGGCATATTTATAAGTAGGCTTAGCTACTCCTTTGCTGGAATAAGTTTCATAGACTCAAATCCCAAGCTCGAGGGCTCAGCCTACTGAATTGGTTGTTCCCACTGCTTGTGAGGATATCAGGAGTTCTCCAGATTGAGAAGTTTAATATTTCCTCTTTTCTCCCCAGTCCATCAAGGGGTCTTTGCAAATACTCAAGTAACTTTTCAATCTTAATTTTCAAAATGGAATCACATTCCTAAATTATTAACCTGTCCTTTCTGGAGAAGTTGAGGTAAAAATTACCTTCCAAATAATCCTTCAATATATTTAGAAAAATTCTTATATTCAAACTTCTGTGGGCCAGAGCCATGAATAAACAGTAAATAAGGAGCTAAGGACGACTGAAAACAATAGCACATTAACTGTTCAGCAAAGTCATTCTCTGGTTTTCATTGACTGAGGTATGTTTTACTCTCATAATTCTGAATTCATTGATTAGAAATGAAGCATTTTCTTATTAACCAATATGCAAGGACTTGGATACTGGCTAATTCTCCTCACTAAACCAATCACCAAATTGCTTATCCAAGGTCATTCAATGGGGTGGACTTAATAAAGAGGTTAAAGAAGTCACTTATGGGAACCAGAAATAATTTGGTTTTCACCCATTAACAAATTTATTTTCAGGTTGACACTTCTCAACATAGTTGTTTATTTTGGGGGGGGAGGGATTTTTCCCTTCATTTGATCTGATAATCTATAAAATTTTATTATATTTCTCAGTTTGTGTTTAGACTTCAAAAAGTCTAAATTTAAGAGCTGGAAGCCAATTTAGTCACATTTCATTGATTAACATTTACACGGTAATTAAGTAGACCAGACTTTGTCTGGAAAAGAAGTATCCAAATGAGCAAAATTCTTGCATTTCTTAGCTTTCTTAAGGCTTGACACAGGGAGTAACAAAAAATGTAAGTAGATTGCATGAAGTAGTTGGAAGGGTGTTAGAGTGTACTGGAGACCTGCACTCTGGTTCTGGCTCTGCCTTCCAAGGACCAGTTGTGTGACTTTAAGAAAGCCATGAACTCTCTCCAGAACTCAATTGTTTCTTGCAATCAAAAGTAGGAGAAGGGGATTCTCACTAAATTTCTCTCTCCATCCTTTATGATTGGTTACAGTGAGTCTTCTGTCAGTCATCTGTAGACCTTGAAAAAACAAAGCCTTTTAATTCAAAGTTCAAAAGCTGTGTAAATGGTTTTCATTTTTGCAGCCTGATAAACCTTAGGGAGGATTAAAGGTGTGGATTCACTCTGAAGTTTCCTTTGAAATTCAAGGACTCCTAATGAGACACATACCTTATGATTTAGGATGTGATATTTGCCTAATTTTTTTTCTTAGTAAGAAATGTAGGAGGGAGCTATAAAAATCTGAGTGAGAGAAATGTTCTAAAATTAGCTTCAGTAGTGGTACTGGTTAGTCACAGGAAACCTAAATTACATAGCAGTTAGAAGCAACACTCTACACATTTGTTGAAACTGGACAGAGCAGATGACAAGGCCAATTGCTTTCTTGCTTATAATGTAAATAATACCTTCATGTTCAAAGTGCATGAGGCAAATTAAAAGAACAGAATTTGAGTAAAAGACAGAAAACTAGTTGTAAATTCCCTTGAATCAGAAAACCGATGTCTATGAGGAAAAAAAAATATATATATATATATATATTTATCATGGTCAAGTAAAAGAAACCAGGGATGTCCAAGTAAAATATGATATAAGCAAAAAACTTAACTCTTACCAATATCATATTGCTGCTATTAAATATTTCCCTGCATTGCTAAGCTAATGAAATCAACTAGTCAATGATAAAAGAAATTGGGATTAAAGAGAATCAATTTCTACAGACATCTGCATTCAGCTACAGCTGAGATAACTACCAGTTCAGTCAGCTTAAATGGCAAGTGATAGTGCCTATATAAGAGAGAAGCCTTTCTGGCACAGGATTAACAAACCTTAGCCATCAGTTTTCTGAAAAAGATATAAAAATACTACCACTACTACTATCTCACATTCAATAGCAACTCAGAGCTTTACAGAGGACTTTTTATTTATTTTCTTGTGAGAAACTCTATGACTAGGAATTACTGGTATCATCATCCCACTTTGCATGTGAGAAACCTAAAGTTCAGAAAAGGTTAAGCATCTTAACCAAGTTCATACTATTAGTAAGATGGAGATGTGGCATTCCAACCCACACCTTCTGAGTTAAGGAAACTTTCTGCTTTAATTCCCAAAAATGATTTAGTTAGAATATGTTCTTTAAGATCAACTCATCTGAGCAGTTTGTTTTATGTTTTTTGCATGTACTTAGTAATTAACTATATGTTTTTGAAGGTTCAATCCTGTTGCTAAATTAAAAAAAAAAAGATTTAATAGCTACTGTTCCATCTTAAAATGTGTCCCCCAAAAGATATATTCAGGTCCTAACTCCTGGTACCAGTGAATGTTATTTTATTTGGAAATAGGGTCTTTGAGGATGTAATCAAGTTAAGATGAGGTCATATACTGGATTAGGGTGGGCTCTAAATCAGTATTACTGGTGCTAAGAGAAGACATAGAGATACACACAGAGAGAAAGTCATTTGATAAAGGAGGCAGATATTGGAAAGACACATCTACAAACAAAGGAACAACTAGGAATGCTAACAAAACCAGAAGCTAAAGAGAAAGAAATGTAACAGTTCTCCCCCTGGAGCCTTCAGAGGGAGCATGGCCTTACCGACACCTTGATTTTGGGCTTCTAGCCTTCAGAACTGTACGAAAATGAATTTCTGTTGTTTTAAGCCACTCAGTTTGTGGTAATTTGTAACAGAAGCCTAAGGAAACTAATATAGTGACCAAAATTGCAATGTCTCTTTGGTTGCTCCACTCCCATTTAGGTGGCTTCACTTTAAATTTCCATCCATCTACAAAAGCTACTATTAGAAGATGTAATGCTGGAATTTTTAATGTAGCAATAATGTTGGTCAGGGAAAGAATAATAAAAATATATATTCCAGAAGCTGAATAAGGAGAGACTATTAAAATGAACTCCCAAGTAACTGGGCTCTAAAATATGAAACAAGAGCTACTACTGTTGCTGTTTTTACAAGCTACTACTCTTCCTGTTTTTACAAGTCTGATTTTTCCTAACTATTTTCTCATTTCTTCCTGCAGTGTCTGTATGTGACTGATGTCATGATCATTTTAAAGGGCTTCATTTCATGAGATAAACTCTCCAGCCTAAGTAACAAAATTAAATTATTTACTAGTAGCCCTGACTTGTGCACTGCCTGTTCACTGAAGCATGAGGCAAAAAGATAAAGCTGCTGCTGTTTCTGCTGCATCACAGGCAGCTTATTTCCTAGAAGACTCCCAGGAAAAAAAAGCAGCAGCTTATCAGAGATGGGCAAAGCCTTGTTGTTTAAATGAGGGTTTTCTAATTTTTACCCTTTCTCCCTCTCCTAATTTCAAAAACACTGGCAACCATTGATCACAAAATGTCACTAGCATTCTGCCCGTAATCTTTTTGATAATGTCTATTTGGGGCTCTCGATTTAGAGCATTTCAGAGTAAGTGCACTGCCAACTTTGTAAAATAATTCACTCAAAATCTACCTTCAAAGGGTAAATAAAAAGAACAACCTAATTAAGGATAGTCTCAAACTGATCTCCAGCAAAGATTCAAGGGCAGAACTAACACTAAACAGCATAGAAGTCATGCTGCACGGATAATAAATATGGACTTTTGTCACCATCTAATTATTTGAATAGCCTGAATACTCCTAGGATCTAAGTAGCAGGATGACCCCACTGCCACATGCCAAGATCACATGAGACCTCCAAAAGCATCTGAACAGTAATCTTGAGAAAGCAGGTTGAATCTTACAGCTAGAAGACCTGCCCTTATGAAACATGCAAAGCACTACCAAGAAAACAAGAGGGAAAACAAAATGTTTTTTCTGATTTCAATTTGATCAATAAGAAGAAATGGTAAAATCTTTTGGATCAAGATGTTGAATTGAGTATCTATATTTCTCTTCCATAGGTATAAAATCACAATGAAAAGGTTCAAAAAAGAATATATTACTAATGTTGCTGAAAAATAAGGCTGACATGTCAGTAAGCCCATGATTTAAAACATTTATGTAATATAAAAAGTAGATGGGATTTTATTCATGAATAACCAGAGCTGAGGGAGGTATTACCTAGAGTGGAGGTAGAGGAATGCTCCAGTGGAGAGGAGACTTTCTTCTGGCTGATTTTTTTAGAGACTCAAACTCTAAGGAGGCATACACAAAGATGGAAGAGTAGAGTGGAACAGAATTCAAAGTATTTAATCAAGAACAATTTATGGAAAAGTTACTCAATGTTGAGCTGCCCCTGCCTCATCCTCTTTTAATGAGCAGTTAAACAACTTATACCCAGGCAGAATTTCTCTCTAAAAAAATGTAACTGAGCCCTAAAAGACTCTCAGAACTCTCCAACAATTCTGTGCCATGAATGGGTTAAAGGCAGGGTGACTACATGATTTATTGTCCAAAACAAAACACTTTTAAGAGTGAAAGGGGTGTTTATGGTTGAACTGTGCTCTCCAAAATGATATGTTCAAGTCCCAACTACAGGTTCCATGAATGTGACCTTCCTGGGAATGGGGTCCTTGACTGTGTTTGTTAAAATGAAGCCAAAATGGATTAGGATAGGCCCTAATCCAGTATGACAGTGTCCTTATGAGAAGAGGACAGAGACGGACACAGGGGAGAAGAAAGCCATGTGAAAACAGAGGAGGCAATGATAGGAGTGATGCTGCCACAAGCCAAGAAATGCCAGGATGGTCAGTAATCACCAGAAGCCAGGAAGAGGCAAGGAAGGATTTTACTCTATAGGTTTCAGAGAGAGCATGGTCCTGTAGACACTTGAATTTCAGACTTCTGGCCTCCAGAATTGTGAGACAATAAAATTTCTGTTTTAAGCCACGTAGTTTGTTATAATCTGTTATTGTAGCCCCAGGAAACTAAGACAGGGGTTTTATTATTAATTATGCTAGGACAACAGGTATAATCTGGGACTTTCAAGGGCAAACCCATGAGTATGGTCATTCTGAGATATTGATCCTCTCGACAATGGGGGCAGCTGGTAGGGTTCCGAGGCAATCAGAGGCCCCAGGCACCAGGCTGAGGCGCCTCATCTATTTACCACAATGTGCCACCTTCTGATTTTCTATTTCTGTTATGTAAAAATAAAATAAAAGGAGAAGTAGAAAAAAGAAGATAGGGAACATTGAGTTGAAACAGAAGTCAAATAATCATGGCCCTGAGGTATGTGTAGTTTGTCCACAGAGTGTTTGAAAAATATTGGTTCAGAATTTAATAATGAAGTTGCATATAAAATCTGGATCTTCCTTTCCTCCTAGGGGATTAAAAAAAAAAAAGGAATATTTGACCTGGATACAGCCCAATGGGGCTGAATAAATGCAAACTTCTCTCACCAGGAAGCTTCATTTATTTACCTTAACAAAGACCTTTGAATGTGTCTCTACTGTTGGTAGGCACCTCAGAGTAAATCCCTCCTCATTTTGGCCTGGTGGTGGGGAGGAGACAGCTGACCCCTGCTTTGTGACCACAGACTGTGAAGGCTGCTTATCAAGCTGATGTATCAACATTCCAGAAACCCAAGTCTGCTTCTCCCATAGAGAAGGGTAGAGGGGACCTCTAATAATTCATCTTGATTCCTCATTAATAAAAAGATTAGATACCTGCACTGGTTTGAAAAGATGTACGCACCCTAGAAAAGCCATGTTTTAATCAAAATCCCATTTCGTAAAGGCAGAATAATCCCTGTTCAATACTGTATGTTTGAATCTGTAATTAGACCATCTCCCTGGAGATGTAACCCAATCAAGAGTGGGTGTTAAACTGGATTAGGTGGAGACCTGTCTGCACCCATTTGGGTGGGTCTTGACTAGTTTACTGGAATCCTATAAAAGAGGAAACATTTTGGAGAATGCAAGAGATTTCTGAGAGAGCAGAGAATGACATAGCCATGAAAAGCAGAGAGTCTACCAGCCAGTGACCTTTGGAGATTAAGAAGGAAAACACCTCCTGGGGAGCTTCATGAAAGGATGCCAGGAGAGAAAGCTAGCAGATGACGCCGTGTTCACCATATGCCTTTCTAGATGAGAGAGAAACCCTGACCCTGTTCACCATGTGCCTTCTCACTTGAGAGAGAGAGACTCTGAACTTCATCGGCCTTCTTGAACCAAGGTCTCTTTCTCTGAATGACTGGACATTTCTATAGACTTGTTTTAATTGGGACATTTTCTCGGCCTTAGAGCTATAAACTAGGAACTTCTTAAATTCCACTTTTAAAAGCCATTCCATTTCTGGTATTTTGCATTCTGGCAGCTAGCAAACTAAAACAACATGCAAAGATCAGAAGCTATTTGAGAAAATCTAACAGCAAGAGGAAAGAAGACACAAAATTCTAAGAAGAACAATCTGACCACCTTTCCATACCAGTTCATGAGTTTTCCGTATCATTCTCTTCATGGCATTTGCTGCTGTCTGAAATTATGCAGCTTAATTATTTGTTTATTGAACGTCTCTTTGCTGGGAAGTTAATTCCACAGGAAGAATGCTTTTAATTATTGGTTATTGCTATACTCATAACCCCTAGAACAGAGGTAGTACAGAAGAAGCACTTTGTAAAACTATTATTTAGTGGTATGGAAATAATTACTAGATGAAATATAAACAGAAATAGTTAAAAGTACCTCCTTCAGATCTGTCCTGTAAACCTGTAACTGCTTGTTGAGGAGTGCTTTGAAAATAATTGTTTTTTTCTTTTTTGGCTTTGTATACATGTTATATCATACAATAAAAAGCATTTTAAAAAAATAGGAGTCCCAAAAGAAGCCCATTTCCATTATATAAATATATTTGGTCTTTGTAGGTACAATTAGAAGTTTAAATATATAAAGGACAGAAACTTCTATTATTTTCCTAAGAAGAAAATAACAACACAATAAAGGCCAATAAATTAAAAAAAAAAAAAAAGTACTTCCCTCAGAAGGGTGAGGCTAGAGGTATTAAGACTCCTAGAGATGTAGGGATGAAGAATGATCTTTTCTATTCATTTTAAACAGATGTATACCTTGACTTTTATTATTATATGAATAACTTATTTTATAACAATTTGAAAAACAAAGAATGGAAGAAAAGTAATCATTGAGTTAAAAGAAACATTGTTTCCTAAGCTTGGAATTGCTCTCTTACACTATGATCTAAAATGCACATCTCCAAGGAAACCAGAGAATTTACCTGAACGACCCAAGTAATTATTTGTTGGCTTGTTAGTCTGCAGATATGGCTTTGAACTCCTCAGTTTCGCTGAAAAGTGGTTCAGTTTTAAGTAAGCGTTCTGAAGTCAAACAGCCCTAGATTCAAGTCTTTATTCTGCCACTGGTAACCTGCATGCCCCCAGCTGTCTAAATGTCAGTTAGACCTCATCTGAAAATTGAGGTCATTGAGAGAATGAAAAAAAAGATAATCAGAAAAGTAATTAAGCATGCATGGCACATTAAGTGCCCAATAAATATTAGCTATTCTAGTAATTATATATTTGTAGGTTTCTGTATGTTCAGATCATTTAATTCTCTGAAATATATTATAGCTCATCATCTTTACTATGACATTTACATGTCAGTAGCTGTAATGAACACTTAAGAGACAAAAATAAGACAAAGATATGAACTGTGGCCATAAGATGTTTATCTCTATATTCTTCATGGTCTCAGATTTTCAAAGTTGAGAAATTAAAGGTGGAAAATAGCTAGATCTGCTTTGAGGCCAGAAATTTGTCACCTTCCTTGATCTAACTCTTGGATTTTGCTTGTATGCTTTCTATTTAATCTCTCTCTCTCTTTCTTTCTCTGTCTGTATAAATGAGTTTTATGACTATTCACTCAATTCTCTTACATCAACATGAGTCACAAATTAACTTTGAAATATTGGTCCTGTGCTGTACTTCTGTCAAATCTCAGACACCAAAGTTGAGGATAAGCTTAGGAAAAAAGTAAAAAAATAAATCACTAGGAGCTTTCATATGATGTGCAGCTTAGAAGTAGCAATTACAGGAAAATGTTGACCACAAAATTAGGAGCTTCCTATAAGTAAATGTGTGGTGGGTTTTTTTTTTTTTTTTTTTTTTTGCACTATACTAAAACAAAATAGTCTACATGCATTGGCTAAAAATGAAAAATAAAGATTATTTTAAAACAGACCACACTCCCATGCAGAGAATATTCCTATTCTTTAATAATTTAACTGTCTCCTAAAAAATACAAGTAGGTGATCTCTGATTAAAATGTCAGATCTGCTGTAGTCTCTATCTTACACCCCAAATCTCTAAAAAATAAGATAGATATTTCCAAAGATAATTCAATTATTCTTTGGAAAACTATAAGGGGTGCACAATAACCAAACCAAAATCCCAGAGGATGACCTGAGCATGACAGATCAGATGTTGGGCTTTGGGGCCACCAGTAAGGGAAATAAGTGGACAATTCAGTGAAACCAGATGGATTAAATTTTCTACATCTCTACTTTCTATCAACAAAAAATAACTCACATTAGCCACAAGCTATTTGTTCTCAGGTAGGAATGTGGGCAGGAGAAGCAAGATAGGTTCCAGATGACTGGTAACCTTCATGAGGCATGAGGAACCATATGTCTAAAAGAATAGTAAAAAAAAATAGCTAACAGAGCATTCTATGCAGAAAGACATTCTCCCCAACCCCATCCTACCCTCTCATTCTTGGCAGAAGTACTACCAAGAATGCAATCCCCAAAACACCCACTCTGTTTATTTTATCAGCCTGGCCCTTTATGCACTACAGTTGCAACCCCTGCACTGGAAAACCACTAGACATTGTGAATTAATGCCATTGGGCAAAGGTTCAGTGGATTAAAATGGGCTCTAACTAATAAAAACATCACATGTTTTTGTGTTGATAAGTGACAAGATGAACTTAAAAGAGCCTTACTGGACAAAAAACTGGCCTTAACCTAAGGGCTTTTGAAATCAATATTTGATTTGCTGGGGCCAAAAATAACTGTGTGAACAGTCTAGCACTAAATAAAGAATCACACAGGAGGATTGTTAGAACTTCTGCAAAGATGGGTCAATCCATCTCTTGAAGGAGTGTGTAGGGGAAATCAACAAATGTTATTAAACCTTTAATATAAAATAATATAAATGTAATTAAATTTTTAAGTCTTTTTGGGCTTTTAAGTTGTAGGAAATAAGAACTGGATTATTTTTCAATCCTTTTACCTAGTCCCTTGTGATTCTGAGCTCATATGGTTTCTGAGTAATGGCTTAGCAACTGAAGTGTACCCTTACAGCAAATTATAAACAGTTGCTTGTATAAGAGACAAGACTTTATTTCAAACTCAAATGGCAACAAAAATTTAGGGTGCTCCTGCAGTCTGACCAGCTACAGGCCAAATGCTGACAGTTCAGGTTACAGCATCCAAAAATCCTGTGATATAGACACAGATTAACTAGATAAATGCAAAGTAAATAAAATCAATTTAGTAATATTCTGAAATTATGCCGAAATTAAAACACTACACAGGCAAAACATGAAATATCTGATTTTTAGGTTGTTATATACTTAAAGAATACAAACCTAATCCATAACTCCTGAAACTTCAAGAAGCAAGAATTATTTCATGATAATTGGTTATAGGCTTTCTCCACAAAGGTAGAAAGAATCCTAATATAATTTGTGTAAATTTTCAAATAAAGGCAAAAAACTAATACACTGTTGATGCTGTACAAAAGAAAAATGTCATTATCTTAGAGGCCAATGTGGCTTCAGAGAAAACAATGATGTTTGCCATTTAAAATAGATTTTAGAAGCACCTAGAATGCATCAACACTCCAGTTATTTGAAGATGTTAATTAAAAAAAAAAGTATGTGCCCAAGAAATTTGCTTTAAAAATGTCATTAATAAAAATGCTCCTAGGTTAGTCAAGGTTTAAAACTATAGCTCTGAAAATCTAGTACTTAATTAAAATGTTCCCAAAATAAATCTGTGTAGACTGAATATATTAAAATATAATTTTCCTTGAGGGAAAGTTCCCCTGAGGAAGATTCCTTTGAGAAGGGAATGTAAATTAACATGTTAGAAAATCCAGGAAATACTTATAGGAATTTGCCAACTTCATTTCATATATAGACAGTATGATATAACAATAAAAATGACCAAAACTGAGAACGAAGAGCCATGATTTTGCAGTTTGCCTCTGTTATCTGTTCTTCATATAGCAGATTCAACAACTTCAAGCTTCAGTTTCCCTTTTGTTAAAATGGAGACGATATGTTTGTCCAGGCTATCTCTAAAAGTTTTATAGGAATCAACTCATAAAATACCTATAAAAGTGTTTGTAAAATACAAGTTAGATTATTTCTTTAATTTGAATAACAATATTCATCATTCCAATCCAGGTACTGTTGACTTCTCATAATCTGATACATTTTGGTATCCTAAGGAAATTCAAAAGCCTTTCTCCCTTTTCCCCAAAACTGCCACTTCCATCCTAGAGTCACAGCTGTCTCTGACCATGTCACAATTCTATAATAATACATTTATTGAGTATCTAAAATGTGCTCAGGATGAACATATACTTACATAGACTTTCTCTGGGTTGATAACTGTGTTCTAAGTGTTTCATATGTATTAACTTACAACCTTATGAGGTAGGTATTACAATTAACCCCTTTCTACAGGTAAAGAAACTGGCACTGAGAGATAAACAAACAAACAAACAAATAAAAACAACTTGTTCAATGTCCTACAAATAGTAGGCAGAACTGTGATATCTGGATTTAGACACTTTGGCTTGAGAGTCAGTTTCCTGCATTAAACTGCCTCTCCCTTATACAGTGTCACCAGTCATTCAGCCAAAAAATACATACTCAGTATCTTCTGCATTTCTGAAACCTTTACCTCATAATAAGAATATGAGTACCATTCACTGATCTACTAAATATATAACCCCATACTAGACTCTGACAGATATCTTTAATCTAGAGAAGAACTACATAAGGAAGAGTTACAACCTGAGTTTTAGAGATGAAGAAAGTTGAAGCTCAGAACAGTTATGAAATTGTCCAAATGCATGTGAACAGTACATTGAAAAGCCAAGATGGGACAACTGAGGTCTGTCAGAGCCCAAAGTTTATTTCTGCTTTTTAAACTGCCCTGTGATTTGCATCTCAGAAAATTCCAGATGCTCATTGCAAGCAAAGCAAAACTGTGAAATATGGAAGACTCAAGTCTTCTTGAGTCTACACACATCAAATAATGAAAAGAATGAAGAAATATTGAGAATTTAGAGTAGAAATAGTAGGTATGTCAGAAAATCTAGCAGGTATATGTTAAGAGTTTACTACTTTCCATGTAGCATCACATCCCCAAAGCAAAGTTCAAAACAGATTCTTATCTGTTTCTAACTGATGGTCTGCTGCCTGCTTGGAATGTCTCTTGGGTTTAGATACCCAGTCAACTGCTGATCTCTGAGCCAAAGCAGCATTTGGGCAGCAAAGTACTGAATGCAGTGCTGGCTTCCGAGAATCTGAATGGGTCTTTGAGATCTTAGCTTTCTCTGTGTTTGGCCACATTCTAAAAGAATTTAGGCAAGTGGAAGTTCTATCCCCCGAATCAGAAATACAGTCTTCAGAGACTGCATATTGAGTATGTAGAATTAATTCTGCTACATGCGTGAAAGCCAAGGCAAAGAACTGTATCTATTAGCATTTTTTTTAGAGCTACCAGATTAAAGGACCTGGTAAGACTAGAAGGTTAAGTGACACGTGCCATATCACAGAGCTAATTAAAGCATTAGAAAAGGGAAAAGGAACTAGTTCTCGCAACACCTGACCCACTGCTTGTCCCACTAACAAATTTCAGTGTTTTAAGGTCCAGGTCTTATTCTTTATATTCTAGATGCAAGTTGAAATTAGCAGGTTTTTTTTCTTTCTTTCTTTCTTTTTTTTTTTTGACTGGAGAGATATTAGCAATACTTATCAAAATTTTAAATGGACATACTTTTGATTCATTCATTTCACCTATAGGAATTTATCCTACATACATACATACAAGCACAAAGATATTCAAACAAGGAAGTTTGTTGCTACATTGTTTGTGATAGTGAAAAACTGAAATCAACATACATGTCAATCAACACAGCCTTTAAACAGAATGAAGTAGACCCATAAGAATGGATATGGAAATAGCTCCAATATGTAGAGGTAAACATAAAAACCAAGTCACAAAAAATAGTGATAGTATGATTCCATTTATGCAGAAGAGGAAAATGTGTGTATACGTGTAAGTAAATTCATGGGATGCACCTGGAAGGATATTTGGAGAACTGTTCAAAGCAGTTGTTTCTGTTAAAAGCAGGGGAACTTGGGATATACTTCTGCATCATTTGGCACTTATACATAGAGAACAAATTTCCATAATATTTGAGTAATTAAAAATAAACATATTTGGAAAAATATCTCCTAACCTCATTGTAAGCTATCTGGAATATTCACAAAGGGCATACTTACTTAGAAATACAGATGTCCTTTTTAATAATATAAATGAAAATTTTAAATTTCCACTATGCTAGAAACTCGATTATAAGTTGTGTCATGACTAAAGAATAAAGATAAACCAATTAAATAAAGAATAATTAGCAAATTAACTAAAATTCTTCATACTTTTTTCAAGATTAATTTTCTTGGGTTTTAGTGTTTGAAAAGCAATATAAACAACTATGGATGGTATAATTTCGTGAGGCTTTGAATGTTTACATTTTTAAAAAGCAGGTTTGTAAATCAAAGCAAAACAAAACTAAATTTCTCAGGATGAAGGTAAAACTAAGGAAATAAAAACTGATTCAAATATGCCTCCTCCTTATACCAACTAATAAAATTCACAATGCCTGATTTCACAGGAGTGGAGATGAGACTTGTGTTTGTCTGTGACTCACTGGAAAGCTAGAATCAGAAGGGTAGTGGATAAGGAAAACTTCCATGTAGATCATGGTATGAACCAGGAAGGGTGGAAGTACAGCACATGTGTCTCGTCTTCAGCAGCA
The DNA here is from genome assembly GCF_023851605.1 of Tamandua tetradactyla. Classification (NCBI taxonomy): domain Eukaryota; kingdom Metazoa; phylum Chordata; class Mammalia; order Pilosa; family Myrmecophagidae; genus Tamandua; species Tamandua tetradactyla. Next base: position 98,277,259 of record NC_135333.1, read on the forward strand.
GAGACTTGGACTTAACAGAGAAGGTGGAGAAAAGAACAAACAGATCACCAGGTACAGTTATAAAGAAGCAGATTGCCAAGTAGATAAGATGGAGTGTTCTTCCATATAAAGGGAATAATATGTGCAGAAGCGTGGATGGTAAGAATGTAACGGACTTCTAAAAATTTCAGTGGAGCTGCAGCATAGAGCTGGCAGACAAGGAGGTGGGAGATAATGCTGACAATGGAGGACAGAAGCAGATCATGAAGGGCCTTCATAAGCCGAGCAAATGAATTAGGACTTTTTTCCTTTAGTCCTGTGCAGTCCTTTATGGGATTCACTAGCCGTATGTGGCTATCGAGCACCTGCAATGTGGTAAAAATGAACTGAGGTGTGCTATAAGTATAAAACATAGACCAGATTTAGAAGATTTAATATTTTAAAATGCAGATTACCTCATTGTTATTTTTTATACTGATTACATGTTGAAATGACAATGTTTGGGGTATTCTGGTTTCAATGAAATATATTAAAGAACATAGTTTGACTGGTTTGTTTTTTTGTTTGCTTGTTTACTTTTTAAATGTGGCTACTAAAAAATTAAAATTATATATGCGACTTGCATTATATTTCTACTTAGCAATGCTGCTTTGGAAAATGGTTAGATATATTGCAGAGGAGTGTTAGGTGGGATTTATATTTTAGAACAATCCCAGCTACAGGGTGAAGGATGGTTTATAGGAAAACCAGATAGGATATAGGAAAAACAGTTCTAAAGCTATCATTAACAGCTGGAGAAGAGAAGATAAAAGCTTGTTAAGGGTAGAATGCTGCAGATGAAAAGGAGACAGATTCAACCATCAGCTGTAGGGAGTAAGGGATCAAAAAGCAAATAAGATAAATTTCAAGTTTTTTTGTTTGGATAATTAGGTTATTGATGATTCCATTAAGCTAGAAGAATTTATAGGAGGAAAATCTGGTTTGAATAAGAAGTTTAGGAAAAAATGATTAATTCAGTGTAGGATATGTTATGTTTTAGATGTCTAAGGTATCTGAAGTATAGATTTTCAGTAGATAGAAAGAAATATATTGGAGTTCTGGAAAAATCATTGGATTGGCGATATGGACTAGTTATTCATTAGTAGAATCATAGTGGGTAGATATCATTGCGGGAAATTCTCCTTTTTTGAAAACAGCACACAACCCTGAGGAATACTATAGTTATTAGGTGAGTAAAAAATCTGTCAAGAGATTAGGAAGAAGAAGCCAGAAGGATTAGAAGAGAACCAGGAGATAATGTTCTAAAAGCCAAGCAAATGGAGTTACAAGGAGAATAGTCAACAAGGTATAGAAAGTTTCAAGATAAGAATATTGCCTGTTATGTGGAATTTATTGGAGCTTCACGGTGATCTACATGCATTTTTACATGTAATGTCTAATTTAATTCTCACAGCAATGCTATGAGGTAAGTACTATAATTACCCCCATTTCACAGAGAAGAAAAATAAGACACACAGGGAGGGTAAGTAATTTGCCCAAGATCACACAACATATCAGTGGTAGAGACAGGATTCAACTCTAGGTCTCTAGGTACTGGAAGGGAAGTTTGTATTATCAACAATACGATAAAAATTTCTTTTGTGAAACTGTCACTTTTGATCAGTTCTTCAGGAAAGTTAGGGATTGCCCAACAGACAAGGTAAATGGAAATAGCTATTTCTTTATTTCTGTCAACTACTCTTGTTGGCTACTCAAAAGGTTTTACAATCAAAGTAACCTATTCTAGGGAGACAGAATGGGTGGGTGGTATCACCACTCTAATCATCCAAACTCCTGCTGTAGGTATCAGCAGTAGGGAGGTGGGGTCAGGAGTAGGAAGGACTGAAACAAGAAAGCAAAATGAGGCAGTAGGATGACTGACACTTGCAGCTTTATATAGCCTTCTCCACACTCTCTCAACTCTCCACAATGAATCCCATATTTTCTATACCATATGTAGAAGTTTCTGTAGACTCTGGGAAAGTGAAGCAAGGCACTTATTACAGGGCCTCCTGAAGCCACAAACTTTGGTACAGGCCTTGTTTCCAGCTTAGCCCAGTAACCTCCATCAGTCACCACTGGGTTTCTAAGAGAACTAAGAAAATTCCCTAGTATGAAAGGCCCCTCTTCTCTTCCCATGGTTATCAGAACAAAGGCTTTTCTCATTAAGTTTTCAAGTTCTTGTTGGTCAGATCCAGTGACAGTCCTATTATAGCGAAAAGAATTCTTGTAATTATTATTTAAGCCGCTCTGCCATGGCCCTACCTTGGCCCACAAAATATCTGCACATCTCCCATCCACCTAGTATAAAGGCTAAAAGCTATTGTTAGACAGGAGTTCATTAGCATTAGCAAGCATCCTATTTTGAGCAGCAAATATCCCTGTGAATTTTGGCATTGAGCAATTCACCCTAAAGGAAGAGATTATTTCAAGAGGAACAAAAAATTGACAGTATTATGTTAGGTACTATCTGTGTGCAGAATGTCTGGTAGATATAAGGGAGGGCTAAATAGGTGGCATACATAAGAAAAGATCAAGAAGAAGGATGGAAAAGGAGGACAGCACAGCTAATAAGTTACATCACTGCTGCACAGTTTCCCACAGGTTGTGTCCTACCAGGAAATTTCCCTCTAAATAGTGACCTCTCAAAACTTAGTTCCAGCAGGCCCTACTGAACCAAGTAGCAGTGAGTTATATACTTTTGGGAGGTGTCAAAGCACATCTTAAGGCATGATGATGCAAAAACAATGGAACTGAGCTTACTGGGTGTGACTAGAGAAAAAAATTACTTCAATCTAGAAGTCTAGAATATTTGTGGAAAATATAATTTTATTTCAGGAAAATTCTGGTGAAATTGTTCCAAGGGTCTCTTCAAAGCAGGGTTTAAAACCCTTATTTAATAAAATTACAATCAGGTCAGAAGCATTTGCTTAAATGTAGAAACAATTAGTCATTATATTAGATGACTGAAGGACAGGTAATTAATAGATACACTAATTACTCCTTCTACCCCAGAGCCAGGACAATGAAAACTTAAGCATTAATTATAGTACCTCTGTGTACTGCTGGACAACATTTTCAGGAGTAGGTCCAAGAAATACATAAAAGTCAAGTATTCCTCCAATGGTCCTGAATGTTATAGAAGGTTGTGGGTTCAGAGTGACATCTGAGGAGAAGCAAAGTACAGAATAAGCAGAAATAAGTGGCAAAGATCACAGTTGTCATATTTCTATCAAGTTGGTTATCTAATTATATTAGGCATAATTCATATTTGTGAAAGATCTAAGTATCTGCCAGGATTGCTCATTCTGTGCATTCACAATTTTATTTCCTAAAGAGATCATCAAATCAGTTATATTTTGCATTTATACCCCCTGCCACACACACACACACACACACACACACACACACACACACACACACACAAACCATGAGAGTGAAAAAAGGTAGCCTTTGCAATATTAAATTTGCTGTGATGGTTTGGCAAATCTGGGGACACTGCATGTGCTGGTTTGGAATTGTGATGTACTCCAGAAAAGCCATATTCTCTTTCCCAATCCAATCTTGTGGGGACAGACCTATTATCTAGGGTGGAAATTTTGATTAGATAACTTCCATGGAGATGTGGCACACCCAATTGTGGGTACGAGCTTTTGATTAGATGGAGATGTTTGCTCCGCCCATTCAAGGTGGGTCTTGATTAGTCTACTAGAGTTCTTCAAAGGGGGAAATATTTCAAGGGAAGCTCAGACACCTGGAGAACAATTGCTTCAAAGCCAATAGAGATGCAGATGTTTTGAAATGCAGAAGTCCCAGGAAACACCAATAGCTGAAAAAGCTGACAGAGCTGGACAAGAACTAGAGCCCAGCAGACATTGCCATGTGCCTTCCCAGGAGATGCTAAACAAGCCAGAACCCAGAGTTTTGCCTCAAAGCAGCTAAGTGAGGGCCCACAGGTGCTTAGAAAGGAAACCCTGGAATCTGGAGCTGGAAGCAATGGAACTAGGAGCAAGGACTTGAGATGCAAGCCATGTGTCTCTGCAGCTGACAGAAAGACACCAGATGCCATTCAGCCTTTCTTAAGTCAAGGTATCCTTTACTGGATTTCTTAGTTTGGACATTTTTATGGCCTTAGAACTTAATAAATCCCATTTATAAAAGCCAACCCATTTCTGATATATTGCATTCTACAGCATTAGCAAACTAAAATACTACATTATGGTGAAATTTCTAATAGATAGTACTTGTCTAAATGGTTTTAGTATTAGGTATCAGTATTTTGCAATATATTACTACAATTGTTTATATGTTTTGCTAAAAAGTTTTCCATCATGAAAAAACCAATAACACTTTAAGGGAAAAAAAGGTAACATTAATATTTAAATTGTGCATTTGGTTCTTTATGATTTAACCAGACAATCAGGTTACCTTGGGCATTGGAATTCAGGAGGAGAACACCATGAGTATTAAAATCATTCTCTATGCACATATAAAAAGGATGAACTCCATAGAGGTTGCTAAATGCCTGCAACATCAAGAAGAAATATTATGTTTCCTGATGGTTTACTAACATTTTATTTTCCTATTTCAATGAGATCTAGTAGCAATTCATGATATGCCAAAAAAAGAAAAAATGTGTAATTTATATTGTGAGGGTAAAAGGCAAACTGGTAAAAAACAAGAGTGGGTATAAAATTTTGAACTTGCCTTATGACTGATTAAGTATAAACCAAAACGACTTCTGAGAGCAAATTTATGGCACCTTATAGAAAGTCATTCTTATCATTCATAGCCTCTTTTTCCTTTCAATAAACAGATTTCTAGTATTAATCTATATTCACACTTTACCACTGGTGACTGATCTCTGGAAAACATTCCATATTTAACAAAATTCATGTCATGCTTAAAGGATGGATGTTCATGTTCACCAAATCCATAGATTAAAGTGGATGGGACAGTGGTCTTCATTTGTAAAAACTGGTTAGAAAAAATCAGGCCTCCAAGAGATGTATCCCACCTGCATCAGACAGAAAAGTAGACATACAGTGACTGGGTAGCTCTTAATAAAGAACATTTTTCTTCAGTATGCACTGGTCAAAAAAATCTTGTAAAGTTAGCTTAAAGGGGAAATAAGAAAATAAAAGCAGTATGAGGGGATATAAGGGCTAGGAATTTATGTTTATTGACTATTTTCTAGATGCTGGCCCCTAAATTATACACATTATCTATGGTATTTTATTTAAACTTCACAATAACTCTATGGGAAGGCATTATTATTCCATTTTATAATGAAAAAATTGAAACTCAAAAAAGAGTAAAAGTTATGTAAGTTGTCTAAAATTACATAAATAATATGCTAGGATTCAAAGTCAATTTTGTTTGCTTAAATCTTTGTGATACATTTTATCTGTTGAGATGTAAGTAGAAATTAAAGTAGTCTGTGTTCAAATAAATTTGAGAAGTGTTGGGTTATGCAAACCTAACTAGATTCCTTTTCTGTAGGACTTTTTCAGAGTTTTTAATAAGAAACAATATATAATGAATCATTAAGAGATGGCTATCACATATAACATCTTTTAAATGTAATTGATTACAGAAACTTCTGTCCTGGAACATCTATTGACATTGTGGAAGTCAGTGTCAAATCATTTTAAGGGAAAGACAGAGAATAATGGTAGAGGTGGTTACAGTTCCGATGGACACATTGGTGGGAGGAAGCCCATGCTGCTTCCAGGCCCATAAGCTCAGTACATCCTCTACTACTCTTCAATGCACCTATCAAACTGCCCCAAAGTACATGAAACAAACACTGGCAAAACTGAAGGGAATAAAAGCCATCTTTACAATAATAGTGGGAGACTTCAATATACCACACTCTTCAATAGATAGAACATCTAAATAGAGGATCAAAAAGGAAAACAGAGAACCAAAATAATAGGATAAATGAACTAGACCTAACGGACATAAATAGAACACTGTACACCAAAACAAAAGGAAATACATTCTACTCAAATGTACATGGGATATTCTCCACGATAGATCACATGCTAGAGCACAAAACAGGCCTTAATAAATTTTAAAAAGATTGAAATTATTCAAAGCAACTTCTCCGATCATAATGGAAGAAAGCTAGAAAAATGGAAAATACATAAATATATGAAGGTTAAACAACATACTCTTAATCAGTGGTCAGAGAAGAAAATGAAAGAAACCAGTAAATATCATGAGATTAATGAAAATAAGAACACTACATATCAAAACTTATGGGATGCAGAGAGAGTGATACTGAGAGGGAAAATTATAACCCTCAATACATACACTTAAAAAGAGGAAAGAGCTAGACTTAACACCTAACTGAAACTCTGGAGAAACTAGAGAAAAAAACAATAAACTAATCCCAAAGCAAGCAGAAGGAAAGAAGTGACAAAACTAAAGTGGAAATAAATGAAATAGAGAACAAAAAAGCAATAGAATCAATAAAACCAAAATTGGTTCTTTGAGAAGGTCAATAAAATTAACAAACCATTAGCTAGACTGATAAAGACAAAAAGAGAGACGATACTAATAAAATCAGAAATGAGAGGGGGAATCGTTACCATGGACCCTGAAGAAAGAAAAAAAATCAAAAGTAGATGCTATGAATAACTGTATGCCAAGAAACTAGACAACTTAAGATAAAATGGATAATCCCCTAGAAACACATGAACAACCTATACTGACCCAAGAAGAGACAGATCATAACAAACCAATCAAAAGTAAAGTGATTGAATCAGTCAACAAAAAACGTCCTAGCAAAAAGGAGGATAAGATGGCTTCATAGGTGAACTTTACAAAGTGATCCAGGAAGAATCAACACCATTCCTGCTCAAAATTTTCCAAAAATTGAAGAAGTTGGAACACTACTTATCTTATTCTATGAAGCTAACATCACCCCTAATACCAACGCTTGATGTATACAAGAAAACAACAGAGCAACATCTTTCATGAAGAAGATGTAAAAATCCTTAACAACATTTTTGCAAATCAAATCCAGCAGAACATTAAAAGAATTATACACCATAACCAAGTAGGCTTTATCCAAGGTATGCAAAGGTAGGTCAACACAAAAAAATCATCAATTTAATTGATTTATTAACTAACAAATCAAAAAGGGGAACCCACATGATCATTTTGATTGCCACAGAATAGGCATCTAGCAAAATTCAGCATCCTCTCATGAGAAAAACACTTCAAAAGGTAGGAATCAAAGGAAATTTCCTCAACATGATAAAAGGCATATATGAAAAACTCACAGCTAACATTGTACTCAATGGAGAGAGACTGAAAACTCTTCCTCTGAGATCAAGAATAAGTCAAAGATATCCACTGTCACCAGTGTTATTCAACAATGAACTGGAAGTTCTAGCTAAGGAAATTAGGCATGAAAAAGAAGCAAAAGGCATCCAAATTGAAAAGGAAGATATAAAATGTTCACTCTGCAAGGACATGATCCTTCACTTAGAAAGCCCAAAAAATCTACAACAAATCTACTAGTGGAGCTAATACACAAGTTCAGCTTAGTGGCAGGAAACATGATCAATATGCAAAAATCAGTAGTGTTTATATATAGTAGTAATGAGTTATCTGAAGAGGTCATCAAGAAAAAAATTCATTCACAATAACAACTAAAAGAATCAAACATCTAGGAAAAATTTAACCAAGATGTAAAGAATCTGTATGTACAAAACTAGAAAATATTGCTAAAAGAAATCAAAGAAGACCTAAACAGATGGCTAAATGTCATTAAGATGTCTATTCTGCCCAACTGATCTACAGAATCAATGCAATACCAATTAAAATTCCAACAGCCTACTTTGCTGAAATGGAAAAGCTAAGTACCAAAATTATTTGGAAGGAAAAGGGACTCAAATAGCCAAAAATGTCTTGAAAACAAAAGAACAAAGTGGGAGGACTCATACTTTCTGACTAAAGCATATCATAAAGCCACAGTGGTCAAAACATCATGGTACTGGAATAAAGATAGATATATTGATCTGTGGAATCAAATTGAGAGCCCAGAAACAGACCCTTAGGGCTACGGTCAAGTGATTTTTTGATAAGGCTCCCAAGTCCACTCAATTGGGACCAAACAGTCTCTTCAACAAGTGGTGCTAGAAGAACTGGATCCTACCCTTATCCAGAAAATGAAAGAGGACCACTATCTTACTCCCTATACAATAATTAACTCAAAATGGATTAAAGACCTAAATATAAGAAACAGTACCATAGAACTCCTAGAAGAAAATGTAGGGAAGCATCTCCAAGATCTACTGATGGGGGAAGCTTCCTAGACCTTACATCTAAAACACAAGCAATGAAAGAAAGAGATAAATGAGAGCTCCTCAAAATTGAAAGCCTCTGTGCTTTCAAGGTGAAAAGGCAGCCAACTCAATAGGAGAAAATATTTGGAAACCATGTATTTGATAAGAATTTGATATCCAGAATATAAAAAGAAATACTACAAGTCAACAACAAAAAGACAAACAACCAATTAAAAAATGGGCAAGGACATGAATAGATGTTTTTCCAAAGAGGAAATATAAATGGCTAAATTTCACATGAAAAGACGTGTATCTTCACTAGCTAACAGGGAAATGCTAATCAAAAGAACAAGATATCATTTCATACCTATTAGAATGGCCACTATTAAACAAACAGGAAACTACAAGCATTGGAGATAACCTGGAGAAAGAGAAACACTATTCACTGTGAATAGGAATGTACAATGGTACAGCCTCTATGGAAGATGGTTCGACAGCTCCCCAGAAAGCTAAATAAAGAGTTGCCCTATCATATGCCAGTCCTGCTACTCAGTGTACACCCAGAAGAACTGAAAGCAGGAATGCAAACAGACTTTTGCACACCAATGTTCACAGTGGCATTATTCACAATTGCAAAAAGACAGAAATAAGCCAAGTGTCCATCAACTGATGAGTGGATAAATAAAACGATGGAATATTATTCAACTGTAAGAAGGAATGATGTTCTGAATTTGCAACAACATGAATGAACCTTGAGTACATTATGTTCTGTGAAATAAGACAGACACAAAAGGACAAATATTGAATAACTTGCTAATTATCCTATATGTAAACTCATAAACATAGAATCTAGATTATAGGTTATCAGCAGGAAGAAGGAGGCAAGAGAATGGGAAGCAGTTGCTTAAGATGCACAGAATTTTTAACCAAGTTGAATATAAAATAGTGGAAATGGATATTATTGTGAATATAATTAACAGTGCTTAATTGCGTGTGAATGTGGTTGATAGGGGAAGTTTATAGCCATATATGTCAACAGAAGGAAAGCCAGAGCTTAAAACATGGGACCGTAAAACTTAGTAAATCTTGTGGTGGACAAAGACTGTGAATAACAGTACAAATACAAAAAAATTCCCTCTATGAACCAGAACAAATTATGAAACTATTACAAGGAGTTAATGATAGAGTGACATAAGAAGAAAAGTAGTAATAGGTCAACAATATTGATCAAATTTTAAAATGATATTCAAATACAGCATAACCCATTGTTAAATGGAACAAAATAATTAAATTTAATTTAAAATATAATTAAAATATCAGATGACTATTTCATATTTTATAAGGTTTACATATGTAATACTATTTTAGATATAAAAAAATGATTGATTCTATGCAAGATACATCTTTTCATGTCTCAATGGATGATAGGATTCTAGTCACTTGTATTGCACTAATTAGTAATACTATATATCACTAATATTGCTGAATATACTACAAATCTCTCAAATCTCATTTTCCATAATGCTCAATATGCAAAGCAAGCTTGCTCAAATATTGCAGCTTATTACAAGTTGGTGTCAGGGTGCTCAAATCTATTTATTATGAAAGCTGTTTATATGAGAAAAACTTTCAGAAGTTATCTTTTCTAATTCTAAAAAGGAGTATCTCCCTAAAATTTAAAAAGAATTATCAATAGTGTTACATCTCCACCTCACCCCCAAACCTCTCTAATACATCTAAATAATTTTCTATTTCAAGATTTATGCTATAAAATAGGAATATACCTTTTCACTAACAAACTATTAAAATTGCTGTATATCTTTTTAAAAAATATATGTCTTGGGAGAGGAGCCAAGATGGTGATTTAGCCAGGTGTGGGATTTAGTTTGTCCTCCAGAGCAGCTAATAAATAGCCAGAAACAGTACAGAACAACCACTGGGGCCACGTCAGTGACCGGACACACAGTGTATCCCAGTCTGGACCAGCTGGACCAGCTGTGAGCCCCCCAGAACCGTCAGTTCCCCAAGCTGTGGCGACCGGTGCCCTTCACCCACAGGCTGCTTCCCAGAGGGAAAGGAAAGAGACTTTACTAATAGCAGGAGCTGAGCACAACTAAGCTTCAAGTGTGGAATTAATTCACAAATTCTGACTACTAAAAATAGGCCCCCAGCTCAGCTGAACCTTGAGTAAAAGCGGAGGTCACTGGTTTTGCCCCAGCACAGAGGGGGCAGGGCTAACAGAAAAAGAAAAAAGAAAAAAGAAAAAAAACAGGTTTTTTGGATCTGAAAAGGTCTGGGCCCTGCAGGAAAGGAGGAGCACATAGGACCTGGAGATACACAAAGCAATGTACCAACTTAAGCTCTTGATTGGCAAACCTGAGGAATGGGGTCCTGCTCTGAAAAGGATTTTTCTTTTTCTCTTTTGTGGCTGTGTTTCTATGGATTGATTACTCTTTGGATACAGCTGCAAGGCTTCTTGGGCTCCACTGCCCCAGGCATAGCAGAAACAGGCTTGTTTGAGAGTTTGTCTGGAGCCTGTGCCTTCCCTAACCAAGAATTCTATATCCACCAAAACTGTCCTTCAAAAATGAGGGGATATTAAAACATTTGCAGACAAAAATTCACTGAGAGAATTTGTGACCAGGAGACTGGTTCTACAAGAAATAATAAAGGGAGCACTAGAGATGAGACAGATAAGAAAAGACAGGAGAGAGAGGTATGGAGAAGAGTATAGAAATGAAGACTATCAGCAAATCAGAAGAAAAATGAGATATGACATAAAATCCAAAAGGCAAAATGGCAGAAGAAAGTACTGCCCATACAGTAATAACGCTGTTAATGGATTAAACTCCCCAATCAAAAGACACAGACTAGCAGAATGGATTAAAAAACAGGACCCATCTATATGCTGTCTACAGGAAACGCATCTTAGAACCAAGGATAGACATAGGTTGAAAGTGAAAGGTTGGGAAAAGATATTTCATGCAAATAACAATCAGAAAAGAGCAGGAGTAGCTATACTAATATCCAACAAATTAGACTTCAAATGTAAAACAGTTTAAAGAGACAAAGAAGGGCACTATGTATTAATAAAAGGAACAATTCAACAAGAAGACATAACAATCATATTTATGCACTGAGCCAGAATGCTCCAAAATACATGAGGAAAACACTGAAAAGAGAAAAGACACATCCACCATAATAGTTGGAGACTTCAATTCCGCACTCTCATCAATGGACAGAACATCTAGACAGAGGATCAATAAAGAAACAGAGAATTTGAATAATACAATAAATGAGCTAGACTTAACAAACATATATAGAACATTACACCCCACAACAGCAGGATGCATCTTTTTCTCAAGTGCTCATGGATCATTCTCAAGGATAGACCATATGCTGGGTCACAAAGCAAGTCTCAATAAATTTAAAAAGATTTAAATCATACAAAACACTTTCTCAGATCATAAAGGAATGAAGCTGGAAATCAATAATAGGCAGAGGGCCAGAAAATTCACAAATATATGGAGGCTCAACAATACACTCTTAAACAACCAGTGAGTCAAGGAAGAAATTACAAGAGAAATCAGTAAATATCTCGAGGCAAATGAAAATGAAAACACAACATATCAAAATTTATGGGATGCAGCAAAGACAGTGCTAAGTGGGAAATTTAGTGCCCTCAAGGCCTATATCAAAAAAGAAGAAAGAGCAAAAATCAAGGAATTAACTATCCACTTGGAAGAACTAGAGAAAGAACAGCAAATTAACCCCAAAGTAAGCAAAAGGAAAGAAATAATGAAGATTAGAGCAGAAATAAATAAAATTGAGAACATGAAAACAATCAAGAAAATCAACAAAACCAGCAGTTGGTTCTATGAGAAAATCAATTTAAGATCGATGGACCCTTAGTGAGGTTGACAAAAAGAAGAAGAGAGAGGATGCAAATAAATAAAATCAGAAATGGAAGAGGAGACATAACCACTGACCTCACAGAAATAAAGGAAGTAATGACAGGACACTATGAACAACTTTATGCTAATAAATTCGACAATGTAGAGGAAATGGACAACTTCCTAGAAAGGCATGAACAACCAACACTGACTCAAGAAGAAATATACAACCTCAACAAACCAATCGCAAGTAAAGAAATTGAATCAGTCATTAAGAAGCTCCCCAAGGGTGGGCCACGGTGGCTCAGCAGGCAAGAACACTTGCCTGCCATGCCCAAGGACCCGGGTTCGATTCCCGGTGCCTGCCCATGTTAAAAAAAAAAAAAAAGAAAGAAAAGTCCAGGACCAGATGGCTTCACATGTGAATTCTACCAAACATTTCAGAAGGAATTAGTACCAATTCTGCTCAAACTCTTCAAAAAAACTGAAGAGGAGGGAAAGGTACCTAACTCATTCTATGAAGCCAGCATCACCCTCATACCAAAGCCAGACAAAGATATTACAAGAAAAGAAAACTACAATCTCTCTAATGAATTATAGAAGCAAAAATCCTCAACAAAATTCTTGCAAATTGAATCCAGCAGCACATTAAAAAAATTATACACCATGACCAAGTAGGATTCATCCCAGGTATGTAAGGATGGTTCAACATAAGAAAATCAATTAATGTAATACACCATATCAACAAATCAAAGCAGAAAAACTACATGATCATCTCGATTGATGCAGAAAAGGCATTTGACAAAATTCAACATCCTTTCTTGTTGAAAACACTTCAAAGGATAGGAATAGAAGAGAACTTCCTCAACATGATAAAGGGAATATATGAAAAGTCCACAGCTAATCTCATCTTCAACAGGGAAAAACCGAAAACTTCCCCCCAAGATCAGGAACAAGACAAGGATGTCCACTACCACCACTGTTATTCAACATTGTGTTGGAAGTTCTAGCCAGAGCAATTAGACAAGAAAAAGAAATACAAGGCATCAAAATTGGAAAGGAAGAAGTAAAACTCTCACTGTCTGCAGATGATATGATACTATATGTTGAAAACCCTGAAGAATCCACAGCAAAACTACTAGAGCTAATAAATGAGCACAGCAAAGTGGCAGGTTACAAGATCAACACTCAAAAATCTGTAGTGCTTCTATACACTAGTAATGAACAATCTGAGGAGGAAATCAAGAAAAAAATTCCATTTACAATTGCAACCAAAAGAATAAAACATTTAGGAATAAACTTAAGATACAAAAGACCTATACAAAGAAAACTACAAGAAATCACAGAAGACCTAAATAAATGGAAGGGCATACCGTGTTCATGGATTGGACAACTAAATATAATTAAGATGTCAATTCTACCTAAACTGATTTACAGATTCAATGCAATACCAATTAAAATCCCAAAAACTTACTTCTCAGAAATAGAAAAACCAATAACCAAATTTATCTGGAGGGGCAGGATGCCCCGAATAGCTAAAAATATCCTGAGAAAGAAAAATGAAGTTGAAGGCCTCATGCTTCCTGACTTTAAGGCATATTATGAAGCTACAGTGGTCAAAACAGCATGGTACTGTCAGAAAGATAGATATACTGACCAATGGAATTGAATCAAGTGTTCAGATATAGACCCTCCCATCTATGGACAATCGATCTTTGATAAGGCAGTCAAACCAACTCACCTGGACCAGAACAGTCTCTTCAATAAATGGTGCCTACAGAACTAGATATCCATATGCAAAAGGATGAAAGAGGACCCATATCTCACACCCTATACAAAAGTTAACTCAAAACGGATGAAAGACCTAAACATTAGATCTAAGACCATAGAACTGTTAGAAGAAAATGTAGGGAGATATCTTATAAATCTTATAATAGGAGGTAGTTTCCTAGACCTTACGCACAAAGCACAAGCACTGAAGAAAGAAAGAAAGAAAGAAATGGGAACTCCTCTAAATTAAACACTTTTGTGCATCAAAGAACTTTGTCAAAAGTAAAAAGACAGCCTACATGATGGGAGTCAATATTTGGAAATGATATATCAGATAAAGGTCTAATATCCAGATTATATAAAGAGATTGTTCAACTCAACAACAAAAAGACAGACAACCCAATTACAAAATGGGCAAAAGACTTGAACAGACACTTCTCAGAAGAGGAAATACAAATGGCCAAAAGGTACATGAAAAGATGTTCAACTTCCTTGGCTATTAGGGAAATGCAAATCAAAATCAGAATGAGATATCATCTCACACCCACCAGAATGGCCATTATCAATAAAATAGAAAAAAATTAATGCTGGAGAAAATATGGAGGAAGAGACACACTTATACACTGTTGAGGGGAATATAAAATGGCACAAATGTTGTGGAAGGCAGTTTGGTGGTTCCTTGGGAAGCTAAACATAGAATTGCCATATGACCCAGCAATTACCATTGTTAGGTATCTACTAGGAGGACATGAGGGCGAGGACACAAGCAGATATTTGCACACCAATGTTTATAGCAGCATTATTTACAATTGCAAAGAGATGGAAACAGCCAAAAGAAGAGTGGCTAAACAAATTGTGGTATATACATATGATGGAATATTATGCAGCTGTAAGACAGAATAAAGTTATGAAGTATGTAACAACATGGATGGACCTTAAGGACATTTTGCTGAGTGAGATTAGCCAGAAACAAAAGGACAAATATTGTATGGTCTCACTGATATGAACTGACATTAGTGAATAAACTTGGAATATTTTGTTCATAACAGAAGACCATCAGGAGTAGAAATAGGGTAAGATATTGGGTAACTGGAGCTGAAGGGATACAGATTGTGCAACAGGACTGATTGTAAAAACTCAGAAATGGATAGCACAATATTACCTAACTGTAATACAATCACGTTAAAACACTAAATGAAGCTGAATGTGAGAATGATGGAGGGAGGACTGGGGGCACAAATGAATCAGAAAGAAAGATAGATGATAAAGACTGAGATGGTATAATCTAGGAATGCCTAGAGTGTATAATGATAGTGACTAAATGTACAAATTTTAAAAATTGTTTTTGCATGAGGAAGAACAAAGGAATGTCATTACTGCAGGGTGTTGAATATTGATAGTAATTAATATTTTAAAATTTTAACTTATATGTGAGACTAAAGCATAAAATGTTTATTTGGTACAAAATTTATATTTTGACTAGTGCATTTCCTAATATAACGTGTGTAGACAGCTTAATTGAACACCATAAGTACATGGAACCTTGAATAGGGCACGAGATTTTGTTGGTTTGTCCAGAGTGATGCCCCAATAAATCCCAGAGTGATTTGAACAGTGAATAAAAAGTATTTGCAAAGTCCCTTTTGGGGAATGGTGAGAAAGGGGGAAAATTCAACTTCCCCAAGTTGAATTCTTGATATTCTCACAAGCAGTGTGGAACAACCAAAGCTATAGGCTGAGTCCCCAATCTTGGGGTTTGTTCATATGAAACTTAACCCCACAAAGGATAGGTCAGACCTACTTAAAATTAGGCCTAAGAGTCACCCCCAAGAGAACCTCTTTTTTTGCTGAGATGTGGCCTCTCTCTCCAGCCAACACAACAAGCAAATTCACCACCCTCCCCCATCTATGTGGGACATGACTCCCAGGGGTCTGGACCTTCCTGGCAACGTGGGACAGAAATCCTAGAATGCGCTGAGACTCAGCATCAAGGGATTGAGAAAACCTTCTCCACCAAAAGGGGGAAGAGAGAAATGAGACAAAATAAAGTGTCAATGGCTGAGAGATTCCAAACAGAGTCAAGAAGTTATCCTGGAGGTTATTTTAAGCATTAAATAGATATCAACTTTTTAGTTAAGATGTAATAGAGAGCCTGGAGGGAACTGCCTGAAACTGTAGAGCTGTGTTCCAGTAGCCATGTTTCTTGAAGATGATTGTATAATGATACAGCTTTCACAATGTTACTGTGTGATTGTGAAAACCTTGTGTCTGATGCTTCTTTTATCTACCTTATGGACAGATGAGTAAAACACATGGATTAAAAATAAATAAATAATAGGGGGAACAAATGTTAAAATAAATTTAGTAGATTAAATGTTAGTGATCAATGAAAGGGAGGGGTAAAGGGTATGGTATGTATGATTATTTTTCTGTTTTCTTTTTCTGAATTGATGAAAATGTTCTAGGAAATTATTATGATAATGAATATACAACTATGTGATGAGAAAACTTTGCTCTTTTCTTTCTTTGCTTTGTATGTACATTATATTTTACAATAAAAAAGTTTAAAAAAAGAATGTTTGTGTTTTTTGTCATATTTAAAAAAAATTTAATTAATAAAAAAAATATGTCTTCACATAATAGGCACTACTATGTGAGAATGGAGAGAAAAGTGGACTTGTTGTATACTATGCCCTAGGAGGAAAATTAACATGCACTGTTTCTATGAGAGTTAAAGTAGTTCATAAAAAGACTATGAGGCCAGGGCGGGCCATGATGGCTCAGCAGGCAGAGTTCTTGCCTGCCATGCCAGAGACCTGGGTTTGATTCCCAGTGCCTGTCCATATGGAAAAAAAAAAACAAAAAAAAAAAACACAAGAAACTATAAGGCCAGTATTTGATGAATCAGTAATGGTTAAGGAAAACAAGGTAACAAAGTATGGGAGACCCCTACCACCTCTACTTCCACATTTCCTTTCAGGTGAGCTATGTACTGATAGAAATTATAAAACCATTTTCATATTTTTCTTTTTATTAATTATCATACTAGTCTTTTAATAAACAGAAGACATCAAGGGTATTTTTGGTTTTCTTAGCCTTTCTTATCTATTTTCCTCAAAATAAAAAGCCCTCACTACAACCAACTCATCCTTAAAGTATTATCTATCCTTCCTGTAAAAAACAAAATTTCTTTCTACATTTTTCTCACTTCCATTTTTCATTTCTTTCATTCCATCAGCTCTCCTGTTTAGCCCTTTTGAGAAAAGTAGTATGACCTTTATTATTCCTTATTCCCAATAACAAACATCAAGTGATACTTGAGAAAGTATAATTTTTCTTTACATGCTTAAGAAAACACCAGGTACCACAACATGTATTTGGTATCTCTGTGGAAAAGGTTTATACAGATTAATAGAAATCTCAATCCTTCCATTTACTCTTTTAGTACATGATAACTCACACATCCATGGAGGAAGCCTACAAAGCTGTCTAATGGGAGCAGGGTGAAGAGATAAAATATGTATTTACTACAAACAAATGAACTGCACCACAACACGAAAGCATTGGATGCCAGAACAAATACCTCTCCACAAGCCCCTTTAGCCAGAAAGGATACTGAGATGACACTCACCCCTCTCAATTATAAAAAGCAGATCTGCAGGCAGCTGGGACATTTGTCTAAAGGGTTAAAAGTTTAGCTCCAACAATGCAATATGGTGAAGTTGCTTCCTAAATAGAAAGTGAGAAAAACTGAGTTCTAGTCTCATTTCTATTATTAGTTGATACAGGTACATTCTTTAGGTTTCCTGGACTTGTTTTTATAAAATGAAAGAGCTGAATGGGATGGACCCAGTTTGCTTTTTCTAGCCCCTCAGTCTAAATGTATAGAGCCCCCGACATCGGGTTGCCAAACAATTGCAAAAGCCATCACATCCAGAATTTCAGTTAGAACCTAGGTCAGATGCCAATTTGGCTGCTGCTGTGCCCTTGAACTGTGACTTGACCTTCTCTTCGGTTATGGTGGGTGACTTGTCTGTGCTCCTATGATTAATTCTTCTAGCTGTTCACTATCTCTAGCCTTTTTTCTCCTGTTTCTCTTGTATCATAATACTCTTCCTCTTCTGGGAATTTTTATATCATCCTACAAACATGTTGTTATTCTTTTCATCTTAAGAAAAAAATTTATCTTCCTTCTCTTCACCTTACTTCATACTCTGTTTCTCTCTTCCCCCAAATCAAATTTCTTAAGATTTCCAGTCAATGAAGATGGTGGTATAAAATGCTCCAGGATTCTCTTCCCCCACAGAATCTTTAAAAACTAACAAAAAGTGGCAGAGCCATCTTCTTCAGAGCTCAAAAAAAGCAATTAAAGAGTTGCAGTTAACTGAGTGAACACTAAATCAAGAAATACAAATTAAAAACAGTAGGAGAAACTTGTAGCACACTTCCTGACCCCTTCCACACACCCACTCCTGCACAGGATAGAGCCAAACTGCATTCTCACTGTGGTTCCTAGCTCTATTTCAAAGGGAGAAAAGTAACCTCTATGTGTATATAGAGGAGCCTCTGTGTTAGTGTCAATCTGACAGGTGGCTGCATGAATGACTGAACCAGGGTACTCTTCTCTGGCTTCCCTTCCCAGAACTTTCCCTGCAGGCAGAAGAACTGCTTTTCGCAGCTAAAGCGTATAAGAAGCAATCAGATTGAAGCAGGCTGGGGCAAAGGATTATAGCCTTGAAGACTTAAAATATTTGAGTATCCTAGAAGTTTTGTATTATAAAGGGAATAGAGGGAACAGAGAATCCTGTCTTTTGCCTCAGGCTGATCTTTTTAGTAGAAGAACTAAACTCTGAAGGAGCACACTAGCCAACACAGAGCCAATATGCAACAACTGTGAAAGATATTTCTCCTATATATGTTTGTTTTTTGTCAGTAACTGGTCTTCAAGCAAATCACTGTCATATCATTAGTTGGATACAAACTTTAGAAACAGACAACTCAGGGACAAAATGCCAGAGTTAACACATTAAAATGCTAAAATATACAGTATGCAAAAAAAGTTGCAAGACAAAAACTAAGAAATAGGAAATGATGGCCCATACAAAGGAAAAACATAAAAATTCAGAAACCATGAATTGAAAAGACAAGACTTTGGATGTACCAAAAACTTTTTAAAAATTAATCTTCAATATGCACAGAGAGCTAAAGAAAAACACAGAGAAAATACAATAGGATATGAGGAAAGAAGAATGTCAATTCAACAAGAAAATGTAACATTTAATAACATTTAATAGATCAGCAGATCCTCCAAAAATATGAAGAAAATATTGGCAGACTGGAAGAGAGACAGCACTACATTAAAGGGAGGATATTTCAATAAACCACTTTCAATAGTAGATGAAACATATGTACAGAAGACCAATAAGGAGAAAGAAAAGTTGAACAATACTATAAACCAAATAGAATTACTACATATATAGAACATTTCACCCAGAAGCAGAAGATATACATTCTTCCCTAGTGCACATGGATCATTCTCCAGGACAGATCGTATGTTGGGTCATAAAACAAATCTAATAGATTTAAAAATATTGGAATTATACAAGGCATCTTCTCCAAAAACAATGGAATGAAGCTAGAAATCAATAACAGGGTGAGAACTGGAAAATTCACAAATATGTGGAAATTAAGCAACACTCTATTAAACAACCAATAGGTCAAATAATGAACCACAAGGGAAATTAGGAATTTTATTGACGTGAATAAAAATGAAAATATACCAAAACTTATGGATGCAGTGAAAGAACTGCTGAAAGGAAAATATATAGTTCTAAATCCTTAAATTAGAAAATAAGATCTCAAATCAGAGACCTACCCTCTGATTTGGTCCAACTGAAGGATCTAAAAAAGAAGAGCAAACTAAACCCACAGTGAGCAGAAGGGATATTAGATTAGAGTGGAGATCAATGAAATAGAGAATAAAAAAAAATAGAATTGAAACCAAAGTTTCTTTGACAGAATAAGCTCTTTGAAAGGATAAGCAAAATTGACAAAACTTTAGCCAACCTGACAATAAAAAGAGAGAGGACAGAAATAATTTAAATCAGAAATGAAAGGCATGATAAGAGGAGAAAAGGAGTATAAGAAGATACTAGAAAAAACTGTACTCAACAAATTATATAATGAGTTGGCATGAATAAATTATCAGAAACACACAAATTATCTAGACTGAATCAAGAAGAAATAAAATATCTCAACAGATCAATAACAGTAAAGAGATTGATCCAGTAATCAAAAAAACCTCCCAACAAAAGAAATCCCAGGACAAGATACCTTCACTGGAGAATTTTCCCAAACGTTCCAAGAATTAACACAATCCTGCTCAAAATCTCCCAAAAAATTGAAGAGGAGGAATCAATGCCTAGCTCTTTCAATGACCCTAATACCAAAGCCAGATAGAGATAGCACAACAAAAGAAAATTACAGACCAATATCCCTTGCATAAGGGATAAAATGCAAAAATCCTTAGCAAAATAGTAGCAAACTGAACTCAGCACATTAAAAGAATTATAGATCATGATCAAGTGAGATTATCCCAAGTATACAAGGGTGGTTTAATATAAGAAAATCAATTAAAGTAATAAACCACATTAAAAGAATGAAGGAATTAGTGATTTGAAATTATACAGAAAAGACATTTGACAAAATCCAGTATTCCTTCTTGGTAAAAATACTTAGTAAACTAGGAATAGAAAGAAACATCCTCAACACGATATAGGGCATATATGAAAAATCCACAGCTAACATCGTATTCAGTGGTGAAAGACTAAAAACTTTCCCTTTAAGAAAAGGAAAAAGACAAGAATGCCCACTATCACCACTGTGATTCAATTTTCTACTGGAAGTTATAGACAGAATAATTAAGAAAAGGAAACAAAAAGCAACCAAACTGGAAAGGAAGAAGTTTAAGTTTTCCAATTTGTGGATGACATCATCTTATAAAGAAAATCTTGAAATTTTAAAGCTATGAGAACTAGTTAACAAATTCAACAAAATAGTGGTGTACAAGGTTAACAAGTGAAACTTGGTAGTGTTTCTATACACTAGTAATGAGCAACTGGGAGTAGAAATCAAGAAAAAAATCTATTTATAATAATTTTAACTTAATATCTAGGAATAACTCTAAGGATGTAAATAACTTAAATGCAGAAAACTAAAAAACATTGCTAAAAGAAATCCAAGAAGGCCTAAATAAATGGAAGGACATTCCATGTTCATGGATTGGAAGACTAAATATTAAGATGTGAAGTCTACCCAAAGCAATTCAATGCAAGCCCAATCAAAACTCCAACAACCTTCAATGCAGAAATGGAAAAGCCAATCATCAAATTTACATAGAAGGGTAAGGAGTCCCAAATAGTCAAAGCCCTTCTAATTTTAAAACTTACTACAAAACTATTAGAAAGCTACAATAAATCTAAACAGCATGATACTAGTACAAGGGCAGACAAAAAGAACAATGGAATCAAACTGAGGGTTCAGAAATTAGCCTCACATCTACATCCAGCTCATTTTTGACAAGGATGCCAAGTCCTTTCAGTGGGGCATAGAATAATATCTTCAGCAAATGGGGCTGGGAAAACTGGATAGTCACATGCGAAAGAATGGAGTGGACCCTTCCCCCACACCATATACAAAAATGAACTAAAAAAATGGACCAAAGACATAACAATAAGAAACCAACATATAAAACTCCTAGAAGAAAAAATAGGAAAGCATCTTCAGGACCATGTATTACATAATGGTATACAGGACTTCACACCAAAGAACAAATAACAAAATAAATAAATAAATAAATGGGGCATCATCAAAATTAAAAACTTTTTGTGCAAAGGACTTTATCAAGAAACTGTAAAACAACATAAAGAAAGTGAGAAAATACTTGGAAACCATATATCTGATAGAGTTTACTATCCAGACTATATAAAGCAATGAATACCACTGGATTGTATATCTGAAAATGGATAAAATTGGCAATTTTAGGTTGTATATAAGTTAATAGAATTGAAAAACAACAGAAAACTTTAAAAAGTATGAAAAAATATTTGTGGTACAATTATGTGCATTTTCCCCAAGATAATATCCACAGTTTACCTGAGTCACAAAGGTATCAGTGACCCATATCAATACGATAGTTGATTCTATACTTGATGCTCCATCCAAAATGCCAAAGACTTCAGGAAGGCCAGTCCCTTCACAGACAGAAGAGTATTTCTGGCTTACAGGCCCTGAGTTGTGACAAGTGGGGATAGCGTAGGATGGAAGGAATCCAGGCTTCTGTGGATCTTGGTTGGAGATTAATAATGTATCACACAAAAGACATGTTCAAGTCATGTTCTTAATCTACTGGTAAATAGGACCTTTGAAATGCTATTAATATTTAAGGTATAGACTTGTTTGTGAATAGGATCTCCAAAGATACTGCTTAGATGAGGCCAAATTGAATATGGGTGCACCTTAATTCATATGACTGGAGTTCTTATAAGCAATGGAAACTGAAAGCAGTTAAACTGTAGGAACTAAAAGTCAGTAGAAGCCTGAAGCCAGGAGCCAGAGAAAATCAGAGGAGCAAACAAAATGAGAGAGAGATTGTCATGTGATGGAAGATCAATGAAACGCTACAAATTCGGGGAAAAGCAAGCCCTGCCAATTCCTTGATGTTGGGCATCTAGCCACCAAACTCTGAGACAATAAATTCTAGTTGTTTAAGCCAAAAAAAGAAAATCATATTTCCCAAAAGTGTTTTCAATTTTTCTCCCCACTCTCTTGAAAATACTCCTCTCATGTTTTATCTCTACCAGCCTTCTAGAATCGCTCTTAACAAGGTAAAAAAATATGAAGTACACATTACTATAACCTATGTACAATTCTCAGCATTCATCTTATTTAATCTATGAGCAGCATTTGCTAGAATCAATCACTCTGTACTTCTTGAGACACTCTGCATTTTATTCAGGGTAGATTAGATGACAAAATGCCACATATTCTTTATTTTAGTCCAAATACAGCTTACCATTCCTAAAATGTAATTACAAGATAATTAGTATTATTCACTTACTGAACATTTACTACAGGCTGGGATATGTGGAACATGCAGAAATCAACCAGACACTGATGCTACTGCAGAGAATAAGTCCAGAGGGAGAGAAAAAACAATCAGGTGAATAAATATGATGCAAGATATAAATATCAAATTTTAAAGAAAAATATAGATTCCATGCTATTGTAGTTAAGAAGAGAGATTACTTCCATGTAGAGGATCAAGCAATACTCCATAAAGAAGGTATAATTAAATATGGAAATGTGGATATGCAGAGTCAGGAGAAAAAGGCATTTGAACAAACATGGAAAGGAAGAAAAGTGTAGGACAGGTCTCAGAAACAGCAAATAGCTCACTTTGGCTGGAATGTAGGATATACATTAAAGGAGCTCTAAAAAACTTGTATGAGGTATGGAGGTATGAATTAAACTTTGAACATTGTAAAGTTGAGGGACTAACAGACAAGGTGGAGTTCCCCAACAAGAAACTGAATATGGAATTGGAGTGAGTCAAAGCTTAAGTTGAAGATTTAGAAGTTTTCAGAATAGAGGTAGCTAGAAAAGCTATCATTATTCTCCTGGAAAAAAAGTGCAAACAGAAGATATAAGGAGTAAAGGTGAAATTATTGATAATTGTTATTTTATATGGCTTCCTACAAACATGTGAGTATGGAAATTTCAGTATATTCAAATTCATTATTAGTCACTCAACAAATATTTATTGAGCACCAAATTATTCTGTCTTTGGGGGATGCTGAAATAGAAAAAAAAAGATGGAGTCTCTACTCTCAAGGAACATTATTCTAGCAGAAAATAATAAACACATAAAACTAAAAAACAATTTGTAAGTTTCAAGAAATGATAAGATAAAATACGGACCTATAGTGCAGAGTGAAGGGCAGTGGTAGTGCTACTTTTTAGCCATTAAATAACAACCACCATTTATGGAGAACATATGCTTTGCTGATTTTGTATCATTCAAGCCTTAGTTTAAAAAAAATTACAGGAAAATAAGCTAGGCTTAGGGAAATTTAAACTACATAGTAACCTAAGTGGCAAAGCAACAATTTGAATCCAGGTTCATCTATATTCTTGACTATTGTGAATTTCTTCCTTCTCAATATTTGCTTTATTTCTGAGAAGGTTAAACTATCATTTCCACATTCCAAGACATGTGCTTTGAGCTTGTTTTCCTTCTATGATGATGAGTTTGTTAACCACTAACTCTCTTTTACCCTGCCGACTATGACCAAGGACATGCAGTTGAAAGCCAACTAGGCACGATTATTACCACTTTTCTATTGCTATATATCAAACCATCCCAATATTTAGCAGCTTAGAATATCAATGATGCATTATTCCTCATAATTGCCTAGGCATTTCTTCTGCTGGTCTTGCCTAGGTTCTGAATCTGAGTCAGCTAGCAGCTTGACTAAGGATGGTTTCCATTAGGGTCGAATAAATAGGATAACTTGGTTTCCCTTTTCACATGGCTTTTCATCTCAGGCTTCTGGACATAGTGAGGAAGTGTTCCAAGAGCAGAAGAGCAGAATCTATGAGGTCTCTTGCAAGTAAGACTCAGAAATCATACATCTCTTCTGTCATATTCTATTGTTTCTAGCAAGACACAGGGCCAGCCTAGAGTCCAAGAATGATAAAACAGATTTCATTTCTTGATGGGAGGAAGCGAAAAGCATTTTTGGCTATTTTTAATCCATTAAGCATCTGACTCAGCATCTACAATCTCATGATCACGATGGGATTCATCAGGTACAGCTCCTCATGTACAGTTCCATTTGATCCAAAGAAAAAATATCTCCCCACACACATACAACATATCATAAACACAGGAAAACTGCAATAATCATTTGCTACTAAAAGGGGACAAGAAGAGGAGGTAGATAGCAATATCTGGTTCATGGCAATTCTGAAATCCACCCAGGCACATGTAGCCACGGTCCGCACTACTCTGGGTATAGAAAATGTTTGCTGACTAGGGCCCAGTTCTGCTCCCTGGGAATTAATCCCCAATGTACTGTTCTATGACTTCTGGCTCCCCCTTCTGGACTCTTGGCGTCATCCTTTGAGAGATCCTTTATTACAAGAAATGGCCCATGTCAACAGCTGTATAGCTTTCTTAAACTACTTGCAATCAATAGAAAGTGGGGTCTCACAGGTATTTTTTCATGTTTAACAGTCTCTGTTCCTTCTAGCCCAAGTTGAAAAATCTTTGTGAGTTGCCTATAGATATCACTGGGGTCTACTGCATGCCCCAAAGTCATATTCATAATTCTTTTGCAGAAAGATCCCTCTTTATCATGGGCACAGTGCTATAAGACAATGCCTTCAGGAACCTTAAAGGCCCCTTTGTTTGGTTTAGATGGTCTATAAAGGCTTTTATAGTCAGACCCTGTGTTTCTTTGCCTAAGGCCATTTCTTTTTCTGGGAATCTTTGCATGGCTAGAGAGACGGAGGATGAGAAACAGTTTTCTTTTCTAACCCAGGAAGTCCTGGGTCCTCCATAGTGTTTTTTAAAGTCTTCTAAAAACCTACATCGTTCCCCGTTTAATTTGCCTCTCTTCCTGTGACTTATTATATTCAGTTAATAGTGGTCAATTAATCTTTTCAATATTCTGCCTGGAAATCTCCTTTACCAGATACACACATAAGGTACGTTTCATAGATTCCATATTATTGTAGGCAATAGTACAAAGCATGGGTCATCTTTACGGCTTTCACCATCACATAAGCCTTTGTTTACTAACTCCTCACCAATGGCACCCTACTTCTAAGTACCAATTTTCTTTATCAGTCATCAATTCCTGCATAAAAACAACCCCAAAATTTAGTGCTAAAAAAAAAAAGATGTACTGAGCAGTGCAATAGTTGCTCAGTGGCAGAATTCTCACCTGCCATGAAGGAGACTGGGATCAATTCCCTGTCTAGATTCAAGGCGTAGGGAAATAGATTCCACCTCTTGATAGGTGATGCTACAAAGGATTTGTGGCCATTTTTAATCCATCATAGTTATGAAGTCAGTATACTCCTTGGGATAAAGAAGACTAAGTGTTCTATATAAATATTGAAAGCTGGAACGCTGATTTTATCGGAACTAGTAGCTGATCATCTGATGATTGAACTAAGGATATCTTTATTTTCCACATAGTCATAACAGCATTATAATTCAAGGCCATATAGTGAGAGGAATTGGATGGTAATGTGTATATGGGTGTGTGTGTGTATTTTCCCTGCTTTACAGCATCCAATAAGTAAGACTTTGAAATCCAAGTTTGGTACTTTGTGTTCTTCTGCATAACAACGACAACTTGGCCTAAATTAATTAAAATAAGTATTACAATGGATTACTTATTTTGGATTATTAATTATGTGTTTTTGATTATCACAATGCTCAAAAATATCATCATTGATTAACAATAACAGTGAAATAATAATAATTGATATTTACTGAATACCTACTAAGTACCAATTATTTAGACTTTTTGAAAGAGAATCCAGAACTTAAAAACTATAAAAGTAAACATCATTCCAGTTCAATTGTTTTGCATACACAATTTAATAGTAGGCTAGCTAAAGAATATCCCTACCCTCCAGATAGCTTTAAGTTAAACTACATATTTTAGCTTCTCTAACTCCATAACCCATAAGTTCTCCACACATGTGAAGTTTCCAAAGACAAAACTAAGAGAATATTAACATGAATAGTACTTACAATATTGTTCCCGTGGTCTTTCTTATTATTCTGAAATAAAGGGTTGTACTATTTAAAAATTCAATGTCATAGTCAGGATCAACAGCTTCATTTGGGGGAGAATCAATATTGAGTGGAACTTCAAATCTTTTATTATTAGGATCATAGACCTAAAATAGATTAAAAGAGTAAAGACTGTATTAATTAGAGAAACAAAATGTTCTAGACCTAACGTTAGCAGTAAGTGAAATAGGAAAATTGTAGTTACCTCCAGAACAAGATATTATGAGATATTTGATTAAAAAAATATTATATTTAAAACTCTCCAGGGATAAATACTGTATTCCTGAAAAATACAGACCATCAATTATACCCACCTTAAATCGGATGCGATTCTTGGTATGAAATTCTATGTCCATTGCAACTGGGGAAATGTCATTTCCAAACAGGCTTATGCTATCATGTTTGTTTAACATTAACCTATAAGATAAACCAAATTTTATTAGCCCAAATGAAATGTTATTCTCACAAAGTAATGGAATTCCTTGGGTAAAAAGAATGCTGATTAATACATAGACAAAACAAATGTACTCTAATCTAGAAAGGAAAATTGAAAAAAGAGCAGAAACACTGAGCAATAGATGTGAATCACTATAATAGTAATAAGGAAAATCAGCTGAGTTATTTGCCAGTACATCTCTGGGAAGAAAAAGACCTGTAATAATCAAAATAACAAGTAAGTGGTCATCTGAAAGAACTGATACGGATATAGTCATCCCCTTGGTAGAGTAAAATAACTAACGGAAGGTTTTCCTCTAGTCTTGTTCAGTTAGGATGGACTGTTTTAGATTTCTGAAAACCAGGCTCATAAGTATCACTGAGCAGTCATGGGTGTCACTGAAACCCCAGGCAGAGCCACTCTCCTCCCATTTCTGCCCTTCTTACTCATTCTGCGCAAGTATAAGAGCCTACCACACATATCTCAGCTATTAGCATCTCCAGTTCTACACTGCTTTTACCACCATTACCACCACCTACCAAGCTTCCCAAGGTCAGGTTCAGGAAGAGATGTCCTTCTCTACACTACTGTCACTCAGGTAAATGCTTGGTAAAATAAATATGCTGGGGCATCCCAGACTGTGAAGTCACTGACATTTGGATTCTTAGTGAATTGTCCAGTGTCCTTCTGCTTCTCAGACAATTCTTCTTTCCATAGCATCTCACAATTTAATTTGGTTATAATTTCATTTATCTGATATGCATTTATTTATATTCAACTTTATGGTTCACTGCTCTTATTCATTCTGAGCTTTTTCTATTTTAATTTCAGATTTTAACCTGTATTCAAAACATTTTCTAAGATGGTCTCTGCTAAAATCTGTAAAAACTCAAACCAAACACAAATTTAGAATGCATTAAAGAACAAATAATCTAAGTTAGCTCAATCAAGTTCTATTTTTGAGCCTGAAAAATAGTCTGATTTCTTCAAGTCAGAGCACTTTCAAGGTCCAGAAGCAATAAAAACAGAATGTAATGACCTTTATTCTTCTTTCCCTTCAATTTGGAATTCATTGTATTTCTGAGACTATCCTGCCTCACCTTGCCATAAATCAGCTCCTCTCAGCCCAGACTCTCACCTGCTGCTCCCTGCTAGACTCTTTAGTCATTTTTATCTTTGTCCTCCAAATCTCAATCCTAAGCATCGTCATTGTATTTTACATTATTTCTTGATAAGAAATGTAGCTAGAAAATAGATTTTGACACAGTTTTCGAGTCCTGGTTATCTAGTTTAAAGAGGAAGTAGATCATAGATTACAAACAGAAATTGAAATAAAGTCAACTTTCACAACACTCTGCTGAGTTCAACTAAGTAAATGGCACAATTTCATATATTTCCCAGAAAAAAATATCCAACACTTCAAAATAAAGAATCTAGTCTCTAAAAATTAGCCCATGGATAAATTTTTAAGTGAAATTTGGCCCATTATATCTGGCTATTCCCTTGAGAATCTTAATTAAAGGAAAACAACTCCTTTTTTCTCATAAAAGTTAAGCATATTATTTGTATTTGAGTTATTTTTGCACCTACTAATTAGAGTAAGGACTCTGATCACTTTAAAGTATTTCTGATGTTTCATGAAATAGTTCCTGTTAAGGGCAGTTTTTCATTGTAAGATTTATATCACTGAAAATCAACTGCTGTGCAATGCTTCACAAAAGACATGCCACAAAAAGGAGAAGCTCATTTCTAAAAGATGTATCCAATAGCATAAAAAAGAGTTTCATCTTAATCCAGCTCGTTTACAATGAATCATTTCACTAGACAAAATAACTGGTGTTTCTGGCTATTTGGCAGGGCCCACATGATGGACAGAGAAACAAGAGAGATGTAACCTCCTCTTCAAAAGGTAAGTTGTGACAATAATTTAGATGTAAAAATGATTAGGAAGCAAAAAAGCCATGAATTCTAGGCTTTGATTCACCATGAAGACTCAGAGTTCTTAGGATACAGCAAAAAAAAAGTAGAATGTAATCTCTGAAGTGACGTGTATCAAATAAAACCATGAGGCTGAATCAGAAATTTTAGATGGTAAAATTGCTTATTAAAACCTCTAGGAAATGTATACCTCCATCCTTGAGCTGTCTTTTCAGGCTGATCATTTAAAGTGTAGCCATATGGACCATCCACTAAGTAAAAGCACCAGGGTACATTGGCAATCATTTCAGAACACCAAATGCATCCTTTAGCTTCACAAATTTCTTTAGAGGCTCCAGGTTGAGGATGGCAGTCAACACGTTTGTTAATGGGAAATTTTGTGGTACAATCAGACTCTTCTTTGCTGATAGAGAAGCAAAATGGAACATTGGGATTTTCATTGGCACACCAGTGACATCCACGGTTCTTACAGGTAGCTTCATTTGCACCTGGTTCTGGATGACAGTCAATTCGTTCAGCGGCAACTATGGAACACTCATCAATAGCTTCAAAACACCAAGGGATGCCTGGGAATTTAGATGGAGACCAGCAGCAACTCCTGGCCAGACAGATGTCCTCAGAAGCTTCAGGTTCTGGGTGACAGTCCTTACGGAACTGGGAGCGTAGAGATGCGGAACATGAACTTGAATTAACAGTCTGGGCTAGAAATGAACCAAGAGGGAAAGCAGAGGAGGATAAATGAAAAGATATCTAGCAAACATCATTATAATAAAAATACATTTTCTCAACTTAAAAATAAGTCTCTCAAAATGCTTAGATTATGAGTGGAATAATTGGTGGATACTAAAAACTATTATAAATTTAGTCAGCCTCTGTAAAACAAGGCAAAGCAAAACCTGTCCCTTAAAAGTGCACCACTAACATTTTATTTAATCACTCCTACTATTCTCAGCATGCACATAATTTATCTTTCTCACAAATTTAAACATCTGCTCATAATCATCTTCTAAATAATACCAAACAAATTTCATAGAAGTCAAAATAATTATTTCTCTTGTTTTCCATCCTTTCCTTCATTTATAGACTGAATACTAGTTGCCAAGTCTCCAACAATAATACCTCAGAAATGTCTAAACATGCTTCCTCCAACATAAAGGATATCAAACCCTCAAAATGCATTATACTGGTATATTTGTTCATCCCCTTTCTTCTGTGCCTTTCTACTTTAGAAAGAGTCCTAAGTTTGTGCTACAGATGGTGATGCTTTCTTCACTTTGGTATTGGGAAGAACTTTTTTATACTAATTTAATCAATTTCACAGATTACTAATCTTTGTTTCCCAAAAATTAAATAAAACCTCTAAATACAGATATAGTTCACCTTGGCAACTACAAAACCATAAATTCAACAGATACAGTTTAATAAGTTTGAATAGCAATAATGAGCAAGGTTTTTATCTTTTCTTGATTATATCATAGGTTTCTAACTATGTTTTTGCAAGGGAGGTCCACGGAACACCTGCCTTAAAATTTTGGTAAACATACCCCATTTGGGAAATGGGCATTCTCAAATGTACATTGCTGGTGGAGATGCAAAGTTACACAAGGCCTATAGAAAGAAATTTGATAATATCAAGCTAATATGTTTTTACTCTTTGACCAGAAATCTTATTTCTAAGAATTTATCCAAAGATATACAAGTTCTTTAGTGAAACATTATTTGCTAATGCCATTGATAAACAATGTCCTTCAACAAAGGACTAACTGAATAAATTATGGACTCTATAGTTGTAAAAAGGAATGAGGAAAATGTCTATATATTAATTATGAAGTGATTTCCATGATATTAAGTAAGAAAGAAGCAAGGTTCAGAATGGTGTTTTTTAACTGCAATTTTATTAAGATATATTCACATTCTATATAATCCACCCAAAGTATATATTCAGTGGCTCACAGTATCAATACATTGTTGTTCATTCATCACCACAAGCAATTTTAGAACATTTTCAGGGAAAATGAAAAAGAGAGAGAGAAAACCCAACACATCCCATACTCCTCATCTCTCCCATCATTGACCCCTAGCATTGATGTAGTACATTTGTTACTGTTCATGAAATAATTTTAAGATATTACAATTAACCATAGTCTATGGTTTGCACCATCTTTCTAATGGATGTGTTTTCATCCATATTCTACTCTTTTATTAACTCCTTGTAAATAGCTTTGTACATTTGTTCTAATTCATGGAAGAATATTTTTTACACTTATACCGTTAATCAAAGTCATCATTACCACCAGTGTATTATATAGCCCCAGGCTTTAACCTCTGGTTTTCCTTCTGGTGACAAATATAACTGTAAACTTCCCCTATCAACCACATTCATACACCATTCAGCACTGTTAATTATACTCACAATAGTGTGCTACCATCACCTCTACCCATTTCCACTCATTTAAATTCAACCTAGTTAAAATTTCAGAACAGTGTGTTTTTTGAATGCTACCTTTTCTGTAAGAAAGGAAGGGGGTAAAAAATATTTGTATTTGTCCATAACTTTAATGGAAACAATAGAAAAATAAACCAAAAACTATTAAAATGGTTACATATCTGGGGATGGAGAAAACAGATGAAGACAAGGATCATTCTTTGTCTGCATCTTGTTATATAGTTTTTACTTTGAAGCAATGTAAATATTTTCACCTAATTTAAAAACAAAATTAATTTTAAAGAAAAAAATTGCTATAAATTAAACACATACTAAAGCAAATGCACTTTGTTTATTACATTGGTGGCATACCCATACAATAAAAGGAATTTAAATAACAGTGAATTGAAAGCAAACATTTGATTGTATATCTCTAATATTAGATAGTCAGAGGGCAATCTACAAAGAAATCTTGGCCTTAATCCAGTGATCTTACTGCTATTAGTTATATTGGTATTTGATTTTGAGATTCTTACAAATATATAGTAGCAAAGAGCAATTGAGTAACTATATTAATGTCCTTAAAACTATTTCAGTTAAGAGAAAAGAAATAAAAGTATAAATTTTTAAAAAAATAATGAACATTTTGTAATCTTAATTTGATTTGGAAAACACTAGCATGAAACTATGATTTATCATTCTCTTTTATGAACATATGCCCTAGCTCTATCTACTGAAAAAAACTAGAAATAAAGACAAACTAATAACAATGAGTTCCTCTAGCAAGCAAGCTATTGTTTCTAACTACCATTCACAGCCACACTGGAAAGGAAATAAGATTCCTTGGGGAAAATGACTGATTCTAGATGTAAGATAAGGAATATATAATGGAAGTTCCAGGACATCTTTATGTTCAAAAAATGAAGGAAAACATCACACTCTAATGGCATCAACTGGAAGGGAATCATAATGGCAGAAGGAGGTACAATTTGAGTATACAAAAGATAAATGTCTGAATTAAATAGACAAAAAGAGACAGATTAGATATAGATGGATAGATGGATAGATAGATACATAAATAAACAGGTAGGTAGGTAGATAGATAGATAGTAGACATATAGATATAAAGTGTGTGTGTGTGTGTGTGTGTGTTAGCAAAAACAAAAAACTTGATCACAGAAGAAAAAGAACCACTTTCTTATATAAACTCTTATTAGAAGGTCACCAAATAGTTGATGAAACAAAGTTTTTAATAGAACTCTAGCCAATATATAAGAAGTTATAGAATTAGAAAATTCCTATTTTGCAACTCCTGGTGAAATAGTCTATATAGACAATGATCATCCATAGGGTAAAAAACTATAAGATGGAAGTTGAAGGAGAATTTTATAATGGAAGAGTCAGTCAGACACCTATGATCCCACTGATCATCTTAGCATCACTGAAAGTGGAAAAGAAGCAAAGTCGTATTTCTCTTCATATAATGAGTAGGAAGTTCACAGTATGACCTGTGAAGTATTCTTATAAAAAATTACTGAACAGTGTGCCAGTTTGAAGCTGTTATGTACTTCAGAAAAGACATGTCCTTTTTTCTGATCCAATCTTGTAGGGGCAGCCATGTTTCTTTTAATCTTGGTTCAATATTTTGGGGTGGAAACTGATCGGATTGTTTCCATGCAGATGTGACACACCCAATTTTGTAGGTGTGACCTTTTGATTAGATAAAGATATGACCCTGCCCATTCAAGGTGGGTCTTGATTAGTTTACTGATGTCCTTTAAAAGGGGAGACATTTTGGAGAAAAACACAGTTGCTTAAGAGCCAACAGACATGCAGACATTTGGAGATGCTTGGAACACTGACAGAGAGCAGACGTCTAGACATGGGCATTTGGAGATACAGAGCCCAGCAGATGACACTATGTGCCTTCCCGTGTGATGATAAACAAGGCAAAACCCAGAGTTGTGCCTCGAAGGTTTTAAATGAAGGCCCATGAATGCTTAGAGATGAAACCACTGGCATTAGAAGTTGGAAGCAAAGGAACTGGGAGCAAGGACCAGCAGATGCCAGCCATGTGCCTTCCCATGTGACAGACATCAGCCTTTCTTGAGTCAAGGTATTGTTCTCTGTATCCTAAGTTTGGACATTTTTATGGCTTAGAACTGTAAACTTGTAACTTCATAAATTTCCTTTTTAAAAGCCATTCCATTTCTACTAGGTTGCATTCCAGCAGCTTTTAGCAAACTAATACAAACATGAAACTATTCAAGTCTCTAGAACCAATGACCACTTACAGGAAGTATAGGAGATAGTTGAACACTTAAATGATATCACCACAAAGAAGTAATTAATCATGTCCAGAATATGGGACTTTCTTCAAAATCAATACCTTATTTCTACAACAATTCAATGGCATGGAAAAAAGAGAAGGGAACTAACTGTTGTAGGATAAAAGAGGCTGAAAAACTTGAACAACCAAATACAATGAGGGGATTTATGAACATGTAGGGAAAAATATCATATGTATTTTCACTAATTCTAACTAAAATGTATCATTTCCTTCAATCATGAAAGTAGGCAAACCATAGCAGAATTGGCACTACACATGTCTTTGTAACAAATATAAATCAGATATTTTGTATCAAATTACAGTTCTTGCAGATATCACAAAACATTGTTTAAGTTCACCACAGCTTTGAAATTATGGTAGTTATGAGACCTTGTAACTTAATGCATTAATGAAGAAAATAATAATTGGTCTATCACAAACTTCTTTAAATATTTTGATAAGAATTTCTAAATATAATTAGTTCCTTTTGGAAGATGATGGGTTTTATTTTATGTACTTAAAAACTCTTCTGAGAAAGTGTCCTTAGGTGTCACCAGACTGCTAAGGCATGCATACATGCACTACATGCACACACATTCTCTCATACATACAAATGTTCAGAACTTCTATAAAACCATCTGTGCCCACCTACCACAGGAAAACCATCACATATATCTAGTAGTATGGATATTGCAGTTAGAAGAACACTGCTGTAAATCACATTATTGAATTGGGAATGTTTACCTTTACAGTTCTCTACAATACAAAATGTCACCTCCAACAACTATAGAAGTACACTCTCTCACTTCCTTATCTCAAAATTCAAACCAAACAAATAACACCATGTAATAGACAACTTCATGCATAGGCATCTTCATAATTTAACCTCATGAGCTTGTTAGTTCTTTCTGTACTCAGGTTATTATTTCTTCTATCTTCTGTACATCAGAGCTTCTGCTGTAATTTTTCCTGCTTATCACTGAACTTCCCATTGCTGCCCATCCCTGCCCTTCCCTAGCTCTCCTTCCTTGTTCTGCATCAACAGTAAGGATTTGCTCTGGTGCCAACATCAACCATGGCTCTAGTACTTTCTAGCTGTATGACTTTAGGTAAGCCACTCAAACTTTCTAAGCTTCAGTTCCATCGTGTTTAAGATGGCAATGATAAAGCTTATTATAAGTTTATGAATATTGCCCAAGCTAATAAAAGAAAAAGTAGTATTATATACTATATAGATAACATGGTTAACAGTATGGACTCTAGAGCCACAACATCCATGTTCAAATCTTAACCCTAATGCTTGCTACCTATGTCTTGGGACAAAGTACTTTATCTTTTATCTCTCTCTGTTGAAGTTTGCTCATCTGTAAAACAGGAACAATATGGCACCTTCCTCAAGTTTTTATTTTGTGAGGTTAAATTAGTTAATACATGTAAAAATTGTTTATCAGCAGCTGGCATGTTGTGATCCTTCTTTGTATGTTAGCTGTTAATTTCCACACATATTTTACATATTATCTATATTTTACATATATACGACATTTCATATATACATGATGTTTAAAACAATAAACTGGCATGCACTAGAAATATGTAACTTGTTATTAATAAATAATATCCTTAAATTCCTTTTGGAAATCCATCAAGGAAAAGAGATATTAAACACTAAAAATCAGTTCATTTAATTGTTTTCTTTTTATTTTGTACTAGGCTTTGAGTAAAAATTTGTTAAAAGAAATTATTCAAAAGGTAACTCACTTACCTGCTAGAACCATGGAACAAAAACGGAGGAGTATTACGGCCTTCATGGTCTCAGAAAAGTGACACTTGTGATGTATTTGTAAGGGAAAATTTGATAGATCGTTTTGACTTTGAATTTTTTTCTACAGAGGAATGAGGTATAACCCAGGCCAACAACGAATCCTTGAAAGTCTTCCCAAGATAACCAGTGGCTGGCACTATGTAATAGAAAGATATGAGATTAGAATACAGATAGCCAGGGGTTTAACCCAGCTTTCTTTTGACTGGGGTAGCATGGGTGTGTCATTCAATCTCTGAGACAAGGTTTCTTCAGCTGTAAATCGGATATATCACCTGCCCTGCCTATCTCACTGGATTGAGATGAAGACTATAGATATAACAGTACTCTAAGAAGGCAAACAACAACAAAAAAATCAACCACTTTCTCATTGGACATGACCTAGGGGCCTTGGCCTACTAAAGAAATTAAGGACTAGATGGGAAAAATTACAAATGGATTATAATTTTTCTTTCAGAATATTATAATTGCCAGTTCTGTGAGTAAACTATTCCCAGTTGGCCAAAATTTCAACCACTGTACTCTGGGCGTTAGCATAGTAAGATTAGGAGAAAGAGTTGACCTAGAGGACAACTCAAGTTAACCAAAGTTATGAGATAATGGATTTTTAACCATCAATAGTAAATGAAGGATGATCATACTATATATAAGTAAATGGGCAACTCTCTGTATAGCAAAAATAGGAAGGTATCTGTTAGTATACTTCTTCTACAATAACAAACCACAGCATAAGACTTTTTCTTTAAATCAGGAAATCCCAACTTTTTAGTTACAAGGGCTAAGAGTTATATTTTTGTTGGAATTAGCTTGACTATTTTTAGCAAAGCAAGTAGAAAGGAAACCTTTATTTAAATTGTTTTAAAAAGTAGAAAGGAAGGATTCCAGGAGGAAAAGTAGAAGGACTAACCTTTCACTAGTCCATTTATACTAATTTCTATGGAATTAGTCAAATTATCAGCAGGAGAAGCCTTGTCCCAAATGGCTGAGGTACAGAATAAGAGGACAACAATGAACTCTGGTACCTAGGGAATGAGGACACTCAGAACACCAGGGGTGGGGCTCAAGAATCTAGTAATAAGGGTGGGGAAAAGTTGGGGGCAGTTGACACCAAAATCAATAAAAAGCATCAGAGAGGAAAAACAAAAAACAAAGACAACACTTGCTGTCTCACAATTTTACGCAAGAATCTCTTAGTCACCTGAAGTGGGAAACTAATTCTGTTGGCAAATGCAGTGATACTTCCTTTGTCAGGCAATTTTCCAAGAATTTGTTCCTTGTGACAAATTCTGCCTGGACACTGTGGAATTTAGAATGTAATACAGCAGTTCAGAATCCCAGCACTAAACAGCAAGGCCAAGATCTGAACCATTTCTGAACTACAACCCCATGATTCAAATGAGCTGCTGAAGTGTGGCTTGGAGGAAATCTGTAGTTTGTATTATGTTATAATACTGCCTATCCATTTCTAATTCTAGCTACAAAACTTTTAACAACAAAATGCCTCAAGAACACTGAGTCTTTGGTGATGGAGATATGAATGTACGATCTAAATACTCTGCTATAGGACATAAAACATAGTTTCTCTAAAGGAACGATGTGTTTCATAGGACAGATATATTTTAAAATTTAAGCATAGCCTTCACATTTATTGTCCAGTTGACTATTGATTGGTAAATCAATGATACTTATTTTTTATAACTGTGATAGACCTGATCAGGGTCCTTGAAAACATGGCCTACAGGTTTATTATACACTTTGAGCTTCAAAGCACAGCTTCTCATAAAGATAATGCAAATATGTGTGCGCACAGTATAAATGAAGTAAAGGAACTTATATTTTAGCTACTTTTCAGTTACATAAATTTGGAAATGCAATAAACTATTCATATAAAAAATTCTACATATTTAAAAATATGTCAAATACTTATATATCTGTGGTACCCATGTTTCTGAATCAAAATTAGAACAATGTAACAAATTTGAATTTATAGGAAATGAAATAAGATATTTAAAATTCAGATAGAATGGGAAAATCTTACACTTGGTTTATGCTCAGTATGGCGAAGTAGGAAATGGGCAGGAACTTATATATTTCATCACAGCACATATTTTATTAAAAATTTAAGTCTGTCTTAGGGTCAAACTTTGTATTTTCAAAAATGAATTTTTTGAAATGAATTTTTGAAAATCTCCACTAAGGCTGAAATTCAGGAGTATACCTATAAATAATACTTGCATATTTGGTACTATATATATGTATAAATATTAAGGTTTAAGAAAACAAAATAATGCATGAATTGCAATATGTGTTCATTCAAATTTCCTGTCATGAACTTAAGATTCCCATAAATATTTATCTCATATATTTTCACTAGATAGCAAAAAATTATATGTACAAATATCTTAACTGCTAGATTTGTACTTAAAAATTCCTAGCTGAATTTACATATTTTAAATATTTACTTCTATTTGCTTAATACATTCAGAGGAAAGACAGCTGTGCAAAATTTATACTGTTATCATCCTTAATTGGTTGTGATAATCTCTCTCTAATTCCTTAGGATAAAAAATTGTATGGTTTTGCAAATGCCAAGCTTGGTAGACTGTGTTAAATCACTGTTTATAATATGAAAGCCTAGGGCAAATCAGATACTTCCCCAAAACTTTATTAAAATAACTTATCTTAATATTCCAATTAAAATAAAGTTAATATGTTAAAAATTTACTGTGGTACATATTTACCAACTTGATTATAATCACCCCTTTCTGAAAATTCCATTAACAATTTATGCTGGTTATATAAAGCACCATATTTGTTTCACAAGTTAACAGTGAATTGCTATTTTAAGTGTATATAAACAGAAATCCCAATATGCTCTCTCATTTTTAACACTGAAATCCTAATATGATCTCTCATTTTTCACATTGACATATAGATCAGAAACATATATTAATTCATAGAGTTGTGCCTATTTAAGTAGGAAAACCTGCTTGTGAGAGCATTCTGGATATTAAACCTAAATAAGAAAGAAATGAAATGGAATATTCAGGAGATATTCTAATGAGGAAAATAGCTGAATCTCATAATACTATGGATATGGGGAAAGAAAACCAAAGCTAAATCAGTAATAGCTCCAAACTTCAACTTTGATATGTGAGTGATTTGATGATAGAGAAATGAGAAAGCAAGCAGGTGGCAGCTTTTTATGTATCAGGTGAATTTAAACAATATAATCAGTCAGGGAATTTTTAAAACTATATATGTAGAATTATAGGGGCAAGCTTCTCTTTTTCCAGACTCTTAAACAACTCCAAGATCCTTTTATATCACTTTTATACACATCTTCCACCACAGATATTTCCTAGCATATGTTAGCTTCTATTTTAGTTTGTAAGCTGCCAGAACACAATATACCAGAACTGAAGTGGCTTTTTAAAGGGGGAATTTAATAAGTTACAAGTTTACAGTTGTAAGCCTATAAAAATGTCCAAACTAAGGCAACCAGTAAAAGATACTTTAATTCAAGAAAGGTTGATGCATCTAGAATAGCTCTGTCAGCTGGGAAGTCATGTGGATGGCATCTGCTGCTTCCCTGCTCCTGGATTCCATTACTTTCAGTTTCTGTTTCTGTGGGGGTTCCTTACTTTGCTCCCCTTGGCTTTCTCCAGATTCCGGCTTGCTTAACATCTCTTGGGAAGGCACATGGCAACGTTGGCTGGGCTCCAAGCATCTCCAAACATCCCTTTCTTTGCTGACTCTCCTAAATGTTTCCTCTTTTGAAGGATTCCAGTAAACTAATCAAGATCCACCAGGAATAGGTGGAGTCACATCTCCATGTAATCAAAAGGTCACATGCGCCATTGGGCACATTGCATCTCTGTGGAGAGAACCTAATCAAAAGTTACTGCCCTACAGTATTTAATTAGGATTAAAAGAAACAACTGCCTCCACAAGATTGAGTCAGAATTAAAACATGGCTTTTCTGGGGTACATTATATTTTCAAACCAGCATAGTTCCTATAGATATTTCGGCTCAGAAAAATTTCTAAAGGGTACATTTAAGAAAACTTTACTGGACAAAATTTTCTGAGCACCTACTGCAGGCCAGACACTACCTATGTACTGAGGCCATAACCATGCCTTAGACAGACACAATTCTGCCTTTCCAGGCCTAGCAGGTGATAAGGGCAGTCAACGAGAACCTCCAGGGAGAAGTAAGAATGCACAGGAGATCTACACTACCCACAAGGCAAAGCACTTTCAGGTAACACTCAAAAATTTTAACATTAAATCAATGTATATAAAGACAGACTAAAACTTCCATTTCATAGCTTACAATTCCTATTGCCTTTAAGTGTAAATTATAGTAGGCAACAGCTGTTGGTATTATTTGTATGTTGGTTTAATTATCTTCCAAAAGAAGTAAATTATTTTGCCAAATAGAAGGAAATGTCAGTGATGGAAAGCAAATTAACTCATCATTTATCAATTCCTAATGAAGAAGGAACTATATTTCCAACACAAATTACAAATTTCATTCCAAATTTCTAATGTGGGGGGAAAAGGATGGAAGAATACACATACTGGAACATACTTTAAAAATTTACAAAGAAATACCCTAAAGCAGCTTATACTGACCTGAAGAGGAGGTACTACTAAGCAAAAGAGAAAAACTCCAAGATGTAACAAAGAAAAAAAAATTACAGAGAATCCATTGTAGGATTTACTCTGTTTTGAGTTTGGGTTTTTAAAAACATTTTTTTATGAAGCATATCCTGCATCATTCTCATACTTTCCAAAGATGGGGCATAACCAGAAGGAAAGCATACAAATCCGAGAGTCATTCATATGTATAGCAAATTCGCCAACAGCCAAGCTTTCAGCATTTACACCCCACCCTCTATTGCTGGGCTGTTTAGAGATGGGCCATGAACCGCTCTTCCAGCAGATTGGAAAACTATGTGCGTTTCACAAACTCCATCAGCTAAAGGAAAATGGGGTCCACTTAACATTTTAACTTACATATTTTATATACAGAAAAATCATACAGGAAAGATCGCTTAACTTCCCCATACCCCCCCCCACTACTACCTCAATCCCCCCCCACACACATATACACAACTCAATATATTGGAAGATTGACAAAACAAAAATCAGTGGGTTCCAGGAAGATGACAGAATAGGGTACATCCAGCTCAGCCCTGCTTCAAGGAAAAGTTAGAGAAGGGAATGGAGGGCGACTGAGATAGCGATTAAAGAGTGCAACCGACCTGGGAGAGTCTTCTGCAACCAGGGTGGCCCTGATTGCTAAAGTTGAGGAACTGAGAAGCAGAAAGCTAACGAGGAAGCCTGGAGCCCACAGAAGTGCACGGACAGGGAGATGGAGACTAGGAAGTAAGCCAAGCCACGCTCCTTAAATGTGCTACCCTCACCGGTACAGCCTCACAACCCACGATTCACCCCACACCCCAGGCCCCTGAACCCCATCACCCGACCCC
Source organism: Tamandua tetradactyla (assembly GCF_023851605.1). Classification (NCBI taxonomy): domain Eukaryota; kingdom Metazoa; phylum Chordata; class Mammalia; order Pilosa; family Myrmecophagidae; genus Tamandua; species Tamandua tetradactyla. Next base: position 98,318,556 of record NC_135333.1, read on the forward strand.
CCACTACTCACACTCCAAGCATCCCCACCCACCAGCTCCCAGTGTGCATACTTGCTTCCCACACCCTCCTACCCCAAGTGCAGCCCAACCCACCTCTCCTGCACCCCTCCCGAACACTACCTCCCACTACTACTCCCTGCAGGCTGTCTGTCACTGGTGCATAAAGTCTGCGGGCACTTACCTCCATACCAGGCTACACACATGCCTAGCCCATAGTGTCACACAGCCTCACACCACCCCCACCCCCAAGCTCTGCACATCAGTTAACAGCACTCCTAGACCCATGCATGCACTTGGCTACCAGTCATGACCCTTAGCCCTGTGAACATCAGTTTATAGCACACCTTGCCTGTGAATGCACATGGCCCACAGTTATGCCCTTCAGTTTTCGGAACATCAGTTTATGGCACTCCTAGATCTGCACATGCACATGGCTCTCAGTCACACCTCCCAGCTATGGGAAAGTGTGGACCTGCACAGACAGGGCACATCCACTTCAAGCCTATGAAGGATAACACTGAACTGCTGACACAGTTCTGCACAGGCATACATAGGGCCCAGCACCCTAGACCAGTGCACACCAGGGTTACACTCCCCAGACATGTGTACACACACAGCTACATCCTCCCTGGCTATTGGGCGCTCACGTTCACAAACAGCAGCATAACATCCCCAAACTGCACCTGTACCTGCACTTCAACCATCACCGCACTACTGTACCCCATCTCATACCCTGTATCCTGCTCCACATCCATCTTGCAAACACAAAGCTTTAGACTACTGAAGGAAATCAACTTCCAAAGTAAATCAATCAAGATATATACATGTGATGAAAACAACAGAAGATCACTAAGCACATCACAATGCAGACAAATATAACCAAGCCTAATGACCAAATTAAAACACCAGAAGTCACAGATGTTATAACAACTAATCAAAAATGTTCATATAACTCTACTAAATAAAATAAGTAGGATGGCTAATGACATAAATGAGATCAAAAAGATAGCAGAAGAGCATAAAGAGGAATTTGAAAGAACAGAAAAATAGCAGATATCAAAGATATTAAAGTTTCTGTTGATCAAATAAAACACATAGTAGAGACACAACAGCAGATTTGAAGAGATAGAAGAAAAATAAGTGAACTAGAGGACAGGATAAGTGAATTAGAATACTCTAAAAGCAAATGGCAAAAAAGATAGAAAAATCTGAATTGGATCTCAGGGAAATGATAGACAAAACAAAGCACACAACTATAAAAATCACTGGTGTCCCAGAAAAAGATGAGAGGAGTAAAAGTCTAGGAAGAGTAGTTGAGGATATATTGGGGGTAAACTTTCCAATGTCATAAAGGACATAAATATATAAGTCAAAGAAACTTAACAAACTCCAAACAGAATAAATCCAAATAGACCTTCCTTGAGACACATACTAATCAATCTCAAATGTTGAAGAAAAGTAGAAAATTCTGAAAGCAACATGAGAAAAACAATCTACTACATACAAAGGAAACCACTGAGTTCAGCCTACTCTACTAGCACCAGGGAAGCAAGAAGGCATGGTATGATAAATTTAAGACCCTGAAAGAGAAAGACTTCCAGCCAAGAATTCTGTATCCAGCCAAATTTTCTTCAAAATTGAGGGAGAGATTAACATTTTCACAGACAAACAAATCCTGAAAAGAATCAGTCAACAAGAGACCGACCATACAAGAAATGCTAAAGGGAATTATGCCAATTGAAAAGAAAAGACAGGAGAGGGAAGTCTGAAGGAGGGGACAGAATTGAAGAGTACCAGTAAGGATAAAAAGGATGAAAAGAGAAAGAAGGGAAAGAATATATAGATCTAACAAAATAAAAAAGACAAGATGGTGGATTCAAGAAACACCTTTTCAGTATTCACTTTGAATGGTAACAGATTAAATTTACCAATTAAAAGAGGCAGACTGGCAGAATGGATTAAGAAATATAATCCAGCTATGTGCTGTGTACAAGAGACTCATCTTCGATACAAGGATACAAATAGATTGAAAGTGAAAGCATGGAAAAAGATTTTCCATGAAAGTTATAACCAAAAGAAAGCAGGATTACCCCTATTAATATCAGGCAAAATAGGCTTTAAATGTAAAGATACCATAAGAGAAAAAGAAAGAAACTATAAATTAATTAAAGGTACAATTCACCAAGAAGAAAAAACAATCATAAATGTTTATGCTCCCAATCAAGGAGCTCCAAAGTACATAAGACAGACATTGGCGAAAGTGAAGGGAGTGATAGATGCTTCAACAATAATAGTAGAAGACTTCAATACAACATTCCCCTCTATAAACAGAACCACCAGACTGAAGATCAACAAGGAAAGAGAGAAGTTAAATAACATGATAAATGAAGTAGACCTAACAGACATACATAGGTCATTACATCCCAAAGCACAAGGATATACATTCTTCTCTAGTGCTCATAGAACATTCTCCAGGACAAATCATATGCTGGCACACAAAGTAGGTCCTTATCATTTAAAAACATTGAAATTATTCAAAGCATTTTCTATGATCACAGTGGAATAAAGCAGGATCTCAGTAACCACCAAAGAACAAGAACATTCACAAATATATGGAGATTAAATAACACACTTCTAAACAATCAGTGGGTCAAAGAAGAAATGGCTAGAGAAATCAGTAGCTATCTGGAGATGAATGAAAATGAGAATACAACTTACCAGAACTTATAGGATGCAGCAAATGCTCTGCTGAGAGGGAAATTTATTGCCTTAAATGTCTATATTAAAAAACAAGACAGAGCAAAAATCAAGGACTTACCTGCTAACCTGGAGGAACTTGAGAAAGATCAGCAAACTAACCCCAAAGTAAACAGAAGAAGAGAAATAACAGTGATTAAAGCAGAGTTAAATGAATGGGAGAATAATAGAATCATTAAGATCAAAAGTTGGTTCTTGGGCAGGCCACCGTGGCTCAGCAGGCAAGAATGCTTGCCTGCCATGCCAGAGGACCTGGGTTCGATTCCCGGTGCCTGCCCATGTAACAAAAAAAACAAAAACAAACAAAAAAAGTTGGTTCTTAGCAAAGGAATGTCATTACTGCAGGGTGCTGAAAATAGATGGTAATTAATATTTTTAAATTTCAACTTATGTGTGAAACTAAAGCAAAAAATGTTTATTTGGTACAAAATTTATATTTTGACTAGTGCATTTCCTAATATAACTTATGTAGATAGTTGATTGAACACCTTAAGTACATGGAACTTTGTATAGGACATGAGATTTTGTTGGCTTGTCCAGAGTGATGGCCCAATGAATCCCAGAGTGATTCGATCAGTAAGTGGAAAAGTATTTGCAAAGTTCCCGTCGGGGAATAGTGAAAATGGGGGAAAATTCAACCTCTCCAAGTTGAATTCTTGATATTCCCACAAGCAGTGTGGACAACCAAAGCTATAGGCTGAACCCCCAGTCTTGGGCTTTGTTTTTATGAAACTTAACCCCACGAAGGATAGGTCAAGCCTACTTAAAATTAGGCCTAAGAGTCACCCCCATGACACCCTCCTTTGTTGCTCAGATGTGGCCTCTCTCCTCAGCCAACAAAACAAGCAAACTTACCACCCTTCCCCTGTCTACATGGGACATGACTCCCAGGGGTGTGGACCTTCCTGGCAACGTGGGACAGAAATCCTAGAATGAGCTGAGACTCAGCATCAAGGGATTGAGAAAAATGCTAGAATGAGCTGAGACTCAGCATCGAGGGACTGAGAAAAATGCTAGAACGAGCTGAGATTCAGCATCAAGGGATTGAGAAAACTTTCCTGACCAAAAGGTGGAAGAGTGAAATGAGACAAAGTGTCAATGTCTGAGAGATTCCAAACAGAGTCAAGAGGTTATCCTGGAGGTTATTCTTATGCATTAAGTAGATATCACCTTGTCATTCAAGGTGTAATGGAGAGGCTGGAGAGAAATACTGAAAGTGTGGAGCTGTGTTCCAGTAGCCATGTTTCTTGAAAATGATTGTATAATGATATAGCTTCCACAATGTCACTGTGTGATTGTGAAAACCTTGTGTCTGATGCTCCTTTTATCTACCTTGTTAACAGATGAGTAGAACATATGGAATAAAAATAAATTATAGGGGGGACAAATGTTAAAATAAATTTAGTTTGAAATGCTAGTGATCAATGAAAAGGAGGGCTAAGGGGTATGGTATGTATAATTTTTTTTTCCTGCTTTCATTTTATTTCTTTTTCTGAATAGATGCAAATGTTCCAAGAAATGACCATGATGATGAATATGCAACTATGTGATGATATTGTGAATTACTGATTATATATGTAGAACGGAATGATCAAAATAGGAATGTTTGCATTTGTTTGGTGCATTTTTTTTTTTTTGGTATTTAAAAAAATAAAATAAAATAAATTATAAAAAAGAAAAAAAAGTTGGTTCTTAGAGAAAATCAATAAAATCAATTGGCCACTAGTAAGAAAAAAGAGAGAGGATGCAAATAAAATCAGAAATGAGAATGGATGAATTACCACAGACCCTGAAGAAATAAAATAAATCACAAGAGGATACTATGAACATACAGTATATGCCAACACACTGGACAACTTAGACAAATTCCTGGAAACACACAAACAAGCTACACTGACTCAGGAACAAGCAGAAGATCTCAACAAACCAATCAGAATTAAAGAGATTCAATCAGTCATCAAAAATCTTCCTACAAAGAAAAGTCCAGGACCAGATGGCTTCACAGGGTAATTTTATCAAACATTCCAAAAAGAATTAACACCAATCACACTCAACTTTTCAAAAAAAATGAGGAAAAAAGGAACTCTACCTAAATAATTTAATGAAGCTAATATCATTTTAATACCAAAACCAGGTAAAGATGTTATAAGAAAACTATAGGCCAGCCTCCTTAAAGAACATAGATGCAAAAACTGTGAACAAAATATTATCAAATCGAATCTAATAACACATTAAAAGAAGTATACACCACAACAATGTGGCATTTATACCAGGAATGAGAGGATGGTTCAACTCAAGAAAATCAATTAATGTAATGCAGCACATTAACAAATCAAAAGGGAGCAATCACATGATTATCTTGATTGATTCTGAAAAAGCATTCAAGAAAAGTCAACATTCTTTTCTGATAAAAACACTTCAAAAGACAGGCATCAAAGGTAACTAACTCAACATGATAAAGGGAATATATGAAAAACTGATATCCAACATTGTACAAAATGGAGACTGAAAGCTTACCCCTAAGATCAGGAATGAGACAAAGGTACCCACTGTCACCACTGTTATTCAACAATGCGCTAGAAGTTCTAGCTGGAGCAATTGGGCAGGACAAAGAAATAAAAGGTATCTAAATTGAAAAGGGGGAAGTAAAACTTTCATTATTTGCAGATGACATGATACTATACTTGGGAGATCTGAGAAATCTACAGCAAAGTTACTTGAGCTAACAAATTCAGCAAGGTGGTGGGATGTAAAATTAACATGCAAAAATCAGTATTTTGTGTATTCTATACACAAGCAATGACCTAGCTGAGGAGTCAGTTAAGGAAAAATTCCATTCAAAATAGTAACTAAAAGAATCAAGTACTTAGGAATGAACTTAACTAGGGACGTAAATGACTCGTACACAGAAAACTACATAACATTGCTAGAAGAAAATCATGGAAGATCTGAATAGGTGGGAAAACATTCCCTGCTCATGGATAGGAAGGCTAAGCATAGTTAAGATGTCAATTCTACCCAAATTGATCTACAAATTCAACATAGCACCAATCAAAATTCCAACAACCTACTTGGAAGACTTGGAAAAGCTGGTTACCAAATTCATCTGGAAGAGAAAGAACCCCCAACAGCTAAAAGCATCCTAAAAAAGAAGAACAAAGTGGGAGGGTTAACACTCCCTGACTTTAAAACTTATTATAAAGCTACAGCAGTCAAAACAGCAGGGTACTGGCACAAAGATAGAAGCAATAACTAATGGATCAAATCAAGAGCACAGAAATAGACCATCAAATCTATGATCAACTGATTTTTGACAAGGCCCGCAAATCCTTTGAACTGGGACAAAATAGTCTTTTCAATAAATGGGCATGGGAAACTAGATATTGATAGCTAAAAGAATGAAAGAGGGCCCCTTCCTTACACCCTATATAAAAATTAACTTAATGTGGATCTAACATCTAAATATAAGAACTAGAACCATAAAGCTTCTAGAAGAAAATGTAGGGAAACATCTTCAACCTAGTAATAGGAGGTAGCTTCCTAAACTTTACACCCAAAGCACAATCAACAAAAGAAAAAAGAAATAATTGGGAACTCCTCAAAATCAATGCTTCTGTACCTCAAAAGACTTTGTCAAAAAGGTGAAGAGGCAGCCAACTCAATGCAAGAAAATATTTGGAAGTCACACATCAGACAAAGGTTTGATATCCTGAATACATAAAGAAATCATACAACTCAACAACAAAAGAACAAACAACCTATTTGTAAAATGGGCTAAAGATATGAATCGGCATTTTTCTGAAGAGCAAATACAGATGGCTCAAAAGCACATGAAGAGATGTTGATTTTCATTGGCTATAAGGGAAATGCAGATCAAGACTACAATGAAATACCACCTCACACCTATAAGAATGGCTGCTATTAAACGAAACAGGAATCTATAAATGTTGGAGAGGATGTGAAGAAATTGGGACACTTATGCACTGCTGGTGGGAATGTATAATGGTGCAGTCACTATGGAAGATAGTTTGGCAGTTTCTTAGGAAACTAAATATTGAGTTGCACTATGACTCAGCAATAGCATTAATTGGTTTATACCCAGGAGAGCCAAAAGCAGTGACACAGACATTTGCACACTGAAGTCCATAGCAGCATTATTCATAATCGCCAAAAGATGCAAATAAACCAAATGTCCATCAAGAGATGAGTGGATTAACAAAATGTCATAAATACATATAATGGACTATTATGCAGCAGCAAGACGAAATGACATCCTCAAGCACATGACAAGATGGATGAGCCTTGAGGACATAATGCTGAGTGAAATAAGCCAGACACAAAAGGATAGATACTGTACGATTCTGTTTTTATGACCATGGTAAAGGTAAAACCAGAGGCTTATAATGCAGAATGTAGGGGACTTAGAGATATATAGAAGCTAGAGACGCGTGAACAGTTAGTTAATGAGGTTGAACTGCAATGTAATGGAATAGATAGAGGTGAAGGTGGTTCTCTAGTGGGCCTATAAGTAATATTACTGTATGGAAGATGAACAAGATTGAAAGGGGTTGTTTAGACCTACATGTTCCACTGAATAATACAAGAAATACAAATTAGTTCTTGCAAGAGCTACCTCAAAGGTATGATTCTTGTACAAAGAGTGTTTAAGTCCAAGGTATAGGGGTAAAACTGCTACTGCATGCTATGGGCCATGTTAAAAGGAAAACATCAGCACTACCGCTACAGCAGAGATAAATAATGGAGGGAGGGACAAGAGTTAAGAGGAGGCTTAGATTTCCTATTTGGTGAGGGTGTGTTTATTGCTTTTCCTTCTCTTGGGAAAAATGAAATTATCTAAAGTTGGGAATGTTGATGGACTGTGGATTTTGGGCACTACACATGATGCCTAATGAATGAAGGTGGCTGAAGGATGCAATGACTGAGAAGTAGATTGGTGAATGATGGTGTACACTTATGAATAAATGTGCTGCTACAAAAAGGAATGAGTCATAAGGCATGCAACAGTGTGAATGAACATGTGGGACATTTGCTGATGCAAAATAATCCAGAAACAAAAGAACAGTCATGGTATGGTCTCCTATAAGAAAACAGGGGCCTGGATTGTAAGTTTTTATAGCAGACACATTTAGTCTGGAGTGGTAATTATTATTTCTGGGTTTTGAGAGTCTGTTTATATACATGTTTAACCTGATATATACAGAGAGATAGGAACAAAGCCAATCAGGTTGGGGTTAAGGTAATTCAGAACACAGGGGTAAGGAAGTCCTTGTCTATATTTTAGAACCACACACATTCTTTGAGACAAAAGGAAGAAAGGTTTATTTGGTCTGGAACTAAAATTTTCTGTAGCACATTATCTAACTCAACCTATATGTATAGCTCATTTGAACAAGTGAAACACAGGGAGCCCAGCATAAGAAAGAGGTCCTTTAATCCTTTATAGCTTAATGTAATGCCTGGGTACATCCTAGAGTATGATAAGCAGATAATCAAAAAAAACTGGCAAAGTCCCTTCAGGGATGAGAGAAAAATATGGAACTTTTAAACTCTAACATCATGGAATCCCCTGATACTGTGTCAAACTTTAGGGACACCCAAATCAATAGCCTATGCCCTTGATCTTGAGGTTTACTCTTGTGAAGCTTATGTAGGTAGCAGAGAAGCTTAACCTACCTATCAGTATGCCTAGGAGTTACTTCTGAAGGGTCTTTTTTGTTGCTCAGGTGTGGCTCTCTAAGGCCAACTCTGCAAATGAAATCATTGCCCTCTCCCCTACATGGGACATGACTTCCAGGGGTGAAAGCCTCCCTGGTGGTGTGGGCAATGACTCCCAGGGATGAGTCTGGGATCCCAGGGATGGCACCATGGGGTAAACAATTCTATCCCGACCAAAAGGGGGGAAAGAAGTGTAACTAATAATGTATCAGTGGCAGAGAGAGTTCAAATAGGGTGTAGTGGCTACTCTGGAGGTTGCTCTTATGCAAGCTTCAGTTAGACATTGCTACTTATCATAACCTGCCAAACCCCAACCAGTACCATTCCAGCCAATCCTAAAGAACACCGAGGGCAAAGATTCCACAAGGGTCCCATGCATTAGAGTTCTTTCCAGAAACCTACAACCTCCAGAAGGGTCCGTGGACCAGAGAAGTCCTGAAACCTAGAGGGCCCAGCCTCTCTAGAGCATCAGCTCATTCCATCTCCCTACCCCGTATTAGTGACAGACCCTTGCAACATGAAAAATTTAGAATGGCCATAGCCCCAACACCCCTAAAGAGAAGGACAGAAAGATGAAGGGTGATGGTGGAGTTATACAGAGAAGATAGGATTTAACAACTGAATATGATTGCTGAATCATTAAATTAATTTCTCTTTTAGTCTCCAGTATCTTAGAACAAGAAAAGCTTAAATTGTAGAATTGTAACCCATGTTAAACTCTGAAATATGTTCTAAACTAATTGTGTTGTTATGCTTTGAAATTTATTGCTTTTTTTGTAGATATGTTATTTTTCACAAAAAAAGAAAAAAATCCAATTGTGATAATAAAAAGAATTTATGCTTTCTAGCCTCCTATATTCTGGAGCAGCTAGGAGGAAAAATCTGAGAGGATCGTATGGTAGCCTATGACAAACTGGGATTTGTCCTGTAACTACTTATTGAAGAATGCTTTGAAAACTAATGCTTTTTTATTTCTTTGCTTTGTATATATGTTGCATTATACAATTAAAAAGTTAAAAAAACAAAGAAGAATCTTTTCCTTGCCTCCTGAGATTTGGAACTTCTAGAAGATCTTAGTAATTATAATATGCTAATATTATCTTGCTGACTATACTAATAATGTGTGTGTATTTCAATAAAGTTAATAGACCAAATCAATACTAATGATAGGACATTTGATTACATGAAGCTAGCCAAGGAAAAATTGGAGGCTACATTATTTGGGGGAAAGTAAAAATCTATGATAAAAGTTTACACTTATAAAGGCCCAGTGAGTAATGAGCAACAAACTTTAGTTTGAATAGCCTTAGAAGCAGACTCTATGTACTGTCCTCATCACAAATCCATCATCAAAATTATGCTTTAAACTTGATTGGTATAAGAAAGTATTCTTTTTCCTTTTGTGCCTTGTGAAATTAATGTAACCCTAGGAAGTGATCAAAATAATTACGATATTAGTGTAAGCTTTGTAAAGTAAAGATCAAGTTAATAAATAATTAAGAACGTAACTGAACATTTGGTGTTGGTATTTTTTTAACTTTTTTATTGTATAGTATAACATATATACAAAGCAAAGAAATAAAAAAGCAATAGTTTTCAAAGCACTCTTCAATAAGTAGTTACACGACAAATCCCAGAGTTTTTCATGGGATACCATATGATTCTCTCAGATTTTTCCTTCTAGCTATTTCAGAATATAGGAGGTTAGAAGGCACACTTTTTTTTTTAATCATCACAATCGGCTTTTTTTTTTCTTTTTTGTGAAAAATAACATATATACCAAAAAAAGCAATAAATTTCAAAGCACAACAGCACAATTAGTTGTAGAACATATTTCAGGGTTTAACATGGGCTACAATTCTACAATTTTAGGTTTTTCTTGTTGTTCTAAGATACTGGAGACTAAAAGAGATATTAATTTAATGATCCAGCATTCATGTTCATTTGTTAAGTTCTATCTTCCATGTATAATTCCACCATCATCTTTGATCTTTCCATACATCTCATTGGGGTTGTGTGGGCTATGGCAATTCTAAATTTTGGCTATTGGAAGAGTCTGTCACCAATATGGGGTAGGGAGATGGAACTATCTGATGTTCTGGAGAGGCTGGGCTAGGTTTCAGGACCAGGGACCTATCTGGATGTTATAGGTGTCTGGAAAGTTACTCTAGTGTATGGAGCCCTTGTGGAATCTTATATATTGCCCTAGGTGTTCTTTAGGATTGGCTGGAATGGTTGCGGTTTGGGTTTGCCAGGTTATGATAGGTAGCAAGATCTAACTGCAGCTTGTATAAAAGCAACCTCCAGAGTAGCCTCTTGACTCTATTTAAACTCTCTCTGCCTTTGATATTTTCTTCATTACACTTTTTTCCCCTATTTGATCAGGATGGAACTGTTGATCCCACAGTGCCAGGTCTAGATTCATCCCTGGGAGTCCTCTCCCAGGTCACCACGGAGAGTTTCACACCTGGATGTCATGTCCCACGTAGGGGGGAGGGCAAGGATTTCACTTGCAGAGTTGGGCTTAGGGAGACTGAGGCCACATCTGAGCAACAACAGAGGTCCTCCAGAGATAACTCTTAGGCATACCTATAGGTAGTCTAAGCTTCTATGCCACCTACATAAGCTTCACAAGAGTAAGCCTCATGATTGAGGACATGACCTATTGATTTGGGTGTCCCAAAAGTTTGACACAGTATCAGGGGATTCCCTGATGGTAAAGTTTAATAGTCCCATAGTCTTTCTCCCCTCCCTCAGGGGACTTTACCAATACTTGTTGATTATCTGACTAATATACTCTAGGATGTTTGCAGGCATTACAATAATCTATACAGGATTAAATGGTGTTGGTATTTTTAAACTTTAAAGTTTAAGTTTTTCTTTTAGATTTTAATTTTATATGCTAAATTTAGTGTAATTAGTTTATGTCACATATATGTTTACACATTTTACCTGCTGCTAAAGGATCAATTGTATTAAATTTGCATTAGTATTTTAACTATAAAATGGAGTTAATTAATGAAATGTTTTTTAAAAAATAAAGAAAAAAAACCCAAAGAAACAAAAAGAACACCCTCAAACACTGTTTAAATTACCACCAAGACTTGGGGTCACTAAGGGAACCATCCTGTAAGGTCACACAGAACTTTTTTTTGGGGGGGGGTTACAGGCTCCAGAAATCAAACCCAGGACTCCGGCATGACAGGTGAGAATTCTAACACTGAGCTACCATTGCACCACCAGACAGAATATTTTTTACTTTACTGCTTCAAACCTGTCAATGCCCCTTCCAGATCTAGCTTTTAATATATTGTCTACCCCCTCAGACCAATGAATTTTTTCCTAGTTAATCTTTTATTCTGTTTTCCAACACATGGGTATAAATAGTAAACTTTGCTGAGCCACAAGTCAAACTTCAGCTAACACTTATGGTATTCCCCTTTTCTGGATCAAATCACTCACAACTTATAAGAACGTATAAGTTCCCAAAATATTTGAGATCATTTCCCCAAGAATATTTCATACAACAGGAGTCAAAATCATTTTTAAAGTAAAAATGTATTTTGTGACACCAGGTACAATAAGTCAGGAGAATATCATATCCTTTTGCCAGTATTCATCCCCATATCAACCTGCCACTTATCCATCTTATCATCTTAATGTTTGCAAACTAATTCAATGTATATTTTTATTCTTTTGAGTGGGAAAGTAACAACTGACAAACCAAACAAATATTTATTCCCACTCCTAAAAATTAACCAGGCCCATGAATATTGCTAACTTACAAACTTGAGAGTTACTAATGTTCCTGCAAAAAGTCTACTTAACTTCCAATTATTCACATGTTGTTGTTATATTTGTTCATTTATTTTCTAATAGTGCCTATTTCAGTTTGCTAAAGCTATTGGAATGCAATATACCAGAAATGGATTGGCTTTTACAAAGGGGATTTATTAAGTTAGAAGTTACAATTCTAAAGTTGTGAAAATGTCCAAATTAAGGCATCAACAAGAGGATACCTTCTCAGAGCAAAGGCAGCTGGCAGCTGGGATTCCTATGTCAAAACGGGAAGGTACATGGTGGCATCTGCTATCCTCTCCTAGCTTCTGATTTCAAATGGCTCTCTCAGCATCTGTGAGTCCTTCTTGCTTCTGCATTAAGCATTTTCTTTCTTAGCTTTCTCTGTTGCCATGATTTCTTTTAAAGAGCTCCAGTAAAGGATTAAGACTCACCTTGAATGGGCAGGGTCACATCTCCATGGAAACAACCCGCGAAAGGTCCCACCCATAATAGGTCTGCACCCAGAAGGTTGTAATAAAAGAGCATGACTTTTCTGGGGTACATAACAGTTTCAAACCAGCAGAGTGCCACTCTAGTCCTCCACTTAAGTCATTTTATTACTTCTATCTCTACCCAAAGCCTTATCTTGGGGACTCAATCATCTCATCCACCCTAAGCCACCAATGCTCCAGCATTTCCTCCAACCACAGTTAACCAGTTCCATGTCCTACTGCTCTATTCTTGGTAAAAATAGGAGACAGATGATAAATGTATTCTTGACAAACCATTAACAAGTCTGAATGAGTTTATGTGTGTTATACCTCTTAACAATCTTTCATCTTAAATTAAGGAGAAGTGCTAGCCCCAAAGTATAACTATGATTATAGTCTGAAACATTCCCTGATCCCCACTTGTTCTAGTTTGCTACCTGCCAGAATGCAAGATACCAGGAACAGAATGGCTTTTTAAAAGGGGAATTTAATAAGTTGCTAGTTTACAGTTCTAAGGCTGAGAAAATGTCCCAATTAAAACAAATCTATAGAAATGTCCAATCTAAGGCAACCAGGGAAAGATACCTTGGTTCAAGAAGGCCAATGAAGTTCAGGGTTCTCTCAAGTGAGAAGGCACATGATGAACACAGTCTTTCTCAGTTCGAAGGGCACATGGCAAACATGGCATCATCTGCTGGCTTTCTCTCCTGGCTTCCAGTTTCATGAAGCTCCCTGGGAGGCATTTTCCTTCTTCATCTCCACAGGTTGCTGGCTCACAGACGCTCTACTTCATGGTGCTGCAGCATTCTCTGCTCTCTCTGAATCTCCTTCATTCTCCAAAATGTTTCCTCTTTTATAGGACTCCAGAAACTTATCAAGACCCACCCAAATGGGTGGAGACACATCTCCTCTAATCCAGCTTAACAGCCACTCTTGATTGGGACACATCTCCAGGGAGATTATCTAATTACAGATTCAAACATACAGTATTGAATAGGGATTATTCTTCCATTACAAAATAGGATTTTGATTAAAATATAGCTTTTCTAGGGTCTATACATCCTTTCAAACAAGCACACCACCAAACCAAACACTGTAAGTAACTCCTTATTCTACTTCAGCAAAGGAGCCATAAAGAAATGTTTTTAGGCATATATTCAATATATATATATCATAGCACTACCTTTTTGCCACCACGGTTTATGCTGAGAAATCTGCACAGTCTTATTAAACTTCCCTTGTATGTGATGGATCACTGTTCTCATGCTGCTTTCAGAATTCTGTCCTTGTCTTTGACATTTGACAATCTGATTTGTAAAAGTCTTAGAGTAGGTCTATTCAAATCCATTCTGTTTGGGGTATGCTGCACTTATTTGATCTTTAATTTTATGTCTTTTATAAGATTTGGGAAATTTTCAGTAATTATTTCCTCCATTGTTCTTTCTGCCTTTTTCCCCTTCTTTTCTCCCTCTGGAACTCCCACAATGTGCGTATTTATGCATTTCATGTTGTCATTCAATTCCCTGAGACACTGCTCATATTTTTCATTCTTGTCCCTATCTGTCCTTTTGTGTGTTGGATTTCAGAGGTCCTATCATCTAGTTTACTACACCTTTTTTTGCCTCTTCGAATCTGCTGTCGTATGTCTGTTGTGTTTTTCATCTCTTCTATTGTGCCTTTCATTCTCATAAGTTCTGCCATTTGTTTTCTCGAACTTTTAAGTTTTCCTGTATGGTCATATAGTGCCTTCTTTACATCCCTCATCTTTTTTGCCATATTTTTCCTTCACCTCACTGATTTGATTTTTTATGTGATTTGTTTGAACATCCTTAATTAGTTGTTTCAACTCCTGTATCTCATTTGAGGTGTTAGTTTGTTCTTTTGACTGGGCCATATTTTTGTTCTTCCTAGTACAACTCATAATTTCTTGCTGGTATCTCAGCATCTGGAGGTCATTTTCACTCTTTTACCTATGGTTTTCTTATTGGTGAGTTTTGTTCTCCGAAATTAAGTTCAACTTATGTTAGACCTCTAGCTTGGCTTCTGTTTAACTGATCAGAATTTTTCAGCTGTTTTATTTCTAGTTCTTGCTCTACTAGATAGGATCAACCCCAATCAGATTTTCCCAGACAAGAAAGGCCCAGGACTGAGGAACAGGGTATGACCAGTATCAAGGTTCCCTAAGGATGAGACCCAGCAGGCTGCTGGCCCTTCCTGTCAGGACTCTTGATTCTGTTTTTCCTATCCTTCCCACAGGTGGCACGTTCAGCCTGCAGCTCTCCACTGGCATAAAATGGTATGGCACCTCAATTCTGAGTAGATTTTGTCCTTAATCAGGGGTGTGGTTGAGGCAGAGGCTGAGGTAGAAGTTTGGCTTAAGCTGTTTCTGTTTTCCAGCCCCTGGAGTGTGAATTCTCTGAATGAGTGCTGCCTCTTATGCTGGGCCGGTCCCATCCCCTTACTCCCCTCCCCACAACCCCCCTCTCCCATTCTTGGGGAAGATATGTCCTTTATCTCCTTCACCTGGCTAGTTAATTTGTCTCTCAGATATATCTTAACTCCACCCATGCCTGGGGCAATGCTGAAACCTGAAAATGCTTGCAGCTTTATTTAATGGGCTGCTAAAAAAGTAAAAAAGAAAAGTAGAAGCAGCAGAAGAAAAAAATTCTTTCCAGAGCTGGACTCCAGCCCCCCAGGCTTGCCAATCAAAAACTAGAGTTGGTTCCTAGCTCCATGTGCTCCTTTCTGTGGGGCATGGCCCTTTTCCAGTATTCTGAGCTCAGCAAACTCCAAAAGCCTCTGTTTCTCCTCTTCCCACCCCATCCCTCTCATTAGCCCTGCTCCTTTCTTCTGGGCAGAAACCTCCAAGTTTCTTTTGTGTTTGTTCCAGGTTTATCTGTGCTTGGAGCTTGTATTCAGCAGTCCAAATCTGTTGCTTCTGCAAATGGAGCTTGAATGAGAAACCTTCACATGCTCCTATTAGATACTGCTTCTTTTTTCCACAGGGAAGTAGCACCAAAACAACCTGCCATACCAGTGGGAGCAGGGCACCAACCTCCATGGTTTGGACTTACTTACACTTCTGTGCTGTGATGTCAGCCCTTCCACCTGTTCCAGACTGGTGTATGATGTGTGTCCCATCACAGATGTCCGCCAAACAGTTGTTCCAGATAATTCCTGGCTATTTACTAGCTGTCCTAGAGGACAAATTAAATTCCCCACTCGCTAGGTAACTATCTTGTCCCACTCCCAGCCACTAGGGCCTTTTGATTAGGTTATTTTAGATGAGTTGTGACCCACCTCATTCAAGGTGGGTCTTAATCTTCTTACTGAAATCCTTTATAAGAGAATAAAAGACAAGGATAAGAAACTGAAAAATAGACCCCAGAGCAGCTGAGAGAAAGAAGCAAAAAGAGAGACTATAAAGTAACTCAGAGAAGAAACTACTGAAGCCAGAGACTGGAAGCAACAAAAACTGGGAGAAAAGGGAGAGACCAGCAGACATTGCCATCTGCCTTCCCATGTGACAGAGGTGTCCCAGATTAACAACAGCCTTCCTTCAGGAAAAGGTATCATCTTTATGATGCCCTGATCTGGACATTTTTATAGCCTCAGAATTGTATACTTGCAAGCTAATAATACCCATTGTAAAAACAAACCCATTTCTGATATATCGTGTTTTGTCAGTTTTAGCAAACTAAAACAGAAAC
This sequence comes from Tamandua tetradactyla, assembly GCF_023851605.1. NCBI lineage: Eukaryota > Metazoa > Chordata > Mammalia > Pilosa > Myrmecophagidae > Tamandua > Tamandua tetradactyla. The sequence continues at coordinate 98,335,030 of NC_135333.1, forward strand.
ATCTACAGGAACTCATATTAGGCAATAGTTTCTTAGATTTTCACCAAAGCACAAGCAACAATAACAAAAACTAGATAAATAGGATTTCATCAAAATTAAAAATCTTTGTATCAAAAGATATTGTCAAGAAAGCAAAAAGACAACCTATAGAATGGGATAAAATATTTAGAAATACCGTATCTGATAAGGGTTTAATGTCCAGGATCTATAAAGAACTCCTACAACTCAAAACAAAATACAAATGACCCAATTCTTAAATGGGAAAAGGGCTTAAATAGACATTTCTGCAAAGAACAGATACAAATGGCCAAAAAGCACATGAAAAGATGCAAATCAAAACCAGAATGAAATATGACATCACACCCCCTAGAATGGCAACTATTCAAAAAACAGGAGTGCAGGCACAAAGTGGTAGAGTAGGAATTTTACATATATCTCTTTCTACTTGAAAAATGAGCTTTAAAAGAGATCATCATTAACTAGGTGGTAATGCTAGAATCAGAATGGGCATCTAGAACAATTATCGGAGGAAGCAAAAAACTGCTGAAAGTGAAAGCCCAAACCACTGACCAGTCCCCAGTCCTCAGCCATGTGGCAGCTAGCGCAGAAACAGGAGTGGCTACAGCCAACACAGCCCAGACCCTAAGTGTGATTGGCTGGGGCCAGGGCAGGCAGAAGAAACCTTCTCCTCCAAAAGATGAGGCTGAAGGTCCAGATTGGTCTGGGGGGCAAGGGACTTCCTGGGAGATGAACATGGAAGCTAGCATCAGTTTTGGCCCTTTAGGTGGTGGCAGCAGCTTCCATCTGCCAACTAGCAGCCACAAAGATATAAACAATTAGTGAACATTTGTTGGCAATTTACATAATTTCTATGCATGGCCATTTCCTGGTATGGAAGATCCCTGACAGCCCAGCAGAGATGTTGGCCTTGGTTTCAGGGCTCTCTGCAGCAGCAGCAGCAGCAGCAGCAGCAGCAGCAGCAGCAGCTGCTGCTACTGCTTCTGGCCTTACACAGCATCTACCAGGACATCAAGAGCCAGTGCAAATCCTTTGGGTTTTGTTTTGTTTTTCTATTTGGTTAGTCAGTTTCTTTCTCTCTCTTTTTTTTTGGGGGGGGGGGGTGGTCTTGTGACTTCCTGAGGGATGAACATGGACACTGGTCAAAGTTTTGGCCTTGACAACAGCAGACACTGCTTTCCACTGGTGCATAACAAGAGACTTTGAGGAAATGCACCTGCTTTTCTTTTTTCTTAGTTTTTCCTTCTGAGTGGGTGTGGATGTTTTGTCTAATAGTATTTTTTTTCTCTATTTCTCTCCTTGTTTTTTTTTTTCCTTTTTCTTTCTTTCTTTTGTTCTTGATCTGGCAAAACAATGAGTGGGTATGAGAACTAGATTACCAGACTGACTATAAAATAATATTCAGAATGTCCAGTTCTCAAAAAAAAATTGCAAAACATACAAAGAAACAGGAAAGTATGGCACAGTCATAGGGAAAAAAGAATTTTACAGAAAATGTTCCAAGGGAAACTCAATCTCTGAAATTACTAATCAAAGACATGAGAACAACTTTCATAAATATCAATGAGCTAATAGAAAGTGGATGAAGAACTAAGGAATTCAGGGAACAAAATGACAAATTTCAATAATGTGATAGAAATTATAAAGAAAAACTAAATATTTGAAATTCAGAAACTCAGAAACAAAATAAATGAAATGAAAAACTTCAATAGAAGGGCTCAAGAGCAAATTGGAAGAGAAAGAAGAAACAATCAGTGAACCCAAAAATATAACAATTTATGTTGTTCATATTGAGGAGCAAAAAGAAAAAAAATGAAAAATAACTGCCTGAGGAAAGTATGAGACATAATTAAGCATACTAATATTTCTCATAGGAGTATCAAAAGAGACAGATATAGAAGTAGAAAGATGATTTGAAGAAATAATGGCTGAAAACTTCCCAAATCTGATGAAAGATGCAAATATACAAACCCAGGATACTCAATGAATGCCAAGTAAGATGAGACAAAAGAGATCTACACAGATAAGCATTATAATCAAAATGTTAAATGCCAAGGATAAAGATGATCTTAAAAACATCAAGAGATGAGCAACACATCTGTAGTAGTCAGAGTTCTCTAGAGAAGCAGAACCAACAGTAGATATCTGTAAAGATGAGATTCATAAAGGTGTCTCATGCAACCATGAGAATGGAGGAGTCCAAAATCCAGAGGGCAGGCTGTAAAGCTGGCAGCTCCAAAGACAGGTCTGGGTGGACTCCACAGGAAAGTCTTGCTGGCTGAAGAAGCAGTGAACAAGTCTCTCTTCTCCTAAAAAAGGCTGGGACTTCTGGAGATGATGGTGGCTTAGTAAGACGCGCGGGTCTTAGTTCCTCCTCCAGAACAGCTACTAAAAAAACAGAAACAGTACAGAATAGCTCCTGGAGCCACGACAGAGAACAAAAAGACAGCGTACCGCATTCTGGAATGGCTTCACATGTGAATTCTACCAAACATTTCAGAAAGAATTAGTACCAACTCTCCTCAAACTCTTCAAAAAAATCGAAGCGGAGGGAAAGCTACCTAATTCATTCTATGAAGCCAACATCAACCTCATACCAAAACCAGGCAAAGATATTACAAAAAAAGAAAACTACAGACCAATCTCTCTAAAGAATATAGATGCAAAAATCCTCAATAAAATTCTAGCAAACCGTATCCAACAACACATTAAAAGAATTATACATCATGACCAAGTAGGATTCATCCCAGGTATGCAAGGATGGTTCAACATAAGAAATCAATTAATGTAATACACCATATCAACAAATCAAAGCAGAAAAATCACATGATCATCTCAATTGATGCAGAGAAGGCATTTGACAAGATTCAACATCCTTTCCTGTTGAAAACACTTCAAAAGATAGGAATACAAGGGAACTTCCTTAAAATGATAGAGGGAATATATGAAAAACCCACAGCTAATATCATCCTCAATGGGGAAAACCTGAAAACTTTCCCCGTAAGATCAGGAACAAGACAAGGATGTCCATTATCACCACTAAATTTCAACATCATGTTGGAGGTTCTAGCCAGAGCAATTAGACAAGAAAAGGAAATACAAGGCATCAAAATTGGAAAGGAAGAAGTAAAACTATCACTGTTTGCAGACAATATGATACTATACGTCGAAAACCCAGAAAAATCCACAACAAAACTACTAGAGCTAATAAATGAGTACAGCAAAGTAGCAGGTTACAAGAACAACATTCAAAAATCTGTAGCATTTCTATACACTAGCAATGAACAAGCTGAGGGGGAAATCAAGAAACGAATTCCATTTACAATTGCAACTAAAAGAATAAAATACCTAGGAATAAATTTAACTAAAGAGACAAAAAACCTATACAAAGAAAACTACAAAAAATTGTTAAAAGAAATCACAGAAGACCTAAATAGATGGAAGGACATACCGTGTTCATGGATTGGAAGACAAAATATAGTTAAGATGTCAATCCTACCCAAATTGATTTACAGATTCAATGCAATACCAATCAAAATCCCAACAACTTATTTTTCAGAAATAGAAAAACCAATAAGCAAATTTATCTGGAAGGGCAGGGTGCCCCGAATTGCGAAAAGTATCTTTTTTTTTTTATTAACGGAAAGAAAAAAAAAGAAATTAACACAACATTTAGAAATCATACCATTCTACATATGCACTCAGTAATTCTTAACATCATCACATAGATGCATGCTTATCATTTCTTAGTACATTTGCATCGGTTTAGAGGAACTAGCAAAACAACAGAAAAAGATATAAAATGTTAATATAGAGAAAAGAAATAAAAGTAGTAATAATAGTAAAACAAACAAACAAACAAACAAAAACAAAAAACAAAAAAACAAAAAAAACGCTATAGCTCAGATGCAGCTTCATTCAGTGTTTTTACATAATTACATTACAATTAGGTAGTATTGTGCTGTCCATTTTTGAGTTTTTGTATCTAGTCCTGTTGCACAGTCTGTATCCCTCCAGCTCCAATTACCCATTATCTTACCCTGTTTCTAACTCCTGATGGTCTCTGTTACCAATGACATATTCGAAGTTTATTCTCAAATGTCGGTTCACATCAGTGGGACCATACAGTATTTGTCTTTTAGTTTTTGGCTAGACTCACTCAGTATAATGTTCTCTAGGTCCATCCATGTTATTACATGCTTCATAAGTTTATCCTGTCTTAAAGCTGCATAATATTCCATCGTATGTATATACCACAGTTTGTTTAGCCACTCGTCTGTTGATGGACATTTTGGCTGTTTCCATCTCTTTGCAATTGTAAATAATGCTGCTATAAACATTGGTGTGCAAATGTCCATTTGTGTCTTTGCCCTTAAGTCCTTTGAGTAGATACCTAGCAATGGTATTGCTGGGTCATATGGCAATTCTATATTCAGTTTTTTGATGAACCGCCAAACTGCCTTCCACAGTGGTTGCACCATTTGACATTCCCACCAACAGTGGATAAGTGTGCCTCTTTCTCCGCATCCTCTCCAGCACTTGTCATTTTCTGTTTTGTTGATAATGGCCATTCTGGTGGGTGTGAGATGATATCTCATTGTGGTTTTGATTTGCATTTCTCTAATGGCCAGGGACATTGAGCATCTCTTCATGTGCCTTTTGGCCATTTGTATTTCCTCTTCAGAGAGGTGTCTGTTCAAGTCTTTTTCCCATTTTGTAATTGGGTTGGCTGTCTTTTTGTTGTTGAGTTGAATAATCTGTTTATAAATTCTGGATACTAGACCTTTATCTGATATGTCGTTTCCAAATATTGTCTCCCATTGTGTGGGCTGTCTTTCTACTTTCTTGATGAAGTTCTTTGATGCACAAAAGTGTTTAATTTTGAGGAGCTCCCATTTCTTTCTTTCTTTCTTCAGTGCTCTTGCTTTAGGTTTAAGGTCCATAAAACCGCCTCCAATTGTAAGTTTCATAAGATATCTCCCTACATTTTCCTCTAACTGTTTATGGTCTTAGACCTAATGTTTAGATCTTTGATCCATTCTGAGTTAACTTTTGTATAGGGTGTGAGATATGGGTCTTCTTTCATTCTTTTACATATGGATATCCAGTTCTCTAGGCACCATTTATTGAAGAGACTGTTCTGTCCCAGGTGAATTGGCTTGACTGCCTTATCAAAGATCAAATGTCCATAGATGAGAGAGTCTATATCTGAGCACTCTATTCGATTCCATTGGTTGATATATCTATCTTTATGCCAATACCATGCTGTTTTGACCACTGTGGCTTCATAATATGCCTTAAAATTTGGCATCGCTAGACCTCCGCTTCGTTTTTTTTCCTCAAGATGTTTTTAGCAATTCGGGTCAACCTGCCCTTCCAGATAAATTTGCTTATTGGTTTTTCTAATTCTGAAAAATAAGTTGTTGGGATTTTGATTGGTATTGCATTGAATCTGTAGATCAGTTTAGGTAGGATTGACATCTTAATTATATTTACTCTTTCAATCCATGAACATGGTATGCCCTTCCATCTATTTAGGTCTTCTGTGATTTCTTTTAGCAGTTTTTTGTAGTTTTCTTTATATAGGTTTTTTGGCTCTTTGGTTAAATTTATTCCTAGGTATTTTGTTTTTTTAGTTGCGATTGTAAATGGGATTCGTTTCTTGATTTCCCCCTCAGCTTGTTCATTACTAGTGTATAGAAAAGCTACAGATTTTTGAATGTTGATCTTGTAGCCTGCTACTTTGCTGTACTCATTTATTAGCTCTAGTAATTTTGTTGTGGATTTTTCTGGGTTTTCTACGTATAGTATCATATCGTCTGCAAACAGTGATAGTTTTACTTCTTCCTTTCCAATTCTGATGCCTTGTATTTCTTTTTCTTGTCTAATTGCTCTGGCTAGAACTTCCAACACAATGTTGAATAATAGTGGTGATAGTGGACATCCTTGTCTTGTTCCTGATCTTAGGGGGAAAGTTGTCAATTTTTCCCCATTGAGGATGATATTAGCTGTGGGTTTTTCATATATTCCCTCTATCATTTTAAGGAAGTTCCCTTGTATTCCTATCTTTTGAAGTGTTTTCAACAGGAAAGGATGTTGAATCTTGTCAAATGCCTTCTCTGCATCAATTGAGATGATCATGTGATTTTTCTGCTTTGATTTGTTGATGTGGTGTATTACATTAACTGATTTTCTTATGTTGAACCATCCTTGCATACCTGGGATGAATCCTACTTGGTCATGATGTATAATTCTTTTAATGTGTTGTTGGATACGATTTGCTAGAATTTTATTGAGGATTTTTGCATCTGTATTCATTAGAGAGATTGGTCTGTAGTTTTCTTTTTTTGTAATATCTTTGCCTGGTTTTGGTATGAGGTTGATGTTGGCTTCATAGAATGAATTAGGTAGTTTTCCCTCCACTTCGATTATGTTGATAGTTTGAGGAGAGTTGGTACTAATTCTTTCTGGAATGTTTGATAGAATTCACATGTGAAGCCATCTGGTCCTGGACTTTTCTTTTTAGGGAGCTTCTGAATGACTAATTCAATCTCTTTACTTGTGATTGGTTTGTTGAGGTCATCTATTTCTTCTTGAGTCAAAGTTGGTTGCTCATGTCTTTCCAGGAACCCGTCCATTTCATCTAAATTGTTGTATTTATTAGCGTAAAGTTGTTCATAATATCCTGTTATTACCTCCTTTATTTCTGTGAGATCAGTGGTTATGTCTCCTCTTCCATTTCTGATCTTATTTATTTGCATCCTCTCTCTTCTTCTTTTTGTCAATCTTGCTAAGGGCCCATCAATCTTATTGATTTTCTCATAGAACCAACTTCTGGTCTTATTGATTTTCTCTATTGTTTTCATGTTTTCAATTTCATTTGTTTCTGCTCTAATCTTTGTTATTTCTTTCCTTTTGCTTGCTTTGGGATTAGTTTGCTGTTCTTTCTCCAGTTCTTCCAAGTGAACAGTTAATTCCTGCATTTTTGCCTTTTCTTCTTTTCTGATATAGGCATTTAGGGCAATAAATTTCCCTCTTAGCACTGCCTTTGCTGCATCCCATAGGTTTTGATATGTTGTGTCTTCATTTTCATTTGCCTCTAGGTATTTACTAATTTCTCTTGCAATTTCTTCTTTGATCCACTTGTTGTTTAAGAGTGTGTTGTTGAGCCTCCATGTATTTGTGAATTTTCTGGCACTCTGCCTATTATTGATTTCCAACTTCATTCCTTTATGATCTGAGAAAGTGTTCTGTATGATTTCAATCTTTTTAAATTTGTTAAGACTTGCTTTGTGACCCAGCATATGGTCTATCTTTGAGAATGATCCATGAGCACTTGAAAAAAAGGTGTATCCTGCTGTTGTGGGATGTAATGTCCTATAAATGTCTGTTAAGTCTAGCTCATTGATAGTAATATTCAGATTCTCTATTTTTTTATTGATCCTCTGTCTAGATGTTCTGTCCATTGATGAGAGTGGTGAATTGAAGTCTCCAACTATTATGGTATATGTGTCTATTTCCCTTTTCAGTGTTTGCAGTGTATTCCTCACATATTTTGGGGCATTCTGGTTCGGTGCATAAATATTTATGATTGTTATGTCTTCTTGTTTAATTGTTCCTTTTATTAGTATATAGTGTCCTTCTTTGTCTCTTTTAACTGTTTTACATTTGAAATCTAATTTGTTGCATATTAGTATAGCCACTCCTGCTCTTTTCTGGTTGTTATTTGCATGGAATATCTTTTCCCAACCTTTCACTTTCAACCTATATTTATCTTTGGGTCTAAGATGTGTTTCCTGTAGACAGCATATAGAAGGATCCTGTTTTTTAATCCATTCTGCCAGTCTATGTCTTTTGATTGGGGAATTCAGTCCATTAATATTTAGAGTTATTACTGTTTGGATAATATTTTCCTCTAACATTTTGCCTTTTGTATTATATATATCATATCTGACTTTCCTTCTTTCTACACTCTTCTCCATGCCTCTCTCTTCTGTCTTTTTGTATCTGACTCTAGTGCTCCCTTTAGTATTTCTTGCAGAGCTGGTCTCTTGGTCACAAATTCTCTCAGTGACTTTTTGTCTGAGAATGTTTTAATCTCTCTCTCATTTTTGAAGGACAATTTTGCAGGATATAGGAGTCTTGGTTGGTAGTTTTTCTCTTTTAGTAACTTAAATATATCATCCCACTGTCTTCTAGCTTCCATGGTTTCTGCTGAGAAATCTACACATAGTCTTATTGGGTTTCCCTTGTATGTGATGGATTGCTTCTCTCTCGCTGCTTTCAAGATCCTCTCTTTCTCTTTGACCTCTGACATTCTAACTAGTAAGTGTCTTGGGGAACGCCTATTTGGGTTTAATCTCTTTGGGGTGCGCTGCACTTCTTGGATCTGTAATTTTAGGTCTTTCATAAGAGTTGGGAAATTTTCAGTGATAATTTCTTCCATTAGTTTTTCTCCTCCTTTTCCCTTCTCTTCTCCTTCTGGGACACCCACAACACGTATATTTGTGCAGTTCACATTGTCCTTGAGTTCCCTGATACCCTGTTCAAATTTTTCCATTCTTTTCTGGATAGTTTCTGTTTCTTTTTGGAATTCAGATGTTCCATCCTCCAATTCACTCATTCTATCTTCTATCTCTTTAAATCTGTCATTGTAGGTATCCATTGTTTTTTCCATCTTTTCTACTTTATCCTTCACTTCCATAAGCTCTGTGATTTGTTTTTTCAGTTTTTCTATTTCTTCTTTTTGTTCAGCCCATGTCTTCTTCATGTTCTCCCTCAATTTATCGATTTCGTTTTTGAAGAGGTTTTCCATTTCTGTTCGTATATTCAGCATTAGTTGTCTCAGCTCCTGTATCTCATTTGAACTATTGGTTTGTTCCTTTGACTGGGCCATATTTTCAGTTTTCTGAGCGTGATCCGTTATCTTCTGCTGGCGTCTGGGCATTTAGTCAGATTTCCGTGGATGCTGGACCCCACAGGTTGAAAGATTTTTCTGTGAAATCTCTGTGTTCTGTTTTTCTTATCCTGCCCTGTAGGTGGCGCTCGTGGCACATGTTTGTCTACGGGTTCCACCAGTGAAAGTTGCTGTGGGTCCTTTAACTCTGGAAAATTCTCGCCGTAGGGGAGGTTCGGCAGCCAAAGCGTCTTGGAAGAGTACCAGCCGGCCCAGGGTTCCGAACGTGGGGAGGGTCGCTGGCTGCCGCAGCACGGGAGAGCATCTGGCTGAATTACCTAGTCGGCCCGGGGCACCAAGCGTGGCAGGAGGGCGCCAGCTGTCGCAGCCCGGGAGAGTGCACTGTTCCCAGCTGGACCAGGGAGTCACGTGTTTGGAAGGGACCCCCCGGTCACTGTTCTCCGCAGTCTGGGGATTTCCGACCGAACTCTCTCAGTTGGTCCGGGGGGCCTCACGTGGTGGGGGCGCCAGCTGCCATGGCCCAAGGGGACTGCCTGTCCAACTCTGCCAACTGGCCTGGGAAGGAGGAAGGGAGGGAATCCGGCCGCTTGCCGTCCCACCCAGGAAAGCCCGCGCCCCTCGGTGATCTCACTGGAGCTGGTTCTCCCAGACAGTCAGCCGTTCCAGGATGGGGTACGCCATCCCTTTGATCTCCGTCGTGGCTCCGGGAGCTGCTCTGTATTGTCTCCACTCCCCCAGTAGCTGTTCTGGAGGAGGAAAGGTGAGGGTGGCAAGGCTGTCGAGGCCAGTGGCGGAGGAGCTGGTGAAGGCGGAAGAGGGCACGGTGGTGGTTGGAGAGCCGCCGGAGCAGGAGGGGGAAGAGGGGAGAGGAGGGCCGGCGGACAAAGACGGGAGAGGAGGGCGGGCGGGCCGGCGGACAAAGAAAGAGGGGGGAGGAGTGCGGGCGGGTCGGATGCTGCGGGGCGTGGGCGCTGCGCGGCGGGCCGGCAGACAAAGAAAGAGGGGGGAGGAGGACGGGCGGGTCGGCTGCTGCGGGGCGTGGGCGCCGAGCGGCGGGCCGGCGGACAAAGCTGCTAAAAGTATCTTGAGGAAAAAAAAATGAAGCTGGAGGTCTCATGCTGCTGGACTTTAAGGCATATTATGAAGCCACAGTGGTCAAAACAGCATGGTATTGGCATAAAGATAGATATATCGACCAATGGAATCGAATAGAGTGCTCAGATATAGACCCTCTCATCTATGGACATTTGATCTTTGATAAGGCAGTCAAGTCAACTCACCTAGGACAGAACAGTCTCTTCAATAAATGGTGCCTAGAGAACTGGATATCCATATGCAAAAGAATGAAAGAAGACCCGTATCTCACACCCTATACAAAAGTTAACTCAGAATGGATCAAAGATCTAAACATTAGGTCTAAGACCATAAAACAGTTAGAGGAAAATGTAGGGAGATATCTTATGAAACTTACAATTGGAGGCGGTTTTATGGACCTTAAACCTAAAGCAAGAGCACTGAAGAAAGAAAGAAAGAAATGGGAGCTCCTCAAAATTAAACACTTTTGTGCATCAAAGAACTTCATCAAGAAAGTAGAAAGACAGCCCACACAATGGGAGACAATATTTGGAAACGACATATCAGATAAAGGTCTAGTATCCAGAATTTATAAACAGATTATTCAACTCAACAACAAAAAGACAGCCAACCCAATTACAAAATGGGAAAAAGACTTGAACAGACACCTCTCTGAAGAGGAAATACAAATGGCCAAAAGGCACATGAAGAGATGCTCAATGTCCCTGGCCATTAGAGAAATGCAAATCAAAACCACAATGAGATATCATCTCACACCCACCAGAATGGCCATTATCAACAAAACAGAAAATGACAAGTGCTGGAGAGGATGCGGAGAAAGAGGCACACTTATCCACTGTTGGTGGGAATGTCAAATGGTGCAACCACTGTGGAAGGCAGTTTGGCGGTTCATCAAAAAACTGAATATAGAATTGCCATATGACCCAGCAATACCATTGCTAGGTATCTACTCAAAGGACTTAAGGGCAAAGACACAAATGGACATTTGCACACCAATGTTTATAGCAGCATTATTTACAATTGCAAAGAGATGGAAACAGCCAAAATGTCCATCAACAGACGAGTGGCTAAACAAACTGTGGTATATACATACGATGGAATATTATGCAGCTTTAAGACAGGATAAACTTATGAAGCATGTAATAACATGGATGGACCTAGAGAACATTATACTGAGTGAGTCTAGCCAAAAACTAAAAGACAAATACTGTATGGTCCCACTGATGTGAACCGACATTTGAGAATAAACTTCGAATATGTCATTGGTAACAGAGACCATCAGGAGTTAGAAACAGGGTAAGATAATGGGTAATTGGAGCTGGAGGGATACAGACTGTGCAACAGGACTAGATACAAAAACTCAAAAATGGACAGCACAATACTACCTAATTGTAATGTAATTATGTAAAAACACTGAATGAAGCTGCATCTGAGCTATAGTTTTTTTGTTTGTTTGTTTGTGTTTTGTGTTTTTTCTTTTTCCTTTTTTTCTTTTTTATATATTTTTTCTATTTTTTATTTTTATTATTATTTTTATTTTTTTTCTCTCTATTATCATTCTATATCTTTTTCTGTTGTTTTGCTAGTTGTTTTCCTAAATTGATGCAAATGTACTAAGAAATGATCATACATCTATGTGATGATATTAAGAATTACTGATAGCATATGTAGAATGGAATGATTTCTAAATGTTGTGTTAGTTAATTTTTTTTAATTAATTAAAAAAAGGCTTCAACTGATTGTATTATCTCACTGGTGGGAGATGTGCCTTAGTTGATCACGGATATAATCAGCCACAGTTGCAATCAATTGACTGATGATTTAAAACACTAACTTTCCAGTTTATCAACCAGCCACAAAATATCCTTACAGCAAGGGCCAGACCAGTGCTTGCCTGACCAGACAAGTGGGCATCATCACTTGGCCAAGCTGAAGAACATAACCATCACAGCCCACCCCTTGTCAACTTGACAGCCATATACATCACCTTGAAAGATGCTTAATTTCCAAACAGAACAGAATAACAGACATATGTTTCACCTAACAATACTCAACTGTCCTGCATACAACCAGAAACACACTACATCTCTCCAGGGAAGAGTACAAGCCCTTAGGTAACATTAACTTCTAAACATTCACTTCTAAACTTCATATCCTATGACTTAAATACGAAAATATGAATAATGCAACTTATATGATAGGAGAAAAACAAGATATTTGCTTATATACAAATGAAGCATAGTCATAACAAAGCAGAGAGGAAATATTCATACAATCACAGTCCTTGTTTCTAAATGGTCACGTGGTCATAGTTCATATTTATCACTACCTTCTTCTACTACCCAGTGTATGTTACTTCTTCCCTCAGAAAGTACTTCAGCTGGCCATGGTTCTTTGCCAGGTAGAATGATCTAACCCTTTTTTCCTGAAGTTTCTGGGCCATTGGTAGTCCTGACTGGATTGGGTTATTGCAGTTTTTCCGTGACTTTAATCACAGGGTATGATAGTATTAAGAGACACCCTAGGGGATCTCCTGTATTCCAGGAAAACTCTTCTTTACCTCCATTGTGTAGATGCAACTCTATGTCCCCTTGATAATCACTATCAATCACCCCATATAAAACATTAATTCCCTTCTGTGTCTGTTGATTCAGTGGCATGAGAAGCCCAAAGTGGCCAGGTGGCAGTCTTAACTTCCAGTTTAATGGAATCATTGTGTCTGCAGGTAGAAGTACTCCTCCTTTTGGAATTAAGAAATGTAGACCAGCAGAGCTTAAGGTTTCAGGGACAGGAAACAAAAACTTCCCTAGTGGGTCACTAGGAGTAATAGTGAATGGTACCATTCCCACTTTCACCACTTGATTCCTGGCTTTGTGAAAAACAGCACCATACAGTGGATGCTGATTAAGAGCATACACAGCCTCCTGGAAAACACTGCCCCAGCCCTGCAAAATATCGCCACCCAGCTGGCACCATAATTGTGTCTTCAAAAGGTCATTACACCATTCTATCAACCCAGCTGCCTCTGGATGATAGGGAACATGGTAAGAACAAAGAATTCCATGAGCATGTGCCCATTCCTGTACTTCATTTACTCTGAGATGGGTTTCTTGATCAGAAGCAATGCTGTGTGAAATACCATAATGGTGGATAAGGCATTTTGTAAGTCCACAGATGGTAGTTTTTGCAGAAGCACTGTGTGCAATGAAGGCAAACCCATACCGGATGGAATGGAAGTAGTTCAATGTAATCAACCTGCCACCAGGTAGCAGGCTGATCACCTAGGGGAATGGTGCTATATCGGGGACTGAGGGTTGGTCTCTGCTGCTGGCAGATTGTACACTCAGCAGTGGCCATAGCCAGCTTGGCTTTGGTGAGTTGAAGTCCATGTTGCTGAGCCCATGCATAAAGCCCACTTTGTTCATGAGCCTACTGGGCAGTGGCATGAGTGGCTGAGAAAAAAAGATGACTTGTATCCACAGGATGGATCATTTTATACACTTATTAAAACCTTCCTCTGCTGAAGTCACCCTCCAGTGAGCCCTCACATGGGACACAAATATCTTCATGTTCTTTGCCCACTCAGAATGGTCTATCCACATATTTCTTACCCAGACCTCTTTTTCACCAATTTTCCAATCATGCTCCTTCCAAGTCCCTGACCATCCAGCCAAACCATTAGCAATAGTGCAAGAGTCAGTATACAAATGCACCTCTGCCCAGTTCTCCTTCCAAGCAAAATGAACAACCAGGTGCACTGCTTGAAGTTCTGCCCACTGGGAGGATTCCCTCACCACTGTCCTTTAAGGACATCACAGAGAGGGTTTTTAGCACTGCAGCTGTCCATTTCCAGGTAGTCCCTGCATATCATGCAGAACCATCTGTAAACCATGCCTGAGTTTTCTCTTCCTTAGTCAACTGACTGTAAGGAACTCCCCAAGAGGCCATAGCTCAGGTCTGGGAAAGAGAAGGTAATGTGGCTGGAATGGGCATTTGGGGCACTTCCTCATGTAACTTGCTTGAGCCCTACCTCTTATATACCTTTCATTTTATGATGGAGTGCTGCTGTGTACGCCCACAGTTAAGCTTTTGGTCTCTACTGAGGCCCAGTAGCAGGCTAAAAGCTGTTTCTCAAAAGAAGAGCAGTTATCTGCAGCAGATGGTAAAGCTTTGCTCCAAAATCCTGCATTGTGATTCTCCTATAGGGACCTGCCAAAAGCTCCAGACAGCATCCCTATTTGCAACTGACACTTCCAGCACATTGCATCTGCTGGATCATACAGCCCAAGTGGCAGAGCTACCTGCACAGCAGCCTGGACATGTTATAGAGCCTCCTATTATTCCAGTCACCACTCAAAACTAGAAGCTTTTCTGGTCACTTGAAAAATGGGCTGCAGTAGTTTACCCAGTTGAGGAATATGTTGTCTCCAAAATCCAAGAGGCCCACTAAGCATTATGCCTCTTTTCCTTCACCTTAGAAGGGATAACTCAACATGCCCCATACCGCTGGACATGTAGAAATTTCACTGAAGTGGAAGGCACCTGTATTTTTTATCAATTTATCTCCCATCCCTTGACACACAAATGCCTTCCCAGTAAGTGAGAGTAGTTGCTACTTCTGAGCTCACTAGGTCCAATTAATATGATATTATCAATATAATGGAGCACTGTGATGTCTTGTGGGAGGGAGAAATGATCAAGGTCCCTGCAGACAAGATTGTAACATAGGGCTGGAGAGTTGATATATCCCTGAGGCAAGACAGTGAAGGTACACCGATGGCCTTGCCAGCTGAATGCACACTGCTTCTGGTATTCCTTACTGATAGCTATTGAGAAAAAAAAGCATTTGCTAAATCAATAACTGTATACCAGGTACCAGGCGATGTGTTGATTTGCTGAAGTAATGATATCACCCCTGGAACCGCAACTGCAATTGGAGCCACCATCTGTTAAGTTTACAATAATTCACTGTTATCCTCCAAGTCCCATCTGTTTCCTGCACAGGCTAAATAGGAGAGTTGAATGGGGATGTAGTGGGAATCATCACCCCTGCATCCTTCAAGTCCTTAAGAGTGGCGCTAATCTCTGCAATCCCTCCAGGAATATGGTATTGCTTCTGATTCACTGTTTTGCCAGATAGGGGCAGTTCTAGAGGCTTCCACTTGGCCTTTCCTACCATAATAGTGCTCACTCCAGAAGTGAGAGAACCAATGTAGGGATTCCGCCAGTTGCTGAATATGTTGATTCCAGTTATGCATTCTGGAACTGGGGAAATGACCATAGAATGGGTCCAAGGACCCACTAGATCCACTGTGAGATGGATCTAAACTAAAACTCCATTGATCACCTGACCTTCATAAGCCCTTACTCTCACTGGTGGACCAGAGTGACATTTTGGGTCTCCTGGAATTAGTGTCACTTCTAAACTAGTGTCAAATAATTCCCAAAATATCTGATCATTTTCCCTAATGGACAGTCACTCTGGTAAAAGGTCTCCTTGGGGAAGGCTGGGAGGAAGGTTAACAGTGTAAATTTTAGACAGTGTAAAAGGGTCCTTCCCCAAGGGTATCAGCCTTCTCCTCACTCAAAGATCTCTGTGCCTGTAAACTGTCTCAAGTCTGGGAATTGATTAAGGGGCCATAACTCTCTGTTTTTATAATTCAAGTTAGACTTCTGTTCACTTGACCTAGAATTTTTCTGCTTATACAGCTCAAACAAGAATTAGTAAACTTCACATCTATTTTACTTCTAGGTACTCCATAATCTACTAGCCAACACCACAAATCTCTGTGAATCAGATTATTTTGATATTAATCAGATATTAAGTCTGCTATCAATTATAATGGCCATGCCCACCTTGACTATGGTGATTAATTGTCACCACATGGCTTTGCCAACCTAGCTTCCAATCATCCCCATTCTGTTTAAGGATTCTTGCTCAGTGACAGCAGTTTCCACGTAATATCTGACATACAGAGAAGGGAGACTACAGAGCTGTTCAGGAATGATGGCACTAGTCTCATGAATTTTGTTCTCAAGATCCTCATGAAAGACGTTCCTGGACATTCCTGGGGTGTCTGAGCAGGTTTTCATGATAAATCCATCCTAACATTCTGTTCTAGTTTGCTAGCTGCCGGAATGCAACACACCAGAGATGGATTGGCTTTTAATAAAAGGGGATTTATTTTGTTGGTTCTTCAGAGGAAAGGCAGCTAACTTTCCACTGAGGTTCTTTCTTACGTGGAAGGCACAAGATGGTCTCTGCTGGTCTTCTCTCCAGGCCCCTGGGTTCCAACAACTTTCCCCGGGGTGACTTCTTTCTGCATTTCCAAAGGCCTGGGCTGAGCTGCAAGTGCTGAGATGAGGAATGTCGAGCTTCTTAGGCTGTGCTACATTGCATTCTCTCATTTAAGCACCAGCCAATTAAGTCAAACATCACTCATTGCAGCAAACACGCCTCCCAGCTGACTGCAGATGTAATTGGCAACAGATGAGGTTCACGTACCATTGGCTTATGTCCGCAGCAACAAGATTAGGTATGCTCACCTGACCAAGTTGATAACTGAATGTAACTAACACACATTCCAATCTCTCTAAACCTCTGGATCCCCACATCTACATTACACTATGGCAGTTCTGGCATTTTGACCTCAGATAATGTTGGCCACCTTTTGATCCATGTTTTAGCCAACCATCCAAACTGTTACTGTTCTTTCTAACCCCTTGAGCTATAACATTGAAGGCAGAATCTCTGCTTAGTGGGCCCATATCAATAAATCCAGCTTGACCCAACTTTATATTCCTTGCACCATTATCCCATATCCTTAATATCCATTCCCACATATATTCCCCTGATTTCTGTCTATATATATAGATTGGAAAACTCATACAGTTATTTTGGAGTATAGTGTACCTCCTCGTGGATCACAATTTGTACCTCACCTCTCAGGACCTGTTGGGACTTTAGTCTAGTTATAGGTATTGAAGAAAAGAGGGTTGATGGGGTTGGGTCATGAAAATAAAAAGAGGTGTCAAGCCTATTACTTCAGGGCATTCCATTGCAGTTTCATCTGGTAAAACAGGAATAGTCAGTCCAGACAGAGGAGTGAGAGCTATTTCCCTAGGGGAGGTGGTTACAGGGTTAGCAGGCAGTGAAGGTGTAATCTCCTTAGGTAGAGGTTGGATGGCAGGCTCCTCTAGACAGACTGGAGGCCAGGAAGCTGTTTCCTCAAGGCAGGCTGGAGGTTGGGAAGCTCCTTCCTCAGGGCAGTCCATTACAGGTCTATCTAGCAAAGGCTCAGCAGATTCAGGGATTCCATCTCCCCACCAGATGATTATCAAGTCATATATCACTATCCCACATTTCAGGAGCCCATTTTTTGTTGTGGGGTGCATCGAAAGAGAGACCACATAATTCAAAACTGCAAGCCAATTTGGAGTCTTTATTAGCCGGCCAGCGACTGCCCCAGAAACTTCCAAGAAGGAAGATTCAGAGAGCAGCACCTAGAGGATTTCAAGGTGTGCTTATAAAGGCTAAAATTATGTTGTGGTTTTGCAGTTGCTAGCAAGCAAGTATATCATAGAAGCAGAAAAATGCTGTTAGCTGTTGCCAAAACATCCCATTCTCCCAGTTTCCTAACATTGGTTATTGTTTAACTCTTGGGGGCATTCCACCCCAATGTTGTGGAGACTTTCCCTGCTTGGGCCTGATTGGTTGCTCCTGCTTGGGCCTGATTGATTGCTCCTGGCTCTCCACATTTTTTTCCAATCAAAGCCTTCATTTTAATAGTAGACACCCTGCAAGGTTGAAATTTTATTTTACATTGTAAATCTGCAAATCAAACAATGAGGCTCTGTGTTAAAGAAATCTCAAGTCTGCAACCTCAGGAAATAAGATTTTCTTTCAGGGCAAACATGGAAACTTTTACATCATTCATACACCACTTAAGTTACCAATTTTTCACCTTCAGCTCATCTTTTTCCCTCATCACTGTATCCAGAAAATCTAAAAACAACCAGCCAAATCATTATACCACTTAATTCCACAAAACTCTGTAAAGGTGTCAAAAACACTCTCTCAGAGACTTGCCTCATATAAGCACACAATTAGCATAATCTAATGGTAATATTTTGCATATCTCTCTTGCCGACTCACCCCATGGGCTGTCAGTGTTATCTTCATTATTGGAAACAGTCATTAGTGCCTCTGAGTCTAATCAGAGTAGAAAACCAATTGTAAAAACCCATTTTTCAGATCCTGTGTCATGGTCAGGTTCATGTGTCAACTTGGCCAAGTGGTGGTACCTGTTCATCTGGTTGGGCAAGTGCCGGCCTGTCTGTTGCAATGAGGACATTTCATAGAATTAAATCATGCTCACATCAGCTACATCCACAGCTGATTCCATTTGTAATCAGTCAAGGGGAGTGTCTTCTGCAATGAATGATGCTTAATCTAATCACTAGAAGACTTTTAAGGAGGATTCAAAAGAGACAGGCTCTCTTCCTGCTTCAGCCAGCAAGACTCTCCTGTGGAGTTCATCGAGACCCTCCATCGGAATCATCGGCTTCACAGCATGCCCTGTGGATTTTGGACTCTGTGTTCCCACGGTTACATGAGAAACTTTTACAAATTTTATATTTGTGAGTGTTTCCTGTTGATTCTATTTTTCTAGAGAACCCTAACTAATACATCCTGTTTCTAAAGAAGCACTCCTGGTACCAAGCTGTATTAGGGTTTTCTGGAGAAACAGAATCAACAGAAGAGATCTGTAAATATGAGATTTATAAAGGTATTTCACACAACTATAGGAATGGAAGAGTCCAAAATCCATAGGACAGGCTGTGCAGCTCTGATGAAGTGTCTGGACAAATGCCACAGGAGAGGCTCGCTGGCTGAAGAAGCAATGAACAAGTCTTTCTTCTCCCTTAAAAGTCTTCTGCTGATTGGATCATCCATTGGAAGGAGATGCCCCTTAGTTGACCCCAGATGTAATCAGCCACATACACAATCAACTGACTGATGATTTAATACACCAGCCTTCCAGTTTACCAACCAGCCATGAAATATTCTTGGAGGATCAGTCAGGCCAGGGCCTGCCTGACCAGACAACTGGGCATGATCACCTGGCCAAGTAAATGCCAGAACATAACCATCACAGCATAATATATAAAGGATCCCTAAAAACTGATTTCTCAACAGAAACCATGGAAGCCAGAAGGCAGTGGAAGGATATAGTTAAAGCATGATTACATAAAATTTGTTACCCAGGAATAATATACCCAGAAAAGGTGTTCTTCAAAAAATGAGGAAGAAATTGAGACAAATAAAGGCATTTCCAAACAAATAAAAACTGAGAGGGTTCATTGCCATTAGACCTGACTTATAAGAAATTCTAAACAAGTTCCTTTATACTGAAAGGAAAGAACATTAGATAGTAATTCCAAACTGCATGAAGATATACAGATCTCTGGTATAAATAAAAGCAAGGGTAAATATAAATGTCATCATTATTGCATTTTTTTTTCATCTGTAATGCTGTCTTTTACTTACTATCAGGCATAAAATTCAAATGCATACAAAACAAGAGAAAACTTTTCTTAGTGGTTGTACAATGCAGAAAGATATAATTTGTGACAAGAACAACATAAAATGGAAGGACAAATGTATATAGGTATAGTAAATACATCAACTATTGAAGTCAAGTTGGATGGAGTCAACACAAACCAAACTGCAACAGACTTAGGATGCTAAATGTAATCCCCATGGCAACCATAAAGAAAATATATAAAACATCTACATGAATGGAAAGGATAAGTGATTCAAAATGACTCACTACAAAGGATCATCTATATAAAAAGGAACAAAGTAATGGTGGAAAGGAGGGACCAAGAAAAAGATATGGCTTACAAAAAAATTATTAGCAAGATGGCAGAAGTAAATCATGTTTTATACATAATTACCTTAAATGTAAATAAAGACACACAGTAAAATGGGTAAAGAAGCATGATCCTACTATATGCTGTTTATATGAGATTCATCTTAGATGCAAACACACATGAAAGTTGAAAGTGATATGCTAGAATATTTCATGCAAATAGTAATCAAAAGAGAGCTGAAATAGTTATATTAATATCAGAAAAAACAGATATTAAGTCAAAATTGTTACAAGAGACAAAGAAGGACACTATACATCAATAAGCTGGGTCAACTCACAAGAAAAATGAACAATTATAAACCTATATGCACTTAACATCAGGGCCCCAATTTACAAAGCAAATATTGACAAAACTGAAGGGAGAAATAAACAGTTCTACAATAATAACTGGAGATGTAAATACAACATTTTCAATACTGGAGGATCAATAAGGAAATAAAGGACCTGAACAACAGTATAAACCAACTAGGTCTAATAGACGTCTGAAGAACATTTCGCCCAACAACAACAGATTGCACATACTTTTCAAGTGCACAAAACAATCTTGAAAAAGATGAATGGGTTTGGAGGACTTAAACTTCTCAATTTCAAACTGTACTACAAAATGACAACAATCAAATCAGTGTGGTACTGGTACAAAGACAGACAAATAGATTAGTGAAATGGAATGAAAGTCCAGAAATAGACTCACATATCTATGATCAACTGATTTTGGGCAAAGGATCCTAAAGTTAGATAAGAATTTGATCTGATGGATGCAATCCACAGATCTAGGAAATATATTTAAGTGAGTGTGAAGAATTATAATTATTACAATTCTTTTTTGCATTTTACCATCTGTATTTATTTTGCCTCTGATGTGAATTAATAATGTTTTATGGGTATAAATGCAAAAATATGAGAATAAAAACTTTTTGAAATGCTTAAAGCCACTGTTGAGTGATAAATTGACCAAGCATCCAATTCCTAAGCCTGTTCCTCTAATCAACTCTGATCTTGACTTCTCATTATTTTTCATCATCCACTCAGTACAGAGGTTATCACACTGTTCCAATTTAAAAGGGAGTACAACTTTTCAATAACCATTTTATTCGTTAATTTTTTATCACTAGAAATTAAATAGATACTAAACACATGTTTAATCCATGAATCCATGGGAACCTCTGTTAACAGACCTGTGGATTTATGATTCAGCAAGTGAAAACTCGAGGCTTCCCAAGACACCACCCCTGCCTGTTAGGCCCTTAGATCTGCCAAAGACAGCACCTAGACTGGACCCACATGGGAACCAGGTGTCCTGACTACGTGTTTTTCAAGTTTAGTATTTTTAATGAAATTCACCACTTCCCCCAGTAAGTACATTTTAGAATTTGAGTGCTATAATTACATTCACATTGACAGGAGACTGCAAAATAATAGATTTATATTATTTGGGTTGTGAAATTATGTGTTGTTTATTATTATTTTTTAACAACAGTAAAGGATGTGTAGGGAGCGAATGAATTAAATATTAGGCTATTTAATCAATTTAACTTGAATATTGGTATAAGATATGGTGAATATCCCAAAAGCTAGTATCTAAATTGAGTGCTACTATAATAGAAAGAAAAAATAGCAAATAGCAGAAGTGAGCATGCAGTCAAGTTTATAGCTCTAATTCAATATTGAAAAATAAATACTATTGTAAGGCCTGGCCTGGTAGCCTCTGGCTGGAAGGCCCCCACCTGAACTAAAACCCATGAACATCTGGGCGTACAGCTGTTCAAACTCAGCCAATCAGGACCTGCCCTGATAAACAAAGGACCCCCACTGTACACGGCCCATAGCTATGCCCACTGCACACGGCCCGTAGTTATGCACAACCACCCCCCCCCCACCCCCGCCACAGCCTGTAGCTATGCCCCTGGCCCTAAAGCACGGGAAATGCCTAACCTACCAGGGGAGGCCCCGTAGGCATCATCAGCACCCCCACTAGCTAGACTACATCTAACCCCACTGCTCCTAGGGCGGTGTGACTTCCCTGGCCCGCACCCTGAGTACCCGGACCCAGGAACCTCACCCTGGGACAATAAAATTTTAAACTCGGACTCAGTTTCTCTGATTTCTCAGTCAGTTACCATCTAAAACCTGACATTTTGGTGCCGAAAACCCGGGAGGGGTTGTGAAACTCCTCCCGGGGGAACTGACTCCTCCTTGCCAGATGGACCTGGGACCCCCTCCACTGCCCATCGGCTAGCCTGTTCTCTGAGTGGACTTTTACTGACCTGTGCCTTCCGAGTCAATGAGTCATCCCTTGCCCATACCTCAGTCTTGTCCCTGCCATCTGAAGGGACCTGTCCATAATCGCGGCCTCGTCAGGAACCCCTCTCTGACTGAGTTTTCCTCCGGGGATGCCTGGAGGTCCTCTCAGTTTCCTGCCATTTCCAGGGATGTGGGGTGTGGAGATGTCCTCACTCTCACTCCTCCCTGCCAGTCCCCCAGCAGGACCCCGTTCCAATACTCCGGCCACGCCTTGGGATGCCACGACTTGGTCTGCCTATTTTCGGACTTGACTTAAATTATGGGCAACCAGGAGTCTCGTATGGACCCAAAAACCCCGCTCGGATGTTTAGTCCACAATCTGGCTAAATGAAAAAACGAAACAGCTTATCTTTCTGTCTACTATAGTCTGGCCCCAAGACCCTCTCCCGAACGGGTCAGCCTGGCCACCCGAAGACACCTTAGATTTCAAGGTCCTCTCTGATCTGGACACTTTCTGCCAACAGACCAGCAAATGGTTGGAGGTCCCATATGTCCAGGCTTTCTGGCATCGAAGATCCCGGACCCATTTATGCGCTACTTGCAATACTGCTCAAGTCCTTCTTGTAGCAAAGAAACCCTCACCCGCTCCTTCCCTTACTCCTCCCTCATCCTCGGCTTCTGTTTTCTCCAATGAGCTGGAAGAGCTTGCCTCTCCGTCAACCCCTCCTACTAACCCCCACCCCCTCCCTATGCCTGGAACCTTTCGCTTCCCCAGTCAGCTCCCACACCTGGTCACATGACCCTCCAGCACCGTCTTCTGCTCTGGCGCCACCCTCCGCGCTCCTTAATTCCTCACGTAAAGCCGCAGATGCCGAAAGCATGGTCCAAGCGCCCCCCTAACCATGTGACCTCTGGCGCCATCTTCCACACTCTGTTGTCCTCTATCACATGACCCTCCAGTGCCACCATCTGCCCCGGCGTCATCTTCTGCACTTCTCTGTCCCCTTCGTGAAGTCGCGGGATCTGAGGGCATGGTCTGCGTTCACGTTCCTTTCTCTCTCTCTGATCTGGCGGCTATAGAAAAACACCTGGGGTCCTACTCTGCAAATCCTATGGCATATATTAAAGAATTCCATCAACTAACCCAGGCTTATGACCTTACTTGGCATGATATTTATGTAATCCTGTCTTCTACTCTCACCCGGATGAGTGCAGTTGTATCATAGCTGCCTCCCATGTGCATGTGGATCAATTGCACCTGTCCAATCCTAACATGCCGGTTGGTGAGACCACAGTTCCCATGGAAGAGCCTAACTGGGACTATCAGGTGGGAGGGGCTGGCCACAAGCGCTGGGACAAAATGGTTGAATGTATTTAGCAGGATTAGAAAAGGCAGCCCAAAAAGTTGTTAACTATGATAAACTCTGGGAGGTTACCCAAGAAGCTTCAGAAAACCCTGCAGTTTTTCTAAATCGTCTTACTGAAGCTCTGATTCAGCACACTAGGCTAGACCCCAAATCTCGAGCCAGAGCCATGGTCCTAGCTACCCACTTTATAACTCAGTCTGCCCCAGATATTAAAAAGAAATTTTAAAAGGCCGAGGATGACCCTCAAACCCCCATCCGTGACCTGGTGACCATGGCCTTTAAAGTCTTTAACAGCCAGGAGGACAGTGCCGAAGCCACCTGGCAGGCCCACCTCCACCAAAAAGTAAATTTACAAGCCCAGGCCCTAGTAACAGCCCTGAGGCCAGCAAAGCTTCAGCAACCAGGAAGAAGGGGTCGACCGAAAGCAGCTAGAAACACTCCACCGGGAGCATGCTTTAAGTGCAGCCAGGAGGGACACTGGTCCCACCAGTGTCCACACCCCAGGCCACCCACCAAGCGGTGCCCAGAGTGCAAGCAGCACAGGCACTGGTGCAGTGACTGCCCAAACCGGCAAACTGGCTCGCCCTTGGAACCTCAATGCAGAGTGCCAGCTGGCCAAC
The DNA here is from genome assembly GCF_023851605.1 of Tamandua tetradactyla. Classification (NCBI taxonomy): domain Eukaryota; kingdom Metazoa; phylum Chordata; class Mammalia; order Pilosa; family Myrmecophagidae; genus Tamandua; species Tamandua tetradactyla. The sequence continues at coordinate 98,359,223 of NC_135333.1, forward strand.
CAGACGAGGCACCAGCGCTGGAACTCCTCAGCCTGATGGACGACTGATGCAGCCCAGACTCAGCATCTCTTATCACCCTCGCCGAGCCCAGGGTAACGCTACAGGTGGCAGGTAAGTTCATTTCCTATTCAGTTTTGCCCTCTCATTCCAGTTTTAGCAACCCCTCCCAGGTTTCGGTGATTGGTATTGATGGCAAACCCTACCAACCGCGGCAAATGCCACTGCTGTCATGCAGCCTCAACCAAACCCCCTTTTCTCACTCCTTCCTCATTTTGCCCTCATGCCCAACTCCGTTACTAGATCAGGATATTCTTCAAAAATTGGGAGCCTCAGTCCAATTTGGCCCTCCTTCCCCCTCCCCAGGGGCGGGACTCTTCTTAGCAGCCCTCATCCCAGAAAAAGGTCTATCTCCACCGCTCCCACCAGACATAGTTGACCCCGAGGTCTGGGACACTTCAAAACCTATAGTGGCACACATCATGCTCCAGTTATTATTAAACTCAAACAGTCTTCCTGTTTTCCATCATGGCCCCAGTTCCCAATCTCCAAAGCTCACTGGTTAGGACTAAAACCTATCATTGACCGCCTATTGAAGTGCAAACTTCTTATTCCATTCAACTCTCCATGCAACACCCCCATTTTACCGGTAAAGAAACCAAATGGGGACTACCATCTAGTCCAAGACCTCTGCCTCATTAGCAAAGCTGTGGTCCCCCTCCACCCCATTGTTCCTAATCCCTACACCCTACTGTCACAGATTCCTCCCCAAACTACTCACTTTACGGTCCTAAACCTCAAGGATGCCTTTTTCACCATTCCGTTACACCCAGACTCATTTTTTCTGTTTGCATTTACTTGGACAGATCCCCACACGAACCTGTCCCAGCAACTCACTTGGACAGTCCTCCTCCACCAGGGATTCAGGGACAGCCCCCATATTTTTGGGCAGGCTCTTGCATCTGATTTACTCAGCTGCAAACTTCAACTGAGTGCTCTCTTGCAATATGTGGATGACTTTCTTCCTTGCAGCTCCTCCCTATCCCACTCTCAGCAACAAACAGCTACCCTCCTAAACTTTTTAGGCAAAAAAGGGTATCAGGTTTCTCCTGCCAAAGCCCAAATAAGCCAAGCCTCAGTCTCTTACCTAGGGCTAACAATAATTCCTACCACCAAGCAAATCACTGTCAACCGTCGCAAAGCCATTATGGCTCTGCAACTACCCACCATGGCTAATGAAATCCTATCCTTCCTTGGATTCGTGGGATTCTTGCATCAATGGGTCCCCAACTTTGCACTCCTAGCCAAGCCCCTTTATGGTGCAGCAAGGGAGACACCAACTGGGCCGCTCTCTCAACCAACCATTGTCCTTCAGCTCTCTGGTTGTGGCATTAACAGCGGCTCCACTGTTGTCTCTACTGAGCCCCCAATGCCCCTTTTACCTCTTTACAACTGAAAAACAGGGAATAGCTATTGGGGTCTTAGCACAGACCCTAGGACCAAAGCACCAACCTGCAGCCTACTCGTCCAAACAACTAGACGCCATGGTTAGAGGATGGCAACCGTGTCTATGCACACTTGTGGTGGCTGCAGACCTTACCAATGAGGCACTTAAACTCACCCTTGGCCAACCAATCTCCATCTTCTCACCTCATCAGCTAGCCGATCTGCTTACACACAAATCTTTAGAACACCTAGGACCCTCACGCATCCAAACATTTCACCTCCTCTTCATAGAACACCCAGCCATCAGCCTTTTAACCTCACCACGACTTAACCTGGCTACCCTCTTCCCGGACCTGCCTATGGCATCCCCTCCTAACCATTCCTGTGTAGAAGTGTCAGACAGCCTAGCCAAACCATACACAGATATTTCAGATCAGCCTCTTCCCCATCTGGACCTTACCTTGTATATAGATGGCAGTGCCAACATCACAGCCAAGGGACAACGAATAGCTGCCTACGTTATTATTACAGACTCTGCAATAATAGAGGCCAAAAAACTCCCAATAGGATATACCTCACAGAAAGCAAAACTGACTGCACTCACACATGCCCTTACCCTCTCAAAAGGGAGAAAGGTAAACATTTACACAGACTCGAGATATGCTTTCCTTATTGCACACTGTCATTCAGCTATATGGAAAGAATGAGGCTTTCTCACCACAAGAGGATCTCCCATAATAAATGCTAGCCAAATCTCAGATTTGCTCGCAGCGCTGCAACTCCCAGGAGCAGCGGCAATTATTCATTGCTGAGGACATCAGGCACAAACCTCCCCAGTATCAAGGGGTAATGCTAAAGCTGATGCAATAGCCAAGTCTCTTACTACCTCACCCTCCCAACCTTTTACTATACTCTTTCTACAAACAAAAACACAACCACACTACACTGAATCTCAAAAAGAAAACCTATTAAAAAAGGGAGGCACTATATCACAGGAAGGGTGGATCCTCCTCCAGGGAAAGATTGCTATCCCTCAGCTCCAACTCCTACGTCTCGTTACTGAAATCCACCAGTCTCTGCACATCGGGCCAAAGGCACTTCACCGCTTTCTCTAACTGCTCTTTTCCTCCCCCCTTTTACTACAGGCTATTAGGAGGGCACACAAGACCTGTCTTACCTGCCTTAAAACTACATCCCAAGGTGCCCTCCGACCAGGCCTACCCACTCACCAGTTATGGGGCCACCTCCCTGGACAAGACTGGCAGCTAGACTTCATCTACATGCCCACTCACAAAAAATTCCACTACCTCTTAACCTTTGTGGATACCTTCTCAGGTTGGATTGAAGCCTTTCCCACCACCAAGGAGACTGCGGAAACACCCGCTTTCCTTCTACTCCAGGAAATTATTCTACAGTTCAGTTTACCCAACACCATCCAGTCCGACAACGGGCCGGCTTTCATCTCTTGCATCGTTCAGCACGTAACATGGTCACTGGGAATCATGTGGAAGCTCCACATCCCCTACTACCCACAATTGTCAGGAAAGGTAGAGTGGGCACACAAGATCGTCAAAACCCACCTAACCAAACTAGCAGTTGAGATAAAACTTTCTTGGCCCGAACTTCTTCCCTTGGTGCTAACTCTCATTCGTGCTGCCCCGCGGAAGCCCACAGGCCTCAGCCCATTTGAACTCCTGTATGGCAGGCCGTTTCTTCTCCCCAACCTTCTTACTAATCCACCTCCCCTAGCAACATACCTACCTTATCTCTCCCTACTAAGGGAACTGCTCCAGAAGCATGCGGACCGAGCCCTACCAGTTATAATAGGTAATTCTACACGTCTGCCCAGCAAAACTTTATGGCCAGGTGACAGCGTCCTACTCCGTGAATTAAAGCTGCAATCTTTACAACCTAGGTGGTCAGACCCATATATAGTCTTACTAACCACCCCTAGAGCAGCAAAACTCTTGGGACATAGCGTGTGGATCCATCTGTCTCGTCTTAAGCTTTGCTCACTGACCTCATCAGACCGGTGGAAGACCACCACGCTATCCCCCACCCGAATTCGCCTCACACGCCATCATGGGCTCCCACACAATTCTTCTCCTCACTCTTCTCCTCTTCACCATCCGTAAGCCCCACTGACCCGACACGCAGGTGTATGCCTGGAAATTCACCATAAAAGAAATTTGGGTCACAGGGTCCACAGAACACTGTCAAATTATTGCCCAAGCTACTTGTCCAGTAGAAGGGTATCAAAAGCCTATTCCTATTATCATTGATCAGGGTAAAAGCCGCCTCAATCAGGGAACAAAGAACACACCTATGCTATGCTTCTTTTATAAGCACCAACATGGCTACTGCCGCAGGTGGCCGGAAACATATGGAGGGTGTCCTTACTATTCCTGCAGAATAACCATACCCTGGGCAGGTAACAGATGCTACCAGGGTAGCCAGTATGGGGGGCCCGTACTGCTGCCAAACCCGGATTGCTCATTAACCCGCCACCCCAACCAATCCCTGGAATTAAGAATAGGAGACCCATGGAATCCCAGATGGGAAAAGGGTGAAGTGGCAGCGGTCTATAAAGATCTCAGGTGGTCTCGCCTACAGGGAAAATGGCTCTATAGTCCAAAGCTATTGCCCTATAACTGCTGAGCCAGTAGACACTCTGCTGGAAATCAAAGATATAATCCAGCAAGGCGAAACCCAGGTCCAACAAATCTTGCAATCTGCAAAACCCTGAAACCCCTTCACCTGGAAAAATTTTTTTGCACCTAATTACAAGCACACTCAATACCACTCACATTTTTAATGTCTCTATCTGCTTCATTTGTGCCTCCCTTGAAAAGCCTCTCTGGGCAGCTGCCCTGTTACCAGAAGCCCTTAATACCAGTGCACAGAATGGGCACAACCAGCAATTTCACTCCTTTCAAGTCCCTCTGCTCAAAAGCCACTTTTCTAGCTTCAGCATTTGTTATGTTGCAGCACAATCAAACCTCACATGTAACACAACTATCACGGTGGAAAAGACAATCCATGTGGAAACACACTTCTTCTGGTGCAACGGTACCCTTATAAAAACCATAAACTCCTCCTCTCCCCTACACTGCATCCCAGCAACTCTAGTTCCCCAGCTAAACCTCTATGGGGAAGCTGAGCTGTTGTCTCTTCTCCCTGATCCTCGTAGCAGGTGGGCGATTTTTCTACCTGTACTTGTAGGATTGTCTCTTGCTTCTGCAACTGCTGCCACAGGTGTAGGAGGGGGCGTGTTAGGCCATAGCTTGACAGCCATGGCAGACCTTGAGGACAAACTGAATGCAGCCACCGGTGCCTCAAAGGTGTCCCTTGCCTCCCTTCAAAGGCAAATCATTTCCTTGGCACAGGTAACCCTACAAAACCGAAGAGCACTTGACCTTTTAACAGCTGAAAAAGGCGCAACCTGTTTATTTCTGCAGGAACAATGCTGTTGTTACATCAACAAAAGTGGCTTAGTAGAGGAGAACCTCAATGTCCTGACGAAACTGCAAAAAGACCTTAAAGAAAAGCAGGCTGTTGTCCAATCATCCTCCTGGTGGAACTCCCCTGTCCTGTCATGGCTAACCCCAATACTTACCCCATTTTTAGTTATCTGCCTACTGTTAATGCTTACTCCTTTTGTTCTAAGGTTCCTACAAGAGCGTTTCAAGGAACTCTCTCAGGTGACAGTCAATCAGATTCTGCTACACCTCTATGCCCCCCTTCCAGTCGAAGCACCGGCCAGCTAAAACCCCCTACCCAACGACGCCCCCACTCAGCAGGAAGTAGCCAGAAAGACTATGACGCCCTATTATATCAAAAAGGCTGGAATGTAAGGCCTGGCCCGGTAGCCTCTGGTTGGAAGGCCCCCACCTGAACTAAAACCTGTGAATATCCAGGCATACAGCTGTTCAAACTCAGCCAATCAGGACCTGCCCTGACAAACAAAGGGCCCCCACTGCACACGGCCCATAATTATGCCCCCTGGCCATAGCCTGTAGCTATGCCCCCGGCCCTAAAGCACGTGAAACTCCTAACCTACCACAGGAGGTCCTGTAGGCATCGTCAGCACCCCCACTAGCTAGCCTATATCTAACCCTGCCGCTCCTAGCGGGGCGTGACTTCCTTGGCTCACACCCTGAGCACCTGGGCTGGGGAACCTCGCCCCAGGACAATAAAATTTTAAACTCGGACTCAGTTTCTCTGATTTCTCAGTCAGCTACCGTCTAAAACCTGACAACTATTAAATCTTGCTGACATAACCAAAAATTTACAATTTGCTAGCTGATTATCCTCTTTAAAATGTTCTTTATAATTATTAATCTTGTGGGTAGGTTTTCTTTCCTAAAATGATATATACAATTCCAGGGAAACCTCAGAACAGTGACATCTGATAAAGGAAAGAACTTTTTCATTCCTGTTTTCTCTTTTCCCCTCCATTTTCTTCCCTTTCCCTCTCTCCCCACTTTCTCTCAAGAAGAAGGGAAAAAATGATGATCCCTGGCATATGACTCTTGCTTCTTTCCTGGAAATCGTAACATGAGATTAGAAAAAAAGCTTAAAAAATGATGGACTGAACTACAAAACTCATGATTTAAAAAGGATATGCAGAATGTGGTGTGAGTGAAAACAGTAGCTAACATATTCTACTGACTAAGCAGGTCTGACAGCCATGTAAAATATGTTTATGCAAGTGACTAAAAAAACATATACCAGATGTTTTATCTTTAATATATTAAAATATATATACATACAAAAACAAGACCACACAAAAGTATTTAATGTCTTGAACTGTAAGCAGAAACCAGAAATAAACTGAGGAAATGAAAGAGAAAAACAGATTAAATTGAATTTGTAAAATCAATGTCTATCATAGAGGAGATGTTACAGGACTTTCACATTTTAACACTAATTTCTTTAGGAGTGCCCTACTGATTTCCATTGATTGTGAAAAACTATCAGACAGAAATAGATATTTTTGATGGCAAAAATAGATCCTGTTAACCTCAAGCCAGGACATTTTAAAAATAAAGGTGAGGATGTTTTTCCTTATAAGAAAGAGCAAAAAATTTACTTATTCTGTAAAACTGTTGACATCCTTTATTTTCTCATGCAGTTTCACATGATTCAGGCACAGTAAACAGCATTTCTGACCTCTACTTTTAAAAGAACATGCTGATTCTTAGTGTTAGCTTTGAATTCATACTTGTATTCTTGCTATACACCCCTTGGAGTACAGCAGAAAGTTGTCCATTTCTTTGGGGAAAAGAAAAACAAGTTGATTTACTTTAATTTATTTTCTAATCCAGTATCTTCAAGTAGAATTGTGAAGCAACGAGGTGTATGAAAAGTATAAGGAGACCAATGAAGAACAAATACAAAGATAAAATGAAAGAAATGCTAAATAAAAATGTGGAACATGAAAGAAGTCAATGTAGTTTCAACATGCATTACATTTAAGGCTTATAAAAAAGAAAAGCCATTGATTAGTCAATCTAGACAGAAAAGTGTACCCTGACACTAAAGGATAAAAGAAACAATTGTCATTGCCTTGAGAATTTATGGAACTTTTAAGATTTTGAACCTATATATGTCAGTTCTTTGAAACTGACAAGGATTCACTGAGGCTGCAGAACAGAATTACTGCCTGAAGAAGATGCATAATGAACAAATTAATTCACCCAGCAAGTGACTTCTTGAGCATCTTCTATGTGGCAGGCCCTTAGGATTCATCAATGAACAAAACAGAACAAAAATAATAACCCCTGCATGGTAGAGGTTATGTTCTATTTGAAATAAGACAGAATATGAGCACTAAACATAATAAATAATTATACAATATGCCAGAAAAAGAAAAGGCTAAAGCAGAAAATGGAACAGGGTAAGGGTGATGGGGATATAGGTATGTGAGGGAAGAGAAAGCTGAATTTCAAATAAGCTTACCATCTCCTTAAGAAGAAGCATTTAAACACAATCTGAAGTAGGAGTGGGGGCTGGGAGGGAGTACTCCAGATATCCAGGGGAGGGTTTCAGGAGAGTGAACAGCAAGTACAAATGTCCTGGGTTAGAGCTTTCCTGGCATATGCTGAGAGGAACCCAACTCAGGAGGTCTCCAAAGTTACTGGAAGACCAGACTTACAAAAATAGAGATCAAAGACTAAATGTGAAAACAAAAATGATCAAGCCTCAAAAAGAATGAAATAAAGTGAAAATTTCAGAGGACTTCTGAAAGCACTATGGAAGAGATGAGAGTTTAAATGGGCCTTGAAATGTTTTTATTACTCTTCCCATGGGAATAAATCCTAAGATCCAAAGCACTTTTAAAGTTAGGAAGCAGTTTCAAAGATGAGCAATCACATTCCACTAAATGTTAAAAAAAAAAAAAAAAGAAAAGAAAAGTTAGGTGATTCTCAATTGTCTTGCATCCTGAAATAATGCAGACCTCTTTCAAGCAACCTCTTCTATCTACTGCCTGAGTCTCCTCTTCCATAAAGAGAAATCTTTATACACACTGCTTCCTTTCCTTACCTCTTCTATCTATCTCAATCCACTGAATCCTGGCTTAATTCCTAAAATTCTATGAAAACTGTTCTTATCTGGATGGCAAATACAATGTATATATTTCAATTATTTCATTTATTTTATTGCACCTTGCATTTGATATTATCAAATATGTTCACTTTGCAATTTTCTTCTCCTTTGGTTTCTTCCTGCTTCTCTCTTTCGGCCATTTTTGTTTTTTCTTCATCCATCAGCTCCATAAATACTAGGGTGTGGTCTCAGCTTGCTTTCTTTGATATTCACTATTTCCACCTCCTTTCTCCCATTTTTTTTCTTAAAGCCACTCAAAGGTTTATACTCCACTATCCTACCTAAATTACTACATAACTAAGAGTTCCCTGTCACCTCTACCCCAATCTGAGTTTATACCAGGTGTCTCAGCTTAATGATAGTATCCCCTTCCATTTTTACATTTGTTGTCCCAGTTTGGACAATAAAAATATATGGTCTCCCTATCTATGACTCCCATTGCAAAATCCAATGGTAAACTCTCTGCACATCAAACTGTGTGTTAAGGCAACCCAAGATACCACAGCAAATTTATAGGGACCTTGTGGGCTACTGGAAATTTTGGGGAGAAAACACATTTAACTGCTATACTCCATAAACTACTAGCTCAAGGTAACTCAATTTCAACATTAGATTGCTCTACATTCTTTTTATGACACTGTATCTTTACAAAGCTGGGTTTTAGGTGTTTGTGAGGATAAAAAAGTACTATGCAAAAATCAATGTGAAGGGCGGGTCACGATGGCTCAGCAGGCAGAGTTCTCGCCTGCCATGCCAGAGGACCCGGGTTCGATTCCCCGTGTCTGTCCATGTTAAAAAAAAAAAAAAAATCAATGTGAAACAGGAAATGAGGGTCATGGTATTCGAAAAGATTCCAAGGTTTAAGAAGCTGGTGCAGTACCCAAAAGATGCACACATCACATTAAGATGTAATTGTGGTTATTTGTAGTAGCCAATGGCTACTAAATTGACAGGACACTGACAGTTAATAAGCTGTTTAGACTTGACCACCTAACAAACAAAAATATCAAGTATTTCTTTTGGCCTAGGGGAGACACTAAAAAAACTACTAATACACTAAGGGTCATATAAACCAAGCAAGTTTGGTAATCTGTTTCAGTTCTTACAGTAATCAGTAGCAGCTGACACAGCTGATCACTCCCTCCTTTACATACCTCTTCATTCAGCTTCCAGGGTCCATGCTTTCTTGGTTTTTCTTATACTTCACTTGTCCTGCCTTCTCAATCTCCTTTACTGTTTTCTACTTCTTCTCAAATTCTTAATATTAGAGTACCCCAGAACTCATGCCTTGATCCTTTGCTCTATCCATAATCCCTTCTTTGGTCAGCTCATCTAACCTCATGACTTTAAGCCCGCCTATATACTGATAACTTCCAAATTTGGAACTCTAGAACATACTTTTCCTCTGAATCCAGATTATATTATCTAGCTGCCTTCATACATTTACATGTGATGTGTAATAGACATTTCAAACTTAACATGTCCAAAACAAACTCCTTTTTCTTCCCCTACCCCCTGCTCCCCTTACCAAAAAAAAGCAACCTTGTTCCATTTCAGTAAATGGTAATGTCATTTCTCCTCACGCTAAGGTTAAAAAGCTGGGAGTCATCCTGGAATCCTCCCTTCCTCTTACATTACAAATCCAGCACCATATTATGTTGGCTCTACCTTCACAATATATCCAGAATCCAATCACTTCTCCATCTCTACTGTCAGATTTTTCCATTTCTACTGCCAGAATTTTATCTTCTATCAGAAACTCTGAAATAGCCTGCTACCTGGTTTTCCTGCTTCAACTCTTGACCTGCCTACAGTTTATGGTCTCAACAAAGAAGCCAGAGTTATCATTTTAAAACATAAGTTGGATCATATCATCACTCTCTAAAAACTCTAGTGATATCCCATTTCACTTAGACTCAAAGTCCAGGTTCTTGGCCTACATAGGGCCTTGATCTGAGCACACTTCTACACCAAATTCTATGATCTCTTCTACCATCACTCTCCTTGCTCTCTGCACTTTACTTGATGATCATTGGACGAACTTCTGCCTTAAACTCTTGCACCAGCTATTGGCTCTGCCCAGAACACTCTTCACCCCTTTAATCACTTTGCCTGCCTCCTTCCCCCATTGAAATCGTCTTTACTTAACCATCCTGTAAGATATTGTGAACTGTACCCTACCCCCATTCTAGCTTCCCATCCCTCTTATCCAGATCTACTTATCTTATTCCACATAACTTATCTTCTAATGCACCATACATTTTATTAACATATCATAGTTATCGTATACTATCTTTCTCCCAGCTTTAAAAGCTCAGGGATCTCTGTTTTACTGACTCTATAAGTAGACTGAAGGATTCCCAGAATGTGTTAAATATTTACTATTTGTTGAATGAGTGAATGAGCATGTTAACTTGGGAGACATATCATCCATTTTCAAGACTTCAGCTACTATTTACTCTGAAATTCTTATCTCCAGCCTAGAACTTCCCCCAGACTACAACAAATCTGTCCATCTGATTACTAGACATCTTCCCTTAGTTGTTCCAAAAGAACTTCAGATTGGTTCAAATGTCTTAGAAAAGAAACATTCAAACTCTTAAACCTACCATGTTCCCAGCATCCTGTTATTATAAATAAAAAGATTAATAATCCAATTAACCAATCCAGAAACTTGACAATTATTCTGGATTACTTTTCCTTCCTACTAGTTATATCCAATCAGATACCAAATCCAGTCAATTCTATCTCCTAAATATGTCCTCTTTCTAGCCCCTCCTCTTTTTTTCCTCTGTCCCTGTCTTAGACCTTCATTCCTTACCTGGACTAGGTCAAAAGCCTCCTAATCCACCCTCCAGCTTCCATCCTTGGCTCCTTCCATCCATCCTGTACACCCTGACAGAATCATATTCCTGAAATGCATCTCTGATCTCATGACTTCCTAATTTAAAACCACACAATAACATCCCATATCCTTAGGAAAAAGCTCTATGTCTGCAGTATTACCTACAAAGTCTTATATTTTCTCCATCTTCAACCTTTACACCCAGCATCCTCTCCCCACTTCTTATTTTATACTTCAAGCACAACTTTTTGAGTTTCCTAAACACTCAATGCTTTCTGGTTTTGCACACAGATATTCATATCGCTTTATCAGTCTAAGATGTACATGCTGCTCTAAAACTCCCTATTAACATTTCTGTCATCAGGCCATCCTTCGTTAAGCTTCCCTGTTAATCCCAAGAAGGCTCAAGTGTTTTTTCTTTGAATAAGGCACCTGTGCTTCCTCTACTAGAAATATTAGCTATTCTATAGTAATTGCTTCTTTTCAAATCTGCCTCCCACTAACTCCATCCAAGAATGCCTTGAGGCTGGACTCAGTGTATTATTGATCTTTACATTGCCAATACCTAGAACACAACTGTAGGTATCAATAATAATTTATTCAATACCTGAATTAAATGAACAAAGTCAGTGGAATTTGCCCTGGAAACCATTTACTCTGACAATTAGTCATCCAGTAAATCTCTAAAGTCCTTTATTCTTCTATTTATTAAGCATTGAAAGTAACATTCAGTATAGTTTGCAGTGTTTCCACTTTTTGTTCTTTTATTTCTTCTTCATGTAAAAATCTCATAGAGCTATTGAATAACCAACTTAAATCAAGTGAGTTTTCATATGCTCACACCTGCCAATAAAATGGTAAGTTCCCAGTGGTAACATGAAAGTCACTCCTCAAAAAGTATAGATATTGGCAATCTCAGGTTAAAAAAATGAATTCATTTCTGAGCATGCACTTCCTTAATATTTTACATCAATTTTTGGAATGCCCAAACCATATAATTTTAAACATACATCACTGATTTGGAACTTAATGCACAAAATAAAGAGCTTATTAAAAGTATATGAGTTTCACTTCTGGGAAGATGGCCAAATAGAGTAGCTTGGGATTAGCCTTGCTCCAAGGAAAAATTAGAGAAAGGACAGGAGGACGACTGAGGCAGCAATTCCAGAGTGCGGCTAACCTAGGAGAGCTTTCTGCACCATATATGGCAGCCTGGTTGCAGAGGATGAAGAACTGAGAGGCAGAAAGCTGGAGGCCTAACGCACAGGCAGGAACCCACTGGAGTGCACAGATGGGAGCCAGAGACTAGCAAATAAGCCAGGCCGCATTCCTTGGCCGTGCTACCCTCTCCAGCACAGCCCCATGAGCTGTGACTCAGCCCACACCTCACACACACGAACCTGGTCACCTGTTCCCATTCCCCATGCTCCAGGTGCTCCCACCCCACCAACCCCCACTGCACATACCTGCCCCACACCCCACCCCAAGTGCAGCCCAACCCACTGCTCCTGCACCCTTCCTGAGCACTGCCTCCCCCTCCCTGTTCCCTGTAGGCTGTTGCCAGCACAAAAAAGGGTACAGGCACTAACCTCCATATACAGGCTACTCCTGCCCCTGTCCATAGTGTCACAAAGCCCCACATCCCATTCCCAAGCTCTGCGCATCAGCTTAAGACACTCCTAGGCCCACACATGTGCACAGGCCCCCAATAATGTGATTTAGCTCTGGGAACTGCACTTCACAACAGTCCTAGAACCATGCGTGGCCCTTAGCCACACTTCCCAGCTCTGAGAAAGTGCTGACCTGCACAGCTGAGTTACATCTGCTCCCAATCCACAAAGGCATAACGCCGACCTGATGCCATAGCTCTATGCATGCACACAAACAGCTCTGTGCTCTAAACCAGTGCACACCATGGTTACACCCCACCCCCCCAAGACCAGTGCACATGGACAGCTACATCCTCCCTGGACACTGGGCACCCACATTCACAAGCATCAGCGTAACATCCTCAACCTGCACCTATACCTGGCCTGAAACAAATCACCACACTGAGTGCCCCATCTCGTACCCTGTTCCCTGCTATACAACCATTTCACAAACACAAGGCCTTAGACTACTGAAAGAAATCAACTCCCAAAGTAAACCAACCAAGATATTTATATGCCATGATGACAGCAGAAGATCACAAGCATATCACAATGCAGACAGATATAGCCCTGCCTAATGACCAAATTAAAACACCAGAGGAGACACAGACATTGGAACAACTAATCAAAGATGTTCATACAACTCTACTTAATAAAATAAGTGGGGTAGTAAATGACATAAAGGAGCTCAAGAAGACAGTAGAAGAGCATAAAGAGGAATTTGAAAGAATAAATAGAAAAATAGCAGATATCACAGAGATTAAAGACTGTTGATGAAATAAAGTACATACTAGAGTGACACAACACCAGATTTGAAGAGACAGAAGAAAGAATAAGTGATATAGAGGACAGGATAACTGAGTTTGAAGAAAAAGCAAATGCAAAAAAGATGGAAAAAAGTTAATTGGATCTCATAGAAATGACAGACAAAACAAAGTGCACAAATGTAAGAATCACTGGTGTCCCAGAAGAAGAAGAGAAGAGTAAAGGGCTAGGAAGAGTAGATGAGGATATAATGGGGGGAAACTTCCCAACCCTCATATAGGACATAAACATACAAGTCAAAGAAGCCCAATGAACTCCAAACAGTATAAATCCAAATAGGCCTTCCCCAAGACACATACTAATCAGTCTGTCAAATGTTGAAGAGAAGCAGAAACTCCTGAAAGCAGCAAAAGAAAAACAATCTACTACATACAAGGGAAACCAAATAAGACTGAGTTCAGACTACTCAACTAACACCCTGGGGGTAAGAAGACAGTGGTAATAATATAATCAAGACCCCGAAAGAGAAGGACTTCCAGTCAAGAATTCTACACCCAGTCAAACTGTCCTTTAAAACTGAAGGAGAAATCAAAGTTTTCACAGACAAAGAAGTCCTGAAAGAATCTCAACAAGAGCTGGACCTACAAAAAATACTAAAAGGAGTTCTGCTAGCTGAAAAAAGACAGGAGAGGGAGGCCTGGAGGAGGGTACAGAATTGAAAAGTACCACTAAGGGTAATTTAAAGACTACAAAGAGAAAGAGGAAAATATATATATCAATCTGCAAATAAAATAAAAAGATAAGATGGTGGATTCAAGAAATGCCTTTCCAATAATAACTTTGAATGTTAACAGAGTAAATTTACCAGTTAAAAGATACAGATTGGCAGAATGGATTAAGAAACATAATCCAGCTACATGCTGCTTACAAGAGACTGATTTTAGACACAAGGATACAAACAGATTGAAAGTGAAAGGATGGAAGAAGACTTTCCACACAAGTGGTAATCAAAAGAAAGCAGGAGTAGCTATACTAATGTCGGACAAAATAGACTTCAAATGTAAAGACATCATAAGAGACAAAGAAGGACACTATATACTAATTAAAGGTTCAATTCACCTTCACCAAGAAGACAGAACAACCATAAATGTTTTTGCTCCCAACCAAGGAGCTCCAAAGTACATAAGACAGACATTGGCAAAACTGAAGGGAACCACAGATGTCTCAACAATAATAGTAATAGAAATTCAACACACTACTCTCTATAGATAGAACAACCACACAGAAGATCAACAAGGAAATAGAGTAGTTACCTGACTTAATAAATTAATTAGACCTAATAGACATATATAGGTCACTGCACCCCTAAGCACAAGAATATATATTCTACTCTACTGCTCATGGAACATTCTCCAGGAAAAATCATATGCTGGGGCACAAAACAAAGTACTTTCTCTGATCACAACGGGATGAAGCTGAATCTCAATAACCACCAAAGGATGAGAACATTCACAAATATACGGATATTAAATAACATACTCTTAAACAACCAGTAGGTTAAAGAAGAAATCGCTAGAGAAATCAGTAGTTATCTGAAGATGAATGAAAATGAGAATCCAACTTATCAGAACTTATGGGATGTGGCAAAGGCTGTGCTGAGAGGGAAATTTATTGCCCTAAATGCCTATATTAAAAACAAAAAAGAGCAAAAACCAATGACTCAAGAGCACACCTGGAGGAACTCAAGAAAGAACAGCAAACTAACCCCAAAGCAAATAGAAGAAGAGAAAAAAAGATTGAAGCAGAGATAAATGAATGGGAGAACAAAAGAACAACAGAAAGAATCAATAAAACCAAAAGTTGGTTCTTTGAGAAAATCAAGAAAAGTGATGGGCCACTAGCGAGACTGACAAAGAAAAAGAGAGAGGATATAAAAAAAAAAAAAAAAAATTCAAAATGAGAAGGGATGCGTTACCAAAGACCCTGAAGAAATAAAAGAAATCATAAGAGGATACTGTGAACAACTATATGTCAATAAACTAGACAACTTAGATGAAATGAACAAATTCCTGGAGACACACAAACAAGCTACACTGACTCAAGAAGAAACAGAAGACCTCACCAAACCAATCACAAGTAAAGAGATTCAATCAGTCATCAAAAATCTTATTACAAAAAAAAAAAAAAGCCCAGGGCTGCATGACTTCACAGGGGAATTTTATCAAACATTCCAAAAAGAACTAATACCAATCCTGCTCAAACTTTTCCAAAAAAAATTATTTTCTAAATCATTACATGAAGCTAATAACATTTTAATACCAAAACTGGGTAAAGAGGCGGTAAGAAAGGAAAACTACAGGTTACTCTCCCTAGTGAACATACATGCAAAAATTCTCAATAAAATATTAGCAAATCAGGGCAGGCCACGGTGGCTCAGCAGGCAAGAAGGCTTGCCTGCCATGCCAGAGGACCTGGGTTCGATTCCCGGTGCCTGCCCATGTGAAAAAAAAAAAAAAATATATATATATATATATATATATATATATATATACCAGCAAATCCAGTCCAATAACACCTTAAAAGAATTATACACCATGACCAAGTGGGGTTTATACCAGGAATGCAAGGATGTTCCAACACAAGAAAATCAATTAATGTAATACAGTACATTAATAAGTCAAAAGGGAAAAATCACATCATCATCTCGATTGATGCTGAAAAAGCAATCAACAAAATTCAGTATTCTTTTCAAAAAACACTCCAAAAGACAGCAGTCAAAGGTAACTACCTCAATATGATAAAGGGAATATATGAAAAACCGATAGCCAGCATCATACTCAATGGAGAGAGACTGAAGAGTTCCCCCTAAGATCAGGAACAAGATAAGGATATCCACTGTCACCACTATTATTTAAAATTGTGCTAGAAGTTCTAGTTAGAACAATCAGGCAGGACAAAGAAATAAAAGGCATCCAAAGTGGAACGGAAGAAGTAAAAAACTCTCATTATTTGCAGATGATATGATACTATACTTGGAAGATCTGAGAAATTTACAGCAAAGTTACTTGAGCTAATAAACAAATTCAGCAAGGTGGCAGGATGTAATATTAATGTGGAAAAATCAGTATTTTGTGTATTCAATACAAAAGCAATGACCTGAGGAGTCAGTTAAGGAAAAAATTCCATTCAAAATAGTAACTAAAAGAATCAAGTACTTAGGAATGAACTTAACGAGGGATGTAAAGGACCTGTACACAGAAAACTACATAGCTTTGCTAGGAGAAATCACAGAAGATCTGAATAGGTGGAAAGACATTCCCTGCTCATGGATAGGAAGGCTAAATATAGCTATGAAGTCAATTCTCTCCCAGTTGATCTACAGATTCAACAGAGTACCAATCAAAATTAACTACTTTGAAGATTTGGAAAAGGTAACTGCCAAATTCATCTGGAAGGGAAAGAGACCCCAAATAACTAAAAGCATCCTAAAAAAGAAGAATGAAGTGGGAGGATTAACACTCCCTGACTTAAAACCTATTATAAAGCCACAATGCTCAAAACCGCATGGCATGGTACTGGCACAAAGGTAGAAGAATTGACCAGTGCAATAGAATTCAGAGTGCAGAAATAGACCACCAACTGATTTTTGACAAGGCCCCCAAATCCTCTGAACTGGGACAAAATAGTCTTTTCAATGATTGGACATTGAAGAACTGGATATCAATAGCCAAAAGAACGAAAGAGGACCCCTATCTGACACCCTACACAAAAATTAACTCAAAGTGGATCAAACACCTAAATATAAGAACAAGCACCATAAAGCTTCTAGAAGAAAATGTAGGGAAACATCTTCAAGACCCAGTAATGGGAGGTAGCTTCCTAAACTTTATACCCAAAGCACAATCAACAAAAGAAAAAATAGATAAATGGGAACTCCTCAAAATAAAATGCTTCTGCACCTCAAAAGACATTGCAAAAAGGTGAAGAAGCAGCCAACTCAATGGGAGAAAATATTTGGAAATCATACATTGGACTAAGGTTTGATTTCCTGTACGTACAAAGATATCATACAACTCAACAACAAAAGAACAAAAAACCCAATTATAAAATGGGCTAAAGATGTGAAAAGGCATTTTTCTGAAGAGTAAATACAGATGGCTCAAAAACACATGAAGAGATACTCATTTTCACTGGCTATAAGGGAAATGCAGATCAAGACTACAATGAGATACCGCCTCACACCTATAAAAATGACTGCTATTAAACAAACAGGAACCTATAAATGTTGGAGAGGATGTGGAGAAACTGGGACCCTTATGAATGGCTGGTGGGAATGTTTAATGGTGCAGGCACTATGGTAGACTGTTTGGTGGTTCCTTAGGAAACTAAATATCAAGTTGCCCTATGACCCAGCAATAATACTACTTGGTACATACCCAGAAGAGCTGAAAGTAACAACACTAATAGACATTTGCACTGATGTCCACAGCAGCATTATTTACAATCGCCAAAAGATGGAAACATACCAGATGCCCATCAACAGATGAGTGGATCAACAAAATGTGGTGTATACCTTCAATGGAATATTATGCAGCAGTAAAACAAAATGACTTCCTGAAGCACATGACAAGATGGATGAGCCTTGAGGACATAATGCTGACTGAAATTCACCAGACACAAAAGAATAGATACTGTATGATTCCACTTTTATGACCAGCATAAAGGCATAATCAGAGGCTTATAATACAGAATGAAGGGGACTTAGAGATACATAGGAGCCAGAGATGGGTTAACTATTAGTTAATGAGGTTGAACTCCAATGTAAGGGAACAGATAGGAGTGAAGGTGGTTTTCTAGTGGGCCTATAAGTAATATTACCATATTGAAGATGAACAAGATTGATAGGGTTGTATAGATCAATGTGTCCCACTGATTAATACTAGAAACATGAATCAGTTCCCGCAAATATTACTGCAAAGATATGGTTCTTGTACAAAGAGTGTTTAAGTCCAGAGTACAGGGGGAAAACTGCTATTGCATGCTATGCGCTATGTTCAAAAGAAAACCATCAGCACTACCATAGCAACAGTAGAGGTAAATAATGAGAGGTGGGACAAGAGTTAAGAGGAGGTTTAGATTTCCTGTTTGGCGAGGGTGTGTTTATTGGTTTTCTTTCTCTTGGGAACAATAAAATTATCTAAAATTGAGAATGTGGATGGACTGTGGACTTTGGGCCCTCTACATGATGCCTGATGAAAGCAAGTGGCCAAAGGATGCACTGACGGAGAAGGAGGTTGGCAAACAATGGTGTAAATTATGAACGAAGGTTGTGCTGCTATAAAAAGGGACAAAGTCGTGAGGCATGCAATGATTTGGTGAGACAAAATAAGCCTGAAACAAAAGAAGAAGTATGGTATGATCACCTTTAGAAAATGCTTATAAGAAAATAGGGGCCTAGACTGTAAGCTTTTAGGGTAGACACATTAAGTCCAGAGTGGTGATTATTATTTCTGGATTTTGAGGTTGTTTTATATATATAACCTGATATATAGAGATAAGAAGGAAGCCAAACAGGTTTGGGTTAAAGTAATTCAGAACATAGGGTAAGGAAGACATTGTTTATATTTTAGAAGCACACATACTCTTTGAGACCATTGGAAGAAAGGTTTATTTGACATTTTCTGTAGTGCATAGTCTAATTGAACCTATCTGTATAACGCATTTGAACAACTGAAACACAGGGAACCCAGAATAAGAAAGAGGTCATTTAATCCTGTACAGATTATTGTAATACCTGGATACATCCTAGAGTATATTAAGTCGATAATCAAAAAGTATATGCAAAGTCCCCTGAGGGATGGGAGAAAGAATATAGAACTAATAAACTTTACCATCAAGAAATCCCCTGATACTGTGTCAAACTTTAGGGACACCCAAATCAATAGGCCATGCCCTTGATCATGAGCCTTACTCTTGTGAAGCTTATGTAGGTAGTGGAGAAGCTTAGACTACCTATAGGCATGCTTAAGAGTTACTTCTGGAGGACCTCTTTTGTTGCTCAGGTGTGGCCTCACTCTCACTAAGGCCAACTCTGCAAGTGAAATCATTGCCTTCCCCCACTATGTGAGACATGACATCCAGGGGTGAAAGTCTCCCTGGCGACGTGGGAGATGACTCCCTGGGATGAATCTAGACCTGGAATTGTGGGAGCAACAATTCCATCCTGGTCAAATGGGGGAAAAGAAGTGTAATGAATACAGTATCAGTGGCAGAGAGAGTTCAAATTGAATTGAGAGGCTACTCTGGAGACGGATCTTATGCAAGCTTCAGTTAGACATTGCTACCTTTCATAACCTGCCAATCCCCAACCAGGACCATTCCAGCCAATCCTAAAGAACACCTAGGGCAATATATAAGATTCCACAAGGGTTCCATGCACTAGAGTAACTTTCCAGACACCTACAACATCCAGATGGGTGCCTGGTCCAGATAAGTCCTGAAACCTAGCTCAGCCTGTCTAGAACATCAGATAGTTCCATGTCCCTACCCCATATTAGTGACAGACCCTTCCAATATGAGAAATTTAGACTTGCCATAGCCCAAGCACCCCTAAAGAGAGGGATGGAAAGATCAAAGGTGATGGTGGAGTAACAAAGAGCAGATAGGATGTAACAAATTAATATGGATTCTGAATCATTAAATTGATATCACTTTTAGTCTCCAGTATTTTAGAGCAGCTAGAAGTAAAAACCTAAAATTGTAAAATTGTAACCCATGTGGTGCTGTGCTTTGAAATTTATAGCTTTTTTGTATATATATTATTTTTCAAAAAAAAAAAAAGGAGAAACAGTCAATTGTGATGATAAAATAATATTTAAGCCCTCTAGCCTCCTATATTCTGGAGCAGCTAGAAGGAAAAATCTGAGAGGATCATATGGTAGCCCATGACAAACTCTGGGATTTGTCCTGTAACTACTTGTTGAAGAGTGCTTTGAAAACTATTGCTTTTTTTATTTCTTTGCTTTGTATATATGTTATACTATACAATAAAAAAAGTTAAAAAAAAGAATATGAGTTTCAGAGCATTTATTTATTCAATGAAAAACTGTATTCATGTTAAGCGTATACTTAATCAAGTTCTAAGAAAGATAAAAATGCCTAACCTGTGGTTAAAAACTCTAAAAATCATGAAGAAAAATTAAAGAAACATTAAGATCAAACAGCTACAAGACTAAAAGAAACAGTAAGACAATTTTAAGAGACAGTCCAGATAGAAAGAGAAAAATGATTAGAAATGAGAAGTCTGAAGCTGTCTATATAATACAAATAAAAGTATCAGATTAAAATAAATTGCAATTTATATGTAAACACATAACATAGGAAATGTCTTAGAACTTTGAATACTGCAATGAGCTGTCATGTATCACATAACGACACCATTTCAAATGTGCTTTTCATATTAAAAAATGAATTCCTGTATATTAATTTTATGATGTATTAAGTCACAGGACAGACTTTTAACCATTTTTTTTTATGAGTCAAGAATAGGCTGTCATAAAACACACATACACACAACAACACACACACCAAATCTCAGTGGTTTAAGAAATTAAAGTTTCTTTCCCACACATCACAATCCAATATAGGTCAGATATTCATTGCAGTGTTTGCAAAGAATATGTATTTAAATATTGAATGAAGAGAAGAACATGAAGGAGGGAGGAGGAAAGAAAAAGGAAGAGGAAGGACAGAAGTCGGGAGAGTGAGTGGGAGCAAAGGAGGGAGGGGAAGGAAGGTCCTGTTTCATCTGGCTCAAAGTACTTAACAAAGTACTTAGCTTCAGTTTTCTGATCTGTAATATGGGACACAGTGCCCCACCTCGGTGGGAGGCTGTTATGATTAAATGTGATCATTTAGGCACAGTGTATAACATAATAACCTATTTAAGAGTTAATTATTATAAACACTGTGGGTTTGAGGTAAAACTCAAAATTTCCCTAACTATCTACCTTCTTACCTAGCTCCCTTCTTTTAGCTCCTATTTTTCTCCCCTTTCCCTCACACACTAATAGTATTCATGCAGAGTTCCATTAAATCTGTTCTAGAGTGACTTTAAATGCACCACCTAAAACTTTCTTTCTCACCAGATAAAGGAAAACAGAATGGAAACAGCAATTTGAGCTGGGCCTTGAAGCAAAGAGCCAACAGTCAGAAATGGGGTGGATTTCTAGATTGAGTCATCACCTGCTGAAAGAATGGGTATTTGTGGGGCAGAGAGTATAGTGAATAAGAGAAATTAGTTGAAAGAAAAGTTGAGGGCAAATTACCATAAAAAATATTACTACAAATAAGAAATTGATGTGTTTGATAAACACTGTCATATATTTCTCTATAGACGTTAGTATTGTATTGATGTTGCTGACTACAGGTGATATCTGGGAAGAGTATGTGGCCTGGCTGACACGTTGACAAAATGAAATGTGACTGGATTAGGAATCATGGGATCTGAATTCTGGCTCTGCCACTAACTTATTTGTGTAATTTTCAGTAAATTAATTAACTCACCTAGACTTCTCATTCCACATACACAAAATGAGTAGATTTGCCCAGTTAAGCTACGTAATTTTATTAAAAAGCAAACTTATCCCCATGACAAAACAGAACTATTATCTAAGAAGCTTGCATATGGCTCCATTGAAGGCAAGTCTTTCAGAATGACATAAAGGGAGCCCCTTTACCAACTTTTTCTGACATCCAAAAATCTAGATTTATCTGTCATGATTGGAAGAGGCTTCTTTCCAGTACTCAATAGAGAAGAAAAGTACATTTAAAAATTGTACATTTGATCTGGAAGGGATCCTAAAAGTTACTTAGTTTAGTCTCCTCATCGATTTACAAATGAGGAAAAGAAAAAAAAACAGACATTAAGGGATTTATCCAGTTTAAACAGACAACTAACCTAAATTTCTCAGCCCTATGCTGTTGCCACTATAACATACTGGTAATTTTTGTAGTTTAACTTTGTAAAATGTCCTTTGCAATCACTCTAATGACAATACATTTTAACTTGATTCAACAGGTAACGTTCCACTGATGAACTAAGCTGAGTGATGTAGATACAGGGATGCACCACCTCAATTTTTCTTCAAGGAAGAACTTGCCAACCAAATGAGGAAGTTTGGTCAGCACAATCCTCACCCAACAGCTCCTTCAAGGATCTTCCTCAGCCCAAGCAAGGGATTCATGAGGACACCTCATCCATTCAACCTGTCACAGGATACTGATGGACAATTCTTGCTCCAAACCTTGCAGCCAGTGGCCAAAACTTTTCCAGGCCTGTATCACAGTTCAACTTCTTGTTCTGCCCAATTTTTGCATCTCGTACCTACAATTCCATCTCAATGTCTGCTTCCAGATAAACCAGTCTGCATTAGTGGAATTAAAGGCAAATGGAATTATGAACAAGAGACTTCTTACTCCATAGCACAAAGCAAAGCAATTTAGATATTTGAGCTCCTCAGATATAATGCCATATTCCTACCTGTTTTTCTGGTTTGAAAGATGATCTCTTTGTGGTTTCATGGGACGCAAAATTTGTGCCAACTTACAAATCTCGCTGAAGGCTGTTGATGGCTTCTTTCAGAATTAGTCATAACAGAGTTTTGAATAGTCTTCCAATTCAATAAACTATAGGAGTTGTATTATTCCATCTATAACTTTAATTTTAAAACCCTTGTACCTCTACATTTGTTGTTATAATGCCCCTGCTTTGTATTATATTGGGATTTGATAGCAAATGAATCCTGCTCTAAGGGCAGACTGGGTTAATCACTCTTCTCACTGTTTGATCAGCCTCATGAATATTCATCATAACCAAAGATTTAATAGAAGTCATTACTGCCCTCTGGTGGAAATAGCGAAGACTACTCTAAGAATATCAACCAAAGAATGAAATTTTCACAGATGGACTCACAATGCAGTTTATGGAGTAAAAAACTAAATCAGAACACTATCCTTGCTTCTGGGTCTTAACATTCAATTAGCTATGTATTTATCGAATTCCCATTTTTCTTCCCTGACCTCCTATCTTTATTGCAAACAGCTTCAGCTACTCACAAGTCTATAAAACATGCTTAATAACAAAGCTTCCAAACTCTTGGGATGGGGGGGAAAAAGGAAAACAAAACAAAACAAAAGATGTGGTAGTAAATTTAAAAAAAATGGATTGTACTGGCCAACCATTTGTACTTTGGCACTTCATGTGAATTCATTTTTTCTGCGACTATGACAATAGAGAAATATTTGACTCTATTGTTCTTTTCTCCTCTCTATAGGATAATTCCATTGAAACAGTGGATATGAGTAAATTATATGCCTGCTTTAAGTAAGTGACTCAGTGCATATATTTTCTTCCTTTGGGTGAAAGAGATTAGAAGACAATGCTGACAGTTCAATGTTTAAGAACTTCTGTTGGTTTTTTAAATCTACTCTACTTTCTTAATGTAAAGAAAACCAACCGACCATCCCTGAATTGAAAAGTTATACAAAAATGGGCAAATCAGATTATACGTCAAACAGTCAGACAGACCTGGGTTTCAATCTTGACTTTGGTTCTTAACATCTCTAAACTTCAAGTTTCTCATCTGCAAAATGAGAATAATCATACTTCAAAGACCTATAGCGAGGATTAAATGAGATAATACACGTAAAGCTCAAGCACAGTGCCTAGTACATATTAAATGCTGACACATGTATCTTTGCTAACCTTATATCTAATCAGCTAAAAAAGATGATGTGATGGAATATATTTTAAATGGATCCAAAAATTCTAACTCTTTTGATCTAAGCAAAATTCATCCATTTGTTCTATTTTAAGCCCTAAAAGCGTCATTCTTTATGGAGATCCCTCAACCTGCTCCAGTCCTTCGTGTCCCTCTGAAAGTGACTGGCACTGCATTGTGGCACACTGCCTATTCTCACTTCCAAGTCTCAGCTCAAGCTTGACCACTCAGAAGACTTCCCTGGCCTTCTCCTTTATCTCTCCTCCCTTTCCAAATTCACACTTATTTCCTACACCATATACACTAGTGGTTCATCTCCCTCTAACTGTAAATTGTTTGAGTGAATATTGTGTCCATCTATCCTCAGCACCTAGCTCATGAATTAATGAATACACTTTCCCGTAAATGAAAGGAAATCTTCTACCTTGCCAATTAGGTGACAAAAATCTCTGAAGGATTCAATTATGAAATTAAAGAGAATTTGGCTTCTTCTGAGTCATCGAGCCTCTTCACCCCCCAAAACGAGGGTTATGAAATGAGTAATCTCAGCCAACAAATCAGAATGATGCCTTAATCAATGTGACCACGTAATCCAACCAGAACCCAATGGGTGCTACTATGAGAAAAGCAATTCCATATGCTGAGATTCTAAGACTTTGGGTCATCAGATTATTATAGCTTGAAATACTTGAAAAAACACATAAGCATAACATATCAATTTTATTGCAAGTGTATATTATGGTTAACTACAATCATCATATATAATACTATATTTCTATAATAAATATATTACTTTCATGTCTAAAGCAATACAATTTAAATAATTGTTTAAATCCCATTAAAATAGCTAAATATTTAAAGTATACCATTAGAATTAGAAGATGAAAACTCTCACAGTTTCCTGAATATTTGGAAATGCAATTCTTTTGCAATGAAACACCATAGATCTCTATATTTATCATTATTACTGATGACATAAATTCAACATTTTAGCCTATGGACCATGAACATTTGTTGATGACATATATTGAATATTCAAAAGTGGTATGGGTAAAAATACAGAGCTCTGGCAATAATAGAGGGGAGAACACTTTAAAGGGAAGAAAAAACCTTGCAAGCAAAATTGTTAGTGGTCTTCCTTCTTCTAGAATAGAAAATAGCTTTCTTGGTCCCTATTTCTTAGCCTAATTTATCCAGCAAATAAAATATTTCCCTGAAATTACCTTAGTAGATCAAGATTTTGCATGTTTATTTTTAAGTAAATAAATATGCAACTTAGTACAAAACATAAATTTGATCCCTTGATTCTGAAAATCTACAGAGAATAAAGTTACCATTATTTCAGCATTTTGAATCTGTTCAGTATTATGCTAAGAATTTTACAAGTATTAATTTAATCCTCAGAATAGGATTATCATTGCTATATTCATTTTCTTATTTTATGGGTAAGACTAACACCCAAAGTCATATCATAAGCTTTGTAGCTTGACTCAAGTCTGATTTTAAGCCTGATCTATGAGCTACTAATGTGAAACCTCTAAAATTTTAAGCCATGTACCAACAATCTACAAACAGTATCAACAACCAATGATCTAGGGTCATGCCAATCCCTCCCCCACCCCCACTTTAAGTGCCCTGAGTTTCTCATTTCCAAACAGAAGTGTGTCTCAACATTTTGGGTTACAGACTTCAGAAAAAAATTCACAAAACCTTGGTAATACCAAACCATTCTAATTCTCAGTTCAGAATTAATTATGTCCTGAAGAAGGTTTCACCTAAGATCACCACCTTTTTTAAACAGTATTTAATATGCACATAAAAAGAAAAATTGGAATATGGACTTTCCATATTGCTAATCTCATAATTTAGAGTTGCCAGAGTCCACAAATAAAAATACAGATGTCTAGTTAAGTTTGAATTCAGATAAATAAGGAACAATTTAAGGTATTTCAGACAAAGAACGAATAAGAAAAAATGCATGTCACATGCATCCTTACATACACACTCTCAAAGGAAAAAATTGCACCAGACGATGTAAAACAGACAAGGATGAACTTATTCAAGGACTACTGCGGCAAGGAATGAAGACTTGAACTTAACTTCATTTAGACAAAAGACAGCAGGGTTTTTAAGGGGTGGGGTGGGCTATTGGGAAACTACTTGGGGATGTTAAAAGAGAACCACTGGGATCAGTGAGTTATTTACTGAGTTTGCAATTAGGACAATTTGGCTCAGAATGTTTTCTTTTACTGTGACTAGGCCAGCTGGACTCTGAAAGGGAGAGAAGAAGCTCCCTAGTTAAGAGCTCTCAAGAACCTGGATATTTTGTCCGTAGAGGCAGAAAAGAGTGGTCGGGTCGGCGGACATTGGTGTGTTCAGTAGCTGTTTGTCAAGGCTGTTGGGCTTTGCTCGTTCCTTGCCTCACCTCTCCCTGGAGGGGAGTGAGGCCTCCTTGTCGAGTGGGAATACACTGCTGTCACAGTTTGAAGTCGCTAAGATATCTCTCAAACTTGTGTGCTGAGGAAACTCAGAAATTGGCCTCAGCTCCTAGGCTGAACTCAGCAGATGGGATCATGAAAACTTCTGTATTCAGACAAAAGAAGGATCTGTCAGAAGGCAACACCTATCATCCTGGGGCCTGGCAGCAAGGAAGAGGACAGGTAGTAGAAATCCTGCAACATGAAAAGCAGACTGAAAGGTGACAAAGAGCCTAAGGATGGGTGGTGGAGAGAGGTATCATATTCCAGTTCCCCAATCTAGAAATGTTAGCAAGAACCAACAATAACTATTATAAGACCAAGGAGCAGAATTCCCAGATGAATATTGCTCATAAGAAAAAAAGAAAGAGGACATAGTTATAACATATCAACAGCTGTATGGCAGGCCACGCAAAATAGGGGGAAGAACAAAGTACATTTTCCAAATAATGAAAATTGGAACTATAGTCTATCATGTTTCAGCTTACTTTTAAAATTTAACTAGTCAGAACCATGCTGAAGCCAAATATAGTGAGCCACCATCACCAAGTGTTCTTCCTAAACCACCAAGCCACTGGGTTCCTGTTTCCTTTAACCCTTCTGAGAAGGAAATAATGACTAACGTTTAAATTTAGGCATCACATTTAAGACTAGTTGTCAACTGGTCTGAGAAAAATTCATTTATTTTATCTATATTTTTGTGTAAAACTGCTAATGTAGAAAATATGATTAGGCTTCATCTCACTTGTTTTATGCTTTGTGGGTGTTCTAGTTTGCTAGCTGCTGGAATGCAATATACCAGAAATGGAATGGCTTTTAACAAGGGGAATTTAATGAGTTGCTAGTTTACAGTTCTAAGGCCGAGAATTAAAACAAGTCTATAGAAAAGTCCAATCAAAGGCATCCAGGGAAAGATACCTTGGTTCAAGAAGGCCGATGAAGTTCAGGGTTTCTCTCTGATTTGGGAAGGCACATGGCGAACACAGTCAGGGCTTCTCTCTTGGCTGGAAGGGCACATGGCAGACACGGCGTCATCTGCTAGCTTTGTCTCCTGGCTTCCTATTTCATGAAGCTCCCCGGGAGGCGTTTTCCTTCTTCATCTCCAAAGGTCGCTGGCTGGTGGACTCTCTGCTTCGTGGTGCTGCAGCATTCTCTGCTCTCTCTGAATCTCTCTGAATCTCCAAAATGTTTCCTCTTTTATAGGACTTCAGAAACTAATCAAAACCCACTCAGATGGGTGGAGACATGTCATCCCCTAATCCAGTTTAACAACCGTTCTTAACTAAATCTCATCAACCAGGGAGATGATCCCATCACAGTCCCAAATACACAGTACTGAGTAGGGATTATTCTACCTTTAAGTAATGAGATTTATATTAAAACATGGCTTTCTTAGGGGGCATATATCCTTTCAAACCAGCACATTCCACCCTCTGGCCCCTAAAAAAGACATGTTTTTCCCATATACAAAATACATTAATTTCATAACAATATCAGATATCCTTAAACCTTTCAGTAGCAATACAAACAAAGTATCAAGTTAGAGACAGTATAGAATCTCATCAAATCAGTTACAGGCATGGTCTGTCCTAAGGCAAAATTCTCTCCATTTACTCTGGACCTTTGAAAACTCATAACAAGTTATTTGCTGCCAACATATAAAGGAGGAACATTCGTAGGATACATGTACACATTTCCATAGGGAGGAAGGAACACAGGGGTCACTGGACCCATACAGTTTCGAAAACCTGCAGGGCAAAGTCCATTAGATTTCAAAGTCTGAGACTCATTTATCCTCAGGGCTTTAGAAAGTGGCAGTCCCACCCTTTCCAAATGCCTACGCCTGCCTCTCTCTGAATGCAACCTTGGGGGACATTGGGGAGACCACCTTTCTCTCGGCTCCACCCTCTCCAAGCATTGGAGCCGCACCCGGGCTCTCTGCCATCTCCGGGGCACACGCTCAGCCCCTCCATGTGGTGGCAGCCAGGCTCTCCCCCAACACCAAAAAACGTGCTTCGCCCTCTCCAAGGCCTGAGGCGGCATGACTCTTCCACTGCAATGAGGTGGAAGGCCCATTCTCTGCCTTTGGGGCAAACTCACCCTCTCCACGGGCTTGGGTGGGTCCACTCTCCTGGCCCGAGGCTTCCTGACTTCAGACCTCAGCCTCCACGGTTTTGCCTCTGCAGTTATTTTTCCTCCAATGTGTCCCTTCTCTGAACCCCTCAGTCCAGACTGGCAGCGGCTCTGTTTATACAGGTCCCACAGCACTCTCGTTGGCTTTCTATGCAGTAGCCTTGGATCATGCCCATCAGACATAAGGAGTTTCCACAAATCTTTCCTGGATAACTCCATGTCCGATCCTGGCTTTCTCTGAAATGTCTGACTGGTTTCACATTTGGTTAAATCCTCACACAGGGTTCTATTCTCTGGGATCTCCTCTCCTGGAAGCCCAGAATTTTCTAGGACATCAATTTCTGGTTTCTTTGTACCCAAGAGTTCACTTTTCAGCTTATCTCTTTCCTGTCGCATTTCACTATAAGCTGCAAGGAGAAACCAGGCTGCACTTTCCACATTTAATTTGGAGATCTCTTCTGCTAAATATCCAAGTTCATGGCTTTTAAAATCTGCCTTCCAGCCAAAGCCACTAGTCAATTTTGCCAGATTATCTGCCATTTTAAAACAAGGATCGCCTTCCTTCCAGTTTACAATAACACGTGCCTCATTTCTGTCTAAGGCCTCATCAGAGGCATCTTTAGAGTCCACATTTCTACCAACAGTCTCTTCAAAGCATTCTAGGCCTTCTCTATCAACCTTTTCACAACTCTTCCAGAATCTTCCCCATATCCATTTAAAAAGCTGTTCCAACATGTTTGGTATTTGCAAACTGCAGCAGCAGCACCCCACTCCTGGTACCAAAATCTGTTCTAGTTTGCTAGCTGCTGGAATGCAATATACCAGAAATGGAATGGCTTTTAACAAGGGGAATTTAATGAGTTGCTAGTTTACAGTTCTAAGGCCGAGAATTAAAACAAGTCTATAGAAAAGTCCAATCAAAGGCATCCAGGGAAAGATACCTTGGTTCAAGAAGGCCGATGAAGTTCAGGGTTTCTCTCTGATTTGGGAAGGCACATGGCGAACACAGTCAGGGCTTCTCTCTTGGCTGGAAGGGCACATGGCAGACACGGCGTCATCTGCTAGCTTTGTCTCCTGGCTTCCTATTTCATGAAGCTCCCCGGGAGGCGTTTTCCTTCTTCATCTCCAAAGGTCGCTGGCTGGTGGACTCTCTGCTTCGTGGTGCTGCAGCATTCTCTGCTCTCTCTGAATCTCTCTGAATCTCCAAAATGTTTCCTCTTTTATAGGACTTCAGAAACTAATCAAAACCCACTCAGATGGGTGGAGACATGTCATCCCCTAATCCAGTTTAACAACCGTTCTTAACTAAATCTCATCAACCAGGGAGATGATCCCATCACAGTCCCAAATACACAGTACTGAGTAGGGATTATTCTACCTTTAAGTAATGAGATTTATATTAAAACATGGCTTTCTTAGGGGGCATATATCCTTTCAAACCAGCACAGTGGGTATTATGAGGTAACAGTAGTATCAGTGCAACTTAAAATAAGTAGATTATTAATGATTATACTTGATATTGTTCTTAACTAAATAACTCAAGTGAAACTGTTGAAGTTTAGATTTGGAGAATGACAAAGAAATCTTTTCCTAATGCTTTTTGGGAGAATTAACATTCATGGAACAGTAGATTTACTTGTAAACTAGTTAGATTACAGACATCTAGCTAAGACATAGAGGGATTGAAAACTAGTTCAATATTTTAAAGTTTAATGTCCTACAAACAGCTAAACAAGTAATATGTGAACTACTTGATGATGCACTGCCAAGAGAAAATGTGAATTTTCCTTAATGAATAGTTAAGTACATTGTAATAAGTTCTACAATGGTTCACATGGAAAGGACACTAGGGGGTTACTAGAATGATGTGCGCTATAACCCAATGTTCTTACATACAGAAAATAACTGTCTACCAATAAATGCTCCAAAAACCATTTTTTATAGAAACAGTATTTGGTGACCACTGACTGGCTTTCAAAATACATGTTCTGTATTCTAGCACTGCATAAACTAGTGACAGTGATCTGGCTTCAAATTATCCCTGTAGAGGTTAGCATTAAGTGGCAAATTGTATAATGTGAAAGTTTTATGTATCTAGGGAAGAAAGCCATGTAATAAACTTGTAGCATATGCAAAATGTTGTTGGCCTTTATTCCACAAAAACAGAGTATTTTAGTATGAATTTGCTGAATGTAAAACCATGGACTTTTTTATACTATAGCCTAATTTATTGTTGTTGTTCTATGCTGTATGGTGGGGTCACATTTCATTCTTTTTCCATGTGAGTGTCCCGTTATCACAGCACCATTTGTTGAATTTTTTGTGTTTGGTTGGGTTTTTTGTTTGTTTGTTTGTTTTTTGGGAAGTGCAAGGACCGGGAATCAAACCCAGGTTTGCTGTATGGCACACGAGAATTCTACCACTGAACTACCCTTGTACCCATACTATAGTCTAATTTTAAAGGTCCAGATTAATTTGCTTTTAAAGTTTGCCCTTGTGCTAAAGTGTCAGTGTATGTATGTTATAACTGGCTTGGTTTTAAACTATTTTTCAAGGTAAATCCTAGCATAAGAAGTTTTACATTGTTAATTGAAAAGGATTTAAACTGCTAAAATACCTCCTGTTTTTAAGAGACGTGAAATGCAGTATGCGACTTTTTTTTTAATTAAACCCAAAGATGAACATTAAAGGGTCCCTCTAACTTTAAAGATCCATTTTGACTTACACCTATTTTTGTAACCTATGATACTACTATAATTTATTGCACGATGCCAGTGTATTTTCTTTTCTGTCATAAGTACAACCCAGGGAACCACTTACACAAATAGTAACATGTTTGACCTTTCTTAAGGATAAATGCTAAACAGTTAACCCAATAGTGAGTTTAAATGTGTGTAGGGGGGTTAGATTAAAAATGATTATAAATACCCTATTTTCTAACTTTGCAGCTCTTTTTTGATATTTATAAGCAGAATGGATAAGACATATTTCTCCAAATAAATGCAGATGAAATACTTTGCCCCAAGTCTAATACTGATCTCCTAATGATAAATTTATATAGTACTTAATATACCTATATGAATTTGAAGCATGAAATTACAAATAATTTTTCCCTCTCCCCCCAAAAAAAATCTGGATAATGTAAGGTATGAGTGAGAAGGAGGTCAGGGGCCTGGCATCAGTGAGAAGTCTGTCTAAAGTTTAGTCAAACTAAAGGGAAGTTAAGGTCAACTCGGTCAATACTTACTATAAAAATCATGGGATATTTATCTGAAATTCAAATTTAACTGGCCATCCTGGATTTTATCTGGCAACTCTCCATTTAATTGTCCACATCTAACTGGTCAGCAGAACTAGTCACACGTAGTCAGTGTTTCATCCATTAATAAGTCTCACTTAATGATTCTTTGTCTTGTCCTCCATCAGTGATAAAGACAATGTTCTGAGGAATATTTATAAATTCAATTACAATCTATCATTTGAGATACATAGCAGAATAAATGCACAAGAAGGATGGGCATTCCTGAACTCCATTAATAAAATCTAGTAAGGAGAAAACTATTTTGTGGAATTGAAGACAATTCACTACAAATGTAATAAAATAAGTCCTATTACTACTCTTACCAAAAAATAAGGAAATAAAAACTTGGTAAGTACTCTAAGCTAGGTATATTTTAAGAAGTTGCCTTTTAAACAAAGATATCAATAAAAGTTTCCCAAAACTTCAGTTGCAATTTTGCCCCATGCTGAGATGACATTTTATCTTGAGCAGTGAAACGGGCATCCCACATCATATCTGACTTTGCTGAACAACCACACACAAACATTCATCATTTCTCAGTTTTTAAAATGGATAAAAATTAGCATGATTTTTTTATTGAAGAAAAAGCAATTTTGGCTTTGGGACTTAACATTAACATCAAGTAATATTTCGCTCTAAGTGGTGAACATTTCCCAAAGGAATCAAATTTCCCAAGTAAATGTCAAGTATGCTCTCTAAAGCACTATTAATCAAATTATATAATTAAATATATGCTATACTTTGATATATTGAATACTGGACCATTTTAAAAACCAAGACTTTACTTCTTTAGAATATGAATGAGTTAATCAGTATGAGTGCAAAGTAACCAGAAAAATTTTGGAATGAATTACTGTAAATGTTCTCATTGCTTTGAAGGGGTAGCAGTAACATAACTCTTCATTTTTATATATGGGACCATGTTGCTGAATTGACCAGGAATATTGGAAGATTTCAGTGAGACACTCATCAGCAAGTAGGCTAGGATGTTAACCATTGCAGGAGTTATAATCTCCATAATTTACTTTTAAGTACTTGAGCACAATGTCATATCTTGCATGTGTCTTAATCAGGAATTCATACTTCTCTTCTTGAAAAAAATTTTATATGAAATTTTCATATAAAACGGAAACTACCTAAATTTAAGAATCAAAAACACAATTGTATTATAAGAATTATTTTGTAATAATTCTTGGATAGGCTCATTGGCGTTAATAGGCATCTCTTTCAAAAGGTAACCCTCCCTTTGGTGGGGCTGCCACATTTATAGATTAAATTTTATTAGTTATATCACACTTATGCTTCAGACATCAATATTTCTTGATCATATAAAAAAACGAAATGGGCTCTTCTACATTTTGTGTTGTGGTAAACCACAAGAATGAACAGTTCTAAGGTCAATATTGAGTACTGACTTAAAGCAGTTAATCAGTTTCTGTGACACAGAGGGATACCTACCCAGCAAAGATTTTGTGCTTCCCTTTCACAGTGGAGAGGGTATTGGAGGCAACTTCCTGGTCAGAGATTACATTTTCTAGCCCCCTGACATCTGAGTGGGGCCATATAACTGAATTTTGGCCAGTGGATACAGACAGAATAATGTTTGGCACTACCAGGCCAAGCCCTAAAAACCTCACACAGGTTCTGCCTTCTACTTGCTGGATGAAGACACCAAGAGCAACTTTGAAAGCCACCTGCTCTAAGACCCTGCATGCCTCAGTGACTGGAGCAGGAGCCTCCCCGATTTCCAACTACCATTTGTACTTTACATGAGTCAGAAACAAATGTCTATGGTGTTAACTCACAGATTTCTAGGTTAATCTGCTACATCAGTTAGTGTTACCCTTAACTCACACAAGTTCCTTTTAGAAAATAATAGTGGCTGCCTAAGAATGAGCTACTGCTCTACAACCTTGCCACAAGGTTATAAAGGAAAGCAAATCTCAGACCAAATTCTGCCATACTTATTAAATCAACACTCCTTAGCAAACAGGAACAAAACAGTTCATACAGCCTGTTTTTTAAACTCAAGGGAGTCCCACATCTCTGCTGACTCTGTAAATTTTACAACCACCTCCTTTCATGAAAGTTTTACTTACGGCACTCACAAAAATACAAAGATTCTTTTGCCTTAGAATCAGCATCAGATAAAAAGAAATCCTTCTGCGTCAATGACTAAACCCAGGACTATTTAGAACTCAAACTTCCTAAAGGTCTAGGTTACAGGGGTTGCTACATTATTACTCTCTGCTCATGCATGAATATTTCTAAATATTTTAGCCAATCCTCATATCTTGAATACATTTAATTCTATAACATTTTATCTTGCAAATTATCAACTCATCAATTTCACCACCAACATCCCATTCCTGAGATTGGTAAACTAATTAGTAAGGCCTCAAACATTGGTTAAGTTAGAGATTATAGACTTGCTTGAGCCACTACCTTTGAAGTGTTTCCTTTCCTACATCATGTTAACTGATTAACCTGGACTGAGACTTCACATTTTGAATGGATTGTAGTTTAATCTAAATATTCCGCACATTATATCCGCTGCATAAGTGTAAAATTTCTAAGCAAATTGCTGGTACCCTAATGGCAATATTACTGAGTCCGCAGTAGAGTATAAGTCTGGGTTCAATGCCTGCCATAGACGCTCCTCCAGCACATTTGTAAGTACCTTATCATAGCACTATGAAGCTATACTACAATGTTGAATGATTTCTTCTCCATACTAGACTGGAAGGAAGGTGAACACCATGTCTATGTTGTCACTCTTGTTGACTAACTCCTGACATTTAGCAGGAATTACATGGCTGAATTTTTTCAAGAAATTTCTGTGAACTGTAATAGTGCAGGAATGTGTTCCTACTAAGAAAGGGAGAAGTTAGGGACATGGGTACATAATTTTGCCAAAAATATTTTTTTCCTGTAGTTATTCTTCTTAAAGGGGATAGAATACAAGCCCACAGACTAACCAAGGTAAACGTTCAATAAATACCTAATGAAAGAATGAGTGTGCAAGTATACCTGCTGTTATTTTCCCATAGCGCTCTATTTTAACTTTTATTGAAATTAAGTTGCAAGTTTTACTCATAGAACACTTAAGTGTGCCATAAAATAATCAAGGTGGTATAGCATTGGTCTCTTGTCTTGAAATTCTCACATCTGTAGTCTAGGGTCTCCATTACTCCCCTCATCTTCTAAGCACCTTTTCACGAGAGCCGAAGTCACTTCCCTATCCCCTACAGTCCATTTGCAGGCCATGAGGAGCTAGAAGTATAGCCTCAGGCTCATATATTTAGCCTCTTTCCTCCTCCAATCTGCAATCTCACTCCATTAATATTAGATGTAGTGCTGAGCCAAATGCACAAATTCTCCTGTAGAGAGACCCCCCTCAGGCTGTGCCAAGGAAAATGTTTCATAAGTTTCATTTCAAAATGTTTAAGCTAAGTGGTCCCAATTTTCTCATACCTACTTGGAGTTTCAAGCACATCAAACACATATAAAGTTGAACCTTAGAGAGGAAAAAATGAAAACATAAGATGTACCCTACTTTCCTTCTCATTTATTTGCTGGAAAAGGAAGGTTGTTTCTGTCACTATGATACCCTGGGTTTTCCTGCTCTGAAATTCTTTCTGAATACAATTTTCTCCCCTACTCATTTTTGGCACCAAGAGAAATTTTGAAAAACTTGAAATGCTCAAAACATTACCGAGCATCCTTTTAAAGGAAAGCTGGATGGACCTTTGGGGTTTTCTGATTCTGCAGGGATCTGTACATTTGCCTATGCCCTTGACTTTGACTATCTTAGAATTCTATAACTGTTAGTAATTATTCTTGGCCCATAGAATTACAATTAGATTTTGTCCCATTTTATTTCTATTTTAAATTGAAAATTATTCCCAACATTATATGTTATTATACTATGGGCCATCATAAATTTTGCATCTACTAGTGTATAGGGTTGAATAGTGTCCCCCAACAGTTCATTTCTATGTGAAACCTGTGAACGTGATATTATTTGGAAATAAAGTCTTCCCAGATTTAATCAAGTTAAGATGAAGTCATACTGTATTAGGGTAGGCCCTAAATCCAATGTGACAGGTGTTCTTATAAAAACAGGAAAACCTGGACATAGAAACACAGACTCACAGAGAGGGAATACCATATGAAGACAAAGACAGATAGGAAGAGTGCTATGTGCCAGGAGAGGCAGAGATTACAGTGATGAGTTTACAAGCCAAGGAATGTCTAGGATTGCTGCAAATTACCAGAAGCTAGAAGAAGCAAGGAAAGATTCTTCTTCCCTAAATCCTTCAGAGATAGCTCTACCCAAAACTTTACAGGACTTCTGGCCTCCAGAACTCAGAGAACAAACCTGTGTCATTTTAAGTCATCCAGGTTATGACAGTTTATATGACAGCCCAAGGAAACTAATATTTTGTACTATGGTGCTAGAAATTCAATCGTATAACCCAAAAAGACATGTTCAAGTATTAATCCATATCCCTATTTTGTGAACCCACTTTTAAATATCTTTGAATATGTTACTGTGAGACAGGGTGTGGAGTCATGTAAATATGATCTTTGAAGATCCTATTTAGGTGTGTCCAAGCTGAATCGGGTGGGCCTTAATCCACATGGCTGGAGGCCTTCTAAAAGAGGAAATTCAAGCAACTAAGCAGGGGAAACCAGAAACCAGAAGAAGAAGCTCGAGGCCAGAAAGGAGAAAGAGACTGACATGTGATGGAAGATTGCCATCACCAAAAGCTACCAATTCTGAGAAAAAGAATGGCCTTGTCAACATTTTGACTTTGGCTGCCTAGTCTTCAAAATAATGAGAAACTAAACCTTTGCAGTTTAAGCTAACCCATCATATGGTATCTGTCATAAAAATTCTGGCAAACTAAGACTTGTAGGATATTATATAGGTTTTGTATCTATTAGCAAATTTATTTCAGTGTTCCTGATTACCTGCATGTTTCTGTTCTTCAGATTATCCTTTCAAACAGTTATAATACCTTACTGTTTTCCTAAAAAGTTAACAAGTTAAATGAGCCAGTAAGTCTTTAAACATCTTTGACAAGTGCTCATTTATATCTATATGAAAGTTATGATTTCACCTTTTGAAAATTTTGAGTTCTTTTTTCACATGGGCAGGCACCAGGAATTGAACCTGGGTCCTCGGACATGGCAGGCAAGCACTCTTACCTACTGAGCCAACATGGCCCACCCTCACCTTTTGAAAATTTTATTTCAGTACCATCACTCACCTTGTTACATAGGTCAGCATTCTTGGTGTCATTTCTTTTTCTCAAACACCAAAATTCAGTGAGCCACCAAAACCAATCAATTCTGTATCCACAGTAGGTGTTCAGGTACATTTGTGACCTTTTCATCATTACTTCCATTTTGTTAATTCTAGGCTTCATCTTCTATTTTATTTATGTCTATCTTCCCAACTCCAATCTTTCTTTTACAAATCTAAGTTTCTCAAAAGTACTGGAGAGATCAATTTAACATTCAAATTAGATTTGACTACTCCCCTGCTTAAAACATTTCATTGTTTCCCCACTGTCCCAAGGGAAGCAAGATGTTGGAGGAAAGATCACAAAACTCCCTGATCTGCTTCCTTACCTCCCTCTAGAGATTTTTTCACTAATGAGATCTGTAAAACTGAATAACTTTCATTTCTCTGGGAACAAATCCCTAAACTTTCCCAAGCATGGCTTTTACCACATTCTGTTTCAATTAACTGTTTTATTTGTCTAGGTCTCCCATGAGGCTGAAAACTTCAGACATTGGGAACTGGGTCCACATTTGTATTAGTTTTCTATTGTATATAATAAATTACCACAAACGTGGCAGCTTAAAACATACACACTTATTATCTCAACATTTTTCTGCGTCAAGTATCTTGGCATGACTTAAAAGGTCCTCTGCTTAGGGTATAACAAGGCTGCAATCAAGGTATCAGTTGGGCTGCATTCTTATTTAAAAGTTCAAGTAGGAAAGGATCGACTTCTACCATCCCTCAGGTTGCTCACAGAATTGATTTCATTATAGCTGTAGGACTCATGGCATCTTGGTTCTTCAAAACCAGCAAAAAATAGTGTCTAGATTGAGTTGCAAGAAAATGGAGTTTTATGTAATATGCATAATGCAATCACTGGAGTGATCATCCATCGCCATATTCTACTGATTAGTATCAAGTTCTTTAATGGGGACTGATTTTTCTAGGCCAGCTTTTGGTTGATTATGTGAGGGAGGTATGCTAGAAGGAAGCTGCGTCAGAGAGTAGCTTGCATTTTGTTTGTGTTTCCAAATATTTTCCTTCAATACTCTCCCCAAGGCTTACTCAGCACACAGCTAACAGTCTCCCTTTGTCTAAGTGAAGCCCCTTCCTTAGGAGATGTGTGTGTGTGCGTTTTGATTTAGCAGTTGACCCCCATCACTAGCTACACCACCTAATTTTTCTTCTACAAACTATAACATCAACAGTTCAATTTTTGCAAAAAAGGATCCGATTATATACTTTCTCATTCATCTTCCTTATCAGTCAATCTGTAGAGTGATGCTGTTACAGTTTTCTAAGGCTTCCAAAATGCAATATACCAGAAAGGGGTTGACATTTAACAATGGGGATTTATTAAGTTACAAGTTTCAATTCTAAGGTCATGGAAATAAACAAATGAAGGCATCAACAAGAGGATATCTTCACTCAAGAAAGGTCACAGGCATCTGGTATTCCTCTGTCACATGGAAAGACAACTGTGATGTCTGCTGATCCTTCTCTCCAAAATGTCTCTAGTCTTCTGTGGGTCCTTGCTTGATTCTCATGGGGCATTTCTTTCTCTGCCTCCAAAAGTCTCTCAATAAAGGATTAAGAGTGACCTTGAATTGAATGGGTCATATCTCCATGGAAGATCAAAAGGTCCACCCAAACAAAAGGTCCTACCCACAATAGGTTTGCACTCACAAGAAGGGCTTATGTACTCCACTTTTCTGGAGTACATAACAGTTTCAAACAAGCATAGATGACAAATTGAGTTCATGTAATATTCTGACAATTTTCTCATTTCTAGGATCTGAGTGTTTCAAAGGAAGTGTTGTTGATGCATTCCCTGAGTTTATGCAAACAACTTTTAAACATCTGCTGAGATACAATTTCTACTCTCAGCCACCTGCCTCAATACAGCTGCATTAGGAAGTCCTTCTCATAAATTTTGGTTGAATCCAATTATTAGAGCAGCAAAGCATACCTTTACTCCATTTTTCTTTAATTGGAAGTCATTCCAAGGATTTTTCTAAAACATGTTGTTACCCTGTTTAAAATGTGATCAGTTTGTCCTAAGTCTCACAACAACCCTTTCACGAGATCTGATCACTATCCTTTCTACTCCCCAATAGAGATCCTAGCTCCAAACATATAGGATGTCTTTTAATTAATTTATTTATATTCCACTTCCTTTCTTTCTTTCTTTCTCTTTCTCTCTCTCTCTCTCTCTCTCTCTCTCTCTCCCTCCCTCCCTCCCTCCCTCCCTCCCTCCCTCTCGTTCTTTCTTTCTTTCTTTCTTTCTTTCTTTCTTTCTTTCTTTCTTTCTTTCTTTCTTTCTTTCTTTCTGTCTTTCTGTCTTTCTTTCTTTCTTTCTTTCTTTCTTTCTTTCTTTCTTTCTTTCTTTCTTTCTTTCTTTCTTTCTTTGCATGGGCAGGCAGCTGGAATTGGACCTGGGTCTCCAGCATGGCAGGCAAGAATTCTGCCCCTGAGTCACCAACTCACCACCCTCCATTTTCATTTTAAATAGATATTTGAAAGTATAAAACTACGTTCCAAACCCAAATAAGTCATGTTATTCCCACTTCACTGCCTATATAGATGCGGAATACCTCTTTCTTACCCTGCAAAATAGATTACTTCCAGATTCAGCTCAGGTCTCCTTAGCTCGGGTTAATATATCTTAAAAATAATATTCCAGAGGGTGACATCATCAACATGATGATGTGAACAGCTACTGAAAACCTCTCCCCAGAGATTAAGCCAAAAATAAAGGACAATTGTCACTTGTTCAGAATTCTGGAGGAAGGTATACACAAATGCTGAATTAAAAAAAGAGAAAAATATCAGCCAGGAAACTTCCATCCCAGACAGGCCAGTCCTTTCCCCTCCTCCTCATTTGGTCCCACCCAGCTCATGAAGTTACCAAAGGCAGCAGCCGAGATGTCTCCTACCTTCTACTGGGGATACAGATTATAAAATCCCTCACAGCAGTGAGACAGATCACTGCCTATATCCAGATGTAGAGCCCCAAGCCCACAGGGACCACAGCAGGACTTAAGCTGCTGGAAAGGGTGGAATACAAAAGGACAGCAAGGAAGAGCTTCCAACATGGAAGTTCAGGGAGGGAACCACAAAATCTTCCCTAAAAACAGGAAGTTGTCAGGGAGAAACTACTCAACTCAACTATTTGGAGACCCAGATGACAGGGGATAACATTTCAAAGTCCAGGTCAGTAAGGGATGAAAAGTCCATGAAAACATGGACAGAGACTGTGTTTCTAGCCGTTTCGTCCTGGTATCTATTCCCCTACCCTTGAGGGAAACAGCAGTTGTAGACCTGATCCTTGCCTTGGGGATAGCTGCAGACTGGGATAGCTAGGGAATGCTCTGCCACAAGTAAAGTAGGAAACAGCCCCAAATTGGGCAGATTTTGGCTGGTGACTTGAGGGTACAGGAACCCTACATTATAGCCCCACCCAGTCAGACAATACCAGGGTTCCAGGAGGTAAACAAATTCTGAGGACGATTAAGTCACTGAACAGTGCCATCTGCTGAGCAGGAAGGAAAGTGCAGGGGAAAGGCAGGGCTTTTCAGAGCCTCTCGAGACCCTATTCCAGGCCCATTAGAACTGGTTTATACCCCTTGCATGGGTACCCAGCCCTGTTTTGGCTGAGAAATATGGACAAATTAACTGTCAAAGCAGTGCCTTAATATAACACTAAATTATTAAACCCTTAAACAAGAGAGAGGAATCAACATGCACAGTAGACCCATCAAGATAATCAGATGACCAAATATCAGCAAAAAAATCACAAAGCATACTAAAACTCAAGAAGAAATAGCCCAGTTGAAGGAACAGATTAAAAAAGTTAGAGGGGATATAGTATCTGGAACAACTAATCAAAGATATGCAAACAAAACTGAATTGATTCAAAGAAATAAAGGAAAATCTGTACAAAGAGATAAACAATATTAATAAGACACCAGAAAAGCATAAAGAATTTGAAATATAGAGAAAAATAACAGATATTACAGAAATAAAACAACACTGTAGATGAAATTAAAAATATACTGAGGATACACAACAGCAGATTTGAAAAGGCAGAAGAATAAGCAACCTAGAAGACAAATCAACCAAACTTGAACAAAGGAAGAATGGAGGAAAAAAATGAAAAATTTTGAGCAAGGTCTCAGGAAAATGACTGACAATACAAAGCACACAACTATAGGCATCATGGGTGTCCCAGAAGGAGAAGAGAAAGGAAAAGGGCCAGGAAGAATACTCAAAGAAATAATGCCTGAAAATATTTCAATCTTTATAAAAGACAAAAATATGTAAATCCAAGAAGCCCAACATACTATAAACAAAATAAATCCAAATAGATACACTCCAAGACACATAGTAATCAGACTGTCAATGCCAAAGAGAAGGAGAAAAACTCTGAAAGCAGCAAGAGAAAAGCAATCCACTACATACAAGAGAAGCCAAATAAGACTACATGCTGACTTCTCATCAGAAACAATGGAGGTGAGAAGGCAGTGGTACAATACATTAAAGATACTGAAAGAAAAGAATTGCCAAGCAAGAATTCTCCATCCATCTAAGCTGTTCTTAGAAATGAATAAAAGTTTAAAATATGCACAGATAAATAGTTCTTTAATAAGAAACCAGCCCTACAAAAACTATTAAATAGGGTCCTGCTGGTTGAGAAGACCTGAGAGAAAGAGGTCTAGAGGAAGGTACAGAATTGAAGAATATTAGTAAGGGTAACTTTAAGGGTAAAAAGAAAGAAAAAAAACAGATATGACGAATAAAAACCAAATTATAAAATGACTGAACCAAGAAATGCCTTTACAGAATAACTTTGAATGTTAAGGGATTAAACTTCCCAATCAAAAGACAAAGAATGGATTAGAAAATATGATTCCTCTATAGGCTATTTTCAAGAGACTCATCTTAGGTTGAAAATGAAAGGATGGAAAAAGATATTCCACACAGGTATTAACCAAAAGAAAGTTAGGGTAGCTATAACACCAGATGAAACAGACTTTAAATGTAAAAATATTATGAGATAAAGGTACTATATGGTAACAAAAGGTTCAATTCAACAAGTAGAAATAATAATCATAAATATCTAAGCTCTTAAACAAGGTGCCCTAAAGCACATGAGGCAAACACAGAAAAAAACTGTAGGGAATGATAGGCAACTTTACCATAAAAGTTGGAGATTTCAACACACCACTCTCTGCAATAGATAGAACTAAACAGAGAATCAATAAAGAAACAGAGAACCTAAACAAAATGCTTAATGGATTTAGACCTAAAAAAAAAAAAAAGCTAAATGAATTAGACCTAACATAAAAAAACACTGCATCCCAGAACAGCGGGATACACACTCTTCTCAAGTGTTCATGGAACATTCTCAAGGATAGACCATATGCTGGGGCACAAAACAGATCTTAATATATTTCAAAAGACTGAAATTATACAAAGTACTTTCTCTGAGTATAACAGAATGAAGCTAGAATTCAGTAACAAATGGAGAATTAGAAAATAAACAAATATGTGGAGGTTAAACTCTTAATCAGTGGGTCAAAGAAGAAATTGCATCAGTAAATATCTCCAGACAAGTAGGAACAAGAACACAATGTATGAAAACTTACCGAATGCTCTGAAGGCAGTGCTGAGCAGGAAATTTATAGCCCTCAACACCTACATTAAAAAGGAGGAAAGAGAAGTTAGCTCTGGAGGGGGCTGACATCCAGAGGCAAGCAGGCCAGGAAGGCGGACTTAGGCTAGATGACTCATTCTTTGCCCCGCTTCCTTCTGACCTCCAATGCAGTCACCCAAGAACAGGGGGTGTTAGAAACCGTAGCAGGGATTTGCAAGCCCTGGTTACAAAAGCTGAAGAATTGAGAGGCGAGAGCCGGAGACAGTCCACCTAGTGCAAACAGCCTAACGTGCCCCTTTCCGACAGAGGCCCAGAGCCCTCAGGAGTACACAGACAGGGAGATGGGGACAAGGAAATAAGCCAACCCTCATTCCTTGAATGCACTACCCTCATGCACACTGCCCCATGCAGTAACCCACGATTTACCCTACACCCCACGCAGCGCCCCGCAATTTACCCCACACCCCATGCACCTAAACCCTATCACCAGACACCCCCACAGTGCTCGAAGTGCCCCTATCTCCCAACCCTCTGCCGTATCCCCGCACCATGCCCCCTGCTTGCTTCAGCCTGACGCACCTCTCCCGCGCAGGCGCACATCTTGCCCTGGCCCTCGTGAAACTCATGCACCTGCTCCCAGCCCTTCGACCTCCATCTCCCCCTTTCTGCCATC
The DNA here is from genome assembly GCF_023851605.1 of Tamandua tetradactyla. NCBI lineage: Eukaryota > Metazoa > Chordata > Mammalia > Pilosa > Myrmecophagidae > Tamandua > Tamandua tetradactyla. The sequence continues at coordinate 98,402,851 of NC_135333.1, forward strand.
TATAAGTCACCTGTGTATCGGGGCTGCAGGGCTCACCTTCATATTCAGGCTACACCACCCCCAGTCCGCACAGTTAGAAAAGCCCTCCCCCCGCCCACCCCTGAGCTCTGCACACTGGTACATTAGCATATAGCCCTCCCAGACCCACATATGCTCACCCTGCATCCCTACCACACCCACCAGCTCTGACGAACCACTGACCTGCACATCTGGGCCACAACCACACACAGTCCACACAGTGGCAGCCCTAGCCCACTGCCCCTGAGCTCTGTACACACGCATGCCAGGGCCCCACCACACGGACTTCTGCATGTGCAAAGCCACATTCCCTCTGTCGGGTGCCCATGCATCCAAGCACCAACCTCTTAATCCCTACAACCCAATCCCTGCCCCCCACACATGCATGCCCTTGCCTTACCCCCAGCACAAGCGCCTGGCTCCCACACCTGGCAGGTGCACACGTACACATCTGTGTTACACAGCCCCCATCCTGCACAGGCATGCACCCCTACCCCAATCCCCCACATCTGCACACCTGCGTCAGGGTTCTGCCCACCCAACATCACCTACCCCTAACCCACATCCCACAACCCCCGTGACCTATGTCCTGCCTCCACACATTTGCACATCTGCATTCCGGGCCCCCTGAACCCGTACAAGGAAACACCCATGCCCTACCCTCCTTGTGCCCTAACCTCTATAACACCTACTCCACATTCTGATACCGATGACCCCCCACTCCACATGCCCACCCACACCCTGTCTGTGCATCAGCCCTCGTGCATCTGCACCATACCCTCATATACCTCCTGCCGCGCCCTATGTCTGTGTCCCTCATGCTGCACCCTGCTCCTGCTCTCCAAAGACTGCCTGAGCTGCACCTGTCCCACGGACCTCGCACCACACCTCCACAACCCAACCCCGCATCTCATGCTCATAGGCACTAGCGTAGCATCTCCAACCTGTGCTATAATGTACTGTAACCCATCACCACACTTTTCTGTGTATAGGTCTTTTTTATCCTTGGTTAAATTTATTCCTAAATATTTTATTATTTTGGTTGCTATTGTAAATGGATTTCTTTTTCTTGATTTCCTCCTCAAATTGCTCATTACAAGTGTATAGAAACACTATTGATTTTTGGGTGCTGATCTTGTATCCTGCTGCTTTGCTCACACATTTATTCACTCTAATAGTGGATTTTTCAGGATTTTTGACATATAGTACCATATCATCTGCAAACAGTGCAAGTTTTACTTTTTCCTTTCCAATTTGGGCGCCTTTTATTTCTTTTTCTTCTCTAACTGCTCTGGCTAGAACTTCCAGCATAATGTTGAACCACAATGGTGACAGTGGATATCTTGTCTTACTCCTGCTCTTAGAGAGAAAGCTTGTCAGTCTTTCCCCTTTGAGGATGATGTTAGCTGTGGGTTTTCCATGTATTCCCTTTATCATGTTGAAGAATTCCCTTCTATTCCTATCTTCTGAAGTGTTTTCATCAAGAAAGGATGTTAATCTTGTCAAATGCCTTTTCTGCATAAATCGAGATGATCATGTAGTTTTCCTGCTCTGATTTATTGATACAGTATTACATTAATTGATTTTCTTATGTTGAACAATCCTTGTATACCTGGAATAAATCCCACTTGGTCACAGTGTATAATTCTTTTAATGTGCTGCTGGATTTGATTTGCAAGAATCTTGTTGAGGATTTTTGCATCTATATTCATTAGAGAAATTGGTCAGTAATTTTCTTTTCTTGTAGTATCTTTGTCTGGCTTTGGTATGAAGGTGATGTTGGCTTCATAGGATTAGGTAGGCAGCTTTCCCTCCTCTTCAATCATTTTGAAGAGTTTGAGCAGGATTGGCACAAGTTCTTTCTTGAATGCTTGGTAGAATTTATATATGAAGCCATCTGGTCCCGGATTTTTCTGTCTGGGGAGCTACTTGATGACTGATTCAATCACTTTACTTGTGATTGGTTTGTTGAGGTCGTCTATTTCTTCTTGAGTCAATGGTGGCTGCTCATCCCTTTTCACTGTCCATTTTATCTATGTTGTCTAGTTGTTCATAGTATCCTCTCATTATCTACTTTATTTCTGTGGGGTCAGTGGTTATGTCTCCTCTTACATTTCTGATTTTATTTATTTGCATCCTCTCTTTTTCATTTTGTCAACCTAGCTAAGGGTCCATCAGTTTTATCAATTTTCTCAAAGAACCGACTTCTGGCTTTGTTAATTTTCTGGACTGTTTTCATGTTCTCAACTTCATTTATTTCTCCTCTGATCTTCATTATTTCTTTCCTTTTGTTTGCTTTAGGGTTAGTTTGCTGTTCTTTCTCTAGTTCTTCTAAGTGAACAGTTAATTCCTTGATTTTTGCTCTTTCTTATTCTCTAATATAGGCATTTAAGGTAATAAAATTCTCTTTTAGCACCACTTTTGGTGCATCCCATAAATTTTAATATGTTGTGTTTTCATTTTCATTAGCCTTGAGATATTTACTGATTTCTCTCATACTTTCTTCCTTGACCCACTGATTGTTTAAGGGTGTGTTGTTTAGCCTCCATATATTTGTGAATTTTCTGGCCCTCTGACTGTTTTGATTTTCAACTTCATTACTTTATGATCTGAGAAAGTGTTTTGTATGATTTCAATCTCTTTAAATTTATTGGGCTTGCTTTGTGACCCAGCATATGGTCTATCCTTGAGAATGATCCATGAGCATGTAAGAAAAAGGTGTATCCTATTGTTATGGGGTATAATGTTCTGTTCATGTCTGTTAACTCTAGTTCATTAATTGTATTGTTCAAATTCTCTGTTTCTTTATTGATCCTCTGTCTAGATGTTTTTTCCATTGATGAGAGCAGGGAATTGAAGTTTCCAACTATTATTTCTCCCTTCAGTGTTTTCAGTGTTTGCCTCATGTATTTTGGAGCACTCTGGCAGTGCATAAATATTTATGATTGTTATGTCTTCTTGCTGAATTGCTCCTTTTATTAATATAGTGTCCTTCTTTGTCTCTTTTAATTGTTTTACATTTGAAGTCTAATTTCTTGGGTATTAGTGTAGCTACTCCTCACTGCACTGTTTTGACCTGCCCCACATCCTGCACCCTGCTGCACATCCATTCCACAAATACAAAGCTTTAGAATCTGAAGGAAACCTTCCAAAGTAACCCTATCAAGATATTTACATACCTCGAAGGCCAGAAGATCACTAAGCATATCAAGATGCAGACAGATATAGCCCAGCTTAGCGACCTAATTAAAATACTGGTGAAGACACAGACCATGGAACAACTAATCAAAGTTGTTCATATAACTCTAGTAAATAAAACCAGTGGGATGCCTAATGACATATAGGATATCAAGAAGACAATAGAAGAGCATAAAGAGGAATTTAAAAGAATAAATAGAAAAATAGCAGTTATCAAAGAGATTAAAGATGCTGTAGACTAAATAAAAAATATACTAGAGACACACAACAGCAGATTTGAAGAGGTAGAAGAAAGAATAAGTGAACTAGAGGATAGGACAATTGATTTAGAACATACAAAAAAGAGAATGACAAAAAAGATGGAAAAATTTTAATTCAATCTCAGAGAAATGATGGACAAAACAAAGCACACAAATATAAGAATCATCAGTGTCCCAGAAGAAGAAGAAAAGAGTAAAGGGCTAGGAAGATTAGTTGAGAATGTAACGGGGGAAAACTTCTCAAGCCTTATTAAAAGACATAAATATATAAATCACAGAAGTCCAACAAACTCCAAATAAAATAAATCCAAATAGGCCTTCCCCAAGATACATACTAATTGGTCTGTCAAACCTTGAAGAGAAGCAGAAAATGCTGAAAGTGGCAAGAGAAAAATCAATCTACTACACACAAGGGAAACTATGTAAGACTGAGTTTGGACTATTCAACTGGCACTGTGGAGGCAAGAAGGTATATTTAAGATCCTGGAAGAGAAAGACTTCCAGCCAAGAATTCTGTACCCAGCCAAACTGTCCTTCAAAACTGAGGGAGAGATTAAAATTTTCACAGACAAACATGTCCTGAAAGAACTGGTCAACAAGAGACTGGCCTTACAAGAAATACTAAATGGAGTTCTGCCAGTTGGAAAAAAAAAAAAATAGACAGGAGAGGAAGGTCTAACAGAGAGCACAAAATTGAAGAGTACCAGTAAAGGTGACTTAAAGTATAAAAAGTCAATGGACTAAACTCACCAAATAAAAGACACAAATTGGCAGAATAGATAAAGAGATATAATCCAGCTATATGCTGCTTACAGAGGACTCATCTCTCAAGGATGCAAATATATTGAAAGTGAAAGGATGGAAGATGTTCCACGTAAGCTTTAACCAAAAGAAAGGAGTAGCTATACTAACATCAGACAAAATAGACTTTAAATGTAAAGACATCATAGGAGACAAAGAAGGACACTATACTTTAATAAAAGGATCAATTCAATTCATCAAGAAGAAATAACAATCATAAATATTTATGCTCCCAAACATGGAACTGAAAAGTACATGAAACCAAATTGGCAAAACTAAAGGCAGCGATAGACATTTCAAAATAATAGTAGAAGACTACACTAACACTCTTCTAGATTGCAAACTGATAGAATGCAATATTCCTGAAACAGAACAGATTTTAAATAGGGGAATTTATTAAGTTGCAAGTTTACAGTTCTAAGGCCATGAATATATCCAAATTAAAGCAAGGCTATAGAAATGTCCAATCTAAGGCATCCAGGGAAAGATACCTAGGTTCAAGAAGGCCAATGACATTCAGTATTTCTCTCTTCATTAGAAAGGTGCATGGTAAACATGGCAATATCTATTAGCTTTCCCTCCAGGATTCTTGCGTCATGAAGATCCCCCAGGGGGAGTTTTCTTCTTCTTATCCAAAGATCTCTGGCTGCATGGGCTCCATGGCTATCAGCTCCCATGGTTCTTTCCAAAATGGTTCCCTCTTAAAGGGCTCTAGGAAGCAACCCCACCTTGAGTGGGGTGAGATACATCTCCATGGAACCCATCTAATCAAGAGGTACCACTAATAATGGGGTGGGTCATATCTCCATGAGTACACTCAAAAAGCTCCAACTCAACAATAATGAATGAGGATTAAAGAACATGGCTTTTCTGGGGTCATCAAATTCAAACCAGCCATCCACTCTCCTCTATGGATAGACCAACCAGACAGAGGATCAGCAAGGGAACAGAGAACTTAATTTGATAAATGAATTAGACCTAACATACATACATAGTTGTTATGCCCCAAAACACCAAAATATACATTCTTCTCTACTGCTTGTGGAACATTCTCCAGGATAGATCATATGCTGGGGCTCAAAACAGGTCATTACAAATTTGAAAGGATTGAAATTATTCAAAGCACTTTCTCTGATCACAATGGAATGAAGCTGGAAATCAATAAATACCAAAGAATGAGAACTTTCACAAATAAATGGAGTTTGAATAACACACTCTTAAACAACCAGTGGGTCAAAGAAGAAATTGCTAGAGAAATAAGTAGCTATCTGAGACGAATGAAATAGAGAATAAAACATATCAGAACTTATGGGATGTGGCAAAAGCTGTGCTGAGAGGGAAATTCATTGCCCTAAATGCCTGTATTTAAAAAGAAAAGCAAAAATCGAGGACGTAACTACTCACCTAGAGGAATCTGAGAAAGAACAGCAAACTAACCCCAAAGCAAACAGAAGATGAGAAATAACAAAGATTAAAGCAGAGTTGAATGGCAGAACAATAGAAAGAATCAATAAAACAAAAAGTTGGTTCTTAGAGAAAATCAATAAAATAGGTGGATCACTAGCAAGACTGGCAAAGAAAAAAAGAGTGGATGTAAATGAACAAAATCACAAATGAGACAGGGATCATTACCACAGACCTGAGGAAATAAAAAAAAAAAAATCATAAGAAGATACTGTGAGCAACTCTATGCCAAGAAACTGGACAACTTAGATGAAAAGGACAAATTCCTGGAGACACACAAACAAGCTACACTGACTCACGAAGAAACAGAAGATCTCAACAAACCAATCACAAGTAAAGAGATTCAATTAGTCATCAAAAATCTTCTTACAAAGAAAAGATCAGGGCCTCATGGCTTCACAGGGGAATTTTATCAAACATTCCAGAAAGAACTAATAACAATCCTGCTCAAACTTTTCCCCCCAAAAAAAATGAAGAAAAGGAACTCCACCTAAATCATTTTATGAAACTTGGTAAACATGCTAAAAGAAAGGAAAACTACAGTCCAATCTCCTTAATGAACATAGATGCAAAAATAAGCAAAATATTAGCAAATCAAATCCAACAACACATTTAAATAATTATGCACTACAACCACGTGGGTTTATACCAGGAATGCAAGGACTGTTCAATACAAGAAAATCAATTAATGTAATTTAGCACATTAACAAATCAAAAGGGAAAAAATCACATGATCATTTCCATTGATGCTGAAAAAGCATTTGACAAAATTCAGCATCCTTTTCTGATAAAAACACTTCAAAAATTAGGAATCAAAGTAACTTCCTCAATAAGATAAAGGGAATATATGGCAAACCCTACCAGCATCTTACTCAATGGAAAGAGACCGAAAGCTTTCCCCCTAAGATCAGGAATGAGACAAGGATGCCCTCTGTCACCACTATTATTCAACACTGTACTAGAAGTTCTAGCTAGAGCAATCAGGCAGGAAAAAGAAATAAAAGGTATCCAAATTGAAAAGGAAGAAGCAAAACTTTCATTATTTGCAGATGATATCATTGTATACTTGAAAAATTCTGAGAAATCTACAACAAAGTTACATGAGCTAATAAATTCAGCAAGGTGGTGGCATATAAAATTAATGTGCAAAAATCAGTAATGTTTCTATACACAAGCAATGACTTAACTGAGGAGACAATTAAGGGAAAAATTTCATTCAAAATAGCAACTTAAAGAATCAAGTATTTAAGAATGAACTTAACTAGGGATGTAAAGGACTTGTACACAGAGAACTATGCAACCTTGCTAAAAGAAATCAAAGAAGATCTAAATAGGTGGAAAGCCATTCCCTGCTCATAGTGAACAAGGTTAAATATAGTTAACATGTCAATTCTACCCAAATTTATCTACAGATTCAATGCAGTACAATCAAAATTCCAAAACCTACTTTGAAGACTTGGAAAAGCTAGTTACCAAATTCATCTGGATGGGAAAGAGACCCCAAATAGCTAAAAACATACTAAAAAGGAAGAATCAAGTGAGAGGATTAACACTTCCTGATTTTAAAACTTATTATAAAGCTACAGTGGTCAAAACAACATGGTACTGGCACAAAGACAGAAGTAATGACCAATCAAATCAAATCAAAAGCACAGAAATAGACCACCAAATCTATGGTCAACTGATCTTTGACAAGAACCCCAAATCCTCTGAACAGGGACAAAATAGTCCTTTCAATAAATGGGCATGGGAGAACTGTATAACAATAGCCAAAAGAATGAAAGAGGACCCTTACCTTATACCCTATAGAAAAATTAACTTGAAGTGGATCAAACACCTAAATATAAGAACCAGTAACATAAAGCTCCTAGAAGAAAATGTAGGGAAACATCTCAAGACCTAGTAATAAGAGATAGCTTCCTAAACTTAACACCCAAAGCACAAGCAACAAAAGAAAAAATAGACAAATGGAAACTCCTCAAAATTAAATGCTTTCATGCCTCAAAAGACTTTGTCAAAAAGGTAAAGAGGCATCCAACTCAATGGGAGAAAATATTTGTAAATCACACATCGATAAAGGTTTGATATCCTGTATACATAAAGAAATCATACAACTCAACAACAAAAGAACAAACATCTCAATTATAAAATGGGCTAAAGATATGAATAGGCATTTTTCTGAAAAGCAAATACAGATGGCTCAAAAGAATGCACATCGAGACTACAATGAGATACCACCTCACATCTACAAGAATGGCTACTATGAAAAAAACTGGAAACTACAAATGTTGCAGAGGATGTGGAGAAACTGGGACACTTATGCACTGCTGATGGGGATGTATAATGGTATACCACTATGGAAGACAGTTTGGCGGTTCCTTAGGAAATTAAATATCAAGTTGCCCTATGACCTGGCAATACCATCAATGGGTATATACCCAGAAGAGCTGAGAGCAGCAACACAAACTGACATTCGCACACCAATGTTCATAGCAGCATTACTCACAATCACCAAAAGATGGAAACAATACAAGTACTCATCAACAGAGGAATGGATTGACAAAATGTGGTATATACATATGATAGAATATTATATAGCAGTAAAACGAAATGATGTTCTGAAGCACATGACAAGATGGATGTGCCTTGAGGACAAATGCTGTTTGAATTAAGCCAGACATAAAAAGACAGATACTGTATGATTCCACTTTTATGACCATAGTAAAGGTAAAATTAGAGATTTACAACACAGAATATAGGGGACCTAGAGATACACAGAAGCTAGCGATGGGTGAACAGTAGCTAATGAGGTTGAACTCAAATGTAAGGGAATAGATAGGAGTGAAGGTGGTTCTCTAGTAGGTCTATAAGTAATATTACCATATTGAAGGTGAACATGATTGAAAGAGGTTATATAGACCTATAGTGTCCCACTGATTAACACTAGAAATATAAATTATTTCTTGCAAGAACTACTTCAAAGGTATGATTCATGTACAAAGACTGTTTAAGTCCAGGGTAGGCAGAAAACTGCTACGTTTAACAAAAAAACATCAGCAGTACCACAGCAACAGCAGAGGTAAATAATAGGAGGAGGGACAAGAGTTAAGGGGAGGCTTAGATTTCCTATTAGGTGAGGGTACATTTATTGGTTATCTTTCTCTTGGGAACAACGAAGTTATCTAAAATTGAGAGTGTTTATGGACTGTGGACTTTCTGCATTATACATGATACCTAATGAATGCAGGTAGCCGAAGGACGCACTGACTGAGAAGTAGACTGGTGAATGATGGTGGTATATATGATCAAATAATGTGCTGCTACAAAAAGGAACGAAATCAGGAGACATATAACAACGTGAATGAAACTGTTGGACATTTGGTGAGGCAAAACAAGTCAGAAACCAAAGAATAATTATTGTATGGTCTCCTTTAGAAAATGCTTACAAGAAAACAGGGGCCTAAATGGTAACCTCTTATAGCAAACACATTTAGTCCAGAGAGGTAATTATTATCTCTGGGTTTTGAGAGGCTGTTGTATATATCTATAACCTGGTATTCAGAGATAGGAATGAAGCCAATCAGGTCGGGATTAAAGTAATTCAAAACACAGGGGTAAGGAAGACATTGTCTATATTTTAGAACCACACATACTCTTTAAGACCAAAGGAAGAAAGGTTTATTTTGTGAGAACCTAAATTTTCTGTAGCACATAATTTAACTCAACCTGTCTGTACAGCTCATTTGAACAACTGAAACAGGAAGCCCAGAATAACAATGAGGGCCATTAATCCTGTATAGCGTAATGTAATGCCTGGATACCTCCTGGAATATATTAAGCAGATAATCAAAAAGTATTGACAAAGTCCCTTGAGGAATGAGAAATAATATGGAACTATTAAACTTTACCATGAGGGAATGCCCTGATACTGTGTCAAACTTTAGGGATCTAAATCAATATGATCAAACCCATGATCTTCAGGCTTACTTTTGTGAAGCTCATGTAGGTAGCTGAGAAGTTAAACCTACCTATAGGTATGCCTAAGAGTTACTTCTGGAGGACTTCTTATGTTACTCATATGTGGCCTCACTCTATCTAAGACCAGCTCTGCAAGTGAAATCATTGCCCTCCCTGCTATGTGGGACATGACATCCAGCGGTGAAAATCTCTCTGTTGGTATGGGAAATGACTCCCAGAGATGAGTCTGGCTCTGGCACTGTGGGATCAACAATTCCATCCTGACCAAAAGGGGGAAAAGAAGTATAACTAATAAAGTATCAGTGGCTGAGAGAATTTAAATAGAGTCAAGAGGTTACTCTGGAGGTCACTCTTATGCAAGCTTTAGTTAGATATTGCTACCTATCATAGCTTGCCAAACCCCAACCAAAATCATTCCAGCCTATCATAAAGAACATATAGGACAATATATAAGATTCTACAAAGGTTCTATGCACTAGGGTAACTTTCCAGAAACCTAACCTCCAGATGAGTCCCTGGGTCAGATAAGTCCTGAAATCTAGAGGGCCCAGCCTCTCCAGAATATCAGCTAGTTCCATCTCCCTACCCCAAATTACTGACAGCCCCTTCCAATATGAATAAGTTAGAATGGCCATAGCCCAAATACCCCTAAAGAGTAGGATAGAAAGATCAAAGATGATGGTAGAGTTATACAGAGAAGGTAGGGTTTAACAAATGAATATAATTGCTGAATCATTAAATTGATACTTCTTTTAGTCTCCAATATCTTAGAGCAGCCACAAGTAAAAACCTAAAATTGTGGAATTGTAATCCATACCAAATTCTGAAATTTGTTCCACAACTAATTGTTTTACTGGGCTTTGAAATTTATTGCTTTTTGAATATGTTATTTTTCATAAAAAAGAAGGAAAAGTCAATTGTGATGATAAAAAAACATTTATTCCTCCTAGCCTCCTATATTCTGGAGCAGCTAGAAGGGAAAATCTGGGAGGATGATATGGTAGCCCATGACAAACTCTGGGATCTGTCCTGTAACTACTTGTTGAAGAGTTTTGAAAACTATTGCTTTTTTCTTTCTTTGCTTTGTATATATGTTATATCACACAATAAAAAAAGTTAGAAAAAATTAATTTGGCTAATTCAAACTTTTCCAAATATTTTATATATATTGAGTAAGCAAGGAAGAACACCCATGAATTGCAAGATAAGAACACTTGCCTTTCCTTATATCATTCACTGGTAAAACAATGTTTAAAGATTCTAATCTCCCAGAACATTATCATATACTCAGAAGTAAAACAGAAGCAAAGATGCTACATTGGCCTATTTATTTAAGCCATATACAATTTCATAGGAAAATAAATACTTAAGACAAAAAATTACAGTATTTGCAAATGTTTACAGTCTATAGAAAAAATTTCTCTTGCAACATTTACAAAATAATATTTCAGATAAGTGGAAAAATTAAGCATCCTATTTCAAAAGAGTTTTTTTTTTCCCCCCAATTTATAGCTTTTTTCATTAGTGGTGACAAAGTTCTTTTAGCAGCATACAATGTGCTAATATAATGTGATGCTAAGAATTTTGGAGCATACAAGTAAGTTAGATAAAAAGAGAAAGATATCCTTCCATTAAATAAAAATGAAATTTAAAGATAAAAATGGAAACAACTCTATAGGAAAGAAAGATTAAGATATATTTCTATGATAATACAAAAAATCTCAGCACTAAATTGATGCATAGCACTAAAAATCAGTTAATCGATCAATTATAACATTTTAGCATAGAATGCAGGCAGCTGCACAAGTCTGGAAATACAAGTTTAAATGTAATAGTAACAAACTCATCAGCATTCTCTGTTAGCAGATTAAAGCCGATTTCATTTTATGAAGTATTACCAATAAAACTATTTTACCTCCTTTGTTTTCATTATAATATGAAAAGGAGGTTTTAGAATCAGGAACCAAGTTAAAGTTGATTTAATGCTAGATGAATGCTATTCCAATTTGTTATAATATGCGAATCATATACAGTTATTCTATGAAAGATATTAGTATTTTATATTATACTTCATTTGTCTTTATTTCACACAAAAACAGACAACTTATAGTTCAAAAAGTATAAGATACTTTTGATAGACAAAAGTACAAGTCTAGCAATAATAAAAATGAAAAACAAATAGCATACAAATATTAAAATATGGATTTAAACACAGACAAGTAAATTGTTGTGTAAACTGTTGTATTCATTCATGATGGCCTAATAAGTTAGGAGAAAATTACAAGTAGTATGTGTATGGATTATACAGGGTCAGAAAAATCAAAAAGACTTACAAGACTCCCCAAAGTATATTCATATAAGCCTTTAATAAAAGTAAATAACATGGTAAGGCAGGAGAAAAAGCACAAGCAATCACTGAATGGTGCAAGACATTCAGTTAGTTGTACAGGATGCATCTAGACTTTAGAGAGACTAGGCAAAAATTTAAGTGGGAACTTTGATGCCCTGTTGTTCAACATCACCAAATCAGGCTGACCAATCTTTACACAAGTTGTGAAACATCAGTCCATGTAGACTGCCAAGCTTCGGTGTCTCCAGGACCATTACAAACACTAAACAGAACATTGTAAATCACTAACCAGTATATCTCATTCTTATCTTGCCCAGGTGTCAGTATCAGACTTCCAGAGATTCCCTAACTAAGAATAAAGTCATTTCAGTTCGCCTATAAAATAAGTCAATCTTACATAGCACATATAGAATGGTGTTACAGTATTCAGGATTACTTTCTGTTGAGTTTGATTACTATCAATATCTTCATACATACTCCCTGTGACAGAAGCTTGAATACCTCACAAACTGTAAGCTCTCCACACTTTTACAATCAGCCCTCTGTAAAACAAGATATTAAGGATCCAACGTAAGCACATAATAAATTCAGAGGCAGAACCAAAAATAGATAAAAAATTAATTAATATTTGGGAAAAATCCAAATCAGCAACTGGCACATTTTACAGGAAGTTTAAGAATGAGACAAACATCCCAATCCACACAAAGAAAACCTTATACATTTGAAATAAAATGTTACCTTTAGAATAAGTGTTAACATTGCAATTCAGGACTCATTCAATTTCTTCCTAGACTGATAAATTCTTTCCTCTTTGCAGGAAAAGGGAAATTTTAAAAAACAAATATTGGACCTCATTTCATCATTTACTTCTTTGACATTCAACAGTCTGGTTGTAAAGTATCTTGGTATAAGCCTATTTGGGTTTACCCGGTTAGGAGTTTGTTGAATTTCTTGGATGGGTATATTAATGTTCGTAATTACATTTGGAAAGTTTCAGTAATTTCCTTCGAATATGCTTTCTACCCCTTTCACTCTTTCCACTCCCACACTGCTTGTGCATTGGTACACCTGATGGTGTCTCACAGATCTCTCAGGTTCTGATCACTTTTCTTCATTCTTTTTTGTTTCTGCTTCTCCGATGAATAATTTAGATTGTTTTATCTTCAAGTTCACTGATTTTCTATTTTGCTAGCTCTAATTTGAACTATTGAATCCCTCTAGAAAATGTTTTAATTTCTCTTGCTGTGGCCTTCAGCTCTGTTTGGTTCCTTTTGATGACTTATTCTATCTCTTTTTTGATAATCTCTTCATGCTCATTTATTGTTTTCCTTCAATCCTTTGCCTGCATTTTCCTTTAGCTCTGCAAGCATATTTAGGATAATTTTTTTCAAGTCTTTGACTGGTAAATCCAAGGTCTGATCCTCTTTAATGGTTTTCAATGCTTTATCTTGCTCCTTTGAATGGGCCATCATGCTTGCTTCTCTGCATGCCTTTTGTTGTACACTGGACATTCTGATATTTTAATGTGTTATCTCTGGAATTTAGTCACTGAGGCATATGTTCCTTAAGCTCATGACCAGCTAGAGTTATGTTGGAAATTTCCTCAAAAGCCAGGAACTGACCAAAAAAAAAAAACAGAAAAGAAAAGAAACTTTCCCAGTCTTTGCGATTTGTCTGTGCAAATGTCTAACAATGAGTTTAAATGACAGTGCAAAACAAAAGTGAAGAGTCCTTCCTGGTCTTTTCTAAACATGCATGTTGTTCTGGGCATGCACATGTGACTCCAGGAATTACTCCATGTATATAGATCTGAATGGCACTTTTCTCCTAGGAAATAATTCTTCCTTCTCAGCCCTGAGTGCTCAACTATATGTCAAACAGCCTTGTTAACACTTTATCCCAGGCAGCTGTGACTTGACTGTTCTACAGAATTCCTGCTGCTCAGGATTCCAGCTACCTTTACATGTAGAATAACTTCTGAGACAGCAAGCATCCTGGTTCAGTCCTTCAGGCTGCCACCAGATACACTGGCACAGATATGCATGAATCTTAGGATGTCCACAAGAGTTCCTCTGCTCTATCCAGAACTGAGACTGGAACAGCACTGGAAGTGCAAGCTGACCCTATACCAAACCAGAGAGGTGAAGGGAGAAGGGCCAGAAAGGGCACCATGAAATTTTCCTCCCATTTCTAAGTTGCCTTTTTCTTGATTCAGCTCTCGTCCAGTCACTGCAGAGTTTTGAGAAAGATGGTTCTGCCAGATTCTGTTATTTAAAGTTTCTCCTGTAGGAAGGAACCCTGGAGTGGTTCACCCCAATATCTTGGTGGTATCACTTCATCGTCTATTTCAAATGCATTATATATAAAACACATTTCAAAACTCAAAATGGAAAAACCATAAATCTCTCTTTAAAAAATTTGACTGCAGGGCGGTACAATGGTGGCTCAGTGGCAGAATTCTCACCTGCCATGCCAGAGACCTGGGTTCGAATCTCAGTGTTTGCCCATGCCAAAAAAAAAAAAAAAATGACTATGAACGATCAAAATGTATTTTTCATATTTCCCTGCCTTTTCTAAATTAATATACATATCTATCCTTAAAAACTATGAAAATAAAGTAAATCAAGATGATAATTGTATTATTATGCATTGTGCTGGACACATACGAGGTTTTCTGCTTTTTTTTGCATGAGTAGGCACTGGAAAATGAACCCAGGTGTTCGAGCTTGCTAGCTGCCGGAATCCAACACACCAGAGACAGATTGGCTTTTAATAAAAGGAGATTTGTTTTGTTAGTTCTTCAGAGGAAAGGCAGCTAAATTTCCACTGAGGTTCTTTCTTATGTGGGATGGCACAGGGTGGTCTCTGCTGGCCTTCTCTCCAGGCCTCTGGGTTCCAACAACTTTCCCTGGGGTAATTCTTTCTGCATCTCCAAAGGCCTGGGCTGAGCTGCAAGTGCTGAGATGAGGTAGGCTGAGCTGCTGAGGCAGTGCTATGTTGCACTCTCTCATTTAAGCACCAGCCAGTTAAGTCAAACGTCATTCATTGTGGCAGGCACACCTCCTAGCCGACTGCAGATGTAATCAGCAACAGATGAGGTTCACATACCACTGGCTCATGTCCACAGCAACAGAACTAAGTGCCTTCACCTGGCCAAGTTGACAACTGAATCTAACTACCACACCAGGTCTCCAACATGGCAGGCGAGACTTCTGCCACTGAGCCACCGTCACAGCGCCCTCTATCTGACTTTTTTTTTTTACAAAGACAGGCACTGGGAATCAAACCAGGGTGTCTGGCATGGCAGGCAAGAACTCTGCCACTGAGCCACCATTGCCTACCCCCTCCATATGCTTTTAATGAAGATAAATCAAAATTAGAGGTTTTCCAATAACAGATTTGTATATTTCAATATTACTAACTTGCTTCCACATCCACCTCTTTCTACACTTGCCCTTAAAAAGTCATCCATCAGAGGTGCAGGATGAAGCAAATAATTTTATTCAATACTCCTAATTCTACTTTCTGCATTTGTAAACAAGTGAGATCACATCTAACACAAAGAGAACTTTGAAAAGTAACCACAAAAAGGTACTCTAAAGCTGAGTGTAGGATTAAGAGTGACTGGGTAGTTGGCAAGAATGGCTGAGCACTCAAAAACAAAAAATCCAGAGAGCTTTTAAAAGTGCTGATGCAAGGCCACTATTTCTAGCTGTGCTGGCTGTACACTGCACAACTCCAAGAGGCACAATACACGTAATTACAATTTGAATTAAGTCCCATGAAATTGTACAATATAGCAGTCCTACTAGGTCCTACAATTAAATTTCTGGGGATAGTTATGGGGCTTTTTTAATTTAAAAAAGATGATTCTAATACCCAGCAGGGTTGAGAATCGCTGGTATAAACCATTTTTTTCCATAAGCTAATTATATGCCTTTGGAAGCTCCTGTTGTGATTATTGTTGTTTTCAATATCTGCCTGCTGAGAAGCTTCTTTCTTCTCCATTAATAACCTTAGGAATTTCTTTTCAAAAAAAATATGTCTAACAAAAATCTTTCCCTATAATGCAAGAGCATTTACTTTTTCTTTTTTTCTCACAGGAAGGCACTGGGAACTGAACCCCCAGGTCTCTAGCATGGCAGGCAAGAACTCTGCCACTGAGCCACCACAGCTCGCCCAAGAGCATTTACTTTTGTTCCTAATTTCATTCACCTTGCTTCATCTCCTCTAAAGCTTAAAGAAACTAGCTGAACCACACATTCTCTTTCATAAATTAATTATGTAATTTTTATATAGACATGGATTCCATTTTTCTGGACATTCTTCACATTTCAACAATTCTATTTAGGAACTGACCACAGTTTGCAACAAGAAAATTCTTGTTGATGTACTATATGATCCACATATTTTAAATACCACTGTAGCCTTCTTAAAAATAAGCTTTATGAGTAGCTGAATCATTTGTTAGTGGGGATTCAATTGAGGCTCCTCACCAAAAATGCTGAACTCCTAAGACTTAGTACCTCAGAATGTGGCCTTATTTAGAAATTGGTTTGTTACAGATGTAATTAGTTAAGATGAGGTCAGATTGGAGTGGGAGGGAGGTGCTTTTAATTCAGTATAACTGGTATCCTTAGAAGAAAAGGGACAGTATGACTGGTGTACTTATAAGAAGAGAAGAATGCCAAGTAAAGATGGAGACACAGGTGAGAGAAAACAGCTATGTGAAGACAGAGGCAGAGAGAAATTGGAGTGATGTTCCCAGAAGCCAAGGAATACCTCAGGCCCTGAGAAGCTGGAAGAGACAAGGAACATTATTCCCTAGAAACTTCAGAGGGAGCATGGCCCTGCCAACACCCTGATTTCAAAGGGAGCACAGCCCTGCCAAAACCTTGATTTCAGCCTAATAACCTCCAGAACTGTCAAAGAATAAATATCCATTTTTTAAGCCACTCAATTTGTGGTACTTTACTATAGCAGCCCTAAGAAGCAATAGAGTGGTTATTCTTTTTTGTTTGTTTTTCTACCTGGTAACTTCACTTTGGAGATGTGATCCACTCCTAAAGTACATGTGTCTAGAGGGGCTTCTCATCACTGGACCATTCCCCTACCACTCCTCCCCTGCCATGGCCATAAGATAGGTGAAGATATGACTCAGTAAAGGCCAATGTGAACTTGGAGCAAAGATTCATAGAAACAGAAAGCAGTTGGACTTAACTAAAAGATAAGTCCTAGTAGTTTAAAAATTTCTGTTACTTGGTTCCCTAATCTTCCCTGGTAGCCCAGATTTCCTCAATTCTAGGAACAAACAGGTGTTCTTTGGATAAGTTGCTTTTTGCCTAAGTTAGAAAAATTGGTTTCCAGTATTTGCAACTAAAGGATGTTACAAATAGAGAAAATGGTACCAGGGTACAAATTCAGGGAAAAGAATCCTGAGGGAAATATGTGGGATTTGGATTTATTTACTGATGTGAACTGCTCCAATGGAAATAAAAATCCACTTATCACACTAGGAAGGGGACCTAGCAGCTATTGCTATGAAGTGGAGAAACAACTACTTAGGCTATCAAGTGCAACCATTTCAGACCATGAGCACAGAGATGGTGAAACTCTGCCAGAACAAATAGCTGCTCCTTTAACAAAAATACAGGGCATACAGACTTTTTAGAGTGTTAAGGAAAATAGTGGCTCTGAATAACTTCAAGGAAGTTTATGAAATGTTCCAATCCAAAAACCTTTCCCTAAAGGAACGTGATATAACTCAGGGCCTCAGATAACCTGCTGACAAATCTCTCACTGACTGAGATTGTGGAAAATGAAACAAAAAAAATGAACCCTGTGGGTTTCTAAGTTGCCCCAAGTGAGTTCACACCATCTCAACAGAACACTTATGTCCACATTAGAGCACTGATCAGGAAGAAGTAAAAGACTGACAATTTTAACCTTGCTATCTAAGAAAAATCGGAAGAAAAGGGAAACTTCAAAAATCACAAATCTCTAAGAAACACCACAGAGTCTTCTTTGTCTGAGGGCTACGCTTACTCTCAGTCTAAGAAGAGAAATACATAAATCGATTCATGCCCCTTCTCTCATTTTTGCTTCCAGTACTCAGGATAAGAACTCAACATGGGATGGGTAATAAACACAAAGACAGAGGAGAAAGGAAGTAAAGAACTCCATTAACTGATGTTCATTTTTTTAAATCTAAACAAATATTTATAGGAATGGTTTATGAAAGATCTGGACAATTTTGGATTGGTCTTAATCCAAATATAATTTAGGGAGAGTTGAATTAGCACGAATGCAAGCACCTAAGGTACTGTATTCAATGTACCTATTTATGCATTTTATCAGCTTGTCTAATAATATTGCGCATGCCAAATAACACAGAGAAATCAGATATGTCTTGGTGCAATGCAGAGGAAGGAATTCAACTCTTTTGAAAATTGGAATGCTCAACAGGCTGTGCATCTCACCCATTCACCCCTTCATTCTTAATACATTAGAACCCAAATGGCTCTCCCTTCACCCTTGCTGTAAAAAGACATTGGTGAGAAAACATCAGAATCTTTAAATGCTAATTACTGGCCGTTCTTTCTAGACCAGTTATCTATTCAGGATTTGCAGTAAATGAAATGGGTTTTCTAATCTTCACTGAAGCCCAAAGTGGCTGAAACCAGGTGGCATAATCAACATAATAGGCAGTAGCACAGATGTGGTAATCAGATCACAGAGAACATGAAGACATTCTTTAAAAGTTCTCTATGATGGTTAAAATATGAAATTTCAGGAATGAAATCAATAAGGAATCACCAAGGTCATATTGACTTGTAAAACAGAACTCAGGTCTAGAGCACAGCAGCACGACAAAGTTATGATGTTTATTTCATTGCCTCTCACACAATTCCAAGCCCTGAGTCACTTCAAACATCCAGAGCCCCTTGAATAGAGGGAGGGCTGGATATCACTGAGAGATGATCCCAAATTCATTTAATATAACTCAATCTTTCCCAAAGGGATTTGTGGCCATTTATCTGTGCAACTATATCTTGGTAAAAAAGGAAAATATTTCAAATTCTTTTGAGAATTATAGATATAGGCTCTAACCTAGCACTAATGCCTAGGGTTTTAGAAGGTCACTGCATAGCATGGTCAGAGTGGAGGCTATATAGTCCAAATGATAAATGGTATTCTAACCTGAACGTGCCTCATAGTAGTTCTAGGAATACCCTAATCCCATTCACTGGTTATTTTTCTAGTTCCTAAATTTTTTTTTTTTTGGGTAAATTGTAATTTTTTTTATTGGAAAACAAATATACAACTTGGAATGGATTTGAGGCAAATTGTGCCATAAGCAGATTTTCTTTAAGTGGCTAAACAAAGTTTAAAAAGCAAGTAACAATAAAAGAAAATGTTTCTGGTACAGGACCAGCAGTACAAAAAAATAGTATATGAGTACCTGGATAATACACCCATTTTGCAATAGTGCAACTTTAAGTACATATTGTTGACTGTCCATAGTCCACGCAGAGTTACAACTCCACACTTCAACAACAACATGCTAACAGTTCCTAAAGAAAACTATTTTAAAAAAAGGCATAACCCAGATGTTCCCTCATTTGACCAACTCCATGTAAGTTTAGATGTGCAGAAGGGCTTAGATATATCCAGAGTAAGCCACATGCAACATGTTACTTGATCAATTTTCTAAAATAAGGTTTAGGACAATGACAGTAAGATACTGGAAGAAAACATGGAGGAATGAAATCCTAATTACTATACATGCATATTCTTTTGACAGTAGGGAAAAACCTTTTACAGATAAGTTACAAAGAAAAGGCAAACAATTTTGTACAAGAAATTTAACACGTTCTGTACAATGTCTTCACTTTGCTGTCATCATTTGTACAAACTCTTCATAGTTTACTTGACCATCACCATCAATATCTGCTTCCCTGATCATCTCATCAACCTCTTCATCTGTTAACTTCTCTCCAAGGTTTGTCATCACATGGCAAAGCTCTGCTGCACTAATATAGCCATTACCATCTTTATCAAACACACGGAATGCCTCTCTAATTTCTTCTTCACTGTCTGTGTCTTTCATTTTCCTTGCCATCATTGTCAGAAATTCAAGAAAGTCAATTGTACCATTACCATCAGCATCTACTTCATTAATCATGTCCTATAACTCTGCTTCTGTGGGATTCTGCCCAAGAGACCTCATCACAGTTCCCAATTCCTTTGTTGTTATAGTTCCATCACCATCCTTGTCAAATAGTGAAAAAGCTTCTGCAATCTGCTCTTCAGTCAGTTGGTCAGCCATGCTGCAAGCGCTACCGGTCTCCCAGACGCAACCACACAACCGCTCGACTCGCAGGCTTCACTCGGACTCTAGTTCCTAAATTTAAGGCTTGAATTATATTTTCAGCAAGTGGCCAAACCTCCACATTAACTTCCATGTAGTAAAGGCTATTGTGATAGGAAAGGCCATATAGAACCCACTGCCACTCCTCTTGCCTATAATTGAGTAAACAAAATGACAATACAACATTACTTGGGGAACTGTAGGGACTTGTGCCATCATAAAAACTTAAAAGGATGTAAGTCTTGTGATTTAGATCCATTAATTATCCAGTTTAGCATATGTAGATATATGGGTGTGGAAGAATAGGAGCAAATAACCATAAGCTAAACTAGGTTGTGACTTCAACTTCAGATGTGATCTTACTGGAACAAATCAATATATGACCTGCAAATGATATGTAATTACTAATACGAGGAATGCACAGTCCTTCTGACTAATGCATCTGAATTAGCATTGAATACCAAAATAGAATAATAATAACTCTGCTTTCACCAGCATACTATAAGATAAAACAAGATAAGAACCAGAAAGAGTAAGCTAAACTCAAGGACTCCTTCTAATACTACTATGCCCAGTGTATAGATTAATATAATACATAGCAACCTCACAAAGAGAATATCAAGCCTGAATAATGACCACTAAGTTCTGGTTAAAGTCAAAATGAAAATGGAAGTAGGAAAGCAATACACATATTACTCATATTATCGCATAGACCACTTCACCATCCCACTTAACATCTCACTGGCTCATTACATTGAGAATGCTGATAGGCATACTAATAGAACCTAAAAAACAAAACAATTTTTTTAAGAAAAACAGGGGGAAAAGAAGGTATTTCAGATATCTTAGTCAATACCTGAGAACTAAATCCTGCAAAATTTAAGCCCTACCACTTCCTAAGGACCCAGTGAGCTATGTCATATTAGATTATTTCATGCAAAGTAACGGATGATTAGCTGTATCTTGGCCCCTCTTTCCCTACCATCTGGAAGGCACAAAGCCTAGAAGACTTTTGGGGTTTTACAGACATAATATAACACTTTTGGGTCACATACTCAAGTTCATTTATTATGGATCTCTTGTGGAACAAAAAAAGGACCTGCAGCTGGTCCAAGCTGTAATGAAAATGCTTCTGCTGCTTGACCTTAATGTCCAAGCCAATCTAGTAGTGTTTGCAGTGTCAGTGATATATATGAATGGTATATGAAGCCTATAGCAATCCACAATAGGAAAATGACATCTAAGACCCTTGATGTTTTTTGAGGAAGGAGAAGTTCCTCCAGAAATATTCTCTTTTCAGAAAAAGCTATGATTCAAAGGCATGTCCCTTCCTAGTTACAATACTCTCTCCTCAATCTACTTTATGTGTCTTGCTTTATGGAGCAATTTCAGTTATGACCTCTGAGAAACAGGATTACTACTATACAATTTGAATCAGGGATTTTATAGGTGAAAGCCAACAGCTATTTTTTTTTTATTTTTACTGAGAAATCTTCACACACATGTAGTCCATCCACAGTATACAATCAGTGGCTCACAATATCATCATGTAGTTGTGTATTCATCACCAGGAGCATTTTTAGAACACCTGCATCACTCCAGAAAAAGAAAATAAAAAGAAAAAAGAAAAATTCATACACCCCATACCTCTTGCCCATCCCTCTTATTGATCACTAGTATTTCAATCTACCCAATTTTCTTTTACTCCCTTCCATCATCACCACCCCCATAACTTATTTTCCCTTATTTTTTTTACTCATCTGTCCATACCCTGGATAAAATGAGCATTAGACACAAGGTTTTCACAATCACAAAGTCACATTTAAAAACTATATAAACTATCATCTTCAAAAATCAAGTCTACTGGAATACAGTTCAACAGTTTCAAGTACTTCTGTCCAGCCACTCCAATGCACCATAAACTAAAAAGGTTTATATATATAATGCATAAGAATAACTTCCAGGATAACCTCTCAGCTGTGTCTGAAATCTCTCAGCCACTGAAACTTTATTTTGTCTCATTTCCCCACAGCTTTTCTTATACAAATTTCCTTGATGATTAAGATTAAGGAAGACTAAGTTAGCCAGCCTGTACAAAAAGACATCAAGCAAGAAACCTGACCAACTGATCTCCTGGCTAAAGACATGCAAATGTAGAAGGGATCGTAGAGAAAGAAAGTCATTAATATCAGTTAAGACCTCATAATCAGTTACAGAAACAGATCTGAGCCTATACTTCCTGACGAAGATTTAGCACATAAAAATTTTTGTTAAGTATTTCGGTTTGCTGAAGTTGCCAGAATGCAATATACCAGAAATGGGTTGGCTTTTACAATCAGAATTTATTAGATTACAAATTTACAGTTCTAAGGCCATGAAAATGTTTCAATTAAGGCATCAACATGATGATACCTTCTCTGAAGAAAGGCTGATGGCATCTGGGGTACTTCTGTCACATGGGAAGGCACATGACTGGCATCTGCTGATCTTTCATACCCAGAATTCATTGCTTTTAGTTCTTGGTTTCAGTAGCATTCTCTCTGAGCATCTGTGCATTCTCTGTTAGCATTTTTGAGCTCTCCCCAAACATCTCTCTCGTATCCTCATAGAAGATTCCAGTAAAGGATTAAGACCCACCTTGAATTGGATGGGTCACATCTCAATTGAAACAACTTAATCAAAAGATCCCACCCACAATAGGTCTGCCCTCACAAGAATGCATTAAAAGAACATAGCCTTTTCTGGGGTACATAACAGCTTCAAACCAGCATAGTAGCTTACAATTTCAAAAGTCATTTGAATCTTGTGTTCTCCAAGGTATTTAATGTATATGCAATGTTATAAGTCCTCAGAAAAATGAGCTTATAAGCAACTAGAACCATCCTTATTCTTATTATTTTGCTTGAACATAAATAAAAGTGAAGAATCCAGTGAAATGTTCATAAACAATACATGATTAGGTAATTTTAAAACACAGCCATGGATACTTAAATAAGATGTTTGAAACATATCTCCATACAAAAAAATCTCTGTTGTTTAATAAACATAAAATTTAAGCTAGGGATTATGTCATGAAAATAACTCAAAATGCCCTTCAATATTTATTTTGAAGTGGGGCACTGATGGAGAGTTAGTGAACTAGTGAATTAAAGAATTTTAAGAGGAACACAGAAAATTTATTTGATGATCTCTTATTTACTAGTAGGTAAGGGTGAAAGGGCATCATGAACCATATCTTGTAGGGTATGTTAAGGAATTGCAGTTATAGCTCTTGAAGATGTGGCAGCACAGAATCCCAGAATGAGTTACCTTAATCAGATTTTTGGGGTTAGAAGTAGCGCTGTAGCCATAGCATGAAAAATAGACTGATGACAGAAAGCTAGAGGTAGGAAGTTCAATGGGGAAGCTATAATATTAGTCCCTAAAGAAGGTCTAGTAGCTAAACCATGGTGGAAAAGAAGTGGAGAGGCAGAAAATGGCCATAAATTTGCTACCTGATAAAATGCAAATTATCTTATTCTTATAAATTTCCACTCTTAAACATCAAGATGTCCACCTTTTAAAATTTATTAATATAGTGGAAAAACTGTGTCTAACTTATCAATAGCATTGTTTTAAAGGTATCAATCATAAGCCTATTAACACTTCACCTTTTAAAGAACTCAGCAATCTAGAACCTCATTGAGGTTTGTAATAAAAAAGGTATAAGTTGTGGGCGGGCCGCGGTGGCTCAGCAGGCAAAGTGCTTGCCTGCTATGCCGGAGGACCTCGGTTCGATTCCCGGCCCCAGCCCATGTAACAAAAACGGAGAAACAGAATACAATAAAACAAGAAAATGTTTAAAAATGTTTCCCTTTCTTCCTTCCTTCCTTCCTTCTATCCTTCCTTCCTTCTCTCTGTCTTTCCTTTAAAAAAAAAAAAAAAAAAAAAAAAAAAAAAAAAAAAAAAAAAGGTATAAGTTGTAATAATAAAAATATATGTAATACACAAAAGGCATAAGTTAATTGTAAAAAGGCCTCTAAGTGGCCAAGTTAAAAATCACAAAAAGTATATACTTACTCATGGGAAAAAAATTTAGGCCTCACTTAGAGGCTTTTATCTTTACAGCTTTCCTGTACATTTGAAGTTATATTCAAATAAAATTTTAAAAATATATATGTCTCTCTTTGGGGTATATAATTCAACCTATCACAGCAAGTGAATGAGTGAAGGAAACCTGTATAAGCAGTAAAAGGGGTGGAAATGGTGGCAAAGTGAAAAACATGCCCCATCTAAAGAGGATGTGCTTATTTGAAATATGTGTGTACCCTAGAAAAGCCATGTTTTAATCAAAATCCCATTTTGTAAAGGCAGCTATTGCTTCTAATTCCTATTCAGTATTGTATGTTTGAAACTGTAATTAGATCATCTCCCTGGAGATGTGATTTGATCAAGAGTGACTGTCAAATTGGATTAGGTAGAGGTGTGTCCCCACCCATTTAGGTGGGTCTTGATTAGTTTCTGAAGTCCTATAAAGGAGGAAACATTTTGGAGAATGAGAGATTCAGAGAGAGCAGAGCAGAACAACATAGCCACGAGAAGCAGAGTTCACTAGCCAGCATCCTTTGGAGATGAAGAAGGCAAATGCTTTCCAGGGAGCTTCATGAAACAGGAAGCCAGGAGAAGAAGCTAGCAGACGATGCCATGTTTGCCATGTGCCCTTCCAGATGAGAGAGGAACCCTGATCATATTCACCATGTGCCTTTCCAGATGAGAGAGAAACTCTGACTGTGTTCACCTTCCATTTGAGAGAGAAACTCTGAACTTTATCAGCCTTCTTGAACCAAGGTTATCTTTCCCTGGATGCCTTAGATCGGACATTTTTATAGACCTGTTTTAAAAATTGGGACATTTTCTCGGCCTTAGAACTGTAAACCTGCAACTTAATAAATTCCCTTTTCAAAAGCCATTCTGTTTCTGGTGTATTGCATTCTAGCTGCTAGCAAACTGAAACAGAGGATAACTATGGCTCAGCACTAGCCAACTGCAGCCAAATGAAAATGAAAACTAATTACTATCCAGATCTTTAGATATTTCAAAGAAGTTAGAATTTAAATTTTACATGAAATCTCCCAACTTTTAAACTCAGACAACACACTCAAATTTTTCAACACATGTAAGTCAAATAGAACATCTCTATAACATATCTGAGGGCTGTATGCCCTTGGCTGACAAAGTGCCAAGTTGTCTAAATTTATCTCATATAAGCACAAGTGCCTGGATCCCTTCAGTAAGTCTAAGAATATTACTGTGTTATTGTACTCTGCAATACTTTATATTCATAATGAAAAACCACTAATCATAAAGAAAAATTAAATATAGTATGGTCTATTCAATGTGGCTTGGAATTATATAATACATTTAAGAAAATTCCATGCCTGCAAGGATTAAAGTATTAAAATGATGGTGATTTAAACTGTTTAAAAAAATTTGCAATCTAAAATGACATATCACTTGAGGGTTTCAATTGGCAAATTTTTCTTCTTGATCTTATATATATATATATATATATATATACACACACACACATATATGATCTGTCAATATTTAGTTAATAAATATCTACAATCATGTTTTCTATTTCATGCCATCATCTCCATTTCTCCTTATAAAATCGTCATCCATGGGTCAACATCTTTAAGAGTAGAGTAAGGAGCTCTGAAGACTCTCTCCCAGTGAAACAATCATTAACTGGTGAATTTTATTTTTAAAAAAATTATAGTATCGAACATTTTCCTAAGAGCATATAACAAATGAAGAAAAATTATTCAAGAAAATCCTCTAAATCTCAATGAGAACATATAGAGTCCATGTCATTTGAACCATGATCTGCTCCTTCCATATCCCAAATCCCACTAGTTCAGTTCTCTCTCCCTGTTTCTCACTCTCCCCGTTTCTCACTCTCCCTCCGTTTCTCAGTATAGGGCTACAGGTTCTCCCAAGAAGGCGCAAGCCAGGAGAATTTCTCATTCTCCCTGTATTTGTGTAGCAGAATCTCCAGTCCAGGCAAAAGAAATTGAGAGGTATGGTGCTCTTTTCTTCTACCCAGCCCTTATTTGTAAAGAGGGAGCCCCATCCCAAGTGTGGCACAGTGAGAATACTGGGACACTGATAGCCTTCACCCCAGCTTGTTCATATGGTGGGAGGTTCAACACATCCTGAGGTATCCTGAGAAGATGAGAAGCTATTGCTGCCACTTAGTGCCCTATTCATAAAACTGATGTGTCACTCCAGTGGAAGCAGGCCACTATCACCAACCCTCAGCTCCAGAGCAGCAGTAAAGAGCTTTTGCCCAGGAGAGTGACAGACTGTAAGAGAATTCTGAAGCTTTCCCCAAGGGAACCGACTTTTATTTGGAACAGAGTGTGGTAAATTTCAAAATAAAAGGAAATCTCAGAAACGAGGAAGATGTTGGGGAAAAACAATTAGAGGAGCCTGAAAGCTCCATGAGAGCAACAACCTAAATAGCAAACCAACTAGAAGTTTACCAAAGACAACCGGGGAAAGAGGCTGCCAAAAAGACTTCTCCTAGGGTTGAGATGAGCCTCAAAGTCTAGCCTCAAAACTACTCCTGAAAACAGCCCTGGTCTCTCCAAACACTGTGGTAAGGGTTCAAACTTCTTCACTCATTTGTGAGACCACCTTGTTCTTAGCACTACCCTCTTTAAACATATGGGTGGGACCCATTCAACCCCCTTAGAACAATGGCCATGCTTTCCCCCATTCCCAAGGTGTGTGTTCCACCCTCTCTTGGGCAGCAGCATTCTTTCTGAACAATGGAATGGAAGGTCCACCTCTGCAAACTCCAGGGAAAATACCCTCTCCATATGCATGGGTAAGTCTGTTCTCCTGGTTTGAGGGTTTCTTGGCTCAAGAACTCAGCCTTCACAATTCTGCCTTGGAAGTTATTTTTCCTTCAATCTGTCCCTTTTTGTTCAGACTGGCAGTGGTTCTGTTTATACAGATTCCACAACAAATTTACTGGTTTTCCATGAAGCATACAAGGCTCCCAAGCATCAGAAAATAGGACTTACCACAAATCCTTCCTGGATAACTCCATTTCCAAACCTAGCTTTACTAAAATGGCTTTTGGTTCCATGTTTGGTTACATCTTCATGTGGGGCACTATTCTGTGGGGTCTCACTTTCTGGAAGCCCAGACCTTTCCAGACCATCAATTTCTGTTTTGTTGGGGGTTTTTTGTTTGTTTGTTTTTTTGTACAAGACTCCAATTCTCAACTTATTCCTTTCTTCTGGCATTTTACTATAAGCTTCAAGGAGAAGCCAGGCTGCATTTTCCACATTTGGTTTAGACATTTCCTCAACTAGATATCCCAGCTCATAGCTTTCAAATTCTAACTTCCATTCAACACCAGGACTCAATTTTTCCAAATCCTCTGCCACTTTAAAACAAGGGTCACATTCCTTCCAGTTTGCAATGACACCTTCATCATTTCTGTCTAAGGCAGATGGAAAGTATCTTTAGGGTCCATATTTCTACCAACAGTCTCTTCTAAGTAATCCAGGCCTCTCCTATGAACCGTCTCACAATTCTTCCAGAACCCTCCCCTTATCCATTCATAAAACCATTACAGCACTTTTGGTATTTGCAAATTACAGTAACCCACTTCTCTGGCACCAAAATCTGTTTCTGTTTGCTAAAGTTTGACTCTGAAGAAAGACCAATGGCATCCAGGATTCCACTGTCACATGAGAAGGCACGTGGCTAGCATCTGCTGGTCCCTTGCTCTCAGGTTTAGTCGCTTTTAGCTTCTGATCCAGTGGCTTTCTCTATGAATATCTGTAGTCCTTGCTTATTCCACCAGGGACACTTCTTTGAGTTCTCTATGTCCTGCAGGTCCATTCTTAAGAGTCTCTAGGACATTTCTCATGATAAAAAAGGTTAATTCATCAGGAAGATAAAAGTTATAAACACAGTATGTACTTCATGACAAAGTCCCAAAATATATAATGGAAAAACCAACAGAACTGGAGAGATAAACAGACAATTCAAAATATATATATTTAGACTTCAATACTCTCCTTTCAATAAAAGATAGAACAAGTCAGCAGAAAGTCAACAGGAAAACAGAAGACTTGAACAACATTATATATGAACAGCCCTAACATACATCTATAGAACAATCCTTTGAACAATAGCAGAATACTTCTTAAATTCACATGGTATACTCTCCAGGATAGATCATACACTAGGCCAAAAAACAAGCATCAATAAATTTAAAAGGATTAAAATCATGCAAAGTTTATTTCCTGTCCACAGTGGAATGAATATGTCCTAGATTATGAAATGAGAGACTATATTTTGAAAAATTCTTAAGGAGATGACAGAATATGAAAAGAATAATTTATATTTAGGGTCAGACTCATTTTCATCAGATTCAAAGAATCTTTGACAGTGAACTCTTCAAAGGAACAAAGAGACATCATAACTTCATCTACAGTTTTGGTTTTTTTTGGGCTTTTTTTGCATGGGCAGGCACTAGGAATCGAACCCAGGTCTCCAGCATGGCAGGTGGCATCTACAGTTTTTAAAAAGTATAATTAATTCTTCCTATTTAATAAATTAATATAGTTTGTATTTCAAATATTCTTCTCTCATATAAACACAAACTGCCAAATTTTTTCAGCTCATTCATGAAGTGTACTCTGATGGTTTAAATTAAACTCATTTTTTCAAGATTTTAATACATATCACACATAGAATGTCAAATTTGTATTTTATTTGTGTATGATAAAAAATCTATAATAAAAGACACTTGAAAATTAAATAAGGTGGCTTTAAAATATTTTTTCTGATGGACTATAGTTTTTTAATTGAAAATATGAGGCAATGGTTTTCTATACAAAAGAAGGAGATCAACACAGATGATTTTTGGGGTAACAAAATCTTCTTAGTCTTATATATTTTATGAAATCTCAATTCTCCTGCCCCTAATTCACTTCATCTTATTCAATCCTATTCACTTACCACTCTAAACTATATCCATACAGTTGAACTGGGATGGAGAAAGCCATGATGAGCCAGCAGCTTACCTTAAATTTATGACACCCAAACCTCAAGTAGGTCCTAATGCTGCCTGTCAAACATTTTCTCCATGTCAACCACAGTCTCACTATCCCAGACAATTATTCTATCTTCAAATCTTCAATATATCCTTCTCCAAACTCACAATCATGGGGAAACCTGCAAAAAGAAGAGGAAGTTGCAGCAAAGAAGGCAGAAGAGAACTTCTCTAGCCCTTGCCACCATTTCTAGGCCAACTTTCTGACACAGATACACATTCTAACTTCCTTCCTATTACTATAGATGAACTCTCTCAATTCCAATCTAAAGTATATCCTTCTACTTCTGTACTAATTCATTTCTCTTTCCTAAGCAAGGACATGGCTTCAACAACTCTCCTCTTTTTATCTTTCATCAACTTCCCCCTCTCCCATCTATCAGATTGTTTTCTTTAACAAAGTTTATGCTGTTATATTAATAAGTATTATGAGGATCTAAATATCATTAGTGTTTATGTTTTTAAGAGCTTTCTTAATATAAAGAAAAAAAATGCGTGTTTTTGGAGGAACTTCCAAGCCCAACAGAAGTAATTCTGATGCAATTTAAATATCATCAAAAGTCTGTACATTCACGTCATCATTCATTCACAAAGTATTTATACGCACATATGTAGAAAATTTAGTTTAGCAAAATAAGTCTAACAAAAAATCACATTTCACCAACCTACAATTTATGAGGGGAAAAAAGAATGTACACAGCTGAAAACAAGAAAGCTTCACAAATGGAAAATGAAATATATTTTGAAACTAAATCTTGCATAAAAGCAAACATAAGCTTCTCTGTCTCACCATAGCCAGGTAACTCCATTGTGCCCCTTGGTACCTCACATTTACTTGCAGTATCATTCATTATTGTCCAATCCCTTGTTGAGCTATTACCATAACCAGGCTCTGAACCAGGCTATTTGTTATCTCATTAATGAATCCTTCGTTCAAAAAATTATTTATTTAATGTCTCCTATGCTCTAAATTTGATTATACAGGAATGAAAAAGTAAGCAAAGTCTCTTCCAGCATGCATCATATGTCCCAGCAGAAACCATAATGCCAACTGTTTCCTTTACTACTGCTAAAATAGATACCAGACATTGGGTATAGCTTAACAACAGGAATTTTTTGGGTCACACTTTCAGAGGTTAGAAGATTTGCTTCCTTCTGGGGTCAGTATCTTCTAACTGGCAGACCATCTTTGGGTTTCCTTGGCTTTTCAGTCACATGGGCAATGCACATGGCAGTGTCTTCTCCTTTCTCTCTTCCAAGATCCATTAACTTCTAGCATTTGGCTGCTCTCCACGGCTTCTCCTTCCATGTTCAATTTGCTTGGCTTATAAGGACTTCAACTATATAGGATTAAGACCCACTCCTCATTCAGCTGGGGCCCACCTTAACTAAAGACATCTTCAAAAGTCCTATTTGCAAATGAGTTCACACCCCCAGCACCAAGGGGTTGGGATCCAAACATATCTTTTATGAGGGATATGACTCAATCCACAACCAACCAATAAATAAATAAATAAGGTAAATGGCAGATAGTAAGTCCTAAGCAGCTTATAGATGGCTTCTTCAGAGTAGATAGATAGTGAGGATAACATCTCTTTGAGATGACATTTAAGCTAAAACCTGAAATTCAGTGAGGGATAATTGTTGGACTACATGTTACAGATGGTGAAACTGAGGCTTAAGTAACAGACCTAGTAAGAAATAGAGCTAGGTTCTTGAGTATTACTGATGGCACATTAAACCTGGAAGCAGCATTATTTGCAACTGAAAAACTATTTCTTACCAAGGTGAGGATGAGCCTAATCTTCAGTTATTCCCAGGGGATATGAAGCCAATATTTGCATTCCATCCTTCTGCCTATTTTTTGAGTATGTAATATGTGTCTCAACAAATGATAGATAACATCATTTGAAAATATACATGTGTATTTATACACATACACGTATATGTATCTATACAGTTACATAAATAGATGACTATTGTAATAAGGATTATAAAACTTTAGGGTTTGTGTGAATCAGCTGATGGGCTAGTTGTAAGTATAGATTACAAGCCCCAAAATAAAAGATTCAGATTCAGCATGGGTGAAGAAGAAAGGGCACGGTTCAGAAAATGCATTTTAAACAAACATCCAAGATTATTCTGTTGCAATAGTAAACAGCCCACATCTTGAGAACTCTCCATTGGTTATGGCCTATTTCAGTGGTTTTAACACTTTATACAGCATCAGAATCACAGAGAAATATTAATACCTTTGTAGAATTCCCAGAATTTTTATTCTGTAGGAACAGAGTGGGGCTTGGGAATTTACATTTCTAACAAATTTCTAATAATTTGCAGCTGGTCCAAGGACCACACTTTGCAAACCTCCAGCCTATTCAACAGAAATTTTTCTCAAATACTGATAGTAATAGTGTATCGCTTCATGGTATTCCTTATAATTTCCTCAAAAAGATGCTTGTAGCAAATAAAGAATAAACATCACATTGTCACACAATTAAAAAAAATAAAATATCTTGAAATACCATGGCCTACATTATAGCCTGAGGATTTACTGACCTTGATGGTTGGTTGAGGGAAATTGGGATGGGGGCCTATAAAAAAAGAGTGATTAAATGTGAGCAGGTAGGAAATATTACTGAATATTGGGGTAATGCACCTGTTAGTCACGTAATTGATTGGTATCCTTCAGACCCTACTTCAGCTGGCCTGTTTTCTGCCTTAAGAAATGTCTGAAAAAAATCTCTCCAATTCCATTCTACCACATTTCACTAACAATAGCTGAGTTCTGTTTAACAACAGCTGAGCTCTAAGTCAGCCTACTGATTTTATTGATCTGATTCAGGGAGGCAACTTCATTTTAAAACTTTTGTTGACACAAACTACCTTGAATTTTTCAAATTATTTGAGAGCCAATATGCATGTTATAGAAAAGAAAGCCATATACAGGACTTATTTTAGCATCCTGAAATCCATTTCCCTCTGATTATTTTTTTATTCTACTTCACCATTTTAATGTTCAATCTACACTATACTATTGTGAATGTATGACTTAAAATTTTTCTCCTTTGTGTATATATGTCTCACAAATCAATCAAAAGGTCTTCCAAAGCAGGAATCTCCTCTAGTTAGCTTCTATCTCCTCACAGCATTACCTTATTACCATAAAGAATACTGAGGGAAAATATTGAGAAAGAAATACTAAAAGTCAGGTTCCTAGGAGAATATTGATAAACACTTTTGCTCAGGGTGAGCCATTTACTACATTTATCTTCTGTATCAGGAAATAATGCAGATTGTATAAGGATTAACAATTTGACTTTTACAAAATCTATAAATAACCATGCAGGTAATTATGGATTTGATGAAAAATTACTATTGATTGGACAGAGATTATAGCTATTAAGAAATGAACAGAGCAAAAAGGTTTACAAAAAAAAATAAATAATTGTTGGAGCAGAGAGAAGAGGCAGAACCTGTGTCTGCACTATACCTCCAAGAAAAAGCTCTGACCAGACTCCTCACGGCCACTGGAGCACACTATACTTTCAGCCACCTCTCAGCTTAGGCCATCTTCCCCCTTGCTTGGATCAACTTCTACCATATAAATCCTTCCAGTTGTCCTGGTGTTCAAGTCCCTGCCTTTTTTGGCATGTTCTCAAAGCACAGGAAACCATCATAATCTCTTCCTTCCTTGCCCCTATTTCATTGACTTAATCACATACTAATATATGCCATTTAATGGATTTCAGCACACCTCTCAGCTATATTTGGTTTCTGAAAAAAGATCTCTAGCTGCATCTTCCACAACGTGCAATGTATGAGTGTCATTCCAGTGCTCAGTGAGTAAATACATACTTTTAACCATTTACCAGGAAAATGCTTTAGACTGAAGATTAAATTGTCAATTATTTTCAGATTCCAAAAATGAAGGTGAGAAAATCACATAACTTTAAAAAATAATAATCTTTATTTTAGAGCATTTTTTAACTTACAGAAGTTCCCATATACCTCCCACACACACACACACACACACATAGCTTCTTCTATTAACATCTTGTATTAGTGCGGTATTTTTGTTACATTTGATCAATCAATATAGATACATTATTAGTAACTGTCTCGGTTTTCTAAGGCTGCCAGAAGGCACTATACCACAAATGGATTAACCTTTACAAAGAGGGTTTATTAGATTACAAATTTATAGTTCAAAGGCCATAAAAATGTCCAAATTAAGGCATCAACAGAGGATACACCTTCACTCAAGAAAGGCCTATCGCTTGGGGTTTCTTTGTCACATGGGAAGGTACATGGTGACATCTCTCCTGGGTTGGTTTCCAAAATGGCTCTCTCAGTTCCTGTGGGTCCTTCTGGGTATTCCTGGGATGTTTTTTCCTCTCTTAGCATCTTAGCTTCTCCAGGGCAAACTCCAGATATCATCACTTAGCATCTCTGTGGGCATTTTCTGCCTCCAAGCATCTGTGTTTTCTCCACTTGGTTTCATCTCTCTGCTCTTTCTGTATTGGCTTTGAGCTCTCACAATGTTTTCTGCCTTTTCTTCTCTTTATAGATGACTTCAGTAAAAGGATTAAGGCCCACCTTGAATTTTATCACTGACTAATATTCCATTGCACGATTATACCGAGATTATGCATTCACTTAATGAGGGGCATATTGGTTGCTCCCCACTTGCAGCAATTGTAAATAAACCTGTTATAAACGTTTGTGTGCAGATTTTTGCATGGACATAAGTTTTCAACTCATTTAAGTAAATAAGGAGGAGAACGTTGATGGATTATATTGTAAGTCTATGTTTAGGTTTGTGAGAAATTGTCAAACTGTCTTCCAAAGTGTCAGTATCATTCTGAGTATTTGCTATGGAATGAGATATGGTACACTGTGAAAACACAGGCTCAGGAACAACAGAAACTTTCAACAAATGGCCTCTATATTATTTACACAGCACAAAAAAATCCAAAAGAACACAGGAAGAGATCCCATGTGGCCAGTCTCCTCCGAAGGTCAATGGCTCAGGTCAGGGCCCATTGATGGCAGCTCTGTATGCCCCACTTTGCCTGGAAAAGGAGCTACAAATCTGGGCTGCCTGAAGTCAGGGTATTTATACAACCTAGGGGGAGAGGATCTGGATAAGCAGCTTTGGCTACTTGTGCCCAGTAGAGTTTACACTAGTACTAATATTCCCCAACCCCCAGAAATGAAACATCTGCACACAATAGAAAAGGAAGGGGTAGGGTGGGCGACTGCTGGGAGCCAGCTGCTGTGTCTGTGACTTCCTCAGAAACCTCCTGTTGTTTCACATCCCCAGCAGGTGATGTGTCAATTTTTTTTTACTTTAGCCATTCTAATAGATGTTTAGAGGTTTGTCTTGCTGTTGCTTGAATTTGCTATTCCCTAATGATAAAGATGTTGAGCATCTTTCCATATGCTCATTTGCCATCTGCCCATCTTCTTTCTGAAATTCTGTTCAGCTCTTTTAACCACTTTTTAAATTGGGTTGTGCCTTATTGTTGAGTTTTAAGAATTCTTTGATTATTTGGGGAACAAGTTCTTTATCAGACGTGTTTTGCAAATATTGTCTCCCAGTCTGTGGCTCGTTTTTTTCATTAGTTAGTCACATAACTTTTTTTTTGGTGGTGGTGGTGGGGGGTGCATGGTCCGGGAATAGAACCCGGGTCTCCTACATGGAAGACGCATAACTTTTAAAAGCATCAGATGTGAGATAACTCAAAGAGGATCTAAAAAGCCAGAAAGGGAGATTGAGCAGCGGGTTCCTGGAGTTGGGTTATACTTCCTGGAACTTTCCCCGCTTCCAGAAACTGACCACTCACGCAATATCTTTCTCGCCTTTGCCCCGGAGTAATCGAGAGACGGCAGCTGCTGGGGTCCCCACCAGCCTTATTGTTATTCTGGGCATAAAGTCTATCCTCTCCCCCAATGGGACTCTGCAATGGAGTGGGGACGTCCCTCTTTCGGCCTGCCATGCACATGCGGGAAGGTAGGAAGGACAGATGACAAGGGTGCAGAAGGCTCCCACGCGTGCCGCGCTGCCCCATGTCCCAACTCCCGCGCGCTTAGACCTGGAGAACCGACGGGCCTGGGCGTCCCGGGCAGGGAGCCAGGGGCCCGAGTCAGTCCCCGCAGAGGGCGGGCCTGAACCCGGGTGGACTCTCCGGGAGTCCCACACCCGCTCTGCGCACTTTCGTCGGGTTTCCTCGCCTGCCCCCACACCTCCAACCCGCGACTCCCTCTTTTCAAATAAGAGTGGAAGCAAAAGGCACCGACCTTCTATCCCACCCCACCTCCACTGCCCAGCCACCGTAGGAACTCTACCTGCCCAGTTCCCACCTCCGCTTCCACCTTCCCCCCCACCTCCAGCCCAGGAAGGCCCCAGTGGGACCCACCGGAAGTGCCGGACGGGCGGGGCCTTCACTTGCCTCGTGGCCACGAGGTCAGAGTCTGCAACTTAAAAACGACCCGACCAGGCCAGCGCAGATAGAAGAGATTCCAGCTACCCCTCTAATGTCCCCTAGCCGCGTTTCTGTGTGCGTCCTAAGTGCCTGGAACCTTGGCCTCTAACCGAGAAGCAGCACACTCTATTAGAGTCACGAACAGGACCCAGCGCCGAAAGGGTAGGGCGAAACCGAACGGGAAGTTGCCAGAGTCCAGTCTAGGAGGTCGGAGCCGGGCTCGTACAACGCAGGTACTGCGTCAGCTCCATCCTGAGAAAAGCGCACCCTTCCGGCCGTCTCGCGCGCCCTTTAACCTCTCGGCCGCCCGGCGTCGGCGAGTCCCCGAAGGCCGCGGGCGCGGTTTCCGGAGGGCGATGGAGAGCAGGCAGCTTAACTGGTATCCATTAAGTCTAACCATCGTGGTAACTGCCACCTGCCACTCCGTACAGGAGGAGCTCTTTCATTTCTCTCCATTTCCCCCAATTTAGTTTTTCTTTCTTTTTTTGCTTTGTTTTCCTTTTGCTTGTTGGAAGCCGTGTGTTTTAGGGCTGACGTACAAGGTTTAAAAGACAAATTGAATAGGTTCCAATCCAGTTTTATAGACTTAACTCTACTGCTGCTTGGGTATGAGACGTTGGGAGTGTTATCTCCATTCAGTGTGTCTAATTTTCCTCATCTATAAAGCAGGATAACAACAGTACTTATGAAGTTGTTTATGAAAATTTTGTGAGATGCCACAGGCAATTTTCTGACACATAGTGAATACGCAGTACTCTCTCCTTGTCAGAAAACCACGATTGAAACAGCTTTAAAATGACGTTTTCTATTCTGCCGAATTATCAGGGATGGGAGGGAAACTCACAGCTCCTCTTAGAAGTTTAACGCAGTGTTGGGAGTATGGGCTTTAAGAGTGAGCAGCTTCACCTGTTGAAGGATGTGTGCCCTTGCTCACTCCTTCATTTGTAAAATGTGATAATGACAGTTGTTAATGAGGACTAAATGAGACTAATATTTCTAGCTAATTTAGAATACCTACTATTGAATGTATAGACATTTAAAAAATGTAAAACTTACCTTTAACCTGAACTTTTGTAATTCAAATTATATTCAAATCTCTCAGAAAAAAACTTCCTTACTACGGTTTTCAAGCACATTTGCATTTTGCTCTAAACATTTTCAAGTTGTTTTCTTTCAACAAGCAATTACAGGGACTTAATCATCAGTTACTGAACTTTTCAGTAAATGCAATAATTTTGAAAAAAGTATTGAATAGCAGATTATACTATTGAAATCTAAGATTTTATCAACACTTAATTATTTTTCATATATTATTAAAATAACATGTCTTTGAGGAATCTATTTAATATACAATGAGCCTATTCAAATTCTTTTAGGAAGAATATCTTCTTTCTTGTTCAATTTTATTTCAATCCATGGGAGTTAAACATTTATTCTGAAATATTTAAGGCAGATGGAAGAATATAAAAATATATAACAGATATCTCTACCCAGCACACAGTTTAATAAAGTAACATCATCAAACCCGTTTAGTCTTCCTGAATGAACTCTTAGCACTCACTCCCACCATCAGCAGGAAAACATAACTTTGAATTTGTTGTCTACCATTCTTAAGCACCTGTATATACATTTTCTATGTATAGGTATGGGTCCCACTGCATAAATTTTATTTTTAACTTCCTGTAATGGGGTAATTCTTTTACAGTCCTCCACGACTTGCTTTTCCTCCCTTGAAATTATATTTTTGAAACTCACCTATGTTAATGAAGTATCTATAATTCATCTACTTTTACCACTGTAATATAGCATTCCATGAAATTAATATATAACACTTTGTTATCCATTCTCCAACTGTGGATGTTTCCGGTATTTTGTTTTTCAAAAAAAAAGGCTTCTATGAACATTTTTGTGTTTGTCTTTCCGGGGACATTTGCAAATGTTTCTGAGAGTATATCCCTAAGACTGGAATTATTGGTTGTAAAATATGCTATTTTTCTAAACTTAAAAATTGTATTACCCAAACGGAAATTATCATGTATTCATTCAACAGATGTTTAATGAGCATCTACTATATGCCAGGCATCATGCTTGGCATGGGAGATAGAGCAGCCAACAGGCATTAATTCTATTCTTACACTATTGTAGCATATTAGAAGACGTTTACACATCTGGAAATGTTTTGTGGTAATTGATGTCTAAGATCTTATTTAATTCTGAAATTGTATTAATCTGTGATATCAGAGGTGATCTTATTAACCAAAATGGACTTTAAGCCTAAACATGTATTTTTATTTTCCTTTCCTTCAGGAGCACTTGGTTAGTAAAATGGACCAGCAAATGAGTCAGTGATATAGAATTTAATAAGACAAAGTAATGAAGGAATACTAAATTCTTACTCTCCAAAAAGGGCAAGAGAAGAGACAGAAAAGAATATGCATTTGGGTATAAGCAAACAATTGGTTCAAGAAAAATAAACCCCACTGAAATATAGGTAACAAGAATTTAAACAGAAAGAAACAATATGGGATGTACCAAAAACGATTGCAAAAAAGAAAAATAAACAAACAGCCTGGTTTTAAAAAATAAAATAAACAGGCACTGAAAAACTGACACTTGAAAAATTATACCAGAAAGCATGTGAAATTATAAAGAAATACTTTTCCATAAATCAGAGAAGTTATTAAAAACAGAACTTATATGTGAACTGAGAAATCAAAGAAATGCTACAGGAGCTGAAAGGTAGGTGTAGGGCACAGTAATATCAGGAACTCTTCTCACAGTGGCAAGAGCAGCACTTGAGCAAGGCAGGAAAAGTACCCCTTTTTGTGAGGTTTCACAAAAAAAGGAAGGAAATTGGAAGGGAAGATGTTTCTCTCCTACCCCCCCCCCCCATCCCCATCCCTACTCTTTCTTCCTGCCTGGTACATAACGTTGAGTAATGTATTACTGTGTGCCAAGCAATGTGCTATGGGCTGTGGATACAGAAGTAAATAAGACTTTAGAGCATACCTGCCCTATTAGCTTACATTCTAGTGGAGTAAACAACTAGATAGGAAGTTACTCATAAATGCCTAAGTAAGTCAGTATCAAAATTTCATAAAACAGAATAAACAATGTTAAGTGATAGTAATTGAAGGAAGCAGGCACATGAGAGAGAGGGTGATCAGGGAAGGCCTCTCTGGGAAACATGAGCTGACATATGAGCTAGAAGAACAGATCAACCAAGCAAAGAACTAAGGAAAGCATTCCAAGCTAAGATAGATGAATTTGAGCAAGTGGTGGGCAGAAGGGCCTTGACATGTTTGAGAAGCAAAAAAGACATCATTGTGGGAGTCAAGGGAGGAGTTTGTTTTTTAAGATGGGTGATACTGTAGGATGTTTCTGTGCTGATGAAAATTAATCACTATAGAGTTGATGGAGGAACTAGAGGAGGTAACAGACAGAAACCTTTGAAGAAGAAAGAAAAGATAGGATCCAGAGCACAAGTAGAGTGATTTCATTTTAGTAGAAATAGGGGCCTGTGCTGGTTTGAAAGAATGTATGTCCCCTAGAAAAGCCACGTTTTAACCTTAGTTCAAGAAGGCCGATGAAGTTCAGGGTCTCTCTCTCAAGTGAGAAGGCACATGACGAACAGAGTCATGGTTTCTCTCTCAGCTGAAAGGGCACATGGCGAGCAAGGCATCATCTGCTAGCTTGCTCTCCTGGCTTCCTGTTTCATGAAGCTCCCCGGGAGGCATTTTCCTTTTCCATCTCCAAATGTCACTGGCTAGTGGACTCTCTGCTTCTCTTGACTATGTCATTCTTCTCTGGCTGTCTCTGAATCTCTTTCTCCAAAATGTTTCCTGTTTTATAGGACTTCAGAAACTAATCAAGACCCACCCAAATGGGTGGAGACACATCTCCCCTAATCCAGTTTAACAACCCCTCTTGATTAAATCACATCTCTAGGGAGATGATCTGATTACAGTTTCAAGCATACACTATTGAATAGGGATTATTCTACCTTTATGAAATGAGATTTTGATCAAAACATGGCTTTTCTAGGGTACAAACGTCCTCTAAACCAGCACAGTATCCTAAAATAATGATCTATAATGCTAAAGTCTAGATATCTAACTTCTTCCCAAACAGTGAGCTTTAAATTCCAGGAAGAATTCACTTGAATATTTTCC
Organism: Tamandua tetradactyla; assembly: GCF_023851605.1. Classification (NCBI taxonomy): domain Eukaryota; kingdom Metazoa; phylum Chordata; class Mammalia; order Pilosa; family Myrmecophagidae; genus Tamandua; species Tamandua tetradactyla. The sequence goes on from NC_135333.1 coordinate 98,443,072, forward strand.
CATACAAGAATCCCATCTTGCATGCTTCCTTGACCTGTGCAGGACCACTGCACTGTGACAGTAGTACATGTAAAAAATATATATATGAATTGTTCTTAACCTTCTCCTTAGTGCAAGATGAACACAGGATGTCCTGCTTATTGTGCCTTATTTAATTGCTGTCAATTAATGATTAAAACATATTTTCTTTCTAACACAGTTATTACTCTCTGTATTGAAAAGCATATAAGTTTGGCTGGGTAGAGCTTGCAATAGAAAATATGAATTGGAAACACACCTAACTAACCATTACATTCCATAATATGCCACAGAGCCTCTACTGATTTTGTGCTCTTGACAGTGAGAATTCAGAAAGACAGGCAGATTGACATAAGCTTAATGTTTAAATGAAAAAGAATGTTTTTCCCTCCAGGAATATATGTTTCCATAGTAACATACAGTAATTAGTGAAATATTCTAAGTAGCTGCAAATTAATACTATCCCATTGAATTTCCTGTGAGATGGTGATTTGGGAAGTCATTATCAGGAGACCACTGTCAATAAAGCTAAATGCTGAATGTTAATTTTCTTAAAAAGTATGAATTTTTTTTCTTTTTTTTTTTTGCAGCTTAACGTTTAAGAACAGGAGTAGATAACTTTTAAACACTTGCATTGTTCTAAATTTCATTAATATAATGTAACAACTTATCTTAGGACATGAAGCCATCAGTCATGCCTTGTTCTTTTCTCCATTTAAAATAATTAGAACTTTTTGGAGAATTTTGACTTCAAGTCCAGACACTGTGCTAAAATATGTTATTGGCAAAAATGCTAGAAAAACCTAACAATAGTATGACAAGAAAAATTTGTAAAAAAGTCTCTTAATAGGAAAGTCCATCTACAATAAAAATAAGCCCTCAGCAATAAAGAGTTCTGGACTATTTTCAATAAACAAAAATCATCCAATAATTAGAGAGCATTTTGCTGCAAAATACTCAAAACATGTCTTGAAGAATAATAATAATGATAATAATAATATGTCTCCTGTTGGTTCTGTTTCTCTCGAAAACCTTGACTGATGACTAGTATAGTTATGAAGTTGGTTCTCTAAGAGCTATGATTCCTTATAATTATATTACTTTACTATATTTATTTTAGAATATTGTAGTCACTCTGGTTAGTACGTAGCCAAGGTACAGTCTTCATTGTTCTTTGAACTTAATCAAGTGACCAATCTCTCTTATAATGATGTTGCCTTCCCAAGAGCAGATGCTAAATTCATAAAAATGAAATTGTTGAGGTATTTGATATTACAGCAATATGGGCCAGCTCAGTGGCTGAACATGATGTGCTTAGTTGGTGAAGGAAAGTGAAATAATTGAAGGCCAAAAGAGCTAACAAATGGATTCTTCAAAATGTAAAATCAAACAAAATGTTGATGCCTTAAGAGAAACTTAGAGGAAGAGGAGAATTTTCCCTTTTAGCTTTCACTCATATATCCATAAGGCACTTTTGTCTGTCAAATCTGTAATTATTAAAACAAAATGCCATCATGGAAGACTCTCTGCTGAAATGGGTCTGTTAGACCTCTAAGTTTTGATCCTCACTCTCATAATCTCCTCGTAGAAAGATGGTTCCCTTTTAACTGTGAACTAATCATGACATAGCCCTGTGCTTTTTCTCCTATAGCACAGATGAGACAAGGCTGGAATATTTAAATGAGGTTTTTATTTACAGGCTCAGGAATAACGAAAGGGAAATATACACATAACTAGAAGAACCTAGCTTAAAAGTGTATTTTTTTATTTGCAGTTCATTTTGAGAATGCTTCCTTTCCTAGCTCCCAACCTTCCACATGGCAGAAGTCCATCCTTTTTTTGGGAAGGAAGGGAGGAAAAAGGAAAGTCCTTTCTTTTGATCCCTCAGAAATAAACAGGTTCATATAGAAAATCAATATGTATTGTCAGTAATATTTACAGCAGTCTTAGATCCCTCTCTATAGTAAAATAAAAATAATTGTGTTCTTTACAAAAACATGAGGGGAGGATAAAATCAATGAACTTATCCTTCAGGTATAGAAAATAACATGAGATGATTGTATGTGCAGGAATTTCTAAGAAAATGTTTCATAAAGACCTGTCATGAAGCATTTTACAATTTTCACTTGCATAAATGTAATCAATACATGACTCCATATATTTCTGTATAGGGACCTCTCATTGGGAATGGTCTCTGTGTACATACAGAAAAGCTTCCTTTGTGAATTTTCCAGTTATAATTATTTAATCAGACATGGGTTTTGAGGTTTTCTTGTGTTTCTTTATAGGGACCCCAAGGAGAGGGCGCTATAAAAAGTTGTCATCAGCAGTAAACTTCAGCTTTGCAACTAAAAACTTTCATTAACGTGAGTAATATTTTCAAAGTTTTCCTGAATGAGCATCATCCTCTAAAGCTTTTTTTTTGCCTGAAAGTTAAAAAGTTGTAAATCTAGTGAAAAAACAATATATATATATACGTTAATTAAATATTTGTAATATTCAAGACATGTTGACTTTGGAAAAGAAACTGAATTTACCCAAAGAGGAAAAACTTGAAGATACTCATCTTTGGTGTGGATAACATTTTGAACTAAACAGTTGTTTCAAAACTGTCATCATTCCGTTTCCTGAAAGTTGTTGCTAGGGATAATAGATAGAAATGCAATTCTAATTTTAGACATTCTAACTTATTTATTAAATTACTATACATAGAGGATGCAAGGGTAGTTCAGTGGTAGAATTCTCACCTGCCATGTGGGAGACCCAGGTTTGATTCCCAGTCCATGCACTTCCCATAAAACGAACAAATAAACCAAAATTCAACAAATAGTGTTGCAATAATGGGATACTAAATGGAAAAATAATGAAATGTGATCCCGCCATAGAGCATTCAAAAAAATTATATAAGCTGTTATGAAAGTAATCTTATTTATTTTATATATTTATTTGATATACTTTTCATTAATTTCAGTGTGTTGAAAATAAGATATGTTGGTATCTTTTTCAGTGCCTTAAAGTATTTTGAAAGCAATCTTGCTAAGAAAACTCTTCTTAAGAATGAAATACTATTCATTAAAAAGACTTGTGAAATAATTTATGCATTTGTTATAAAGTGGTTATATATGGATATAGTTGTCATTTTTATTTGACAAAATCATTCATTTTGAGAATCAACTGACATTTATTAGGTGCGTTCTGTGTGCCAGGTACTTTAACCAATGTTTCTTTCATTGAATACTCAGAAATGTACAAATTTGCTTTTTTTCTTTGGGGTGCATAGTCTGGAAATCGAACCCGGGTCTCCCACATGAAAGGCGAACATTCTACCACTCAACCACCCGTGCACCCCAAATTTGCTATTTTTAATATTAGATCAGTGGTTGTGTTTATTTTTAAAACCATACTTGGTGTCTGGAGTTGAACTAGCATGAAGACTCCTTGGTTAGGTGTATTCCTTTGTTCTCCCCATAAGTACAAACCATTTAATTAAAAAATGTTCACTCTACTAAATCTTCAAATAGAAGTAGTTTATCCAATAGCAGCTAAAAGGAAAAATGCCATGGCCTGGGAGACAAGAAACATGACACCACAGTTAGAGGAGTGATTTAACTGCATATGCTTTAGTGAAACAACCAAAACCCTCATGGTGGTTAAATGGAAGAGCACTAACGTGGCTATGTCTTTTGGCTTTCATTTTATAGGTTACAGTTCCTTTCAGGAACCCATTTTGGGAGGTTAGCTATGAACATTTCTCCCATCGCCCCCAGATCAACCCTAAAAACCCTGTTCTATTGAATTTGAGAATCATTATCAACTATAAATTTGATAATGAAGGTTATAAAGATAGAAAGCTATCTAGTACTCACCCAGCATATTATAGTATATATGCCAAAACAGTTTCTTACCTTGTTTTTCTGGATGAAAACATTAAAGAAAATGAAAAAAAAAAAAAAAGTAGGTTATGGCAATACCCAGTCCATGGGAAGGATCACAGGGTGGGTTCCTGTACCAGATTCTATAACTCTTAAAATCGGGAGAAGCCCCACCCCCACCCCCACCCCCACCACCGGAGGCCCTCTGGCACACACAAAAATACATTTAGGAGTAACCTCTATGTATATGACTTTGTCTTCAAGGAAGACATTTTTGGTATGAAATGTTTCTCAATTGTGCCTAGGCACACATTGACAGCAACATATGTGATGGATAAAATAACTTTGGCCTACCAGACCAAAAATAGCCTTAAGGGTAATAGGATCAAGCCAAGGAATATTAGAACAAACAGAATTTGCCTATAACTAAGAGAGACACTCAGAGGCCAGAAAGTTTTGATGGGATTATCAATGTGGGTGTGGCCTTTTGATTAAATGGAGATGTGACCATCTTGATTAATTTACTGGAGTCCTTTAAAAGAGGAAACATTTGGATAAAGCTTCAGAGCCGATAGAGCAGAGCTGATGTAGACATCTGGATTTTGAGACAGAAATAATCTGGCTGCTAAGCAAAGACAAACAAATAACAAGAACCTGAAAAGAAGATATCTCTGGCCCCAGCAGATGCTAAGCTAAGAGATGATACCCTAAGTTTTGTCCCAGAGCAGCTAAGTGATGCCCACAGATGCTTAAAGAGGAACTCGCTGGCATCAGAAGCTGGAAGCGACAGAATCAGGAACAAGGACCGGCAGATACCAGCCACATGCCTTCCCTGCTGACAGGGGTGTTCTGGACATCATCAGCCTTTCTTGAGTGAAGATAACCTCTTGCTAGGGTTTAGTTTGGACATTTTCTCAGTCTTAGAATATAGACTTGTAACTTATTAAATTCCATTTATAATAGTCATTCCATTTCTGGTATATTGCATTCGGCAGCTTAACAAACTAATACGATACCCAAAATAATTGTGTAAAAGTACAAACTAGTCACAATTCCCACTTTCAAAACTTACTACAATGACCAAATAACCAAGAGAGTACTGGTATAAGGATAGACATATAAATCAATGGAGTATAGTTAAGAATACAGAAATACACTGTCACGTTTATGACTGATTAGTTTGACAAGTGTGCCATGAAAATTTAATAAGGAAAAAAATAGTTTTTAAAACAAATAGAGCTGGAACAATTGAAGGGCTACATGAAAAAGAATGAAGTTGGACCCTTCTTCATACCATACACAAATTAACTCAAAATGGGCCATAGACCTAAATGTAAGAATTAAAACTATGAAAGTCATATAGGAAAGCACAGTGTTCTAGTTTACAGTCTGCCAGAATGTGATATATCAGAAATGGAATGGCTTTTATTTTTATTTATTTATTTATTTTTACATGGGCAGGCACTGGGAATTGAACCCGGGTTCTCGGACACTGCAGGGCCTGCTGAGCCACCGTAGCCTGCCCTGGAATGGCTTTTAAAAGGGGGAATTTATTAAGTTGCTAGTTTACAGTATGGACTGTGAAAATATCCAAATTATAGCAAAGCCATAGAAATGTCGATATTAAGGCACCATCAAGAGGTTACCTTCACTCACTAAAGGCCGATGAAGTTCAGGGTTTCTCTCTCAACTGGAAAGGCACATGGCGAACATGGCAATGTCTGCTAGCTTTCTCTCCAGGCTTCTTGTTTCATGAAGCTCCCCTGGAGGCATTTTTCTTGTTCATCTCCAAAGGTCTCCGGCTGTGTGGGGTCTGTAGTTCCTATGGCTCTCTCACATTCTCAATCTCTCCAAAATACATCTCCATGAGATAATCTAATCAAGCTCTGACCATACAGCATTGAATAGGGTTTAAAAGAAAACTGCTGCTCCCACAAGACTGGATCAGGATTAAAACATGACTTTTCTAGGGTACATAATCTTTTCAAACCAGCACACATAGGATGACTTTTTATGACCTTGGGTTAGGCAACAGATTCTCAGCTATGCAAAGCACAAGTGACAAAAGAAAAAAATAAAAATGGATTAGACAATATCAAAATTAAAAATTTTTTTGATTGTCAAATGATACCATCAAGAAAGTTAAAAGACAATTCACAGAAAGGAAGAAAATATTTGGAAAATATGTAACTGATAAGAGTATTGTTTCTAGAACATATAAAAAACTCTTACTACTTACAACTGGTATTAGTTAGGGTTGACTCATGATGGCAAGTCTGAATTCTGTAGGGCAGGTGGGTAGTTGGCAACCTTGCTGAAGGTTTCAATGAATACCCCAGGAGATGATGGCTGGCTGAAGTAGAGATAGCATATCTTCTTTTTGAATGCTTAAATAATCAGTTCTCCCTTTAAGGCCTTCAGATGATTGGATGAGACTTCTCTCATTGCTAAAAATAATGTCCTTCTCTGATTGTAGATGTAATCGGCCATAGATGCAATCAGCTGACTAGTGATTTAAATTCACAAAATTTTCTCACAGTAACAATCAGGCCAGTGCTTGCCTGACTAAATAACTGGACACCATGACCTAACCTATACATTTCGTATAAATAGAATTTTATAATATATGTCGTTTGTATCTAGTGTCTCTCAAGTTGATCTTTAGATTCAATGTGAAATCAACAGGTTTTTTCATGGGAATTGACAAACTGATTCTAAAATTCACATAAAAATGCAAAGGGCCCAAATCAGGACATTCTTGAAGAACAAAAATGCTCAAGAAATTATGTTACCAGATATGAAGATATATTACAAAGCTACAACAATTTAAGTAGTAAGATATTGGAAAAATAGTAGAGTAACAGACTAATAGAACACATTACATATATGGTCACTTGAACTATGGTGAAGGTGACAGTACAACACATTTGGGAAAATAATGCCTTTTCAATAGATAATTTTCACTAAATTGGATAGCTGCCTGGGAAAAATATAATCTAGACATCAGCCTCACATTATACACATAAATTAGTCCCTGATAGATTATAGATTTAAATCTAAAAAGTAAAACAATAAAGCTATTAGAAGACATAGGATATTTTCACAACCTGGGACATGTAAAGATTTTTAAATGTACTAACCACAAAGGAAGAAATTAATGATTTGGACTGTATTAAAATATTCAAAATTCTGTTCTGAAAACATAACCATAAAGAAAATGAAATGGCAACCTAGAGTGGGAGAAAATATTGCAATCATATATCCAGCAAAGAACTGGGATTCATATCCAGAATTTATAAAGAAATTATTGATATAATAAGAAAAACAATCAAAATAAAAATGGGCAAAGATTTTAACAGGTACTTCATAAAAGAGGTAACAAATGGCCAATAACATTAAAATGCTCAATTTAGTCATCAGGGAAATACAAATAAAGCTACAATGAAATATCACTAAACACCAACCAGAATAGCTAAAATTCAAAACATAAACTCCAAAAAATTTTGTGAGGACATGAAGCAAGCAAAATTCTCATCACTATTGGGGGAAACTTACTAGGTAGTACCGAGCACTAATTTCCATTTCCCTGCAAGCTACCATTGGAAAGAATCTTCTCCTGTTTGTAAGTCCCAATAAAATTCATGTCTAATGCCATGCCTGATGTTTTCTTTGGTCTTGGGTTGCCCTGACCCAAGCCCTCCAACAGCTGGTTTGGAACTCTAGGGAACAGAAAGTTAAGTAACTTGTCTAATGTAAAAAAGCCAGTGTGATGGTTTTAAGTTGTATGTACCCCATAAAGACATGCTCTTAAAGTTAATTCATTCCTGTGGGTATGGACCCATTAGAAGTAGGACTTTTGGTGAGGCTACTTCGGTTAACGTGTGACCCACCTTATTCAGGATGGGTCTTAATCCTCTTATTGCAGTTCTTCATAAATGGAATGCAGAGAGAGAGAAAGCCACAGAAGCAAGAAGCTGAAAGCATGAAACCCAGATGAGAAGGAAGAAATTAGCGGACACCACCATGTGCCTTGCTATGCGGCAGATGAGGCAAGGATAGCCATCAACCAGTCTTCAAGAAGAATGCATCACTTTGATGATGCTTGGACATTTTCCCCAACTCTAACCGTAAGCAAATTAATTCCCACTGCTCAAGCCAAACCATTTCATGGTATCTACATTAAGCAGCCTAGGAAACTAAAACAGGCAGCAAGGGTCAGAGTCAGAATTCAAACTCAGACAATCTGTTTCCAGAGTATAGTATTTAACCTATATACCCAATAAGAAAGAATCACATCTTACATTCATAGTGGTGGTCTTAAATGTCATTTAAAAATGTATCTGATTAAGTAAGTTTTAAACAGTCTATTAGAAAATACCCTAAAGAGGTTCACAGTTACCTAATAGAAACTTAGTGGCCGTATGAATTAAATTCCAAGTAATATACTGTTTTAGCATCCCTTTAGTTAACAGCACTATAATTAAATTGGAGAAACTAATGGTGGTAAGGGAATTGCTTTATTTTTTGCTATTGGATTAGAAATTCCTAGATAATTTAAACACTAAAAAAAAAATCACATAAAAATTAATGGGTTAGCAGGAAAAAAACACTAAACTTTGAATCAACAGATTGGTTTTACTCACCACTTTGCCATGACTTGACTATGTGACTCTTGTCAAGTAATTTAACCTTTTTATATCTTGTTCATTGGATCAGCTCCTCTTGTACTCAGTATTCATCATCTTCAGCTCTGCTCACACTAGCCTCTCTGCCTGGAATGCCCTTAACCCCACCTCCAGAGTCAGACCCTTACCCACTCATTTAGAGTTGTCACTGGGAAAACTTCTCTTCTCCCCAAGGCAGAATTGGTCAACATGTTGCATTTTATCTACTTCCCCAATTCCTTCAGAAGTTTTTGGTCACATCTGTATGATTTCATTAAACTTGAAGGAAAACTATAAACTAGAATTAAAGGGACCTCTTCTTGCAGTTTACCTTAAGAAATAATCAGCCTCTTCTAAAACTATGCTAAATAAGCTCTGTTGGGGTGAATTCATAGAATCAAACTGGGCTTATTATTTGTTCAAATTTTAGCCAAAATTAGGATTTACAACTCACCTTAGTGAAATTATAAAACAGGACTCATTCAAAACTAGGAGGGTTTAAATTAAGAATCAGACCTTCAGCAGGAATATTAGTGAGGTTGACCAAATAGGTGCTTGCTGGTTCTGTTTCTCATTTCTTATTGGGAGCCAGGAGAGAAATTAAATAGATGCTAAAGAAATGGAAGAGCTCTATTAATCAGCGCAGAAGACATGAGCATGGGATTTCTCAGTTTGGGACTAATCTAGTAAAAAGCTAGGAAGTGATTTGATGAAGGAGATGGCATATCAGTTGATATATGTCCATACTAAACAAACATCATAACTAAGGCTCTATTGATGAAATTCTAACTTAAGCTCCACAAAGGCAAAGATTTCAGTCTCTTTTTTCCTGCTCTATGCCTAGCCATTAGAATCTACATGGCCCTTAATTGATTCTCAATAAATATTAGTTGAATAAATAGATTATTTGCAAATATATTTTTAATATTCGCTCTTCCACTTAGTATGTCCCTTTGATAAATTGATCTCTAAAGCCTTCATTCCTATATATTTGAGTAGGAAATGAAAATATACCTATTAGATACATATGAGGTTGAGACAGGAAATTTAAGTACTTAGTAGAGTGCATGGAGAATAGATGTTAAATTAAAAATTATTTACTTGCCTTTTCTCCCTTAACTCATTGTTTTAGTTACTGTAGCTATTATTTAAAATGATACTAATTTGTTTGAAAATATGAAGATAATCCTTTCAAGTGGTGATATTTTGCTCAGAGCAGCAAAATATTCTCCAAATTCTGTCCCAATTAAGTGTAATTAAGTTGTAAGCAAGTCTAATACATTAATTAACTAATAATGTATTAAAGACTGAAGTAGAATACTATTTTCAGATAAAGGTTTAATTACTTCTGCTTAATTCTTTACTGTTATTCTTTTATACTTTGAGTCATTTCTAAAGTCCTTCTTCATGGGTAAATCATTCCCAGGCCAAATGTGAGACACCTCATGTCTACTTCTGGCAAATAGTGTCAGCATAGGATTCCAGAGTTCCCATCATCATTCGCAAATGAATCTAAATTTATGTATATAAGCATCTTTCTAAATTCACCTACAAATTTATCCATACCAGTGACAATCATTCCAGAATTCAGGAATATAGGCTATTTTGTCTGCATGACAGCTAATACTGTTGCAAGTATGTACTCCTAAAGTAATACATGAACACTTCAGTGACACTGATGGATTTACACATTTAGTACTTCAAGATATGATCTATTTTACCACAAGCAGGATTCTCTTGACAAGAAAATACAGAGTAAAGAAGGTAAATTATAGCGTGATTTGATAATGGTAATTTAAAAATGCATTATTAAAAAAATACACAAATCTGTCTCAGTTTGGAATACAAAGTAAAAAAGTCATATATACCACATTAAAAAGTTAATCTTCCACATTTTCCACAAACTAGTACTTTTGCCTTATACTGTAAAATTTTAAAACAATGTACTTTGAGCCATTAATAAGCATAAGATCATAACCTAAATATAAGTGTGATCACTCTCTTAATTATGGTTTTGTCTGCCTAGCACAACTACCTCCGCTACTTAGATTGTAACAGCTCCCTGCTTCCCTTCCTGCATGGGTGAAAGTGTGCCCGGGCCAAGCATTACATTCTTGCCTTTAACTGCAGAGTGACTGGTTCAGGTTTGATTGCTACGTGAGTTGGACAAACCAGAGACTATCTCTGGTCTTTTAAAAGAGGAATTAGCAGGGTCGGGCCTCCTTTTTTGGCTTTCCACACAAGCTATAAAAATGTGATGCCAAATTTCCTAGCAGTCATGTCCCCATTTCAATCATGGAGTGGCATAAACGGGAGGCAAAATGTGAAGAACGCTGAGGGTCAATTCCTTTTTCAAGTACTGAGTTTTCTCAGAGTTACCCAGATTCCAGTAGCTTGTCCTTCAACTGTATGAACCATCCTACTAACATTCTAATCAATTCTCCATTTTCACTAAAACTAGTTTGAATTTATTTCAGTACTTACAAATGAAAGAGTGTATACAGGACTTCTACAGTTATGCATTGGCTCTTGGTACAAGTTACCCACAAATTGATGAATCATTTTATATTTATTGGTTTGAAAAATAGAGTGTGGCTGCTTTCTATATTAGCACAGGAAGAAAGGTAAAACATACTTTGTTTTGCTATTCAAATGAAGAAAATTGGTTTGAAATGTTTTCCACAGAGAAAACCACTTGAAATTTATCATGCATTACAGAAAATGGGACTAGAAATAGCTCCAGTTGATATAATTTTCATATTTTTATTGATGTCATTTTCATATTTTTTACCTATGTTCACATTTTTCTAGATAATATGCCAAGAAAATAGTTATAATCTCTCAAAATACAACAAAAATAGTTGTATATTATTGCTTTCTGCTTCCTTATAAAGTTGGTTGACTTTGGATAGGAGGCTTTACTTGCTGAACTGGGTGATTAGTGGGAGAATGTAAGGGAGGAGAAGCTGAAGAGAGAGCTAGGGCATATATAAAATTCAGAAATAACTAGAAGCAGCAAAAATGGAGAGAGCTAGGAAACAGAGGGTAGACATGTGGTTGAGATAGATTTTAGCTAGAGAAAAATTCCTAGAGAGGGAGTTTGGAAAAGTTTAATGGGGATTTTTGGCCAGGTAGTCCTAAGTATGGTACAGCATAACACCTTTCGCCCACTGAAAGATGTTCAATTTCTTATACTAAAGGAACACCCTAAAAGGAAGGTTATTCTGTTCTTCATACCCATTTGCTAAACATAAGACAATCATTTCAGTAAGCATTGTGCTATAGACTCTAGAGGATCTACGGACAACATCCTCAGGTAGAATCCACATTCTTTACCGATGCTTTATGGAGTTGAATTTGCCTGTGTAGGCTGTTATGAAGTGGGGTTTCGTGATTCAATGTAATCACAGGGGCAAAAAAACAGATGTGTTTCCAAGGGGAATCTGGGAAACACATTTGTTTTCAGTTGAAATAAAGCATTATTGCCTTCGTAACATCTGATCATAAGAGTTTGGCACTTTTATTCTAATCCCCAAAATTTGGAACTGTTCACATTATGTATTGTTGATTATTGAAGAGAGGAAAATGAAATGAATATCCTTAGGTACTTTGAATAACAAATGTGCTGAAGGCACCATTTTTAATCCTTAAGTGAAATAGGAAAGATTTCATCTTGGAGACTTTCTGTATTTCTGATAGACACCGACGTGATCATTACAGTGAAATGAATATAAGTAGATAGTGTTGATACAACTAGTTTGTGCCATTTATAAGCAAACAAGATCACTATTAAGAAGGTATTTTTTTCTCTATTGCCTATGGAACTTGAAGCACATTCTCACCTGTACAATTTCTGTGATGGCAGTTCTAAACCTTCTCCAGTACAAAATGGTGTTATAAAGTTTCAAGTAACAATTGTATGGCCCTCAGAGATGAATCGTTTAACCATTGTGGAACTTGATAACTTCCCTTAATCTAAGTCTGATTGTTCTAGTTTGCTAGCTACCAGAATGCAATAAGCCAGAAACGGAATGGCTTTTAAGTTGCTAGTTTACAGTTCTAAGGCCAAGAAAATGTCCCAATTGCAACAAGTCTATAGAAATGTCCAATCAAAGGCATCCAGGGAAAGATACCTTGGTTCAAGAAGCCCGATAAAGTTCAGGGTTTCTCTCTAGTGAGAAGGCACATGGCGAACACAGTCAGGGCTTCTCTCTCAGCTGAAAGGGCACATGGTGAACATCTGCTAGCTTTCTCTCCTGGCTTCTGATTTCATGAAGCTCCCCAGAAGGTGTTTTCCTTCATCTCTAAAGGTCGCTGGCTCGTGGACTCTCTGCTTCGTGGTGCTGCAGTATTCTCTGCTCTCTCCGAATCTCCGTCATTCTCCAAAATGTTTCCTCTTTTATAGAACTCCAGAAACTTATCAAGACCCATCCAAATGGTTGGAGACATGTCATCACCTAATCCAGTTTAACAACCACTCTTGATTAAATCACATCTCCAGAGAGATGATCTGATTACAGTTTCAAACATACAGTATTGAATAGGGATTATTCAACCTTTATGAAATGGGATTTTGATCAAAACATGACTTTTCTAGGGTACAAACATCCTTTCAAACCAGCATACTGATAAATCATAAGATTCTTGGTCTTTGCCACAATCCCTTCTCTCTTTTCTACATTTCTGCTTTATTTCACAAACTGGGGAAGATAAATTAACTGAATTGAAAACTCTTAGATGATAGAAAAATAACTTACTTATCATTCTATCTTCATATTAGGAAAACTTCAAAATTTACTTGAGTAAATAAATGTGTTGTTAATTCAGTAATTGGGTTTTCAGGAATTAACCTTTATGCTACTTAAATTTAAAAGGTGGATATGTAGAGATGAAAAGAGAGCGTCTCATAACATATTATTGGCAGAAAGCTTTAAATAGGATGAATTTCTCTTTGGAAAACCTGATCAACTTTTTTGAGAGTTTTAAGGTGTTACCATTTATTTTTTTCCTTTTCTCCTTTATTCACCACAGTGAATATATACCATAACTTGTGCCATGAAAATACTGAATTCTAAATTACAATAAGTAATCTGAATACTGAGCATCTGGGAGTATATTATTAGCTTCTACACCATATTTATAGGATATGTATATTCTTGGTTCACAAATTCAATCCTGTGAGCAATCTGGATTTCAATAAGTTTCATTCAAATTATGGAAACAGCTGGAAGCTTTCAAAATTAAATAGATAACTGTATTTCTACAAGTGCTTCATACTGCTTATAGGCTTAGCTTTAACCAGTCGTTTTATTATAAGTGTGATGCTGTTGTCATAGCAACTTTGGAGCAGGTCATAATGAATGGGAAATTGGCTTGATGATGACTTAAGGAAATAAGTTAATATTGACTGTGGTGATACCTGCTAGGGAGACAATGTGAAAAATCATGAGACTATGCTACTTTTCAAGAAACTCCATATGGTAGCCTAATGTTGGGCTTAATCTTTTCAAGCTAAAACACAATATCGATAAGCACAGATTCCTTTCTTTCACTTCATTATTACCTACAACTTTGTCCTAAGGAACAATATTTCTGAGGCTGATACATGAATAACATAAACTACATTTCTATACATTCAACAATCAACAATCTTTTTTTTTTTTTAGCATTCTTCCACATGTAGAGCCAGTACATATACTTACTTCATATTCACAGTCACTGGTCTCAAGAAAATCCACATTGAAATTATCTTATATTTAGCACATGGGTACTAAGCACAGTGTAACATTCCTTATCAATTTTTACCATTATTATTTAAGAAACTGAATACCCTTTACATTATTATCTGGTCATTTAATGTGAAGATCTAAATCTGAATATGAAAACTATGACATGACAATTTTCATGTGGTGATTGTATGCAAAGTTCTTGTTTATTTCTTATTCAGATTAAAATATTCCAAATCAGATTTGTGTTCTTTTTTAAATTAAACCATCTATTTGTGTCTTTTATGACTACTTCAGTCATCCATGTTGCTAAGTAAAACTTAAATAACTCTAAGAGCTATAAGTTTAGAGAATAAGTAAAATAGTTAGCAATTTCTCAACATGCTTTGATGTTTCTGTACATTGTGATAGGCCAAGTTAATAGCCTTCCATCTTTGTTACCCTTTCCCAGCAAAAGCCGAATGGAGGGAAGCAGTTTTGCCTATAAGACAGAGCATGTGAGACATGGGTTTAATCATAACTTTGCCACCTATTAGGCATTTGTCCTTGGTTAAGTTATTTAACCTTCAGTTTCCTTACATATAAAACAGAGATAATACCTAGTTTCAGGGTTTATGGAAAGGAGGAAAGAAACTATATATACTTTCTTGAGCAAAATAATTAACACTTGCAAACAGAAGAAGTTCAATTCATGATAACTTTTAAGAAGTTTCATTAATTCTTTACTGATGATCTGTTTTATAGCTATATAATTAAGTGAAATGAGTAACAAATTTTTTAATGAAGGAAAAGTAATGAAGACTCAGAAAGTCACATTCCCAAATAGTATTGCCTGGCAAAGGCTGCCACAGATATTTCTCTAAAATTCAAAATAAGGAATTACACCTCAGCCAATGTTTAACACCATATTTACTTTTTTAAAAACAAAGTATTATCCTAAAACTCAAATCTAGTTATCAATTTAGAGGGTAAATCAAAATTCCTTTCTAACAGAAAGGAAGAAAAAGAAAAGTAGGAATAAGGAAAGGAAGATAAAGAGGAGGAGGAGGAGGAAGAAGGAGGAGGAGGAAGCCAGGAATCCAGTTCAGGAAAACAGTATAGACTAGTCCTAAGAAGACAGCTGTGTAGCAGGCATAGCTGGACCACTGATTCAGATTGGTTCAAGAGGGTAAATTACTCAGGAAGTGTTCTCCCAGAAAAAATAAAGTATAATAGATGGTATAGTAATATAATTAAATAGTATAATTTGTATAATTTACAAGAGAGAAAATTTTTTATTAAAAAAAGTTAGAAAATAGACAATTAGGAATTTCTTAGTATGGAACAGAGTAAAAGTTTGCAATAAAGTTCTGGTTCAAACACAAAGCAAATGAAACTATGATTCTTAAGCATGTGGTAAAATTTAAGCATGTGGCTAAATATAAGAAAAGAGAATCTATTTAACCTTGTTAGAAATACAATCAATAGTGCTAAGGCTGGTGAGTACTATTTACATAGTCATAATCATGAAAATGCCTATTTTAGGTTTTCAAGTTTTTGAGTCAGCCAGTAAACAAAGCTATGAAAATCCCAGTTGTGAGACCAGAACATAATATAAATGTTAAATACTTTCAAGATGTATTGTAACTGCTAGAAAGAAGAATTTAAAAGAGGAGAGGGGAAACAGAAGCAAGGACAGGTACACTGCATTCATATTCTCTCTTATAGAGTAGGGAGTCAAGATTTTGGCCACAATAGATGAACAATAAGTAGAAATATGTGACTAAAAGTTAGCAAAGCTAACCGATAGAACTAAAAATAAGCTAACCCTCAAACACTAAGCAGAAGAGAGGGAGGGTGAAAATGTAGTATAAGTGATATACAGGTTTTATTTTTTATAGATGGGAAATCAGACATTTTCTAAAGTTGACACAAGAATAAAAAAATAAAAGTATTGGCATGTTACTTGGAGTCATGAAAGTAATCATTCTAAATTTAAAAGAATAAAGTATTTTTGAAAATAAAATATTTCCTTGGGTGGTGGGAATGAAGATGAGGAGAAGAATTTTTTATCATAAAGTCTCCTGAACTATTTAATTTCCACAATGTATGTCTTTAAGTTATTTTTTAAAACGTCAGATGATTTAGAATTAAAGCTACAGATGTGTTTTTACAAAAAAAAACTTATTATATAAAGGTAAGTTTTAAGTTACATTGTATCAGTGATATTCTCCTCATGAATTGGTTTCAAAAGGCTTTTCTTGACTAGAATCTGGCTTACTCTTAAAATTTGACAATATCCATGGAATAGACTTTTCCTAGTCTGGCCTTATAGAGCAAGAAGGCATAGAATTACTGATCATCACAGTTCTTGCATGGGCATTAGCCCCTTCACAGAGTGGGATTTGTAGCACTCTAATCCTAGTAAAATCTTAAGAAGGGACAATGCCATAGAATTTCAGTAATGCATACAAGACACAAAATTGATATTTTAAATATATAGAAATTCTATCCCATGATTGTGAGGTGGTTCCTTTAATGATTTCTTTACAACTTTTCTTTAAGTAAAATATTCAACTCCTGAGAAATGTGTGCACATATCAAAAATGTTTCTGAGAGATCAGAAAAGGAAAGAAAGTAAACCCATATGTAGGAATATGGCTTGGGGTAAAATTTTATCTCAAACAAAAATATCATAATTAACCTATGATCTTACCATCAAATATTATTAAACAGTCTCAAAAATTTTTAAAAAGTCAAAATAATAGAAAGTATATTCTTTGATCACAATGGAATGAAATCAGAAACAGTAACACTGAAGGAAATTTGGAATATTCACAAGTATGTAGAAATTGAACAACACATTTCTAAATAGCCAGTCTGTCAAAAAAGAAATCACAGGGGAAATTAGAAAACATTTTGAGATGAATATTAAAAACATTACATATCAAAACTTACAGCATGCTGTGAATGCAGTGCTTAGAGTGAAATGTATAACTGTAAATACCCACATTAAAAAGAAAAAAAGAATGAAGATCTCAAATCAATGGCCTAAACTTCCACCTTAAGAAATTTGAAAAAGAACAACCTAAACTCACATCAAGCAGAAGGAAGGGAAAAAAAGATAAGAGCAGTGATAAATGAAATAGAGAATAGAAAAATAATAGAGAAAATCAATGAAACCAAAAGTTAGTCTTTGAAAGAAACATTAATAAAATTGGCAAATTTTTAAGTAGACTAGCTGAGAAATGAAAGAGATGACTCAAATTATTAAAATCAAAAATAAAAGTGGTGACATCACAACCAACTTTACAGAAATAAAAAGGATTATAGGAGAATACTATGAATGATTTATGTCAACAAATTAGATTATCTAGATGAAATGGACAAATTTCTATAACTATATAAACTGCCAAATCTGACTCAAGAAGAAACAGAAAATCTGAATAGACCAATAATAAATAAAGAGATAGGGTCAGTAATCAAAGAGCTTCCAACAAAGAAAAGCCCAGGACCAGATGAGTTCACTGCTGAACTCTACAAAACATTTAAAGAATAATTAATAAAAACCCTCAAATTTTTCTACAAAATAGAAGAAACACTTCCTAACTCATTCTTTAAGACTATGTTACTGTGATACCAAAGTGAGACAAAAATATTTCAAGAAAAGAAAAACTACAGACCAATATCTCTTATGAATATAGATGCAAAAATCCTTGACAAAATACTAGAAAACTGAATCCAGCAGCATAAGGAAAAGTTTATATACCATGACCAAGTGGGATTTATCCCAATTTAAATTAAAGTGTGATTCAACATGTAAAGATCAATCAATGTAATAGACTATATGTGAGGTTGGAAGTAATATATCCCAGAGAAAACACGTCCTTATACTTAACCAATTCCCATGGGTGAGAGCCCATTTTTAAGTAAGACTTTTGATCGGGTGTGGCCCACTTCAGTCAGAATACGTGTTAATCCTATTACTGGAGTCCTTTTATAAGTGGAATAGCAAGACAGAAAGCCACGGAGGGACCAGCCAGAAGCTGAACATCAACAGAACCCAGAAGACGAGAGAGAGGCCAGGAGAGGCGACCATGTGCATTGCCATAATGTAGAAAAACTGAGGACCAACACTAGCAGCCAGCCCCAGAACCCTATAGTCCTTGGGGAGAAAGTATTGCCTTTATAATGCATTCACTTGAACTTAACCCAGTCTCAAAATTGTGCACCTATAAATTCCCATTGCGTGCTATTTGCTTGAGTAGCCAAAGAAACTAAACACTATTTTAATAGAGCACAGGAAAAAAAAAAAAATGATTATTACAATAGATGAAAAAAAGAAAAAAACTTTTGCCAGAATCCAGTACCCTTGCCTGATAAAAACACTCAACAAAATAAGATTATAAGAAAACTTCTTGAACCTGATAAAGGGTATCTATTCAGATCAGAGAAGCTATGGTAAAAGAAGTCATTGCCAACCAGATGCTAAATAAGATAAGAACTGAGGTGTGTAAACCAAACCATCTCTTTCATTTCTCAGTCAGTCTACTTAAAAATTTGCCAATTTTATTAATGTTTCTTTCAAAGAACCAACTTTTGGTTTCATTGATTTTCTCTATTATTTTTCTATTCTCTATTTCATTTATCACTGCTCTAATCTTTTTTTTCCCTTCCTTCTGCTTGATTTGAGTTTAGCAGAATATTGGAATGAAGACAAACTATTGCTTTTGAATTCCCTGGACCACCTTGAATTCAATATCATCTTCCAGCACTAGTCCTCATGAGGCTTTGTCTAATTATGAATGTGGGCTCTTTATAGATGTCTTTTACTAATGTTTCCTTATAATAAATCTTACTTGAACTAGTTTGAGAGTATCTCAACTACACCATCAAATAGTCTACCTGATAAATTAAAATGCCTACAAACCTCTGCTATAGAGAAGCATCTCCTTCAAATAATTATGTATTCATAGTAAGTAAAATGCTTAGATAATATTGGCATATTGAGCCATTTGAAATTGGTACATTCAACTATTTTTTACCTACAAAAACAATTCAATGTTTTTGTATGTAAGGTCCTAGAAAGCAAAGCTTTTTGTTTTGTTTCCTGTCCTATCTAGTGTATCCTAAAAATATATTCTTACATAGTAGTTGCTTAATGCAAATCTAGTGAATAAATAAATTAATTGAATAATAACATATCATCTGTGCCCTATATTTATCACAACTTTTATCTCTTTTTCCTTAATAATAGACCCTCTCTTAGGTGGTGGGGAGGGAGGGGGATGTTCAGGAAATAGAAACATGCCCAGAGAAAAATATTCAGTTTTCCAGTCATTTTGTATCAAGAAAAGGCCACATGGCACAGTTAACAAATGAGAAGTAAATGGAATTTATTCAACAATGTTTCTCGTAAAATTTTTAAAAAGGGACCAACTTGGCTAGAATGTGTTTTATGATTTGTTCTTCTCCCTTCCTGCATACACAATGTCTGGAAATGGGGCAACCATCTTGTGTCTATGAGGCAACAAACATAAGAGCAAAAAAATTTCCAGTTAAAGATATTTGAGTAGAAAGATAGGAAGAGTTGGGTCTCTGATAGCATCATGGAGTCACCAAACTGATGTTGGACTACATATCTTATGAATTCTTGTCTTGTAAGACAAAATCTAATGTTCAGAGAAAGATGAGCAACTCTGAACAAAGAATTTCATTTGGAATACAGAGATGTAAATTATTATAAGCATGTCAGTTGCAGAATCATGAAACAAATGGTGAGAGAGATATTAAATTTTAGAATTGGTTTTATATTCCATTCCTTCAATACAATGACTAAAATATATACAGTATAGAATTAAAACCATCTCATCTCAAGAAATTACATCTTAATTGCCTTTTCCCTTTTCATAAAACAATATGATTTCTTTGAATAGTTGATATATATACATGTTACAGTGCAAAGTAACTCTCCCTGCCTCCCCTGTTTCCCAGCCACTCAATTTCACTCTGCAGAATCAACCATTGTTACCAGTTTCTTGAGCTAATCCTGTGAATCTACAAACATTTTAATAAAAGGGTTTCAAGAAGCAAATAGAGAAAATTGCCAGATTTGCTAAGAAACTAAGGTGATGACAGGAAAGCACTCATTGGCTTTGGAAACAAGAAAGTTATTGTGGTGCTGACCAGAAAATTTTTAGGAGAGTGGTGAAGGTCAGATGTCAGGTTATACATTGACGAAAGAACAGAGTAAGTTTTCTAAAATGTTTACTTTACATAACTGAAAACTTACATTCACTAAATATATTTCAGTAATATCTTTAATAGCAACACTTCCTTATGAAATTAGATAATCAGCAGTTAATTTCAAGAAAGTTCATCAAGCTTTTCTACAAAGGGCAAATCAAGAAATTACTCTTAGAATGTCAATGAGCTTGTGAAAAAATAATTAACATTCAAGAAATTAAAAATAAAGCAGACATTTCTTTTCTCACCTGTAATAGTTGATTTGTTCATAAAAAATTGAGATTATTTACATAAATTGCTCCGAGTGATTTCCTTATGATATAAGTAACCTCACATTACCCCTCTTCTCAATATCCTTAATTGTTTCTCCACTGCTGTCAGGTTAGGTCCAAATCCCCTCACCTGGCAGGACCCTCCCCCAACACACAATCTAATCCCTTCAGCTTCGCACTTGCACACATGCCCACTCTCTCTTCAGTTATCTGGCATGTTCTTCTTCTGTCCTTGCTGTACTCAGTGGTTAAATAGTTTGAATACAGTAGTTTCCTCAGGGATTTTTGTGTGGATTAGTCAGGATAATGTATGTGGTAAGTGCTTGGAAAATGCAAAAGCACTGTAGAAATATGTTTGATTATTTTTACTAAAAGTTTTGATGAGAATGGAATTGTCCATAGTTATACACTGGCCATTAAGCTCATGTAGAATCCATTTGTATCCTTTGGGGCATAAGTCCTGTGTTTGATAGCATGTCTAACAGTTCAAATTTTCTTAGTCCATGAATACAAGAGGCAATACATTGAACTCAAATACCTGAAACAGATTGAACCCCCTTTAAAGTCCTGAATCAGTTCTAGGACCACAGTAGGAAACCAGGGATAAGGCTTTTCAAAACTAAGTGAGATTTGAAAAGGAGTATGTGGTAAATCAACCATGAAAATATTTTTCTGAGTTTCTGAGAATCTTAACCCTTGCTTGCCAAAATCTTCACAGATCAGGCAGCAGCTTGGATTATAAACTTGGCTATCTGTTTGCACACACCTTTTGTATCATTAATTTGCCCCAAAACTGCATTTACACCCTGTTCTCTAATTCTGAACAGAGGATTATAAGATGGCTATGTGGAACAGGAGCATAAAATAGATTTGAGCTAGAGGGTTGGAGATTTGTTCATAATATGTCAGATGAAGCAGTTGGAATGTTTTCAGAGGTAGCTTTCTCACTGCTCTAAGAATTTAAATAATCCAAGTGGCAAAAGGAAAGATGTCTTATTTTTTCCTCTAGATAGTTATTATTGAAATAATAAATTTCAATTATTTATTGAAAATTCTTTTGTGGGTACTTTAGAGCTTAAAGTTATTTTTAAATTGTTTCAGATATACTGAATAGGGTAATAAGTTAAAATAATTATAGAATATGCTATCTTCTTTTTTAGTTTCCTAGGATGCATAAAGCAGATACCATGAAACGGGTTGGCTGAAACAATGGGAATTTTTTTGCTTACAGTTGATGCCAGGAAAGTATCAAAATCAAGTCATCATCACAGTATAATACTTTCTTCCCAAATACTGGCTGCTAGTGATCTTTGGGTCCTCTACCACATGGCAAGGCACACTGTGGTACCTGCTGGCATCTCCTTTTTCTTCTGGATTTCCTTCCTTTCAACTTCTTGCTTCCATGGCCTTTTTTCCCTTTGTATTCATCTCATCTATAAAGGATTCCAGTAAAAGGATTAAGATCCATCCAGAGCCACACCTTAACCTCATCAAAAGGTCCAACTGAGAACAGGTTTACCCCACATGAATGAATTAGCTTTTAAAGCATGGTTTTCCTGATGCATGTACAGTTCCAAGCCACCACACCCCACCTTCTGGGCCCCAAAAAGACATGTTCTTTGTATATAAAAAAATATGTTAATTCCATTACACTATCTCCAAAGACTTAAGTCATTTCAGTAACAATACTCATACAAAGTCTTATCAAAATTAGTTGTAGGTGTAGTTTATCCCAGGCTACAATTCCCTTCAGGCTATGGACCTGTGAAACCTAGAGAACAAGTTATCTGCTTCCAATATAAAAGGAAGGACAGGCATAATATAAACATTTCCATTCCCACAGGAAGAAATTGGAAGGAAAAATAGGGATCATGGGTCCCAAACAATTCTGAAACCCTGCAGGGCATACTCCATTATATTCCAAGATCTGAGAGTCATCTATGAAATGATGTTTTGTCCTCCAGGCCTGATGGAATGGTAGGTAGCTCCACCCTTTCCAAGTGGTTGCTCAATGCCATGCTCCCCCTGAACCCTGGGGTGAAGGCTCAAACTTCTGAGAACACTGGGCTGATTACCAGATCCTCCACAATCCCCAGGGAATATGCTCCACCCTCTCTGAAGACTGGGATGACAACACTGTCCTGGAACAATGGGTAGAAGGCCAGACTTCTCCAAGTGCCAGGGTTTTACTCACACTTTCCACACACGTGGGTGAACTTGCTGTATTGACCCGAGAAGATGTCTTCAGCCCAAATTTCAGCTTCTATGGTTCTAAAATGTGATTTTTATTTCAATCTGTCCCTTTTCTCTCCTTTATAGTCCAAACTGGCAGAAGTTCATTCATATAGATCTCAGAAAAAAACTTGCTGATTTTGCATGTAGTATATAGGAGTCCAAACCATCTGACAAAAGGACTTTCCACAAATCCTTTCTGGATACCTAAATTTCCAATCCTGACTTGCACTGAAATGGCTGACTAATTCCATGTTCAAGTAAAACTTCACATGGAGCACTATTCTCTGGGGACTTGCTTTCCAGATGCTCAGAATTTTCCAAACCATCAATTTCTGCTTTCTTTGTGTCCAGGAGTTCAAAAGGCTTATTCCTTTTGTCTCACATTTTACCATAAGCTGCAAGGAGAAACAAGGCTGCATTTTCCACAAATAACTTTGAAATCTCCTCACTTAAATATCCAACTTCATTACTCTCAAATTCTGCCTTCTATCTGACATCAGAACTCAATTTTTACAGATTCTTTGCCACTTTAAAACAAGAATTGCTTTTCTTCCACTTTCCAATAACACATTCATTTTTTCTGTTTAGAAAAAAAAGTCAGAAGTACCTTTGATGTCCATATTTCTACAACAGACTTTAAAGCAATCTAGGCCTTTTCTATAAAGCAGCTTACAAAGAATTCTTCCAGGCTCTATCCATTACCCAATTCCAAAACTGTTTCTACATTTTTGATATTTGCAATAGCAGCACCCCACTCCCAGGACCAAAATTTATTTTAGTTTCCTAGACTGCTTAAAACAGATACTATGAAATGGATTGGAATTTATTCACAAACAATAGGAATTTATTCACCTATAGTTGAGACTGGGAAAATGACCAATTCAAACCATCATCAAGGTGATGCTTTCTTCCCAAAGACCGGCTGCCAGCAATCCTTGGTTCCTTTACATGTTAAGGTACATGGCAGCATCTGCTGGAGTCTCCCTTCTCTTCTAGGTGTCATTGCTTTCAGCTGCTTGCCTCCATGTCTTTCTCTCTGTGCCTCTGTATTAATCCTGTTTATAAAGGACTCCAGTAAGAATATTAAGACCCACCCTGGGCCATGCCTTAACTGAAGTAACCTCATCAAAAGGTTACAGGTTTACACCTACAGGAATGGATTAACTTTAAGAACATGATTTTTCTGGGGCATATGCATTTCCAAACCACCACATCTTCCAAAGTCAATGTCAAAAGGTAAAATATGTATATATAATGGTTATATCCATGGACTATGTTAAGTACCAAAGAAAAATAAGTTTAAACTGCTCTAAATAAAATCCACATCATGGCAATATAAAATTATAAATTTGACTCTCCTGAAATTGATTCTTAATGCTCTTCCCCAAAGGAATGTCTTGTCTATTCCATAACTTTGAGGGTCTGAAATCAACCTATCTTTTAATGTGAGAAATCACTGGCTCTGATAAAATATTTTGTTTATAGACATAATTCTAACTATGTCTAGGTCTTCTTAAATTATGCTCAGAAGAATTGAGGCTGCATGGACAAAAAAATGTAGAATTATGTTTGGTGCAATGAATGTTTTGGGAATAATGATACAGTCATTAATTAAAGATACTGGAATTAAAAATGAAAACTCATTATCCCATAGTCTTGGTTTCATACTGGCAGTGAATAAGTGACATTTACTGAGGCTGACTATAGAATATCACATAAACTCTCATAGAGAGAGATACTAAGTCCAAATTTTCCCAATGAGAAGAGCCATTTTTAAAAAATTAATATGTCCCATTTGAATTAAACAAATATTTACTCAAGATTTACTAATTTGGTTAGAGTAAAATATTGATTGGTAAGTCCCACTGATTTCCATGTTGATATTTGAATTTTATTAATTTGAATTTTATTCAAACATTCATATTTTAAAATTTTTTATTGAGGTAACATTTACAATTTTAACCACTTTCAAGTATACAATTCAAATGATATTAATAAATTCACAATGTTGTGCTTTGCTGTCAGTGCCCTTATCATTGCTAAAATAAAATTTTTGAGACATCCAACACATTTTCTCAGAATGTATATTTTCATTTCATTTAAGTAGTTAGAGATAAAACTATTTTCGATTTGGTATATGATACCTTCACTGGAAGCTGTCTCAAGCTACAAAAGAATCTTTTGTATAACGTTAAGACTTTATGAAGAAATCAGACTTGAAGGTTTTTGTTCATAATTTCCACAGTTACTATTTTCAATTATGTAACACTTATAAATGTGGCATCGTACATCCAGAAATAATTGCTGATTTTGAGCCTATTTTTTGGTACTTTTTTTTACTGATTTTAAAGGGGGACCACTGAGAAGCAGCATTGGTTAAAGTCATTTCAAGATACTGTGTCTTTCTCAAACTGTACTGTACTTCTAAAATAAATAATTGAAACAGTTCCTATACTGAAAAGCTTTGCAAGGACTCGCATATAGGACCTGATGATTTTTTGAATGATTATTTATGGGGGGGCATATATTTGGCAAAATATAATACATAATTTATTATATAACAAAAATTGTTCCTTAACCATATCTAAATTTCTACAGTACATCTGATCAAAGCAGTGTTGAGTAATCAAATTAACTATCCCTTTTTATCCTCTATCAAACTGAATTCTAAACAGCATTCACAATCCAGTGCTAGTTCTGCCCTCCTTCATAAAATATATCCTATTTCAGCCCAAAATGACCTTTCCCTTCTTAGAATCTGTACACTATTTGTGGTCTATGTTATGGTTTATAACTTAACCATACACCATGTTCTAAGGTGTTCCACAGTTCTGTCATGTTAGTTAAGTTTACTCTTTCCATGTTGTGAATTTAAGACCTTATCTAATACTTCTATTTTATTCTATACATCACTTTCTATACTGTTGATGTACCAGCGGTGCTTATTGGTTGTGAATTATATTTAGTCACCTTCACAGATGGCTTTTGGGCCATCTTTGAATAACTGTGGTGACTAATCAAAGCCATCCAGACCTATTTTATAAGAAACCAAATGAGGCTACAGTGAAATTGATGTTACTTACTCAACATGAATAAACAAGTTATATTTCTATTGTTACAAAAATGGCAGAATGCAGTTGCAGAGAATATTGAACCTTTAATATTCAGTGAGGAATTATAGCACTGTCTCTTTTGTTCCTATTAAAAAGAAGGAATTTCTGAAACTCATAAATTTATGGACTTGGTTGGTTAAAGCATGAATTTATCCTGTCAATATTTTCCTCATATTTTATTAATTAGACAATTGTTGAATATTTTTATCCATAGATTTTAATCATTGGCACAATAGTTGATCAATACAAAAGATATTTGATGACAACAATATTATTAACCATTCTTTTGCACCATCATAAGACTAGAAAATAGTCTCTAATTTAAGTAAGGTTTATAAAGGTTTTGAATCACAGTAGAAAATCTATATACCTAGGAATTGTAGTAATATTTCAGATTATTTCAAGAAGGCTGATTATTTCTACACTCTTTTTATTTTCTTCCCATATAGGGTTAGGCCACAAACTCTGAAAGAATTGGTTATTGGCATGACAACTAGCTCTGCTTTCTGCCAAGAAGAAAGAGTAGGCCATACTACAAGCTGCATCTTAGCAGTGCACGAATTCAGCACTTAACAGATTACTAAAATGCTTATTTAGAATTATTAAATATAGCATAGTTTTTGCTGCTACCATATACATTGATGCAAATGGTTTATGAGTTTAGGAGTTACATAAAATTCATGGTTACATACAAACTTGTAGGGGCAGCTGTTTCTTTTATTTTATTTTTTTCAACTTTTTAAAATTCTGATTCAATAGTGCAGCATGGAAACTAGATGAGATAATCTTCACAGAGATATGCCCAATTGTGGGTGTGACCTTTTGATGGAGATGTGATTCCACCCATTCAAGATATGTCTTGATTAGTTTACAAGAGTCCTTTAAAGGGTAAACATCTTGGAGTGAGTTCAGAGCAGATGCAAATGCTTGGTGAACAATTGCTTCAGAGCTGACAGGGACACGAATGTTTGGAGATGCTTGGAGGGCCAACAGAAAAAGTAGATACCTAGACACAGGCAGAGACTAGCAGATGTCGCCATGTGCCTTCCCATGAGATGCTAAGCAAGCCAGAACCCAGAGTTGTGTCCCAGGGGTGCTAAGCAAAGGCCCACTGATGTTTAAAGAAGAAACTACTGGTACCAGAGGTTGGAAGCAATGGAACCAGGAATAAGGATCAGCAGACACCAGCCATGTGCTTTCCCAGCTGACAGGTGTTCCATATGGCCTCAGCTTTTCTTGAGTGAAGATAACCTCTTGTTGGTGCCCTTAATTTGGCCATTTTCATGGCCAGAGAACTGTAAACTTGTAACATAATTAATTCCCTTTTTAAAAGCTGTTCCATTTCTGGTATATTGCATTCTGGCAGATTTAGCAAACTAATACAATAACTATGCAATTATGTGGTAAGGACGGGAGAATATAAATTATTGCACAAATTTTATGAAAGAGTTTTTTAAAGCCAATTTTTAAAATATTTTATTGAGAAATGTCTACAGTCCAACCATAGTATACAATCAATGACTCACAATATCATCACATATGCGTATATTCTTCATTGTGATCTTTTTTAGAACATTTGCATTACTCCAGAAAAAGAAATAAAAAGGAAAAAAAGAACTCATACATCCCATACCCTTATCCTTCCCTCTCATTGACCCACAGCATTTCAATTTACCCAGTTTTTACCTTTTATCTCCCCCAATTATTTATTTACTTTTACCCTTCTTTTGTTTTACTCATCTATCAATCCCTTGGATAAAAGGAGCATCAGACACAAGGTTTTCACAATCAGTCACACTATAAAAGCTATACAGTTATATAGTTTTCACAATCATACAGTCACATTGTAGAAGCTATACAGTCTTCTTCAAGAATCAAGGCTACTGGAATACAGTTCAACAGTTTCATGTACTTCCCCTCTAGCCACTCCAATACAGCACAAACTAAAAAGGGATTTCTGTAATGCATAAGAATAACCTTCAGAATAACCTCTCAACTCTGTTTGAAATCTCTCAGCCACTTTTTTTTGTCTCATTTCTCTCTTCCCCCTTTTGGTCAAGCAGGCTTACTCATTCCCAGGATGCTGGGTCCTGGCTCATCCTTGAGAGCCAGGTCCCACATTGCCATGGAGATTTACGCCACTGGAAGTCATGGCCTATGTAGGGGTAGGGCAGTAAGTTCACCTGCCCAATTGGCTTAGAGAGAGAGAGAAAGACCACAGCTGAGCAATAAAAGAGGCTCTCTGGGGGTGACTCTTAGGCATAATTATGAATAACTTCATAGGAGTGAGCCCCAAGATCTAGGGCTCAGCCTATTGAATTGGTTGTCCCGCTGTTAAAGAAAATTTTAATTGGTTTTTAATACATTTCTTTTTTACCTCATCTTATGATTTGTGTCATAATGTTTGCAATATCATTTAAAAATTTTAATCTCTGAATATTTCCCTTTAGTCTACACTTATGAATACAAATGTGGAAATTTTCACAGATTTCTTAAACTTTCTCTTTTATATATTTTTATAAAATCAGAGACAACATAAAGTGTTTTAAAAGTTTGTCAGTCTACAGCATGTTCAAGTGTAGCAGCACAAAATAATGGAAAGAATACAGTATTTAAAATCAGACAAAGACTCAAATCCATGTGTCATCATTTAGTAATCATGTTAATTTGAGAACACTGCTTACCAGCTCTGACTTCTAGTTTGCTAGAAATGTCCATTACAGGATTGCTGTGCTTATTCAGAGCAGTAATCTATATATGAAAATGGTGTGTTTTGCATATGGAGGGATAGTAGTAACTACCTCCCATTCATCGTGAATTGTGTTGAGCAAATACTGTAGTCTACAGCTAGTTAAGCCTGATTATGTAGCTTTATCTTAATTTTTCAGGGCAGGTGTAGCAAAACACCTTGGACTTGGCCTAAACAACAGAAATTTATTGTCTCATAACTCTGAAGACCAGAAGTCCAAAGCCAAGGTGTTGGCAGGGTGATGCTTCCTCCAAAGTCCACAGGAGTCTGGTGGTGACTTGCTGGCAATCCAAAACTCAATCTCTGCCTTTATCACATAGTCATCTCTCTCCCATCATATCTCCTACTGGCGTCAAAATTTCCTCTCTTTATACAGACACCAGTCTTATTGGATTAGACCCACCTAATCCAATTTAACTTTAATCCTAACTAATATCTTCTTCAAAGATGCCATTTCCAAATAGGATCACATTCAATACATGGGACCAGAGGTTCGAACCTCAGCATACATCATTTTTCTGGGGAGGGAGGCACAATTCAACCAATAACAAGCTTGTACCTAAATTGATAAGTATCTACACGATGTATGGACCAGTTGTTTTGACCACCTACCTGGCAGAATCAACCCAAATACCTTTCTACATTTTGAGGGGAAAAGTTGAGTAATGGGATAGACTGAGGTTTGATAGTTCCACCTATAATAATAGTAAATGCTTTTACCCCTTGTGAAGGGGTATGGTGCTAATATATGTACTAAAAACAATTTTTATGTCTTGTGGTAAACATTTTAATAGTTTTAATTTCATTAAATTGAAAATGTAAAAGTAATGTTATTCTTACATTAACAAATCAAAAGGGAAAAAATAATCATCTCGATTGATGTTGAAAAAGCATTCAACAAAATCCTTTTCTGATAAACATCCTTTTCTGATAAAAACACTCCAAAAGATAAGAATCAAAGGTAACCACCTCAATATGACAAAGGAAATATATGAAAAACTGATAGCCAGCATTGTACTCAATGCAAAGAGACTGAAAGCTTTCCCCCTTAAATCAGGAACAAGACAGGGATGCCCATTGTCATCAAGATTATTCAACATTGTGCTAGAGATTCTGGCTAGAGCAATCAGGCAGGAGAAAGAAATAAAAGGCATCCAAATTGGAAAGGAAGAAGTATAACTTTTATTGTTTGCAAATGACATGATATTATACTTGGAAGATCCTGAGAAATCTACAGCAAAGTTCCTTGAGCTAACAAACAAATTCAGCAAGGTGGTGGGATATGAAATTAATGTCAAAAATCAATAGTGTTTCTATACACAAGCAATAACCTAGTTGAGGAGTCAGTTAGGGAAAAAATTCCATTCAAAATAGTAACTAAAAAAATCAAGTACTTAAGAATGAGCTTAACTAGGGACGTAAAAGACTTGTACACAGAAAACTACATAACATTGCTAAAAGAAATCAAAGAAGATCTAAATACAGTAGATTTAAAAGACATTCCCTGTTCATGGATAGAAGGCTAAATATAGTTAAGATGTCAATTTTTCCCAAATTGATCTACAGATTCAACACAGTACCAGTCAAAATTCCAACAACCTACTTTGAAGATTTGGAAAAGCTGGTTACCAAATTCTGGAAGGGAAAGATACCACCAATGGCTAAACGTATCCTAAAAAAGAAGAATGAAGTGGGAGGATTAACACTCCCTGACTTTAAACCTATTATAAAGCCACAGTGGTCAAAACAGTGTGGTATTGGCACAAAGATAGTAGCATTAACCAGTGAAATCAAACCGAGAGTGCAGAAATAGACCACCAAATCTATGGTCAACTGATTCCTGACAAGGCACCCAAATCCTCTGAACTGGGGCAAAACTGTCTTTTTTGTTTGTTTTTGTTATTCTTTTTCAAAATAGTCTTTTCAATAAATGGGCATGGAAGAACTGGATATCATTAGCCAAAAGAAGGAAACAGGACCCCTATCTTACACCATAAATTATTAATCAAAAATTAACTCAAAGTGTAACAAACACCTAAATATAAGAACTAGCACCATAAAGCTTCTAGAAGAAAGTAATGTTATTCTTAGCCTTAAGCTTTAAAAAACTTAAAAATATGGTTCTTCACACTGAAAAGGAATACATATCTTTTTTAAATTTTTCTTTATTAGAAAGGTTGTGCATATACATGCATAAAATACAGGATTTCCCCTTTACTAGTCTAATTTTAACACCTTGCTTTGGTGTGGAGTGTTACCATTGATGATAGCACATTTTTATTATTGTGCAATTAACTATATTCCATGTTTTAACTTAGGGATCAATGTTTGTGTAGTGTAGTTTCAAATATTTTTTTTAATTTTTATTGTGCTACCACATATACAATATAACCCTTTCCCTTTTAATAACATTTATTTTTATATAAATATATCAATTTTATATGCATTTATATATTATATATATTTTATATATGCATTTATATATAATAAATGTATAAATTTATATGCATTTATATATATATATATATAAATTACAGTATTCCTATTTAGGTTCAGAATATTGTGCTACCATCACCACCATCTATTACCAAAATATTTTCACCATTTCAGATAGGTACCCTGTACATTTTAGCCTTACATTCACATTTCTTATCCCTACCCTGTTACCTGGTAACCTATATTCTAGATTTCACTCTATGAGTTTGCTTATTCTAATTGTTTCAAATCAGCAAAATAATATATCTGTCCTTTTGTGTCTGTCTTATTTCACTCAACATGATGTCTTTAAGGTTCAACTGTGTTTTCTCATGTATCAGGACATCATTCCTTTTGTAGCCGAACGATATTCCATTTGTGTATATACCTCATTTTATTTATCCATTCTTCAGTTGATGAATGCTTGGGTAGTTTCCATCTTTTGGCAATTATAAATAATGTCACTATGAACATTGGTGCACAAATAACTTTTCAACACCCTGCTCTCAAATATTTTGTGTTTATATCCAGTAGTAGAATTGCCAGGTCATATGGTAGTTCCATACTTAGCTCCCTAAGGACCCACCAAACTGTTTTCCACAGTGGCTGCACCATTTTTCATTCCCACCAGTAGTGAATGAGTGTTCCTAGTTCTCCATTTCCTCTCCAACAATTGTAATTTTCTGTTTTTTATAAATATTAACCATTCTAGAGGTGGGAACTAATATCTCATTGTGGTTTTGATTTATAGTTCCCTAATAACTAGTAATGTTGAGCATCTTTTCATGTGCTTTTTATCATTTGTATATCCTCTGAAGAAATGTCTATTCAAGTTTTTTTGTCCATTTTTTCTTTTATTATTATTATTATTATTATTTTGGCATGGGCAGGCTCTGGGAACTGAACCCTGATCTCCAGCATGGTGGGCAAGAATTCTGCCACTGAGCCACTGTTACACTGCCCTTTGGTCCATTTTTAATTGGATTGTTTGTCTTTTTATTGTTGAGCCATAGAATTTTGTTAAATATTCTGGATATTAAGCCCTTATTGGATAGGTGGTTTCCAAATATTTTTTTCCCATTGAGTAGGTTGTCCTTTCACTTTTTTGACGAAGTCCCTCAATGCAAAGAAGTTTTGAATTTTGATGACGTCCTATTTATCTATTTTTTATTTATTATTATTATTATTTTTGCCTTGGTTGTAAAGTCTAGGAAACCACTGCCTAACATAAGGTCCTGGCTATACTGATACTTCCCTACATTTTCTTCTAGAGTTCAATAGCTCTAGGTCTTACATTTAGGTCATTAATCTATTTTGAGTTGATATTTTTCAAAGGTGTGAGGTAGGACTCCTCCTTTGTATTGCAAATGGAGATCCAGTTTTCCCAGCAACATTGGTTGAGGAGACTATTATTTCCCAATTGAATGCTCTTTGCCCCTTGTTGAAAATCAATTGACCATAAATGTGAGTACTGACTTCTGAGATCTTAATTCTATTCCATTGGTCAAACTTTCTTCTTCTTTTTTCAAGATAGCTTTACCTACTCAGGACCCTTTACCCTTCCATACAAATTTGATGATTGGTTTTTCTATGTCTACAAAGTAAGTTGCTGAAATTTTGATTGTAATGGCATTGAATCTATAAATTGCTTTGGGTCGTACTGACATCTTGATAATATTTAGTCTTCCAAGCCATGAACACAAAATGTCCTCCCCTTTATTTAGATCTTCTTTGATTTCTTTTAGCAATGTTTTGTAGTTTTCTGTATACAAGTCCCTTACATCATTGGTTAGACTTATTCCTAGATATTTGATTCTTTCAGTTGCTATTGCTGTTGTGAATGGATTTTTTCCTTTATTTCTTCTTGTGATCATTCTTGTTCATGTGTAAGCACACTACTATTTTTGGGGTTTTGGTCTTGATCCTGTTACTTTGCTGAATTCATTTATTATCTCTAGGTGAATGTAAAAATTGTTTTTTCAGGATTTTCTGTATATAGGATCCTATCATCTTCAAATAGGGAAATTTTACTTCTTCATTTCCAAGTTGGTAGACTTCTAGTTCTTTTTCTTGCTTAAATGCTCTTGCAAGAACTTCCAGCACCATGTTGAATAACCGTGATGACAGTGGGTATCCTTGTCTTGTTCCTTATTTTAGAGGGAAAGCTTTCCATTTTTCACCATTGGGTACAGAGTTAGGTGTGGGATTCTCACATATATGCTTTTTATCACATGGAGAAATTTTCCTTCTATTCCTAGTGTTCTAAGAATTTTGGTTTCTCTTGAAGAATGATCCATGTGCACTGAAGAATGTGTTTTCTATTTTTGTTGGGTAGAGTGTTCTATGTATGTTTGTTAGGTCTAGTTGGTTTAAGGTATCATCCAAGTCTTGTATTTCTTTATTGACCTTCTGACTAGATGTTCTATCCATTATCGAAAGTGGTAAACTACAGTCAGTCTCCCATTATTAATGTAAAACCATCAAATTTTCCCTTCAAATCTGTCAGTATTTGCTTCATATATTTTGGGGCTCTGCTGTTAAGTGCATATATACTTATAACTGTTATATCTTCTTTTTGAATTGTCCCCTTTATCATATATAATTACCATCTTTGTCCTTTGTAATTGTTTTATGTAAAATGTATATTATCTAATATTAGTCTAGCTAGCCCAGCTGTCTTTTGGTTACTACAGCATGATATATATTTTTTCCCATCTTTTTCCTTTCAACCTACATGTATCTTTGAATTTAAGGTGACATTTTTACAGACAGCATTTGTTGGTCATCTTTTTTTATCCAGTCTGCCAATTTCTGCCTTTTTGACTGGAGAGTTTAATTCATTTATATTTAAAGTCATTACTGATTAGCATAGGCCTTTCTTCTGCTTTTGCCATTTAGCCTTTGTCAGTGATACCTTTCTTGTCCCTCACTTCCATTAATACCTACTTTCATATTTACTTAGTTATTTGTGTTATACCATATTGCATGCCTTCTCATTTCTATCTGGATATATTTTTCATATATTTTCCTTGTGGTTACCTTGAGGTTAAAATTTAAATCCTAAATACATAACAATCATATTTGGCTTGATGTCAACTTAACTTCAATAGCATACATATATAGTTTGCCAATACTCCTCTGTCACCCACCTTTTTTCTGTACTTGTTACCACTTATATTTTTGTAAATTGTATTTCAAAAAATATAGAATATCACTGATAATTTCTTAAGTATTTGCATTTTCACATCTGTAGAAAGTAAGAATCAGAGTTACACACAAACAGTACAATAATAATATTATCATAATTATCCAAATGGTTACCTTTACCACAGGTCTTTATTTCATTACACTGTTTTGAACCACAGTCTAGTGCCATTTCCTTTCAGCCTAGAGACCTCCCTTTGGCATTGTTTGTAGGGTAGGTCTTAGTGGTGATGAACTCCCTCAGCTTTTATTCGCCTGAGAATGTCTTAATCTTCCTCTCATTTTTTAAAAAATTTATTTATTAATTAAAAAATTAAGAAACCAAATAAAACATTCTTCCTCTCATTTTTGATAGAAAATCTTACCAGATATAAATTTCTTGGCTGACAGTTGTCTTTCAGCACTTTATGTATTCAACCCCACTGCCTTCTTGCCTCTATGGTTACTGATAAGAAATCAGCACCCAATCTAATTGCGACTCCCTTTTATGTAGTATATTGTGGTTTTTTATTTGTTGTTTTTTTTTATTTATTTACATTGCTTTTTGATATGCATGATCACAATCTTTTGAGAAGTTCAGGAAGTTCTCTGTCATTATTTCTTTAATATTACTTCTGCTCCATTTTCTCTTTCTTCTCCTTCTGGAATTCACATTATGCATATACTGGTATGCTTGATGGTGTCCCAGAGGTATCTTAGGGTATTTTCACTTTTAGTCATTCTTTTTTCTTTGTGCTCCTAAGCTTGACTCATTTCAAGTGTTTTGTCTTCAAGGTCATTGATTCTTTCTACTGTCAATTCCAGTGTGCTCTTCAAACCCTCCAGGGCATTTTTCATTTCAGTTATCGTGGTCTTCAACTACAGTAGTTCTGTTTGGTTCCTGTGTAAAGTTTCTATCTCTTTACATAGACTCTCATATTGTTTATTAATTGTTTTTCTTATATCCTTTAGTTCTCTATCTGTGTTTTCCTTTATTTCCTTAAACATTTTGAGGTTTTTGTTTGTTTGTTTGTTTGTTTGTTTTGCATGGGCAGTGTATTAGTTAGGGTTCTCTAGACAAACAGAATTAACAGGGAACACTCGCAAATATAAAATTTATTAAAGTATCTCACGTGACCACAGGAAGGCGAGTCAAAAATCCACAGGGCAGGCTGTGAAGCCAACGATTCCAATGGAGGGTCTGGACAAACTCCACAGGAGAGGCTTGCCAGCCAAAGCAGGAAGAGAGCCTGTCTCTTCTGAATCTCCTTAAAAGGCTTCCAGTGATTAGATTGAGCTGTACTCATTGGAGAAAACACTCCCCTTGGCTGATTACAAATGGAATCAGCTGTAGCTGCAGCTGAATGGCTCATGATCTAATTCTATAAAATGTCCTCATTGAAACAGTCAGGCTAGCACTTGCCCAACCAGACAAACAGGCACCACCACTTGACCAAGTTGACACATGAACCTGACCATGACAGGCAGGCACCAGGAATAGAACCCGGGTCTCTGGCCTGACATCATTTTTTTAAAGGCTTTGTTCAGTATGTCTACTTTCTGGTCTTCTTTGTTGGTGTTTTCTGTATTTTATTCTCTTCCTTTGGATGGGCTTTTATGTCCTATTTGTTTATCTTGTACTCTACTATTGTACACTGTACATTTTAATATTTTAAAATGTTAACTCTGGGATATATTTCCTATGATGTCTGTTTTTTTATGTTGTAACCAGCTGGTGATAAGACCAATTTTCTTGCACTTCAGCCCTCCTATCAGGAAGGTCTATCCAAGGCAAATGCAGTGCACAAGGTTTTCTCTGTCTTCCTAGACTTGTATCTTATCCTGGGATTTTACTTGTTATTTCTTTTGGAGTCCCCTCTGTTTAGCATGAGACAGACCACTCTGTCCTGGTTATTTGAAGCCTGCAGGGTTTGCCCCTACTGTCTGTCTATATAGTTTCTTACACTTTTTTCATTGGTTCATAATGCTTTTGCTTGGAGGGCAGATTCTGGACAGAAGGGTATGTATCAGAGAAGACATTCCCAAGTTGGTCTTTCCCAGCTGAAACAGAGCCAGGGACCCACGGAAGGCACAGACCAACCCAGAATGCCCCAGGGAGGAGATCAGAAGGGTGCCAAGAGCATTTCTGACATCTCCCTAAAGTTGAGCTTTCCTGCCCTGCCCAGCAAATGCAGCCATTTAGCTAACTGTCCCCCAGAGCCCTGAGGAAACACAGCATCCTTAAATCTCCTCTACTGCTGCCCCTCTCCGGCATGAGTTGAAGCAATAGCTGCTGCTGCCTTTGTCTGGGCAGATTTGAAAATGGACACTATCAGAGTCAGGCCCCCAGTGATCTGAATTTGCTAATCAAAAGCCATGATCAGTGATTGGCTCTGCCCACCCCTGGTCTTGCAAAAGAGGATTTCTATGTCCCTTTCTGTTACCAGGGAGCTAGCTGGGTGCTGGACCTCACAACAGCCTGACACAAGAGTGTGAGATAGGGCACCGGTAACTGCCCACACTGAGAATGATTTATAGTTCTTTGCCACAATTTATCAGCCTCTTCCTCCCAGGCTTCCTTGGATACTGTACAGTGTTCTTTTTGCCTCTGAAGTTTCAAACAGTTCCTGCCTATTTAATAGTTATTTTGTTGGAAGGACTGTGTCCTGGAGCTCCCTACTCTGCCGTCTTCCCACATTCACCCTCCCCGCCTCAAGAATACATATCTTAAGAAACTTTTTATTCTTTTGTAAGTATTCCAGCTGGCAACATACTTCAGATACAATGAGCAAATTCTTGGAGTACAGATGTGGGTGGGAGAAGTTTTTAAATGCTGAGTAGGAACTAAGATCATAATTCTTGCATTGTTATTGTGAAAGCGGATACAGCTTTTTATTAGAAAATCTTGCAAAAATTATGGGAGACTTCACTTTTTTGTGTTTTATGTGAGTAACATGTATAAGAATTTATCTGCATTAGGTAAATCTTTCAAAGGAATTTTTTACCCCCAAAAGTACAGTTGATAGATTTATTTATATGTACTCCATTTTGTTTTTACTTTCAGAATATTGTTTAGTCAAAGTTTATAATCATTATATCTCCAGACAAATCAAAGCCAAATACATGAAAAAACTAAAATGCAAAACTGTTTAATTTATGAAATTAATTTAAGTAAATTTCATAAATTAAACAGTTTAGTGAATAGAATTGACAGTGTCATATCCTATGATCTTATTTAATGCTCTCTGTCTCTTTCATATTGATCACAAATAGTGAATTTATGAAATTCATCAAACAGAGATCTAGGCACATGATTCCACATTATTATATAACAATGAATTCTAAATTGTATTCACAAAAGTCAGTTCCATCTTGATTACCATGACTCACTTATATAACACCACACCCAATATGTGTCGGTCCTTCTTATGAAAATGAAAAAGTCTGAATTTATCAATCACATATTTAGCCATGTTAATGAACCTGGCTAGAGAAATCTTTCTCCTTTTCCCTCCTGTCACCACAGCCTTCACAGGAAATTTATTTTCCATTCCAGGGACTTCAGGAAACATTCAGGACTGAATTGAGATGACAAGTTGAAAACAAGGGAAAGGAGAGAGTATTTATATAAAGAATTGTGGGTATCTCAGCCTCCTGCCCCAAGCCTGCTGTGAGAACAACTGCTATTCTCTCTATAAGAGGCAGGAAACTCTAAGTTCTTTTTGGGGTGAAATTGAAGCCCCTCAGGTATGTGGTGGTCCCCTGAGGTTGACAGTGAAGCCCACCAGTCAAGAAACCCTATTTCCATTTTCAATTTTTCCAAAGTTATTTTTAGTACTTCACACTTAAATATGATTAGACAGCTAAGGAAACAACAGACATTTGAATAAAAGCTCTAACTTGAAGGAGAGAGACCAAAACAAAAAGGGAAAAAAATGGACCAGAAAAAAAGAAATCATGACAATTCTTGAAGCAGAAAAAAAAAATCGAAAAAGAGAAAAGCTCCTATAAAATCATATTGTTGGAGTAGTAAGAGAACATATCATGCCCATAAAACCAGAATGGGAATTAATGAAGGAAAAAAAAACACCATGCAAGAGAGAGA
This sequence comes from Tamandua tetradactyla, assembly GCF_023851605.1. Taxonomy (NCBI): domain Eukaryota; kingdom Metazoa; phylum Chordata; class Mammalia; order Pilosa; family Myrmecophagidae; genus Tamandua; species Tamandua tetradactyla. Next base: position 98,481,709 of record NC_135333.1, read on the forward strand.
AATTGTTTTTCTTAAATATGGTTAAATAAGACAATTGTTTCAATAGAAGTATTGAAATATAAGAACAAGAATATCACTCCAAAATAGGGAGAAAAGTAAGGAAAGTAAGAAAATTATACTGAAAGGGTTAACATCTAAATAACTGCTCCAGAACAAGAAAACGAAAGAGAGAAAATTATCAAAAACATAATACAAGAAATACTTCCCAGAATAACGAGATGAAGTGCCCAAATTGAAAAATCCATTGAGTGTCCACCTTTTGGAAGGTATGGCACACACACCAAAACACAATAGAAAACTTCAGAATACCTGAGTTAAAGAAAAGATCCCCAAACCTATAAAACAGGATACATAGGGGAGTCATCTAAAAGGAAACAGGAATTATAATAGCATAGGATGTCTAATAGCAACATTGAATGGGAAAGACAATAAGGGCAATCATTTTAAAACTCTAAAAGAAAACTTTCCAACATAGAAGTCTATATGCAGACTTAAAAGGAAGTATGAAGATACAATAAGGATATTTTCAAACATTCAAGAATTCAAAAAATAAATTCCCTTAGAATGAGTTGCTACGTGGTATGTTGTAGAAACACAGGTTCAGGCACAATGAAGACTTTCAGCAAATGACTGCTTTGTTACTTACATAGCACAAAGGGTCCAAAAGAGCAGGGGAAGAGATCCCTTTGTGCTATGTCCTGTTGTGACTGGTCTCCTAGGGAGGTCAGAGAGGGCCGAGGTCAGCGGTTGATGGCTCTGGTTTCATAAATGCTGCTTCACATAGGAGATGAAAAATAGCTGTACTGCCCAGGAATGAGTATTTATACATTCTGGAAGGGCCCTACCATTGAGCAAAAAGCATGTAAGTAATCTTTGTGTACATTTCCCATTCTGAGAAACAGCTGGAAATGGTTTCTGGCTTAAGGTATGGACAAGCCATCCCATTAGATCCAATGTCTCTCACAGGCTGCAGAAGGGAAACATCAAAATATTCCCACAAAAGAAAAAGAGGTGGGATGGGGAGGGGGGAGCTGGAAGATGGCCACTAGACCTGTCCATAATATTCCCTGCAATTTCTTCTGAAAGCTTTTCTAGGAAACTGCAAAGAGATATGATTCAGAAAAATGATAGGATAAACCCAGAAAAAAGGAGGACATGGGATTCAGGTCAAGGATGCAGAATAGGAGAATGAGATGATGCAAAACAGAAGTGCTGAAGAGGAGACCTGCACCCCAGACTACAGAGCAGCTCAACTACCTTAAAGCAGCAGACAGAGGGCTGCAGGAAAGCAGTCTCTTGGGGGAAAAAATGGAAATGATAGGTTACTTTGTGAGTTTGAACATTTGAAACAAAAAGTTGATAGATGCTTAAAGATTTGGTAAGCATTAAAAAAGAACAAATATGTGGAAAATCAAAGAAATAGAACTTTGAGCAAATAAATAACAGGCACTGTTAGCTCTAGGATGTGGAAGGGAGGTGGGATAAGAGGTTAAATCCTCATCTACTAGGAAGAGAAGTCAATAGATAATGATTACAACTGACAAATGAAGAAATAGAAATATGAGCATATTATTTACAAACATAGAGAAAAAAGAGGCAACCTCCCAAGAGCAGTACAAACTGGACACTTAAGTTTTAAACAAATGTACATATTCCTCTGATTAAAATGAAAATTAATTCTAAAGGCATTACCTAGGAATTGGTGTTAACAGAAAGTAGCTTTATGGTTTGGGGTGATTGGAATGTGAGAAGGTAGTTCTCTGGAAACAAACGATTGGAAAACACACTCCATTTCCCCTGTGGCAAAGACTGTCTGCCTCAGGCCTGGACTGGCTCTGCTGCATCCTCCCTGTATGATCTTGGGCAAGTTACTTTACTTGAGCCAAGTGCCTCAGTTTGCCTCTAAAATTAGGCAATGACAAAACTTGTCTTATGGGTTTGTTATAAGGAGTGAATGTGATCATATATATATAATGTCCTTATACAGTGTTCACACAAGCTAGCATTCATTGAAAACAATACAACAAAACAGATTCATGGGGCAGCTGGGCTGTACAAGTAATTGGCTGATGCTGAATTAATCAGATCATCTCTGATTTGGACCTGGATGAAAGGTAGAAGAGTATATGCCTACAGGATCAGATAGAAGACTAAGTGAGTTAAGAGGATAGATGGTAGGACAGAGAAATGCAATGTGTAAATGACAGGGATTGCAAAAAGGCCTTGCCTAAAAGGAGCAGCAACTTCTCAGTACCAACCTACTGTGGCCAGGAAGAAATACAAACACATTGTGCTAGATTTGCCCATTTATCAGGTAACTGATTTTCAAATCATTTGATTTTAAGTGATCTCAAATTTATAAAACATTATGCAAGCCAAAAATCACCCATCACTAAGCCACATGTAGCCCTCAGTCCCCCAGGAAGCCATCTCTAATGTTAATTTCTACAGAACAGAAATTGTATATCATCAATTCTGCTCTGCATGTCTCCTAGGAAAATACCATGCCCAGGTCATTCTTCATTACTGACTAATGAGAAGAGCTACAATCTTACTTATTGGTGCATGAAAATAGCTCTACTTGTAGATGATGTATTATAGAAAGAGATGTAGAATAATTTTTAAATGTTGTGAGTACAAATATTCCTTAATATTCCAAGCACTGCCTAAAGTCTTTTATAACTGAAGAGTTCATTAGCAATTTTGCTCCTTGTTATACTTTTTCCTGTAATTCTGACTTTCACTAAAAGGCAAAATTTAATCTATAATCATAGATAATCTTTTAATTCCTCTACTAAGGTCATTACATGCTTTTGATATGTTACAACTGATTGCTGAAAATAAAGTTACAGACAACAGTCAGTAAATTAAAGTAAAACATTGAAAAGGAAAATGATTTTCCTTTGAACTTATAAATTTAAAATAATAAATATAAGAAAATTGGACTCTTTTTAAAAGCAAGTTTACCATTCTCTGCCCATCATCTTAAATACATTAAAGTCATTACAATAATCAAAAAGGTTTGATAATGAATGGTGGTAAAGGCAGCATAACATTGTGAATGTAACTAACAGCACTGAATTATATATTTGACAATGGTTTAAAGGGGAAATTTTAGGTTGTATATACATTGTTAGGATAAATTTTTTAAAAAACATAGTACTGTAAAAAAAAAACATAGGACTGTACAACAAAAACAGTGAACCCTAATGTAAACCATCAACTATAGTTAACTGTACAGTAATAAGAATGTTCTTTCATCAGTGGTAATAAATGTACCACAGTAATGCAAGGGTGGTATATGGAACTCTGTGTTTTATGCATGATTTTTCAGTAAAACTAAAAATCCTCAAATAAAAAAAGAAAAAGAATATATATGCTGAGATTTATATGGAAAATATACTTATATGGACTACTCTCTAGAAAATTTTGTCTGTTACCAGCCAAATAGAGAATGTTTCTTAGCTTCTCAAGGAAACTCTGGGCATAAAACCAGTATATACAAATATTTATCAGTGATAGCTAAGGAGGAAATGAAAGTAAATATGCATTTCAAAAATAATCCATAAATCCTCAAATGTTTGTTTAGGTTGCAAAGTATTACATAGACATGAAAAAATATCATGGGAAAATCTTATCCAAATATCCAGGAACCCTTAAAAGAATAAAATCAAAATTGCAAGGAAGGACTTCTAGGAAGATGGCAGGATAGTATTGGCCTAGTTCACTCCTGCTCCATGGAACAAATAGAGAAGTGACAGAAAAATGGCCAGGAGATCAGGTCCAGGGTGCAAGGACCTGAGAGGGTCTACACTATATAGGGTGGCCCTGGAAGAAAAAGAGGAGGATTGGGACAGAGAGTATGGTGTGAGTTTAATCAGTCATGACTCCTCTAGGAACAAGGGAAGGCACCCAGTAAAGTACCTGTCCCCACAGTTAGCATGGGAAATCAGCCCCCTCAGCTCTACAGCAGGTGGTTCCCTTTGGCAATGCAAAAGCCAGCAGACATGCTTTTCCTGTTCGTAGAGGCCACCCAGATAGTACACAGAGACTACTGCTCCCCTTTCCACGTGGAAACCCAGAGTCCTCAGAAATGTACAGACAGAGAGGCAGGGATGAAGAAGCAAGCCATGCTGTGCCTCATGCCCCCATGATCTGGTGCCCCACACCCCACCCCATGCACGTATGCCCCAATGTCACATACCCCTGCAACTGACACCCCCATGCCACACCACACCCATGCCCCTATGCCATGCCCCTGCCATGTGCCTCGATGCCACCTCACAGCCTGCACATGAGCCATGCCCCTGACCCCAGTGCTCTGACCCCACACCATGCCCCATATCCCATGACTTTATCCTGAGCTGCATGTCCTTGTGCCCCATGCCTCCCATGTGGGCAGGTGAAATACCCAGTCCCACTGCCCAAGTTCATTCCAAGAAGGAGGCTGGAAGGCACCAGATTCATAGGGCCCACAAGCAGAATCACTGCTGAGGTACACAGTGCCCAGCCTCCAGCACCAGGGTTGGTGGCTTTCAGCAGGCACTGTGACCAGCAGACCTGGCTAGAATTGTACTGGGTCTCCATCCAGTTCAGCTAGCTGCCACAGTTGGGAGAGGCAGGCCTGAGGGGAAGAAAAGGCCCAAGAGCACCATCTGCTAGGAAGAAACAGAAAGTGCAGTCTAGTAGACTGCCTATCTGTTTAACTTTAAACAGATCCTCAAGTAGAGATGCATCCCTTGCGTGAGATCTGGGTCTTGGTTTGTAGAGAATTACTGACAAACCAAGTGCAAAAGGAGACCTTCAGTTCAAACCCAAGCAAATAAAAATCCTAGATCACTAAAGAAACTCAACTTTCAAAACAACCCTATGAAGATAATCAAACATCTCAAAGTCAGGAGAAATTCCAAAGTGTATGAAGATACAAGCAGATATGGCCCAGCAAATGATCAAATTAAAAGACTGAAGGAAACACAGAATTTGGAACAACTAATAAAAGACATTCATACAAATCTCCTAAACATATTCAATGGGTTGTCTAAATGACATAAAGGATATCAAGAAGACACTAGAAGAGCATAAAGAAGAATTTGAAAGATTAAATAGAAAAATAGCAGATATCACAGAGATCAAAGATACTTTAGACCAAATAAAAAATATACTAGAGGCACACAACAGCAGATTTGATGAGGCAGAAGAAAGAAGGAAACTAGAGGACGGGACAATTGAATTCAAATACATAAAAGAAAAAATGACCAAAATGATGGAAAAATTGGAATTGGATCTCAGGGAAGTGATGAGCAACAAGAAGTACACAAATATAAGAATGATCAGTGTCCCGGAAGGAGAAGAGAAGAGTAAAAGGCTCAGAAGATTAATTGAGGAGATAATGAGGGAAAACTTCCCAACCATTATAAAAGATAATGATGCAAATCAGAAAAGCCCAACAAAATCCCAAAAGTGTAAATCCAAATAGGCCTACTCCAAGACACATACTAAGTAGTCTGTCAAATGCTGAAGAGCAGCAGGAAATCCTGAAAGTGGCAAGAGAAAACTGATTCACTACATACAAGGGAAACCTCATAAGACTGAGTTTTGGACAAGTAAACAGGCACCATGGAGGCAAGAAGGCGGAAATATGATATATTTAGGATGCTGAAAGAGAAAGACTTGCAATCAAGAATTCTTTATCCAGCTAAGTTGTCCTTCAAAAGTGAGGGAGAGTGCTGGTGCAGGTGCATGCATGAGTGGGTGTGTGCATGAGTGTGTGCATCCCTGCTGCCTCTACCTGTGCCACTCCCACACCCTCTGCTGCCACTGCCACCAGAGTCTCAAAGGCACAGCCCCAACCAAGGGGCATGTCAGCTGGCTGCTCCACAGTGCCACAGAGTGCAGGAGTGAGGATTGGGGAGTGGGCCATGGGTGGGCACACAGACAGGAGCAAGACCCATCTAGTGAGCCACAGTCAGGTACAGCCTTCACTACTGAGATACCAAATGCCAGCCATCTACCAAGATGCCACTACCAAAATGCCAACCACCAAGATGCCAAAATGCCAACCACTTACTAATATGCCAAAATACCAACCATCTACCAAGATGCTGCTCCTAAAATGCCAACCATCTACTGAGATGTCACCACCAAAATGCCAGCTGCCTTCAAAAGTGCTATGCAATTAGACAGTCTTGAGAGTTATAACCAACAAAGCTTTTATGCAGCTTTAAAAAAAAGTGAGGGGGAGATTAAAATTACCACAGACAGACAAAACCTGAGAGGATTTGTCAACAAGAGACTTGTCCTACAAGAAACACTAAGGGGAGTTCTGTCAGCTGAAAAAATAAGACAGGAGAGGGAAGTCGGGAGAAAGGCACAGAATTGAAAAGTACCAGTAAGGGAAACTTAATGAATAAAAAGAGAGAGAGGGAAAAGAACATATAGATCAGACAAATAAAAACCAAAGGATATGCCCATGCCAAACAAAACAAAAACCAAAGGATAAGATGATAGATTCAAGAAAAGCCTTTACAGTAATAACTTTGAATATTTATGGACTAACCTCAGCAATTAAATGATACAGATTGGCAGAATGGATTAAGAAATATGATACCTCTATATAGTGCTTACAAGAGACCCATCTTAGACCCAAGGATACAAGTAGATTGAAAGTCAAAGGATGGAAAAAGATGTTCTATGCGAGCTGTAACCAAAAGAAAGCAGGAGAACTATATTAATATCATATAAAATAAACTTTAAATGTAAAGATGTCATAACAGACAAAGAAAGACACTACAAATTAATAAAAGGAACAATTCACCAAGACAAAATAACCGTCATAAATGTTTATGCTGCCAATCAAGGAACTCCAAAGTACATGAGGAAAACCTGACAAAACTGAAGAGAGCTATAGAGATTTCAACAATAATAGTGGGAGATTTCAATACACTACTCTCCTCTATAGATAGAACAACCAGACAGAGGACCAACAAGGAAATAGAGAATTTAAACAATTTGATAAATGAATCAGACATAACAGACAGATATAGATCATTACACCCCAAAACACTGGGATGTACATTCTTCTCTAGTGCTACTGGGACATTATTCAGGATAGATCATGTCCTGGGGCCAAAACAGGTTGTAATAAATTTTAAAATATTGAGATTTTTCAGAGTACTTTCTCTGATCACAATGGAATGAAGCTGGAAATCAATAACCACCAAAGAATCAGAACTTTCACAGATATACAGAGATTAAATAAGATATTCTTAAACAACCAGTGGGTCAAAGAATAAATTGCTACAGAAATTGATAAGTATCTGGAGATGAATAAAAATGAGAATACAACATACAGAATTATGGGATATGGCAAAAAGCAGTGCTGAGAGGGAAATTTATTCCTGTAAATGCCTTTATCAAAAACAAGAAAAAGCAAAAACCCAGGACTTAACTACTCGGAGAAATGAAAGAAACAACAGCAAACTAACCCCAAAGCAAATAGAAGAAGAGAAATGACAAAGATTAAAGCAGAAATAAATGAACTGGAGAAAAAAAAAAAGCAGTAGATAGACTTGATAAAACCACAAGTTGGTTCTTTGAGAAAATCAGTAAAATCAATGGATCTCTATCCAGGCTGACAAAGTGAAAAAGAGAGAGGATACAAATAAGCAAAATCAGAAATGAGAGGGGGTCCGTTATCATGGACTCTGAATAAATAAAAAAAATTATAGGACAATACTATAAACAACTATACACCAACAAACGAGGGGATAACTTAGATGAAATGAGCAAATTCTTAGAAACACACAAACTACCTACACTGATTTGAGAAGAAATAGAAGATCTCAATAAACCAATCACAAGTAAAGAGATTCAATCAGTCATCAAAAATCATCCTACAAAGAAAAGCCCAGGACCGGATGGCTTCACAGGGAAATGTTATCAAACATTCCAAAAAGAATCAACACTAATCCTGCTCAAACTCTTAGAAATTAAGGAAAAAGGACTACTTAACACATTTTATGATACTAACATCACTCTAATACTAAAACCAGATAAAGATGCTACAAGAAAGGAAAACTATAATCTCCCTAATGTATATGGATGCAAAAATTCTCAACAAAATACTAGCTATGGAGCCCAAAGACATATTAAAAGAATTATACACTATGACCAAGTAGGGTTTATACCAGGAACACAAGAATGGTTCAACACAAGAAAATCAATCAATGTAATACAGCACATTAAAAAATCAAAAGGGAAAAATCACATGGTCATCTCATTTGATGCTGAAAAAGCATTCAACAAAGTATAGCATCCCTTTCTGATAAAAAAAAAAAAACTTCAAAAGGTAGAATTAAAGGAAACTTCCTGAATATGACCAAGGACATATATGAAAAGCCTATAGCCAGCATTGTACCTAGTGGTGAATGACTGAAAGCCTGCCCCCTAAGATCGGGAACAAGACAAGGATGCCCTCTGTCATGACCATTATTCAGCATTGAACTAGAAGTTCTAGCTACAGCACTTAGACAAAGACAAAGAAATAAAAAGCATAGAGATAGGAAAGGAAGAAGTAAAACTTTCATTATTTGCAGATGGCATGATATTAGGAAAGATAATCTAATCAAAAGTTTCTGCCCTACAATATTGAATCAGGAGTGGCTGTCCCCACAAAATTGGATTAGAATTAAAATATGGCTTCTGGGGTACATAATAGTCGCAAACCAGCACAGGTGGGATATAAGATTAATGTGCAAAAATAAGTAATGTTTCTATACCCCTGCAATGACCTAACTGAGGAGATAATTAAGGAAAACATCCATTCACAATAGCAAGTAGAAGAATCAAGTATCTGGGAATAAACTTAACCAGAGATGTGAATGACCTGCACAAAGAAAACTACAAAACATTGCTAAAAGAAATCAAAGATCTAAATAGGTGGAAAGTCATTCCCTGCTCATGCATAGGAAAGTTAAATATAGTTAAAATGAAAATTCTACCCAAATTGTTCTAGAGATTCAATGCAATACCAATTAAAATTCCAACAATCTACTTTGAAGACATTGAAAAGCTAGTTATCAAATTCATTTCGAAGGGAAAGAGACCTCGAATAACTGAAAATATCCTTTAAAAGGAAGAACGAATTGGGAGGACTAACACTTCCTGATTTTAAAGGTTATTATAAAGACACAGTTGTCAAAATAACATAGTACTAGCACAAAGATAGACTTATTGACCAATGGATTTGAATTGACAGTGTGGAGATACACCATCAAATCTACAGTCCATTGATCTTCGAAAAGATCCCCAAATCCACTAAACTGGGACAAAATAGTCTTTTCAATAAATGGGCATGGGAGAACTGGATATAAATAGCCAAGAGAATAAAAGAGGACCCTTAACTTACACCCTACACAAAAACTAACTCAAAGTGGATCAAAGACCTGAATATAAGAGCCGATGCCATAAAACTTCTAGAAGAAAAATAGGGAAAGACCTCCAAGACCTAGTAATAGGAGATAGCTTCTTAAAATTTACAACTAAAGCACAAGTAGTGACAGAAAAAATAGATAAATGGGAGCTCCTCAAAATCAAATGTTTCTGTACCTCAAAGGAGGTACAGGTTTGATATCCTATAGATATAAAGAAATCACACAACTCAACAACAAAAGAGCAAACAACCCAATTATAAAATGGACGAAAGATATTAAGACATTTTTCTGAAGAGCAAATACAAATGGCTTAAAAACACTTGAAGAGATGCTCATTTCATCAGCTATAATGGAAATGCAGATTAAAACTACAATGAGCTATCACCACACCTATAAGAATGGCTGCTATTAAACAAACAAGAAACTACAAATGTTGGAGAGGATGTAAAGAAATAGAAACACTTATTCACTGCTCTTGGGAATGTATAGTGGTACAGCCACCATGGAAGACAGTGTAGCAGTTCCTTAGAAAACTAAATATCTATTTGCCCTATGACCTGGCAATACCACTATTCATATATACCCAGAAGAGCTAAAAGCAGTAATACAAACAGACATTTACACACTTGAAAACATCAGCATTACCACTAACAATACTAGGGGTAAATAGTTGGGGGTGGGGGGGGAAACAAGAGTTAAGGGGAAGTTTGGATTTTCCATTTGGTGAGGGTCTGTTTTTCTGTTATTTTTCTCTTTGAAACAATGAAAATTGTCTAAAATTGACAGTGTTGATTGCACAACTAAGTGAGGACAATGTGAAACATGGGCTGTTTACTTTGGACATTATCCATAATGCCCAATGGATGGAGGTGGCTGAAGGATACATTGACTGAGAAGTAGAATGGTGCACTGTGGTGTTTTAGTTTGCTAAATGCTGCTGAAAAGTAATATATCAGAAATGGAATGGCTTTTAAAAACGGAATTTGTTGATTTACAAGTTTACAGTTCTAAGGTCATAAAAATGTCCAAACTAAGATATCCAGATAAAGATAACTTGCCTCAAGAAAGGCCAATTTCTGTCACATAGGAAGGCATGTGGCTGGCTCTTCTGGTCCTTGTTCCTGGCTCCATTACTTCCAGTTTCTGATGCCAGTGGTGTCCTCTCTAATTGTCTGTGGGACTTCATTTAACTTCTCTGGGACACAACTCTGGGTTTTGACTTGCTTAGTATCTCATAGAAAGGCACATGATGATGTCTGCTGGGTTCTTCATCTCCAAACATCCATGTCTAATGTCTCCTTGCTCTGTCAGCACTCTAAGCATCTCCACACGTCTGTGTTTCTGTTGGCTTTGAAGCAACCATTCTCCAATGACTGAGCTTCCCCCAAAATGTTTCCCCTTTAAAGGACTCCAGTAAATGAACCCAGTAAACTCCAGTAAGCTAATCAAGATCCACCTTGAATGGGCAGAGCCATATCTCCATCTAATCAGAAGGCTACACCCACAATTGGATGGGTCAGTATCCTTGGAAACAGTCTAATCAAAGGTTTCCACATTACAATATTGAATCAGGATTAAAGGACATGGCTTTACACAACACTTTCAAACCAGCACAATTGGTGCATACATATGATGGAATATTATGTAGCTAAAGAAAGGAATGCAGTCATGAGGCATGCAACAAGGTGAGTGAACCTTGGGGACCTTATGTGGTGCAAAATAAGCCAGAAACAAAACAACAAATATTACATGGTCTCTTTTAGAAATACTTATAAGAAAATTGGGGCCTAGGTTGTAAGTTCTTGTAGTTGTTACATTTAGTCTGGAGCTGAAAATGTTATTTGTAGATTTTGAGATGCTGTGCTATACATGCATAACCTGGTATCTCCCTGGAACTTTGGATACCTGCGTGTCACCAAAGACTCAGAGTTCTACAGCTCTGAAACTCAGCCTTGCTACATACAACAACTGTTAAAGAAACCAAAAAAGAGATCAAGCTTCAATTAGAGACAAGAACAAAGCTGATCTGGTCAGGCCTAAGGTAAATCAGAATATAGGATAAAGGATGACACTGTCTGTATTTTAGAACCTTACCTAGTGTGTGAGACCAAAGAGAGAGGTTTATTTTATCCAAAACCTAAATTTTCTGTGACACATAATCTAACTCAATCTGTCTGGATAGCTCATTTAAACAACCAAAACACATGAAGCCCAGAATGGGAATGAGGGCTTGTAATTCTGTACAGCTTAATGTAATACCCAGATATTTCCCAGAGAATTTTGGGCAGATAATTTTAAAATGTTGACAAAGTCCCTTGAAGAACTAGAGAAAAAATATGGAACAATTAAACTTCACCACTGGGGAAACCCCTGATACTGACTCAAATATTAGGGACTCCCAAGTCAATAGGTCAAGCCCTTGATCTTAAGGCTTGCTCTTATGAAGCTTATTTCTGAAGTGGAAAAGCTAAGCCTACCTATAGATGTGCTGGTTTGAAAGGATTTATGTACCCTAGAAAAGCCATGCTTTAATTCTAATCAATCTTTTGGAAGCAACTGTTTCTTCTAATCCCAATTCAGTACTGTAGGTTGGAAACTTGTTTAGGTTATCTTCACTCCAATTGTGGGTATTAACCTTGATTAGATGGAGATGTGTCTCCACCCATTCTACATGGGTCTTGATTACTTTATTGGAATCCTATAAAAGAGGAGACATTTTGGAAAGAGTTCCTTTTGAGAATGAGGAGAAAGCCTCAGAACCATAACAGAATGATGAGAGAACCACAGAGTCCACCAGCCAGTAACCTTCAGAGGTGAAGGAGAAGGCCACCAGGGAGCTCCATGAAGCAAGAAGCCAGGATAGAAAGCTAGCAGACTGTTGCCATGTTCACCACATGTCTTCCCAGTTGAGAGAGAAACACTGAATTCATAGGCCTTTCTTGAGTGAAGGTAACCTCTTGATGGTCCCTTGGTTTGGACGTTTTTATAGACTTGCTTTAATTGGGACATTTTCTCGGCCTTAGAACTGTAAACGAGCAACTTATTAAAATCCCCTTTTTAAAAGCCTTTCTGTTGCTGTTATATTGCATTCCAGCAGCTAGCAAACTAGAACATGTGCCTAAGAGTTACTTCCAGAAAACATCTTTTTTTTTTTGCTCAGATGTGGCTTCTCTCTCTCTCTAGGCTCAGCTCTCTCTCTAGGGAAAATCATTACTCTCCCCACTACGTGGGACATGACATCCAGCATCTCCATGGCAATGTAGGACATGACTCCCAGGGATGAGCCTGACCCTGGCACTGCAGGATTGTCAACACCTTCCTGACCAAAAAGGGGAGAAGAAATGTAACAAACTAAGGTATCAGTGCTAAGAGAGTTCAAGCAGAGTCAAGAGGCTATCCTGGAGGTTACTCTTATGTAAGCTTCTGCTAGATATTGCTATATTACCACAATTTGCCAAACCCCAACCAACACTATTCCTCTTAACCCTAAAGAACACCTAGGGCTGTATCTGAGATTCTACAGAAGTTTCATGCACTAAGATTACTTTCCAGAAACCTATAACCTCCAGATGGTTCCTTGGCCAGGTGAGTCCTGAATCCCAGAGGGGCCAACCTCCCCAAGAACATCAACTAGTTCCATCCCCCATCCCATATTACCAACACCCCTTTCCAACATGAAAAAGTTAGAATGGGATAGCCCAAATATCCATAAAGATTGGGAGAAGGATCAAAGGAGAAGGAGGAGTGATAACAGAGAAGATAGGATGTAACAAGTGAGTAATGGCTGCTGAATCATTACACTGATATTTCTTTTCATCCCTAATGTCTTGGAGCAGCTAGAAGGAAAAACCTGAAATTGTGAACTGTAACCCACACCAACTCTGAAATCTGTTCTATAGCTATTCATTGTAGTATACTTAGAAACTTATTACTTTTTTTGTATATATGTGGCATTTCACAATAAAAATGTTTTTAAAATGAAATAAAATAAAAAGTGTAAGGTCACCAAACACAACAGTGTTTGATTTTTCCTCCCTTCTCTATCCTTCTCCACTTCCTAGACTTATTACAGTGGTAAATACTCAGAATAAAAAATACTTACTGAATTGAACTTGGGTTTCTTTAAATTCAGACAGAAATTATGTTCCACTGTGGGTTTTGTACATAGGTAACAATGCCTATTAGCCCTGAAATTAAAAACACCAATGTCTTTAGAGAATGAGTATAAAATCTGAAATGGGAAGTAGGAGAAGCCATACCATGAGCGAGGGTTATATTCAGACAGGTATTGATATGGACAAGTCCAGATGTCTTTTTGTAGTAGAAAAGCAGCAACATTCAAGCACAGAGATGTCTTCTCAGTACATAATGCCAAAACTACGAGAACAGTATTCATGTTGGAAACCCGTAAAACTGTTTTGTCATTCTGATGCTTGGAGAAGAATGTCAGAATTCTGAATTCCATGCATATCAAGTTGGAAGCCAAGATAGAGTAGAACCCCTCCTTTATTCCATTGATCAAATCATTTTTCTTGACATTTAATATGCCAACTCCTCTTTAAAGCTGCTCTTTGAAAATCCTAGTAATAACTTTTATTTGCTTTTTTTCTCTCTTCTCAACCAGTAGTTCTCAATTCTAACTACCCTTTGCAACCACCTGGGGAGTTTTAAGAAATTCTGCCTCCCCCAGAGGGTCATATGAGTTAACTGGTCTAGGTTGGAGCCTGATCTTCAGAATTTTTGTATACCTTTCTAAATTGTTCTGACATATCAGGATTCAGGATCACTGTACAGCTAATCTCATTTATTCTGAGCTTCAATTACTATTTGTACCAAGAACTCCAAAGTGTAGATCATCAGTCAGTCCTTGCTTGTAAGCTCCAAATTATGATTATTTGATTAACATCTTTCTTTCCCTGCTAGACTGCAAACTCCCTGAAAATGAGAACCATGTTGGTTTGCTGCTTGCCAATTTTGCTGCTTCCCAAATGAAATGCCTGGCACATAGACATTGCTTAATAAAAATTTGTTGGTTGATCAACTTCTTAAATATCTTTTAGGATCAAAGGAGTCAATCTCATTTTAGCTGTACCAATTCTGCATTGACAAGAGAGTAAGATAGTAGAGAAATCCAGGGCAAAAATACTTCTAAGTCACCTTTAGACTCTAGTGCCATTGTAAATTTTCTCTCTCTTCTATATTTGAAATTGAGATAATAATGTCATTTTCCTAGTTATATCCCAAATATGTTTTGAAGGTTTGAACTACTTAGAAAAGCTTCTGAACTACTTAGAACTTGCTTTGAACAAAAATTTACACAAAATTGCTTTGTACTACTTAGAAAAGGAATGCTATCTCATATTAATTTTAGAATTTATTATTCTACTTTAAAATTGACTGTAAAGAAAACAAGTTGCTATAACTAGTTATATTTTTAAGAGAAGTTCTTTTCTGAAAAATAAAATTTTAACCATTTAATTTTTAAAACTACCACTCAAGGAAACAAATTATAACTCTTAAATTTTTTATGAATGAAATATCTTCTTATCATTTTACCATGTACATATTTTATTGCTAAAATTTTCATCTGCTCATAAAATCGACTCAAAGTCATTTTCAGGATGTACAGACAGTGGTAAAGTAACCTGGACATTTTGTATTGATCTTGCAGAGGAAAGAAGCAGGCCTCATCATAGCCATTTCCTCCTGAGAGAACATTTTAGGCACTTGCCATATCATAAAAAGGCAAGCTTGCTGGGCCACAGGGAAAAGAGGCACAAGTGTAGATAATTACCCTGGATTTCAGTGGGTAATTATGGGACTCCTGTACTTTACCCAGAATAGAACTCCTAATTATCTCAAAAGTCTAACTTTATAAAATCTGAAACAGTTACCAAAGAAATTACACAAAGTGGTAAAATCTTAGAGTTTTCAAATGTAAAAGAGATACAAAGAATTTTAGTACCAATGGAAAAATAGCCATGAGACCCTGGAAGCTCTTCTGGTGCTTCATTGTGTCTTTATTTTTAGCATATCAAGACTATTCAGCCTGTCTACAAACAAGTTTCTTTAATACACTATACATTAATTTGTTTGAAGATCACATCTAATATCCCAAGCAGTCTTATTTATTCCTTTTAAAAGTTTCCCATAGTGATATTAATCAAGGGAATTGCTAATTCTATCCTTTGTTTCATATTTTTTCTCCTACTCTGAATTATTTTAGTCACGAGAAAAAAGAGAGAGAGAACTAGTGTTTTCAGGTAGTTAGATATTCATTTAAAAATAAACTCGATTAAGTATATTAACAATGCAAGCTTCCTGCGCCAAATCCCTGTTGGTGTGATAAGTCACTGGTATAACAATGACCAAACATTTGAATTGCTTATTTGCTTTAATAGCCAAAGCACATGAAGTTGATTAGTTGGGGAAAAATTCCACATTACTACCATTTAATGAATACGTACTATGTGCCAAGCACTGTGCTAGATCCTTTACATATATTATTTATAATCAAAACCTCCATTCTGTAATTAGATACTATTTTCTAAATTTCAGAGAAGGAAGCTGAAACTTGGAGATTAAGCAGTCTATTCTAGCCCTTTGTTTCTCTAGGGGTAGTCTGCAAATCAGCAGCGTTGGCATTTTCTAGGCGCCAATTAGAAAAGTGAAATTTTGGACTCTACCACAGGATCAGAAGCTGCATTTTAACAAGGTCCCAGGTGAGTCATGTGCACACTGAAGTTTGAGAAGCTCTGTTCTATCTTTAAACATCTAAGTGACTGAAACAAAAATCTAACTCTGGTATGCCTATCTCCAATGCCTGTGCTTTCCCCCTAGGCCATGCTGTCACTCTAAGTACCGTCTTGATGGCATCAGCACTCCTGCTCTCTACCTTTCTATTAGAAACTGCTTCTTAGGGGAGGGCTGAAGTTACCTTCAAAGTAGCCATCGGCTCCCAGGAGCTTTAAGCACACTGCTTTAGAGAGCAAAGTGGACTCTTCATCTCTACTGGCCCTCATTTCCAGTGCTCATAATCCTCCATCATGATGTCCTTTGGGAAAACACCAAGGGCTTTCATACTTAATTTTCCACTGCCCATTACACATCTGATGAGGAGAGGCCAGTGAGTGGAACATAGTAGCTTACCATTTTTAGATTTTACTTTTTGTTCTTTTGCTTTCCTTTGCATCAGTATTCTGAATCACAGCACTTGAAAATGGCTGTGATTGCTTAGGAAATGTAAATAAAGAGCTAAAATGACTCAAACTAAATGGTGGAAACCAATTTGCAAGAAGAAACTTCTTATTTGCCCAGACATTTTTATTTTTCTATTATATCATCACAATTTTTTATAGCTTGCAGCAACTGTTATTGCATTTGATTAGTTGTAAAAACAGCAAAATTTGGAGAAGTAAGAAAACCAGATCTAATGGCCAACCAGACAGACTTAGTCATCTAAGGATCAGCTGTAATATAATGTCGGGAAATGTTAGTTCCCTGCTCTATCCTTTCCTGTAAATAGAAACTAATTCCTTAACGAAGAGGTATATATTTGGGCATGTCCACCATGAAAAGACCAAGTTAAATCCAAATAAGGCATCTGGAAACTTTCTTTTTTAAAGCAAAATTAGCAGAAGTGATGTTATCATTAATGAGTATTAAGAGCAATGAAAATGAAGTTTATTGGGATAATAGTCATGAATTAGAAAAATACTAATTAAGCATATAGTATGAAAATGAAACTTTCCCATACATTTATTGACACAATTTTAGGGAAGAATTTGATGATAACTCACTGAATAAATCAGGATAGATTAAATGAAAACTTGCTTTTATCCAGTATGGATCAAGGTATCAGTTAAGTACATAAGATCCAAGACACAAAGGGAAGAATTTGGGGTTGAGAGAAAGAGAAACATTGAATATATAGTTGAATGGGGGCATAGGAAATATAATTTCAGGTCCTATATTTATTTGAAATAAAGTGGTCCTAAGTTGATATTTTCTTTTCCAACACAAATCCCACAATCCCACTACAAGGCTTTAACTGTTCAAGGCTGAAGTTATAACCACTTACCCAAAATTACACCAGCTACCTACAAGCATGGGACCTGGAATGCAAGCCTGGTTCAGCTGCTGGCAAGTGACAGAGATATGTAAATTTCCGTTCATGCCAGAATTGGCCATATATTGAAAGCAACCAAAACTCTAATCATTAAAAATACCCAACCACATACTAGGAGAATATTTGCAGAA
Source organism: Tamandua tetradactyla (assembly GCF_023851605.1). NCBI lineage: Eukaryota > Metazoa > Chordata > Mammalia > Pilosa > Myrmecophagidae > Tamandua > Tamandua tetradactyla. The sequence continues at coordinate 98,499,399 of NC_135333.1, forward strand.
GGAGACTTGACTATATGTGAGTATCTTCAACTATGGATGGCTCTAAGCAGTTCCATTGTAATAGCAGCAAAAGGCAGTCCATAGATTGAAACAAATAATAAGATAGAAGATATCACATGAAACCACTTCTCTGAGAATAGAAGAGAGACTGGACAATTATAATACCGAGTCAAGGAAGTATGGGTGTCAGTTGAATTAAAATTATATAAATTGCAATGTTGTAAGAGCCATGACCTCCAAGTCTATGGAGTCCTAGTTAATAACACCATCTTACTGGCTGAAATAAAACAGTGCAAATAAATATTATTTGGGCCAAATTTAAGCACTAGGATTTCTGTGGCTGAGACTGCTAGTGCATACCAAATCTGAGTTCCTGACTTCCTGGCACATTACCAGACAGCAGTTTCCCAGCCTCTCTTTTATGTGGGATTAGCCAATGAAATGTGGGCAGAGAATTGCATCACTGCCAGGCTGATGATTTAAAAAGAATGTATATCTTCTCCATGCTTTTATTATTCTCATTCCAGCTGGATGTAAAGGATCTAATAGAAGACCCAAGGCTCTAGGATAGCGCTGTCCAGTTGAACTTTCTATGACAATGAAAATGTTCTAAAAGACAATTGCCCGATACAATATCCACTAGCCACATGTGGCTATCACAAATTTGAAATGTGCCTAGGAGTACTGAATGACTTACTTCCTAATTTTAAAAAGCTATTAATTTAAATCTAAATAGCTACATGTGACTAGTGGCTACTGCATTGGACAGAGCAGTTCTAGAGATGGAAAAGACCCTGTGTAAATGAAATCTAGGTCCCTGAATGACATGTAGAGAAAAGTACCCCCATAAATATGCATTAGACTCTGATATGCATGATAAATGAGCATTTATTTTATTTAACCATTAAAATGTTGGAGGTATTTATCATAGTATTTAGCATAGCCTGACAAATACACTGTCTTTGAATTGTATAGTCTGAGGTATTTATTCATTCATTTATTCATTCATTAAACATTTACTATGTATTAAACACCATTCCAGGTGCTAGTGATAAGTCACTGGATATAACAGAGAAAAATACCTCGTCCTTCGTGGACATTACATGGTGGGAGTAAAACACAATAATATACTCATAACAAGTAAGTAAAATGCTATGCTTCAGACTTAAAAAGGCCATAAAAATAGAACAGAGATAGGAGTTCCTTGGTGGGAAAGTTTGTGTTTTAAATATGGTGGTCAGGATAGGACTCATTGAAAAGATGAAATTTGGGCAAACACTTAAAAGAGACTGAGGAAGTTAGTCATGCTGATATCTAAGACAAGAAAGTTCAAAGAAGAGGGAATCAATGAAAATGCCTGAAGGTGGAGTCTCTGATATGTTTGAGAAAGAGCAAAGAGACCAATGTGTCTGTACACAGTAAGTGTGGAGTAACAATAGGAGATAGAGTTAGAGGAGAAATGTGCCACCAGATCATATAAAGCCTTGTTAGTCATGATCAACGTTTTGGCTCTTATTCTGAGGATAATGGGGAGCAAGGGGAAAAGTTTGAGCAGGAGTGAATTGGTCTTTGTTTAAAGGAATACTTTGGTTGCTGTGTTTAAAATAAACCAAAGGAGAGCAATAACATAAGCAAGGAAGGAGACTTATTAGAAATCTTGAAGCATGGAGGTAGCAATAGAGGGGATACAAAGCAGAGATCTGTTAAATGTATTTAAGTTGACTGCTTTCCTAGATAGATTAGATGTGACATGTAAGAGAAGGGAATCAAGAATGATTTCAGTGTTTTAATCTGAGTAACTGTAAGGTCAGAGTTTCAATTTGAAGGAAGACTTCAATTGAATCAGGTATGAGAGGGAAGATCAGTTCAGTTTTGGACAAGTTTAAGGGGTCTATTAGGCATCCAAATAAGCAGTTGGATTTTTAAAATCTAGGGTCAGGATGGATGTTTAGTCAAGAGATATAACTTAGGGACTTATCAATACAGATGACTTTGAAGGATTTGAGATTGGATGAATATATCAAGGCAATGAGTGCAGAAAGAGAAAAAGAACAAGAACTGTCACTGAGTATTTCAACATTAAATGTTAGAGAGAAGGATTGAACCATCAAAGTTTATTTATAAGGAGTGAAAAGTAAATTGAAATACAGACCAGGGGAATATGTTTTCCTAGAAGCCAAGTCAACTAAACATATCAAGGAAGAAAAAAAAAGGACAATAAGCATTGCTAAATGCTGCTAAATGGTGAAAAACAGGATTGAAATTTAACATTTGATTTAGCAATATGGAGATCACAGGAGATCTTGACAAGAACAGATTTGGTAATGGGTAGTGAACTGGGGTTAAATTAAGATTGTACTGAGTGTAAGAGAGTGGGAAAGAGGAATTGAAAACAGTGAATATAAATTATATTTTTAAGAAGTTTTACTGAATAAGTGAGGAGTGGGTAGAGAAATGAGGCAGTAGCTGGCAAAGTAGGATCAAAATAACTTTTTTAAAGATGGAGAGTATTAATATCATGCTTGTATTCTGAAGAGAACGATCCACTAGAGGAGAAATTAGTGATATAAGAAAAAGAGGAAAGAATTTCTGGAGTGATATCCTTGAATACATGAGAGGAGATGTAATCTAGTGCCCAGGTGGAGAAACTGGCTTTAGAAAGGAGCATAGATAATCCATCTATAATGACAGAGCAGAAGGTAGATTGGATAACAGTATAGATGGGTGCTAGGTGTTTATGAAAGTTTTCCTCTGATTGCTTTAATTTTCTTACATGTAATTGGAAGCAAGATAAATGGCTGAGAATGAAGTTAGAGTAGAGAGGTTGGAAATTAGAGAAGACCGAAGGATCAAACAAACTTTATGCCATTATATAATGTTCCAATGAAGATAGAGAAGCCACAGAGTTGAAAGTTAAATGAACTCAGTAAAAAGACAAATATATTACATAAATAACTAACCAGTTTAAACTTGTGGATGGTGGTCTCGAAGCTGCTGGTATAGAATAAATCAACATACTTGGCAGTTCTAACCTATGATCATTGTCATATGAAGTGTCATTACTTTCCTCAACCATGTTATTGCCAAGCAAAAGAAAGATCATCCCCCTTATTCAATTTGCATTAGATAATCAATACAATGATTGACCATTCTTCTAAAGTGTGGCATCCATCTTCCCCCTATCATTAGATAGCATGAAAGTAAAGTGTCAGGAGACCCCTGAAGGATCCTGCTTTGTCAGGCCAGGATACTCCTTGGTCATTTGCCATTTGGTCATAGTTTCTTCAGCACAGGTAACACATAAAGAATATGGTACTGCAAGACTTGAGACAGACCATTCCAAAAGGAAACTTAGGAAAATTACAACCATGAAGTGATGCATAACTGGAGATGATCTAAAATCTTGCTCGGAGTAATGAGAACTTTTTGCCTGCTTGCTATGAGAAACAAGAAATGAAATGTTATAACTGGATGTCATCACTGATCATCATCCCAGGTATAATGGAAAGATGTTCTCCTCACAAAAATAGTGTTCTCTTCACAAAGAGAGAGGAATGGTGATCCTGGGTCCTGGCAAAAAGCTTGACTATGGGACTGTAGGAAAATAACTTTTTGTTTCCCATTCCCCACCTCCCACAAGATAGTTCTCTGCTGCTAGGCTATATGAAACAGTTCAAGCAAAGGGGCATCAATAGCAGAGGGCTATAAAAACAGCCCAGATAATATCCAATTATTATGCAATGTTATTTCAAGTAGACCAAAGGGAATTTGTTGGAAACCCTTTTCTCTAAGAGTTATGAGCACCTTACTAATGTAAAAAACAAACAAACACTTAGTTTGGGGATTGGAAAAAGGAGTGATTATCCCCTCATCTGTGGCCAAAATTGTTCCAGATGTTTGGTCCACATGGGTCAAACTATGATCCTTAATTGGAGGAGTGAGATACTTGTCTACAATAACTCTAGTGTTTCTTTTTGATTCAACTTTTTTTTTCAAAAAAAGTAAAAAATAGTGGAGAAAGGAAACCATAAAAAAAAAACACTGTAAACCAACTTGTATGTTAGAAACAACTTGTATAAAAACTATAAAAGAAATGTGAATAAGCTGATGTCATAAAGGGACTGACTGCTTACTATACAATATAGAAACATTTTTAAAGGGTTTGAATTAACTTACTCATTTTGAGATGAGATACTAAGATTGCTGGGTGCACACCTATGTAGACCATTTCCAAAGGTGAGTAATACTTAAAAAGGAAAATAAATGGGAGAACAGAGGACACTGAAGGCAAGATTTGTTCATTCATTCTTCTATCCATTCAAACATTAAATAATATATTCTGAGCATCTTTGTACAAGGATCTATAGTAGATGCTGGGGAATTCAAAGATGAATAAGAAAAGTTTGTGCTTTTAAGAAAGCTCTATTGAGTGCTCCTTAAAATACCATGTATGTTAATAACTATTATTTAAGAAGAAAGTAATTGGACTTCCGGAGAAGATGGCGGCTTAGTAAGACGCGCGGGTCTTAGTTCCTCCTCCAGAAAAGCAACTAAAGAAACAGAAACAATACAAAACAGCTCCCGGAGCCAGGACAGAGACCAAAAAGACAGCATACCCCATTCTGGAACAGCTGAACGGGCAGGGAGAATCTGCTGCGGTGAGGTACCCGAGGGGCGCGCGTTTTCCCGGCAGGGCGGCTGGCGACTGGGGTCCCCTCCACGCACGTGGCTCCCCGGTCTGACTGGGAACGTTGGATAGCGGGGCCCTCCCATCACGCTTGGCGTTTCGGGCCAGCTGGGCAATTAGGACCGGCACTCTCCCAAGCCGCGGCGGCCAGCGACCCCCGCCTCCACGCGCGGTTTCCCGGGCCGACTGCCGTGCAGACAGACAAGCGCCACGAGCGCCACCTACTGGGCAGGAAAAGAAAAACAGAGCCCAGAGATTTCACAGAAAAACCTTTCAACCAGCTGGGTCCCACACCCAGGGAAATCTGATTAAATGCCCAGACACCAGCAGAAAATAATGGATGACGCTCGGAAAATTGAAGATATGGCCCAGTCAAAGGAACAAACCAATAGTTCAAATGAGATACAGGAGCTGAGACAACTAATGCTGAATATACGAACAGAAATGGAAAAACTCTTCAAAAACCAAATCAATAAATTGAGGGAGGACATGAAGAAGACATGGGCTGAACAAAAAGAAGAAATAGAAAATCTGAAAAAACAAATCACAGAACTTATGGGAGTGAAGGACAAAGAAGAAAAAATAGAAAAAACAATGGATACCTACAATGGTAGATCTAAAGAGACAGAAGCTACAATTAGTGAACTGGAGGATGGAACATCTGAATTCCAAAAAGAAACAGAAACTATAGGGAAAAGAATGGAAAAACTTGAGCAGGGGATCAGGGAACTGAATGACAATATGAAGCGTACAAATATACGTGTTGTGGGTGTCCCAGAAGGAGAAGAGAAGGTAAAAGGAGGAGAAAAACTAATGGAAGAAATTATCACTGAAAATTTCCCAACTCTTATGAAAGACCTAAATTTGCAGATCCAAGAAGTGCAGCGCACCCCAAAGAGAATAGACCCAAATAGGCATTCTCCAAGACACTTACTAGTTAGAATGTCAGAGGTCAAAGAGAAAGAGAGGATCTTGAAAGCAGCAAGAGAAAAACAATCTGTCACATACAAGGGAAACCCAATAAGACTATGTGTAGATTTCTCAGCAGAAACCATGGAAGCTAGAAGACAGTGGGATGATATATTTAAATTACTAAAAGAGAAAAACTGCCAACCAAGACGCCTATATCCAGCAAAATTGTCCTTCAAAAATGAAGGAGAAATTAAAACATTTATAGACAAAAAGTCACTGAGAGAATTTGTGACCAAGAGACCAGCTCTGCAAGAAATACTAAAGGGAGCACTAGAGTCAGATACGAAAAGACAGAAGAGAGAGGTATGGAGTAAAGTGTAGAAAGAAGGAAAATCAGATATGATATATATAATACAAAAGCCAAAATGGTAGAGGAAAATATTATCCAAACAGTAATAATACTAAAAGTTAATGGACTGAATTTCCCAATCAAAAGACATAGAATGGCAGAATGGATTACAACCCAGCAATACCACTGCTAGGTATCTACTCAAAGGACTTAAGGGCAAAGACACAGATGGACATTTGCACACCAGTGTTTATAGCAGCATTATCTACAATTGCAAAGAGATGGAAACAGCCAAAATGTTCATCAACAGACGAGTGGCTAAACAAACTGTGGCGTATACCTACGATGGAATATTATGCAGCTTTAAGACAGACTAAACTTATGAAGCATGTAATAACATGGATGGACCTAGAGAACATTATTCTGAGTGAGTCTAGCCCAAAACTAAAGGACAAATACTGTAAGGTCCCACTGATGTGAACCGACATTCGAGAATCAGCTTGGAATATATCATTGGTAACAGAGACCAGCAGGAGTTAGAAACAGGGTAAGATAATGGGTAATTGGAGCTGAAGGGATACAGACTGTGCAACAGGACTAGATACAAAAACTCAAAAATGGACAGCACAATAATACCTAAGTGTAATGTAACTAGGTTGGAACACTGAATGAATCTGCACCTGAAATATGGTTTTTTGTTTGTTTGTTTGTGTGTTTGTATCTTTTGTTTTTGTTTTTTTCTTTTTCCTTTTTTTATATATATATATTATTAGTATTATTATTTTAATTCTCTTCTCTATATTAACATTCTATATCTTTTTCTGCTGTTTTGCTAGTTCTATTCCTAAATCGATGCAAATGTACTAAGAAATGATGATCATACATCTATGTGATGATACTAAGAATTACTGAGTGCATTTGTAGAATGGAATGATTTCTAAATGTTGTGTTAATTCTTTTCTTTTTTTTGATTAATAAAAAAAATTTAAAAAAAAAAAAAAGAAGAAGAAAGTAATTGTTATGAGTTCTCTCATCATACTCTTCATATTTCAATAGAAAGGAAAGAGCTTCCTCTCCATACCCAGGGAGGGAAAATATATATGAGCGGATTATTTCTGATTTTTTAAGCCTTTCCAAAGGAGGAGAAGTAACTTACTGTGTCGTTGAGATTGGGAAAATGAAATTAGTACAGAAATCTCAGCTGTTCTCCTCTCCTGAGTTTATCAGATTCTGCCCCTGCAAATAAAAACAGAAAAGAAAAGGTGGGCTGCAAATTCATGGGGGGCCACGTCAGGAAGCCTGACTGTGGCCAACTTTGTCAGATAGCTGACATGTGTATTGTTCTCTTCCTTCTCTTTCTATTTTTCAGTTTGTGGGTGGTGGTGAAGGTTATAACATTATTTATGGTGAAAAAAAAATCATTAGCCATTGCAAAAGAGATCAAGGGAACCTCCTGGAGTGATGGAAATGTTCCATATCTAGATAATGTTGTGGCTTAGCAGTTGTGCATTTTTCAGAACTCATTGAATCAAACAAGATATATACATTTTATTGTATATAGAAATTATTTCAAATAATGAACGATATATAAACATTGCATGCTAGTTAGTAGAATTGCTTTTTCTAGTGGTTTTGATTATTATAGGCTTGAGCATATAACTACATATTCTAGAAATAATGGGAACCAGATTTCTCACTTTTGGATAAAGGAGTTATAAATATGGAAAGGAGAAAAACTAGAATGAACACTGGGATATTGGAATGGATCTGGAGATTTCAGCATGAACATACTGTGAATAGATAGATGATGATGATAAATAAAGAGACATATAGATAGCATATAGGTAGATAGTTACAATAACATAGATATACATGTATACATGCTCACTATCTTGGTCTGCTTATGGGACCTAGAAACAAAGACATCCCAGGAGCAATGAACACACCTATGATGGTTAGGTTCTGGTGTCAACTTGGCTGAATGGTTATGCTCAGTTTTCTAGTCAGGACAGTACAGGCCTGACCATTGCTGCAAGGATATTTCATGACTGGTTAATAAACCAGAAGGCTGGTTTATTAAATCATCAGTCAGTTGATTGCAGCTGTGGTTAATCACATATTCGATGAACTAAGGCGTATCTCCCACAATGAGATAATCCAATCAGGTGATGGCTTTTAAGGAAGAAGAGACACTTTTTCACTGCTTCTTCAGCCAGTGAGCCACTCCTGTGGAGTTCATCCAGACCCTTCATTGCAGTCACCAGCTTCACAACCTGTACTCTTTCATTCCCATGGTTACATGAGAAACCTTTATAAATCTCATATTTACAGGTCTCTTCTGTTAATTCTGTTTCTCTAGAGAACCTCACTGACATAGCTCAGTACCAGAAGTGGTTCTTGAGAAACAGAATCTTAAAAATGGGTTTTTACGATTGATTTTCTGCTTGGACTAGACTCAGAGGCACTAATGACTCTGTTTCCAATAATCAAGATGGCACTGACAGTCCAAGGGGTTAGTTGGTAAGAGAGATACTCAAAATATCACCAATATAGACCTGTAATGGATTGCCCTGAGGAAAGAGCTTCCCAACTTCCACCCTGTCAAGAGGAAACAGCTTGGTGGGAGGGGACCCCCCGCGGCGACCGGCCGGGGCGGCTGGGCAGTGCGGAGGAGGCCCGACAGGGCCGGCTGAGGGGCGCAGGGCGCCGCCATGAATGCAGCGGTGGTGAGGCACACGTAGGAGGTGCTGGAGAAGGTGATTCGGTGGCCGCCTCTGACGGAGAAGCTACTGAGCAAGCCCCCCTTCCGCTACCTGCACGACATTATCACCATCACCGAGCTCTCCAGTGAGGATGCAGTAAAGAGAGTTTTATCTGGAGAGAAGGGAGATGCCAAAGGAAAATCCTTATTGATGCCGAAATCTCAAGAGCTGGATAATAAGAATGCTAAAGGAGAGGAGTCCAGAATTCATAGAGATAAAGAGGATAGAAGAAACTCTGAAATAAAAGAGAGAAGTACAAGCAGAGATCAAAAACAGAAAGAAGATTTGAAAGAAGAGAGCAAACCAAGAGAAAAAGAGACAAAGAAAAGGAAAAGACCAAGGAAAATGACAGAGATGGACATAAAGATTCCAAATGAGACAAGCACAGAGAAGGAGAGAAAGAAAAAAGTAAAGTCAAGGCCAAGCAGGAGCGAGAGCGTGAGAAAGACAAGGCCAACAGAGAGCGGGAGAAGGACTCCGAGCGTGAAAAGGAGATGGAGAGGAAAAACGAGGGTGGGAAAGACAAAGAGAAATTGAAAGACCGAGACAGGGAGCACGGCCATGACAAGGAAAGAGACTGAGAGAAGGACAAATGGACAGGGAAGAACGGGGAGGATTCGAGAGACCCTGACAGGGACAAGAGCCGAGAGCGTGAGAGGTTCGAGAGAAAGTCTACTGGCTCAGGGGAGGTATCCAAGAAGCTGTCAGATGGATTCTTTAAAGACTCCAAAGCTGAAACAGAGACTGAGGTTTCCACTAAAGCGTCCAGGTCACTGATGACAAAAGCGTCAAAACGGCGGTCCAAGAATTCAGTGGAAGGAGCAAAAGAAGCTAATACCCATTCAGCTAGTGTTTCAGGTGAGAATTCGACTGGTCCGTGGTGTGAGACTCTGGAGGCAGACCCCGTGGTGAGACAGAAAGGCTCTGCGCTGTCCCTCTGCGGGCCTGGCCTCCAACTCTCTGATCTCCTGAGTGCTGAGGGAACCCCCAGTCAGGCCCCAGCACCCAGGAGCAGCCCTGCAGGAGAGGGTCCTGGCAGAAGGTTGAAGGCTGAAGGAGGCCACGGGGAGCTGGAGCACTGTCCTCTCCTGGTGACTCCACCAGTGATGGAGGTAAGAAATGGACTGAAATAAATATGTTTAAGTGAACAAAAAAGTATTTGCAAAGTCCCCTTGGGGGAATGGCAAGAAAGGGGGAAAATTCAACTTCCCCAAGTGGAGAATTCTTGATACTCTCACAAACAGTGGGGACAACCAAAGCAATAGGCTGAGCCCCCAATCTTGGGGTTTGTTCATATGAAACTTAACCCCGCAAAGGATAGGCTAAGCCTACTTAAAATTAGGCCGAAGATTCACCCCCAGAGAACCTCTTCTGTTACTCAGATGTGGCCTCTCTCTCAGCCACCACAACAAGCAAACTCACTGCCCTCCACCTCTGTGGGACATGACTCCCAGGGGTGTGGACCTTCCTGTTAACATGGGACAAAATTCCTAGAATAAGCTGGGACTCAGCATCAAGGGATTGAGAAAACCTCGACCAAAATGGGGAGGAGCAAAATGAGATAAAGTGTCAATAGCTGAGAGATTCCAAACAGAGTCAAGAAGTTATTCTTATGCATTAAATAGATATCGCCTGTTTAATAAAAGTGTAATGAAGAGGCTGGAAGGAACTGCCTGCAAATGTAGAGCTATATTCCAGTAGCCATGTTTCTTGAAGATGGTTGTATAATGATACAGCTTTTGCAGTGTGACTGTGTGATTGTGAAAACATTGTGTCTGGTGCTCCTTTTATCTACCTTATTGACAGACAAGTAAAACATATGGATTAAAAATAAATGAGGGTTCCAGAAGCTCCGTGAATTGGGTAGAAGGCAGCCGATCTGCAGACCGCGTGAACATGAAAGCCTGAGATCTGGGTTCAGCGTCAAGCTCTGCCGCTGAGGGATCCTGGGCAGTTCTTAACCTACTGGCACTGTTCACTCAGCTATATGTGAAGAATTGGAAGAGGACTTCCTGGAAGATGGCGGCTTAGTAAGACGCGCGGATCTTAGTTTCTTCTCCAGGACACCTACTAGGGGAGTAGAAACGATACAGAAAGCACCCAAAGCCACAACAGAGATAAAAAAGACAGCGTACCCCATCCTGGAACGGCTGGCTGGCTGAGAGAAGCAGCTCGGGTGAGATCGCCGAGGCGCGCGGGCCTTACCGGGCGGGGGGGCAAGCGGCCGGAGTTACTCCCTTCCCCCTTCCCGGGCCGGCTGGGAGAATTGGAGAGGTGGTCCCCTGAAACCAAGGCGACTGGCGCCCACACCACGCGCAGCCCCCGGACCAACTGAGAGAATTGGATCGGAAACCCCCAGGCCGCGGAGAACGGTGACCCCGTGACTCCCGGGGAACGTGCACTCTCTCGGGCGGGCCGCTGCTACTGGCGCCCTCCCGCCATGCTTGTTGCCCAGGGCCGACTAGGAAATTCGGACGGGCTCTTTCCCTGGCTGCGGCGACCAGCAACCCTCCCTGCGTTCGGACACCCTCCCTGCGTTCGGACCCCGGGCCGGCTCAAGCCGCTTCGGCTAGCGAACCCCCAGGACGGCGAGAGTTTTCCAAAGTTTAAGGTCCCACAGGACCTTTTACTGGTGGGACCCGCAGACAAACGTGTGCCACGAGCGCCACCTACTGGGCAGGATAAGAAAAACAGAACCCAGAGATTTCACAGAAAAATATTACAACCTTGCTGGGTCCAACACCAAGAGAAATCTGAATAAATGCCCAGACGCCAGCAGCAGAAGATAACTGTCCACGCTCAAAAGATTGAGAATATGGCTCAGTCAAAGGAACAAACCAACAGCTCAAATGAGACACAAGAGCTGAGACAACTAATGCTGAATATACGAACAGAAATGGAAAACCTCTTCAAAAATGAAATCGATAAATTGAGGGAGGACATGAAGAGGACATGGGCTGAACATAAAGAAGAAATAGAAAAACTGAAAAAACAAATCGCAGAACTTATGGAAGTGAAGGATAAAGTAGCAAACATAGAAAAAATAATGGATAGCTACAATGATAGATTTAAAGAGACAGAAGATAGAATTAGTGATTTGGAGGATGGAACATCTGAATTCCAAAAAGAAACAGAAACTATAGGGAAAAGAATGGAAAAATTTGAACAGGGTATCAGGGAACTCAAGGACAATATGAACCGCACAAATATACATGTTGTGGGTGTCCCAGAAGGAGAAGAGAAGGGAAAAGGAGGAGAAAAACTAATGGAAGAAATTATCACTGAAAATTTCCCAACTCTTATGAAAGACCTAAAATTACAGATCCAAGAAGTGCAGCGCACCCCAAAGAGATTAGACCCAAATAGGCGTTCTCCAAGACACTTACTAGTTAGAATGTCAGAGGTCAAAGAGAAAGAGAAGATCTTGAAAGCAGCAAGAGAAAAATAATCCATTACATACAAGGGAAACCCAATAAGACTTTGTGTAGATTTCTCAGCAGAAACCATGGAAGCTAGAAGACAGTGGGATGATATATTTAAAATACTAAAAGAGAAAAACTGCCAACCAAGACTCCTATATCCAGCAAAATTATCCTTCAAAAATGAGGGAGAAATTAAAACATTCTCAGACAAAAAGTCACTGAAAGAATTTGTGACCAAGAGACCAGCTCTGCAAGAAATACTAAAGGGAGCACTAGAGTCAGATACAAAAAGACAGAAGAGAGAGATATGGAAAAGAGTGTAGAAAGAAGGAAAATCAGATATGATATATATAATACAAAAGGCAAAATGTTAGAGGAAAATATTATCCAAACAGTAATAACACTAAATGTCAATGGACTGAATTCCCCAATCAAAAGACATAGATTGGCAGAATGGATTAAAAAACAGGATCCTTCTATATGCTGTCTACAGGAAACACATCTTAGACCCAAAGATAAACATAGGTTGAAAGTGAAAGGTTGGGAAAAGATATTTCATGCAAATAACAACCAGAAAAGAGCAGGAGTGGCTATACTAATATCCAACAAATTAGACTTCAAATGTAAAACAGTTAAAAGAGACAAAGAAGGACACTATATACTAATAAAAGGAACAATTAAACAAGAAGACATAACAATCATAAATATTTACGCACCGAATCAGAATGCCCCAAAATACGTGAGGAATATACTGCAAACACTGAAAAGGGAAATAGACTCATATACCATAATAGTTGGAGACTTCAACTCACCACTCTCATCAAGGGACAGAACATCTAGACAGAGGATCAACAAAGAAATAGAGAATCTGAATATTACTATAAATGAACTAGACTTAATAGACATTTATAGGACATTACACCCCACAACAGCAGGATACACCTTTTTCTCAAGTGCTCATGGATCATTCTCAAAGATAGACCATATGCTGGGTCACAAAGCAAGTCTTAACAAATTTAAAAAGATTGAAATCTTACACAACACTTTCTCGGACCATAAAGGAATGATGTTGGAAATCAATAATAGGCAGAGTGCCAGAAAATTCACAAATACGTGGAGGCTCAACAACACACTCCTAAACAACGACTGGGTCAAAGAAGAAATTGCAAGAGAAATTAGCAAATACCTCGAGGCGAATGAAAATGAAAACACAACATATCAAAACTTATGGGACGCAGCAAAGGCAGTGCTAAGAGGGAAATTTATTGCTCTAAATGCCTATATCAGAAAAGAAGAAAAGGCAAAAATTCAGGAATTAACTATCCATTTGGAAGAACTGGAGAAAGAACAGCAAGCTAACCCCAAAGCAAGCAAAAGGAAAGAAATAACAAAGATTAGAGCACAAATAAATGAAATTGAAAACATGAAAACAATAGAGAAAATCAATAAGGCCAGAAGTTGGTTCTATGAGAAAATCAATAAGATTGATGGGCCCTTAGCAAGATTGACAAAAAGAAGAAGAGAGAGGATGCAAATAAATAAGATCAGAAATGGAAGAGGAGACATAACTACTGACCTCACAGAAATAAAGGAGGTAATAACAGGATACTATGAACAACTTTACGCTAATAAATACAACAATTTAGAGGAAATGGACGGGTTCCTGGAAAGACATGAACAACCAACTTTGACTCAAGAAGACATAGATGACCTCAACAAACCAATCACAAGTAAAGAAATTGAATTAGTCATTCAAAAGCTTCCTAAAAAGAAAAGTCCAGGACCAGATGGCTTCACATGTGAATTCTACCAAACGTTCCAGAAAGAATTAGTACCAATTCTCTTCAAACTCTTCAAAAAAATCGAAGTGGAGGGAAAACTACCTAATTCATTCTATGAAGCCAACATCACCCTCATACCAAAACCAGGAAAAGATATTACAAAAAAAGAAAACTACAGACCAATCTCTCTAATGAATACAGATGCAAAAATCCTCAATAAAATTCTAGCAAATCGTATCCAACAACACATTAAAAGAATTATACATCATGACCAAGTAGGATTCATCCCAGGTATGCAAGGATGGTTCAACATAAGAAAATCAATTAATGTAATACACCATATCAACAAATCAAATCAGAAAAATCACATGATCATCTCAATTGATGCAGAGAAGGCATTCGACAAGATTCAACATCCTTTCCTGTTGAAAACACTTCAAAAGATAGGAATACAAGGGAACTTCCTTAAAATGATAGAGGGAATATATGAAAAACCCACAGCTAATATCATCCTCAATGGGGAAAAGCTGAAAACTTTCCCCCTAAGATCAGGAACAAGACAAGGATGTCCACTATCACCACTATTATTCAACATTGTGTTGGAGGTTCTAGCCAGAGCAATTAGACAAGAAAAAGAAATACAAGGCATCAAAATTGGAAAGGAAGAAGTAAAACTATCACTGTTTGCAGACGATATGATACTATACGTCGAAAACCTGGAAAAATCCACAACAAAACTACTAGAGCTAATAAATGAGTACAGCAAAGTAGCAGGTTACAAGATCAACATTCAAAAATCTGTAGCATTTCTATACACTAGTAATGAACAAGCTGAGGGGGAAATCAAGAAACGAATCCCATTTACAATTGCAACTAAAAGAATAAAATACCTAGGAATAAATTTAACTAAAGAGACAAAAAACCTATATAAAGAAAACTACAAAAAACTGCTAAAAGAAATCACAGAAGACCTAAATAGATGGAAGGGCATACCGTGTTCATGGATTGGAAGACTAAATATAGTTAAGATGTCAATCCTACCTAAATTGATTTACAGATTCAATGCAATACCAATCAAAATCCCAACAACTTATTTTTCAGAAATAGAAAAACCAATAAGCAAATTTATCTGGAAGGGCAGGGTGCCCCGAATTGCTAAAAACATCTTGAGGAAAAAAAACGAAGCTGGAGGTCTCGCGCTGCCTGACTTTAAGGCATATTATGAAGCCACAGTGGTCAAAACAGCATGGTATTGGCATAAAGATAGATATATCGACCAATGGAATCAAATAGAGTGCTCAGATATAGACCCTCTCATCTATGAACATTTGATCTTTGATAAGGCAGTCAAGCCAACTCACCTGGGACAGAGCAGTCTCTTCAATAAATGGTGCCTAGAGAACTGGATATCCATATGCAAAAGAATGAAAGAAGACCCATCTCTCACACCCTATACAAAAGTTAACTCAAAATGGATCAAAGATCTAAACATTAGGTCTAAGACCATAAAACAGTTAGAGGAAAATGTTGGGAGATATCTTATGGATCTTACAACTGGAGGCGGTTTTATGGACCTTAAACCTAAAGCAAGAGCACTGAAAAAGGAAATAAATAAATGGGAACTCCTCAAAATTAAACACTTTTGTGCATCAAAGAACTTCATCAAGAAAGTAGAAAGACAGCCTTCACCATGGGAGACAATATTTGGAAATGATATATCAGATAAAGGTCTAGTATCCAGAATTTATAAAGAGATTGTTCATCTCAACAACAAAAAGACAGCCAACCCAATTACAAAATGGGAAAAAGACTTGAACAGACACCTCTCAGAAGAGGAAATACGGATGGCCAAGAGGCACATGAAGAGATGCTCAATGTCCCTGGCCATTAGAGAAATGCAAATCAAAACCACAATGAGATATCATCTCACACCCACCAGAATGGCCATTATCAACAAAACAGAAAATGACAAGTGCTGGAGAGGATGCGGAGAAAGAGGCACACTTATCCACTGTTGGTGGGAATGTCAAAGGGTGCAACCACTGTGGAAGGCAGTTTGGCAGTTCCTCAAAAAGCTGAATATAGAATTGCCATACGACCCAGCAATACCATTGCTAGGTATCTACTCAAAGGACTTAAGGGCAAAGACACAAACGGACATTTGCACACCAATGTTTATAGCAGCATTATTTACAATTGCAAAGAGATGGAAACAGCCAAAATCTCCATCAACAGAAGAGTGGCTAAACAAACTGTGGTATATACATACGATGGAATATTATGCAGCTTTAAGACAAGATAAACTTATGAACCATGTAATAACATGGATGGACCTAGAGAATATTATGCTGAGTGAATCCAGCCAAAAACTAAAGGACAATTACTGTATGGTCCCACTGATGTGAACGGACATTCGAGAATAAACTTGAAATATGTCATTGGTAACAGAGTTCAGCAGGAGTTAGAAACAGGGTAAGACAATGGGTAATTGAAGCTGAAGGGATACAGACTGTGCAACAGGACTAGATACAAAAACTCAAAAATGGACAGCACAATAATACCTAATTGTAAAGTAATCATGTTAAAACACTGAATGAAGCTGCATCTGAGCTATAGGTTTTTGTTTTGTTTTGTTTTGTTTTGTTTTGATTTTACTATTATTACTTTTATTTTTTTCTCTATATTAACATTCTATATCTTTTTCGGTTATGTTGCTAGTTCTTCTAAACCAATGCAAATGTACTAAGAAATGATGATCATGCATCTATGTGATGATGTTAAGAATTAATGATTGCATGTGTAGAATGGTATGATCTCTAAATGTTGGGTTAATTTCTTTTTTCCGTTAATTAAAAAAAAAAAAAAAAAGAGAAGGGATAATTGGAGATGAAGGGATACAGACTGTACAACGGGACTGGATATAAAAACTCAGAAATGGACAGCACAATACTACCCAATTGTAATGCAATTATGTTAAAACACTGAATGAAGCTGCATGTGAGGTATGGGTTTTTTGTTTTTGTTTTTTTTGGTTTTTTTTTCTTTCTATTATTGTTTTAATTCTTATTCTGTTGTCTTTTTATTTCTTTTTCTAAATCGATGCAAATGTACTAAGAAATGATGAATATGCAACTATGCGATGTTATTAAGAATTACTGATTGTACATGTAGATTGGAATGATTTCTAATTGTTTTGTTAATTCTTTTTTTAATTAATAAAAAAAAAATTAGGCCTAAAAGTCAAAAAAAAATAATAAATAAATGAATAATGGGGGACCAAATGTTAAAATAAATTTAGTAGAGTGAAATGCTAGTGATCTGTGAGGGGGAGGGTTGTGGGTATGGTATATACAGATTTTTTTCTTTTTATTTCTTTTTCTGGATTGATGCAAATGTTCTGAGAGGTGATCATGGTGATAAATACACAACTATGTGATGATATTGTGAATTATTGTTTATATACCAAGATCATATGGTAAGAATGTTCATGTTTGTATGTTGTTAGTTTTTAAAAAAATTTTAAAATTAAAAAATATATGTTTGGTATAAATTGTGTACCTTTATAGAAATAGGCATGCAATTGCAGATTTATATTTTACATGATTACATTGCATCAGTGAAAGTAACTTCAGGAAGCATCTTTTTTCTATTAGAGGATTTGTAGATACACAGGAAAATGACACAGAGAGTGCAGTTCCTGTTACCCCTCTGCACACACTCACAGTTTTATCTGTTATTAACAGTTTGATTAGTGTGGCATCTTTGTTATAATTGGTAAGACAATATTATTGTAATTGTCCTATTAACTGGAGTCCATGGTTTACATTCGCGTTCACTGTTTGTGTTGTGCACCTTGAGTGTTTGTTAAAGTGTTTGTTCTGGTGACACGTAGAGCCTGAAGCATTCAGGTATGCGGTTCCCGTGCTGCACTGCCGCCGCCGCTACCCAGGCCTTTCCGTTGCCCCATGCCCAAGCCCCGCTACGCCAGGCACTGCACCCCCACCTCCCCGGCCCTGGAAACTGCATTCTGTTTTCTGACTATGAATTTTCATATTCTACTTATTTCGTATAAGTAACATGATACAGTATTTGTCCTTTTGAAGTGGGCTTACTTCACTCATCATGATGTCCTAGGAAAATGTATCTTGACTGTACCAATTTAAGATTTAATTTACATTTTAATTTTTAAAATAATACATATCAGGAGTTTTTTTCAGAGTGTATTTCCAGTGCTCAAATTCTGATTTATTTTTACTGCTCTGTAAACCATAAATATCTTTTACTTTAAATAATTAAATAAATATCATTCTTTTAATAAAAAAAAGAGGAAACAGCTTCCCAGCCTACAGTCTCCCCAGAGGAGTCTGCCATCCAACCTCCACCCAATGATATTAACTGTTCAGTGTCTGCTAACCCTGTAACCGCCTCCCCTGGGGAAACAGCCTTCACTCATATGTCTGGAACAACTAATCTTGTTTAATCAGATGAAATTGCAATGGAATTCCTTGAGGCAATTGGTTTGAAAGACACTTCTATTTCTTTCCATGACCAATCCCCACCAGAGTAGTAGACCTATTATCAGACTAAAGTCCAACAGGCCCTAAAAGGTGAGGTGCAAAGTGTACCCATGAGGAGGTATGCTATGCTCCAAAAGAACTGCATGAATTTTCTAATCTATATAGACATAAATCAGGGGACTATGTGTGGGAATGGATATTAAGTGTGTGGGATAATGGTGGAAGGAATATAAAGTTGGATCAAGCTGAATTTATTGATTTGGGTCCACCAAGCAGAGATCTTGCCTTCAGTGTTGTAACTTGAAGGGTTAGAAAGGGCATTAACTGTTTGGATGGTTGGCTGAAACATGGATCAAAAAGTGGTTGACATTACCTGAGGTCAAAATGCCACAACTGCCCTGCTATAATGTAGATTAGGGGATCCAGAAGCTTAGAGATATTGGAATGTTGGAGTTAATTTGTCATGGAAGACCTGCTCATACACCCCAGGAATGTCCAGAGGATACATCTTTCACCAGAGCCTTGAGAAATAAATTTATGAGACTAGTTCCATCATCCTTGAAGAACTCTGCAGTCACCCTACTCTGTTGGTCAGATATTACTGTGGGAACTGCTGTCACTGAGCTGGAATGTTTAAACACAATGAGGATGATCGGATCCTGAGTTGATAGAAGCCATGTGGTGACAGTTCATCACCATAGACAAAGTGGGTGAGGCCACCATAATGGACAGCAGACTCAAAGAAGCAGCCAAAATAACCTGACTTGCAGAGACTTGTGGCATTGGCTAGTAGATCATGGGGTGGTACCTAGAAGTAAAAGATGGGCAGTCTACTAAATTCTTGTTTGAGTTATATAAGCCAAATTCCAGGTGAAGTGAACAGAGGACTAGCTTGAATTACAAAAACGGAACCATGCCCCCTTAATCAATTCCCAAACTGGAACAGTTTGCAGACCCAGAGCACCTTGAATGAGGAGAGGGCTGGTTCCTTTCCTTTGGAAAGGACCCTTTGCACTGCCCAAAATTTACACCATTAACCTTTCCCAGCCTTCCCCAACAAGACCTATGGCCTTTTATCGGGGTGACTGTGCACTGGGGAAAAGGAAATGATCAGATATTTCAGGGAATATTGGACACTGGCACAGACGTGACACTAACTCCAGGAGACCCAAAATGTCACTCTGGTCCACTAGAGTAGGGGCTTATGGAGGTCAGGCGATCAATAGAATTTTAGCTTAGGTCCATTTCACAGTGGGTCTAGTGGGTCATTTCCCCAGTTCCAGAATGCATAGTTGGAATCAACATGCTCAGCAACTAGCAGAATCCCTACATTGGTTCTCTGACCCATGGAGTAATGACTCTTATGGTAGGAAAGGTTAAGTGGAAGTCACTAAAACTGCCACTACATAGCAAAATAGTGAGTCGAAGCAATACTGGATTTCTGGATGTACAGCAGAGATTAGTGCCGTTCTTAAGGACAGAAGGATGCAGGGGTGTTGATTCCCAACATTTTCCCCTTCAACTCTATTTGGCCTGGGCAGAAAACAGATGGGTCTTGGAGGATGACAGTAAATTATCATAAACTTAACCAGATGGTGACTCCAATTGCAGCTTCTGTCCCAGACGTGGTATCATTGCTTGAGCAAATCATCACATCCCCTGGTACCTGGTATGTAGCTATTGATCTGGAAAATGCTTTTTACTCAATAGCTGTCAGTAAGGACCACTAGAAAAAGTGTGCATTCAGCTGGCAAAGCCAGCAGTATACCTTCAATGTCTTGCTTCAGGGGTATAGCAATTCTCCAACCTGATGTCACAATCTTGTCCGCAGGGACCCTGATCCTTTCTTCTTCCCATAAGACATCACACTGGTCCGTTATATTGATGATATCATGCTGATTGGACCTAATGAGCAAGAAGTAGTAACTACTCTAGACTTATTGGTAAGGCCTTTGTATGTCAGGGGATGGGAGATAAATTGAACAAAAATACAGGGGCCTTCTGCCTCAGTAAAATTTCTAGGTGTCCAGTGATGTAGGGCATGTCAAGATATCCCTTCTAAGGTTAGGGAAAAGTTGTTGCATGTGGCCCCTCCTATGACCAAAAAAGAGGCACAATGCCTAGTTGGCCCCTTTGGATTTTGGAGACAACATATTCCTTATTTGGGTGTACTACTCCAGCTCATTTACCAAGTGATCAGAAAAACTGCTAGTTTTGAGTGGGAACCAGAACAAGAGGTGGCTCTGCAACTTTTCCAGGCTGTTGTACAAGCTGCTCTGCCACTTGGCCCATGTGATCCAGGAGATCCAATGGTGCTAGAAGTGTCAGTACCAAACAGGGATGCTGTTTAGAGCCTTTGGCAGGCTCCTACAGGAGAATCATAATGCAGACCCTTAGGATTTTGGAGCAAAGCCTTACATCCACCACAGATAATGACTCTCCTTTTGAGAAACTGCTTTTATCCTACTACTGGGCCTTAGTAGAGACTGAACACTTAACTATGGGCCACTAAGTTACCATGAAACCTGAATTGCCTATTATGAACTGGGTGTTGTCTGACCTGCCAAGCCATGAAGTTGGGCGTGAACAACAGCACTCCATCACAAAATGGAAATGGTATATAAGAGATAGGGCTTGAGCAGGTCCTGAAGGCACAAATAAGTTACATTAGAAAGTGGCCCAAATGCCCATGGCCCCCACTCCTGCCACATTTACTTTCTCTTTCCCAGACCAGAGCTCTGGTCTCTTGGGGAGTTCCTTATGGTCAATTGACTGAGGAAGAGAAAACTCAGGCATGGCTTACAGATGATTCTGCATGATATGCAAGGTCCACCCAGAAGTAGACAGCTGCAGCACTACAACCCCATTGTGGGATGTCCTTAAAGGACAGTGGCGAGGGGAAATCCTCCCAGTGGGTGGAACTTCGAGCAGTGCAACTAGTTGTTCATTTTGCTTGGAAGGAGAACTGGCCAGAGGTGTGTTTGTAGACTGACTTATGGGCTGTTGCCAATGGTTTGGCTGGATGGTGTGGGACTTGGAAGGAGCACGATTGGAAAATTGGTGACAAAGAGTCTGGGGAAGAAGTACATGGACAGACCTTTCTGAGTAAGCATGAAGATATTTGTGTTCCATGGGAATGCACACCAGAGGGTGACTTCAGCAGAGGAAGGTTTTAATAATCAAGTGGGTAAGATAACCTGTCCTATGGATACAAGTCATCCTCTTTCCTTAGCCAATAGGCTCATGAACAAAGCGGGCATGGTGGTAGTGATGGAGGTTTTGCATGAGTTCAGCAAGATGGACTTCTACTTACCAAGGCTGACGTGGCTATGGTCAATTGCTGAGTGCCCAATCTGTCAGCGGCAGAGACCCACATTTAGGCCTTAACATTGTACCATTCCCCAAGGTGATCAGCTTGCAACCTGGTGGTAGGTTGATTACATTAGGCTACTTCCATCATGGAAGGGGCAGTGATTTGTTCTAACTGGAATAGATACATACTCCAGATATGGGTTTGCCTTCCCTGCACACAATGCTTCCACAAAAACTACCATCCACGGACTCATGGCGTGCATTATCCACCATCATGTTATTTCACACAGCATTGCTTCTGATTAAGAAAGCCACTTCACAGCAAATGAAGTGTGGGAATGAGCACATGCTCATGGAATTCTTTGGTCTTATCATGTTGCCAATCATTCAGAAACAGCTGGATTGATAGAATGGTGGGATGGCCTATTGAAGACCCAATTATGCTGCCAATTAGGTGGCAATACCTTGCAGGGCTGGGGAAATCTTCTCTAGGAGGCTGTACATGCTATGAATCAGCATCCATTCTATGGTGTTTTTTCCTCCCATAGCCAGGATTCATGGGTCCAGGAACCAAGGAGTAGAAATGAGAGTGGAATCACTATCACCCATAGTGATCAACTAGGAAAATTTTGGCTTCCTGTTCCTGAAATCTTAAGCTCTGCTGATCTGTAGGTTTTAGTTCCAAAAGGAGGAGTACTCCTACCAGGAGACAAAACAATGGTTCTGTTGAAATGGAAGCTAAGACAGCCACTGGCCACTTTGGGTTTCTCATGTCACTGAATCAACAGGCATAGCAGGGAATTAATGTTCTGTCTGGGGTGACTGATCCTGACTATCAAGGGGAAACAGAGCTACAACTACACAATGGAGGTAAAGAAGAGTTTTCCTGGAATACAGGAAATCCTCTAGGACATCTCTTAGTACTATCATGTCCTGTGATTAAAGTCAATGGAAAACTGCAACAACCCAATCCAGACAGGACTACTAATGGCCCAGAAACTTCAGGAATAAGGGTTTGGGTCACCCCATCTGGCAATGAACCACCGCCAGTGAAAGTGCTTGCTGAAGATAAAGGGAACATGGGAATGGGTAGTTGAAGGTAGTGATAAATATGAATTACAATCACGTGACCCATTACAGAAATGAGGACTATAATTGTATGAGAATTTCCTCCCTGTTTTGTTATGGGTATGTTTGCATTTGAATATAAGCAAATATCGCGTTTTCCTCTTGTCATATGACATAAATTCTGTTGTTCATGCTATAGTTTTTAAGTCATAGTATATGAAGTTTAAGAGTGAATGTTACCTAAGGACTTGCAACCTACTGTGGAGAGACGTAGTGCATTTCCAATTGTACACAGGACAGTTGAGTATTGTTAGGCAAAACATATGTCTGCTATGCTGTTCTATTGGGAAATTAAGCATGTGTCAAGGTGATATGTATTGCTGCCAAGTTGACAAGAAGTGGACTGTGATGGTTAGGTTCTGGCATCAACTTGGTCAAATGATTATGCCCAGTTGTCTGGTCAGGCAAGCACTGGCCTGACCATTGCTGCAAGGATATTTCATGGCTGGTTAATAAACCAAAAGGCTGATGTATTAAACCATCAGTCAGTTGATTGCATCTGCGGTTGATTATTTCTACATGAGCTAAGGCACATCTCCCACAACGAGATAATCCAATCAGGTGATAGCTTTTAAGAAAGAAGAGACACTCTTTCATTGTTTCTTCAGCCAGCAAGCCACTCCTGTGGCATTCATCCAGACCCTTCATTGGAGCTGCCAGCTTCACAGCCTGTCCTACAGATTTTGGACTCTTTCATTCCTACAATTGCATGAGACATCTTTATAAATCTCATATTTACAATCTCTTCTGTTGGTTCTGTTTCTCTAGAGAACCCTCACTAAAACAACACCTAAGATAGACGAGTAGAACACATGAAATAAAAATGAATAATAGGGGGAACAAATGTTAAAATGAATTTAGTTAGAAATGCTAGTGATAAATGAAAGTGAGGGGTAAGGGGTATGGTATGTATAATCTTTTTTTTTCTCTGTTGTCATTTTATTTCTTTTTCTGTTGTCTTTTTATTTCTTTTTTCTGAACTGATGCAAATGTTCTAAGAAATGATGAATATGCAACTATGTGATGATATTGAGAATTACTGATTATATATGTAGAATGCAATGATATGTTGTTTTTGTTCATTTGTTCTAAATTTTTTTAATTAATAAATAAATAAATTTAAAAATTTAAAAATTTAAAAACAACAACACCTAACATACAAATCTTCATTTTTAAATATCATTTTCCACTAAAAGGAATCTGGACTCTTTGTAGAAAAACTAATTTCCTGGTCTAGGACAAAGAATGTATGAAATGATCTTGGAAAATCTTGATAGTTTTTAATTTAATTTTATTTTTTTAAATACCAAAAAACATATAACAAATGCAAACATTCCTCTTTTGATCATTCTGTTCTACATGTATATCAGTAATTCACAATATCATTACATAGTTGCATGTTCATCATCATGATCATTTCTTGGAACATTTACATCTATTCAGGAAAAGAAATAAAAAGACAACAGAAAAAAAAATTTATACATACCATACCTCTTACCCCTCCCTTTCATTAATCACTAGCATTTCAAACTAAATTTATTTTAACATTTGTTTCCCCTATTATTTATTTTTATTCCATATGTTCTACTCATCTGTTGACAAAGTAGATAAAAGGAGCATCAGACACAAGGTTTTCACAATCACACAGTCACATTGTGAAAGCTATATCATTATTCAGTCATCATCAAGAAACATGGCTACTGGAACACAGCTCTACACTTTCAGGCAGTTCCCTCCAGCCTCTCCACTACATCTTGACTAACAAGGTGATATCTATTTAATGTGTAAGAATAACAGATAACCTCTCGACTCTGTTTGGAATCTCTCAGCGATTGACACTTTGTCCCACTTCACTCTTCCCCCTTTTGGTTGAGAAGGTTTTCTCAATCCCTTGATGCTGAGTCTCAGCTCATTCTAGGGTTTTTCTCAATCCCTTGATACTGAGTCTAGCTTATTCTAGGATTCCTGCCCCACATTGCAAGGAAGATCCACACCCCTGGGAGTCATGTCCCACACAGACAGGGGGAGGGTGGTGAGATTGCTTGTTGTATTGGCTGGAGAGAGAGAGGCCACATCTGAGCAACAAAAGAGGCTCTCTTGGGGGTGACTCTTAAGCCTAATTTTGAGTAAGCCTGACCTATCCTCTGTGGGGTTAAGTTTCATATGAACAAACCCCAAGACTGGGGGCTCAGCCCACAGCCTTGGTTGCCCACACTGCTTGTGAGAATATCAAGAATTCAACTTGGGGAAGTTGAACTCTCCCCCGTTCTCACCATTCCCTGAAGGGGACTTTGCAAATACTTTTCCACTCACTGATCAAATCACTCTGGGATTCACCGGGGCTTCACTCTGGACAAACCAACAAAATCTCATGTCGTACCCAAGGTTCCATGTACTTGTGGTGTTCAATTAAGCTGTCTACATAAGTTATATTAGGAAATGCACTAGTCAAAATATAAATTTTGTACCAAATAAACATTTTTTGCTTTAGTTTCAGACATAAGTTGAAATTTTAAAATATTAATTACCATCTATTTCAGCACCCTGCAGTAATGACATAGCTTTGTTCTTCCTCATGCAAAAACAATTTTAAAATTTGTGCATTTACTCACTATTGTTATATACTCTAGGCATTCCTAAATTATACCATCTCAATCTTTATTGTCTATCTTTCTTTCTGATTTCATTTATGCCCCCAGCTGTCCTCCCTCTATCATTCTCACATTCAGTTTCATTCAGTGTTTTAACACAATTGTATTACAGTTAGGTAATATTGTGCTGTCCATTTCTGAGTTTTTACATCCAGTCCTGTTGCACAATCTGTATCCCTTCAGCTGATTTTGGAAAATCTTATCACACTGGAAAGTAAGGAAGTACTAAGAGAATGATGGTGAAGTATTGAAAGGGCCAGGTACTCAGCTTGAATGGTTCCTCCATGAAAATATGGGAAAATTTAGCATCAAGTAAATTAGGATAGTAAGAACTGTAACCCACTGAATGGGCTACAGATATATTTTCTCTGATACTCACTATCAAGTTCTGTGATTTTTATCTTAATAAGTTAACCTAGTACTGTTTTATGGATACTGGCAGAAGATATAAAACTCCTAGATCAGAGACAAAAGACTTCATTATGGCAAAGAAAGGAGCATGAGCATCATGTTACATAGGTTCACTGTGTCTCCCGAGCCCCACAGGGGTGTGGGGACACAGGTGGACTCCATGAATCCTGCACATGTACTGGGTTATATTACAGAAGAGAATACTGAGTGTGACAAATCCACCACTTTTATAGTGAATAATGAGCATGTCTGCTTCTTTACTGGGGAGAATGACCTCATCCCTCAAGGTTGTCCTTTGCAAACCCAACCCTGGGAAATGACCTGAGTAAACAGCATTCAGAGTCTTGAATTCTTAGTATACCCAGCAAGAGTATTCAGAGACACTCAGAGCCCATGGAGAATTGCCTCTCCCAATACTAACAATATTGACTTACATATAAGAATGATGAAGCCCATGAAGTTTTCAGAAATCACCTTAAGAATATATAGCTCAGAATGGGCACTCAGGTATCTCTGACTCAAAATCCATGTGCCTTCTTTCTACAAAATAAATGCCACATCAGAAAATTCCCTGTGTTCTTTACTAATTCCAACAAAACTAAGGCAGATGAAACTCCTAATCTACAAGAGGAAGGACAGTTTTACTATTTAGGGTAGTGAACATAGCAATGTCAATCATTCTGACTCTCCTAACTCTGGTATTTTAGGAACATAGGCTTCTTTTGCAATCTTTCCTTCCATTTAAAGCAAAGCTCAAAATAATTTAAAGAGCATGATTTTACTGAAACCCTGAGACTTCTGAAATCTAAACAGAACTCATAACATATAAAAACAAACACAAAATTTAAATCTTCAGACTGCATAGCTACAACCTGACATAAACTCTCGTTTTCATCTTTAATTTTATGAAAATATTGGTAATTTTTTAGACGGTATTCGATAATTAATATTCAAGCTGGAATGATCATGTCAATTCAATAACAAATAAGGGCTCTTTTTATTGTTCTTTATTTTCATGTATTACAAAATCCAAATATCTTGTGTCTCTCCGATGTCTCAATGTCAAAACATTGAATAAACTTTCCCTATAATTATTTCAAAATTTTTAAATTGTATTTAAGTAATAATAGAGAAAAGCCTATAAAATACTTCTGCCAAAACATCCTGCTCTTCTTCCTCACCCCTGTTCCTGTTCCTCTTCCTATTTATAAAAAGAGAAAGGAACCACAGAAACTATAAAAGAAATATACATTGAAGAAATACAAATTTTAGTTCAGAACATGGCAGGGAAAGCTTTTAATATAGAGATAGTTACCTTAAATTATTAAATTTATAATTAAAAATCTAGAAACATCTTTTGATTACACAGCCTATAAAACAATGGACTACTTATCCAGCTATGTAGTTTTAAATAACTTATACTCACTAGCAGCTTAGAAAAATATCCTAAAGGCAACAGTGGAGCATTCTTCAACATTCTTAACGAAGCTGCCTGAAAAAGAGGACATAATTTTGATCTGTTAGTGATTCAGAAGAAGTGGAATATGAATGTGAACAAGTTTTATGAATACCAATTTATTTCACTTCTGTTTTTCATTTTGGGTATGCACAGTAGTGATATACAATTTTTTTAAGTCCAAATAAGTCTAGAAACCTATATTTTTAATAAAGTACAAAATACAAATTCTGAGAAATAAAAAGCCATCATGATATAGTTTAATTGGCATTTTTTTTCTTTCTTAGTGGTAGACAAAACAATGGTGCATGCGACAATTCACAGGATTTTAATTTTGATGAAGCATGATCATAAGAGAACCTCCCTCCTAGAATTGGGGGAAGGATAAAATAGATGATGTGCAAACCCAAAAGCAGTGTCTGGTACAAGTAGTGTTTAGCCAATATTAGTTATTATTAGCAATTTAAAATTTTTCTATGGAAATTAATATGTTGACAGCTTTAAAAAGTTGTACTTCTTTGCAATCTTGTAATTTATTTTAAAATGCTGAGAACTTGTTCATTAATTTTACTATTGCAGTATTTTAAAAACACATCCACAAATTCTTTGATCCTTTTGCTTGCAAAAGGTGGAGAATAATTTACTTTCCCTGGAGCATTAACTATACGTGGTAGTGATTGGCTTCTATGAATAGAGTATGGGAGAAGTGACAGCCTGTGAGTTCCAAGACTAAGACATAAAACGTCCTCCTTTTTCTCTCTCTCCCATTGCTTGGTCTGGGGCAGCCTGCTGCCATGCCATGCTCCAGTTCCCCTATAGAGAGATCCATGGGCAAGTAACTGAGGCACCTGCCCTGCCAGTAGCCATCAAGGCACTGAGGCGTCTTGCCAGTAGCCATGGAGCAAGCCATCTTCAAAACAGATATTTCAGTTCCCGTCAAGCTCAGATGACTGCAGGCAGCCCCAGTCCCTATCTGGACTCTCAACCTCTTGAGAGACTCTGAGTCAGAACCACTGGGAGGTAAGCCTAGCCCAGATTCTTGATTCTCAGAGCTGCTTGGAATAGTAAATGTTTGTTTTTTTTAGACAGCTGATTTTGGAGGTTATTTGTTTCATAGCAACATAAAACTACTACAGTTGTTTTATTCTCTTCACATCAAAACAGGGAAAGAAAAGTTGACATTTATGTTTCAAACAGACTGGTGAAATTGTATAGAAATACATTGTGCTCTTTTTCTCCCTGGCTGCCTGAGGATCACCCACCATCATGAATGACACGGTAACTATCCGGACCAGGAAGTTCATGACCAACCGACTACTTCAGAGGAAACAAATGGTCATTGATGTCCTTCATCCTGGAAAGGCAATGGTACCTAAGACAGAAATTCGGGAAAAACTAGCCAAAATGTACAAGACTACACCAGATGTCATCTTTGTATTTGTATTCAGAACCCATTTTGGTGGTGGCAAGACGACTGGCTTTGGCATGATTTATGATTCCTTGGATTATGCAAAGAAAAATGAACCCAAACACAGACTTGCAAGACATGGCCTATATGAGAAGAAAAAGACCTCAAGAAAACAGCGAAAGGAACGCAAGAATAGAATGAAGAAGGTCAGGGGTACTGCAAAGGCCAATGTTGGAGCTGGCAAAAAGAAAGAGTAAAGATTCTTCAGTGACTTGATCCGTGATTGTGCAGATATTTCACCAGAGGATTAATAAAACTAAAAACTTTAAAAAAAAAAAAAAAAAAGAAATACATTGTACCCGAGGAAAAAAAAAGTGGGTGTTACTACTAAATCTTTCACCCAAGGAAATGTACATCACGAGAGTCTCATTTTCTGTTTTGAATGAAAGCCTATCTTCCTGATTCTTTCTTGCAAAAACATCATAAAATACCCTTTCTTTCTTGGAATATATTCTAGAAAACATTTACTGTAAGATCTGCATTTTACAAAGGAATAAATTCCATTCACCCTTTTCAAAATTTTAAACTGCTCTTGAAAGCACTCAGCTCTTTTATTGATTTCATAATCTTGCTGTAAATATCTCTCTTTGAAATGAATGCTGGCAGCAGAAAGTTATAGCTGACCCACTACTTTTCTTACCTCTTCAGCCAAGGCTAGAATCTGGCTCCCTTGACTGGTTGATTGCATCTGTATCTTCTCACACCCCAACATGTTTATTTACAACGATATAATAAAACTACCATTGTAAATTAAACATTTACAATGGTAATAATGCTGCTCATAAAACTACTTGCTGCCACAACTAAAATCTCTCATGACTCAATCTGGAAAAAGTTTGAAAACAAAATCCAATCAAGTATTGAACAGATATCATCTCATAGAACCATTGTAGGGTGTATTTGTCACTCACATTTGGACCATCTCCTCCTCTATGTCTGTCTGACTGTCACCTGACTGGGATTACTCCAGAGATCAAATCAAAAGCTACAGTTCTTGAAGCTGGTTAGCACTCAAGCGGCAACAAACACAGTATATTGCTGGCTTCCTGGAGTCTGAATGAGAGTTTGAGATCTCAATTATAAACTGAGGACAGAGAAAGTCTGTATCAAAATATTTAACAATTGGACTGTTAGAAATTAAAGAGATGGAGGAGCATCTAGATCACATTTTAGAAAACTGTGTCCCAAGGATATCAAGGGACTTGCCCAATGTCACAAGCTGCTTAGTGGTGATTTGCCTTAAAGAACATAACTCCCCTGATTGTTGATGCTGTGTGTTTTGTCACAAATGGTCATATCCCAAAGTTTTGGTAGACCCTATTTTATTGATTTTTTGTTTTTATTACACATATTTTTATTAAAAGAATAATACACCTGTGTTAACAATTAGAAAACAAATGGATGACCCCATTTATATAACGTTTTCAAATAAACCTAGAATATATTTTAAGGTTTTCAATGGAATTAAAGTATAATAATAAAGTTGAGAAAAATCCACAATGACCTCACAATGGTGTTAGCTCTGGGAATCAGGGTCAATAAGGGGTAAAAAACAGAGCTTCCATTATTTCATCAACATAGCATGTGTTAAGGATAAAACAGAGATCTGAGGCAAATATGACCAAATATTAACATTTGTTATATTTGAGAGGTTAGTTTGCTTTGTAATGCTCTCCACACTTCTATGTATGTTTTAAATATTTTTTAATAGAAACAAGAAAAAAAAGTTAAGTTAGACACCATAAAAGAAAGTGTCCTTCCCTATCCCAGGTCCTCACTGCCCCTTCTGAAAGGCAAAATCTAATTAAGAGTTTATTATATAATTTTCCAGAATATTTCGTGGCATATACAAATACACAAATGGATTTACAACATAAACATTTCTTCATTTTGCTTTTTTATTCAAACAACACATCTTGCAGATTTTTCCAATTTTGTACCTCCATCTCATTCTTCTAAATGGCTTCAGAATATTCCATGGAATTGAAAGATCTCAATTGTTCTGAGTAAGGCAAGAGGCTGTGTCATAAGACAGCTTTCCACTGAACTGAAGTGTGTGACAGACGAAAGAATGACGCAGACAAATCCAGCCTGGCAAATAAGATAGAGTATTTATTGGGGACTCATTTGGTGTCCTCATCCTCAGTGCTGGGAGGACAGGCAGCAATTCCTTTCTATGATGGTCCACACTGACCAGAGGACAAAGGGAGGTGGGGTTGAGGCACTGGTGCAGTGTGGTTGACTGCGTATACATTCAATGAAGGATTACAAACTGGCCTATCAAGCTTCTACAACATTTTGTTTTTCTCCTGGGCATAGCTTTGTATGATGGTGTTGTTTTTCTTACTGGCCATAGCTTCTGACAGCACTACTGTTTCTCTCAAGCTAAGGTTTACTGCCTCGCTGATAGGGGAACATCTGTTCTTTAGGGCCTGTGGGAAAGGGAAGAGTTGGGTGATACTGTCAAAGTTCATGTATGTTACGTCAGTTTCATCAGTTCAGTTTATCTGAAGCATTGCTACTCAAAGTGTGACCCATGGACTAACAACATCAGGGTCACCTGGGAATTTGTTGGAGATGCAGAATCTGCATTTTAATAAGCTCTCCAGATGATTCCTTTGAAAATTAAAGTTTGAGAAGGACTGATATAAATAACAATGGAACATGCCAGTGACCTTACTTGAAATAATCCAGAATATTTATATTGTATAAGTATTCATTTAAAACATGTACATTTATTTTTAAGTAAATGTTCCTCTAGGTAATATGACAAAAATACTCACCATATAAAAAAGTCAAAAGTAATGAACTTATTTCATGGGTAGATAATGAACACAAGAGAAGTGAGTAGAGAATGACTCCAAGATAATTACTAAAATTTCTTCACAGTCTTCTTTTACTGAGTCTATTTGTTAATTTGACAATTTTAGAAAAATAATGCAGTACAGTTTCGGGGGGGGGGTTGAATCCATACAAACAAACAAACAAAACTAGGCTTGGAAAGCATATCCAAAATAAATGAGTTCAACATGTGGGCAAAACCAAGGAAATGAAAACTTAGAAATTTTCCTTCTCCCCATTCTAGCTTCACAAGCCTAATTTTTCAGGAGATAAAATATTCCAAACAAATATGCTCATTTTAAAACTATTTTAATTGTAGATACCCAGAATCTAGGGCTTAGAGGGTAAAGCTGTCTTAAGACATAAGGAGTTAGAACCCAAAGGAAGCTATGCATAGGGGCCGCTGTCCAGCTCTGATCCAGAAGTGACTCATCCTTCATGCCCCTTAGTTGCTGATGTCTTGGGGTACTTCTCTGGTGCTCTGCTCTTCCCATTCTCGATATTTTCCCTAGGCTCTCACCTACCTCGACATTTTTGGCTACCTGAATCTCTCATCCCAGGCCCACTCTGGAATTCTAAACCTTTATTTCCACTTAACTACCAAAAAATGTACACCTGAATGAGACACTGATTGTTCCAGCACAGTGGTTCTCACATTTAGGGCTTATAGTCCTTGTTAAAACAGAGATTGCTAGGGCCAACCCCCAGAGTTTTGATTCAGGGGACCTAGTGTGGGATGTGAGAGCCTATGTTTCTAAAAAATAACAGGGGAGCTGATACTGCTGGTTTAGGGACCACACTTTGAGAATTACTGTTCTAGAACATACTTGAAACCAACTTATTTTCTTCCCCTCAATCATTCTAAACAACCCCATTTCTTATTCTGCTGGTCATCCAAAGTCATAGCATCACTATTAACCTAGCCCCTTCTCTTGCCTTCCTACCTCACAATAATGTAGAAGCAAACTTGATTCTTTTAGTTAAATAGGGTAAATGACTTACTACCCCAAATGCTCAAACTTTACTATGCCCTCACACTACAAAACTCACCAAATAAGTGAAAAGTTAGCATAAGAGATAAAGGAAATGGAAATGATGCTTCTTGATAAATGGTCACCACTCACCAAGTCTATTTAAAATGTTTCCGGAACCAAAATTAAAAAAAAACAAAAAACAAACAAACAAACAAAAAAAAACTTGTCACATAGGTAAACACTTTATCATATTTTTCAGTTCCCCAACTCTTTGAATTTATGATAGGAACTTTTAAAAATACATTTAAAAATTAACTTGTGGGCGGACAATGGTAGCAGACTGACAGTTCTCACCTGCCATGCCTGAGACCCAGGGCTCATTTCCCGGTGCCTGCCCCTGCAAAAAAAATTAATTTGAGACTTGAGAGCAAAAAGGAACACAATTTTTGAATTTGTTTATTGTTCCCCCATATTCTGTAATTTAGCATAATGAGAAATTTTAGCAGTCTGAGGATAATTCTAACACAAATTATATAAATCACATCCATGTATTTCTGACCATTTTCAGGTGTGGTACCAAGAAATGTGTAAAAGACAAGGACTCCTGCAATCGTCCAAAAAGTCATAGAAAGACATGGATATATAATGATGAGAGAAAAAAATCAAAGCATAAGTAGGAGTAATCAGTAACACTAGATCATTATATTTTAAATTCTCTATTATTAATTCACATGGAACTAGCTCATTTATTTACTTACACTAAATACCAATTGTAATATCTCTGGTGTCCAAGAATCTGTTGACATCTGGCCATTCTGTAACAGTGCTCTGTAACTGTGCAGGGTATTTCTCCCCAAAGGATTTCAATGGATCACTTATAAATATGACCTATAAAATTATATAAATCTTGTGTGTTTATGCGATGCCACATACTTAAGCATGCAGAACATTGTCAATCAGGTATAAGAAAAGCCACAAAAGAAAGAAATTACATGAGTCCTATATAGTTAATTCAGAAATTGAGATGTTGTGCTAACACAAATGGGTGACCATGGCAACCTTTGCTGGTTAGATGTGAAATATTAAAGTAAGAACAAACTGTTGCATTCCTGTGTATTTCCAAAGAGATATGTATTTTCAAGTGACTTCCATTTTCACTAGTCCTATATTATTTTTAAACAGAAGAAAATCATAACATTTCTTAATATGCTGCTACTTTCATTCAGAGGTTTTACTGAAAAGTCTCCTTTTCAAAATGAAATATGAGTTTTTAAATAATTTTACATGTCTGTGGTCTAATTAATAAAAAGTATAGTAAGAGAAAAAAGGCAAAATTAACATTCAAATTATGCCATCCAGTTTCTGTGGTTTCAGTTCCAAAACCTTATGAACACCAGCAGCATCTTTGCAGAGCACAAATCCAATTCTATGTGTTCTTTTAGGGATAGGATCTGTTTTAATTGTGTCATCTATAACCCCTCCAAATTGAGATAAACATTCAAATCTTTCTTACTTGTATTTTGGTTCAAGATTCCAGTAAACATTTTTTTTTTTTATGTCTTCCTGCTGTTTCTTGCTTGTCTTGATCTTGGATTCCTCAGTGAATTCCTCTATGTTGCTGTACTTGTTCATGTCCTCCACGGTGCTAGAATAGACAGCAGAGTGGTGCTAGTTCACAGGACAAGTTGGGGCAGCAGTGCTGGCAGAGCACTGAATGGAGCTGGATTTAAAATAGCATCAGATGAGAAAATTATACTTTGTTTGAGTGGTAATGTGGCAATCTCATGCCTCTTTCCCCATAACTGTTTGAAAGGAGGGCATGTGTACCTGTTTTGGCAGTAACCTAAAAGAGGAAGCCTGTTAAATGCTTCCAATAGTTTCCCTGATGAAGATATAAGTTTTGGAAGAAAAAGCCTTTTTGCCTTTGCTTTGTCATTCCCGACAGGGATACATTTTATTTGAGCCTTCAGTAGTAATTTTGGCATCATTGGAGAACAAGCCTCAGGAGAACAGCTGCTGTGGTAGGTTGAATTATGTACCGTAATTTAGACATGATCTTAATATTAATCCACATCCTTGTGGGTAAGAACCTATTGTAAATAGGACCTCTTGAAGATATTATTTTTAGTTAAGGTGTGGTCCAACTAAATGAGGTTGGGTCTTAATCCAAATTACTGGAGGCCATATAAAGAGGCCACAGGGAGAAGCTGGAAGCTGAAAGTCAAGGAACCCAGAAGAGAAAGGAGAGGACATTGCAATGAAGAGATACAAGCCAAGGGACCCCAAGGATGGCCAGCAGCCAGCACCAGAATGATACAGACTTTGGGGAGAAAGTGTCACCTTGATATTGCCTTTATTTTGGACTTCTCCTAGCCTTAAAACTCTTAGCCAGTAAATCCTCACTTTTTAAGTCAACCCATTGTGTGGTGTTTATCATAGCAGCCTGGTGCTCTAAGGCAACGGCCAAGAACATCCAACACAGCAGAGTAGAAAGAAACAGTCTCCTTGAGTCACTGAACCAACTCCAGAGTCAACAATCTCCAAATTTCATGAAAAGTAAACAATATGTGCTTATAAATTCAGCCATCTTTGGTCAATTTTCCCTTTCTTGATGCCCAAAGCAATACAAACCAACTGATATGGCACAATGATAGAAATATGTTTGTAAAAGGCACCATGAATGCTATGCCAGGAGGCATTTTGTTTAAGGGTATTTTGATTTAATCAGCCGTGGTAAAAATCTGTAGCATTCCACTAATGTTTTCTCTGTGTTTGCCTGTGACCATGCATACTATTAACATTCTGCTAAAAGCTCATTGTCAAATAGACATTTTCTATTTTTGAAATTGGTACTGAATCTTATTTTGAAGGGATGTTTAATGATAAATAAATCCTGAAGCGATATCTTGTATAGATGTTGCGGACATTTCATAAGTATTCTATTTTATAGGTGCATGAAAGAGATTTTAATATGCATATGT
Source organism: Tamandua tetradactyla (assembly GCF_023851605.1). Taxonomy (NCBI): domain Eukaryota; kingdom Metazoa; phylum Chordata; class Mammalia; order Pilosa; family Myrmecophagidae; genus Tamandua; species Tamandua tetradactyla. Next base: position 98,535,051 of record NC_135333.1, read on the forward strand.
TCTTTTCTTGAACAGCAATACTTAGTGATATAATTGTAAAAAGTTAAAAATGCAAATGGGTTCCTTGACTTTCAGCTTCCAGCTTCTCCCTGTGGCCTCTTTATATGGCCTCCAGTAATTTGGATTAAGACCCAACCTCATTTAGTTGGACCACACCTTAACTAAAAATAATATCTTCAAGAGGTCCTATTTACAATAGGTTCTTACCCACAAGGATGTGGATTAATATTAAGATCATGTCTAAATTACCGTACATAATTCAACCTACCACAGCAGCTGTTCTCCTGAGGCTTGTTCTCCAATGATGCCAAAATTACTACTGAAGGCTCAAATAAAATGTATCCCTGTCGGGAATGACAAAGCAAAGGCAAAAAGGCTTTTTCTTCCAAAACTTATATCTTCATCAGGGAAACTATTGGAAGCATTTAACAGGCTTCCTCTTTTAGGTTACTGCCAAAACAGGTACACATGCCCTCCTTTCAAACAGTTATGGGGAAAGAGGCATGAGATTGCCACATTACCACTCAAACAAAGTATAATTTTCTCATCTGATGCTATTTTAAATCCAGTTCCATTCAATGCTCTGCCAGCACTGCTGCCCCAACTTGTCCTGTGAACTAGCACCACCCTGCTGTCTATTCTAGCACCGTGGAGGACATGAACAAGTACAGCAACATAGAGGAATTCACTGAGGAATCCAAGATCAAGACAAGCAAGAAACAGCAGGAAGACATAAAAAAAAAAAATGTTTACTGGAATCTTGAACTAAAATACAAATAAGAAAGATTTGAATGTTTATCTCAATTTGGAGGGGTTATAGATGACACAATTAAAACAGATCCTATCCCTAAAAGAACACATAGAATTGGATTTGTGCTCTGCAAAGATGCTGCTGGTGTTCATAAGGTTTTGGAACTGAAACCACAGAAACTGGATGGCAAGTTGGTAAACTCCCAAAGGGGCTAATGCTTCAAAAGTGAGAGAAATGTCCCTTCAAAAATTTTGTGGGCAGATTGAGCCCACATGTTCTGAAGGACAAATTGGAGAATATTTTGGAGCATTTCGAGGGATTGAAAATATTGAACTTCCCATGGATACAAACACCAATGAAAGATAATTTTGTCTTATCACATATATAGACTGTGATGGTTAAGTTCCTGTGTCAGCTTGACTAGGATATGGCATCCAGTTGTTTGGCCAAGCAACCACTGGCCTGATTGTTGTGAGAATATTTCATAGATTTAAATCATTAGTCAATTTGTTCAATCTATGACTGATTTTATATACAATCAACAAAGGAGATTGCCATCAGCAATGATAGAAATCTTATCCGAACAGAGGAAGGTTTTAAAGGAAGAACTGATGATTTCAGTAGTCAGAAGGAAGAATTAGATGGCTCTTTCCAGCCAACCAGCTTCTCCTGGGGAATTCCTCAAAATCTTCAGAGTTACCAACTTGTAGCCTGCCGTACAGAATTTGACTTGTGAATCCCCACAGTCATGTGAGCCAATTCCCATAATAAATGTCACTATCCAAAGAGGTATAAAGGCAGCATCAGTAACAACAGAAAGGAGAAAGAGGGGCTGCAGTGGGTGGACAAGATCTGGTTCAAAATTAGAACCAAGAGTTTAATAACTATTATGATCAAGGATGTGGAAACTGTAGTAGTGACCATAGTGGTGATCAAAACAATAGTGCCCGTAATGGATATGATTATAGTAGGTATAACTATGGGAACTATGGATATGGACATAGATATACAGACTACAGTGGCCAAAAGAGCATATAAGGAAGTCATTCAAAGAGTGTGGCAATCACCAAAACAATTACCAGACATTCTCTAGGAGGATGCTTAAGTAACCCTTTTGTAGGACAACATTGGAGATCAGATTTCTGTTGATATAAGATAGTTACTTGTAAAGACTTTCTACAAGATCCAAGTGTGCCCAACTGTATATAGCTGCCAATTAGTTTCCTTTGTTTTTGCTTTCCTTTGTAATCTGTGCTATGACTCAATGTGCATCTGTGGGCATATATAAATTTTATTTCTATGATATCATGTTAAACTTCACATAAATGCTTACGTATGTGATTGTTGAAAAAAATGTAGCTCTCTTCACAATGAAGAAAGGAGTGATTGTGTTGGGTAGGTAATCAACAGGGTATGCCAATTTTATAATGTTAGAAGCATAATTTGAAAAAGGCCTCTACTAAATATATAACCTTTGGTGATTGTTTTCTAAAAATTCCTACCTCTGATGAAATCCATGGTTTCCTTAAATAATGAATGTTCTTGTTCATCAAATCCATGTATAAGAGTAAATGGGGGGTGGGCAATGGTGGCTCAGTGGCAAAGTTCTCTCCTGCCATGCCAGGGACCCGGGTTCATTTCCCAGTGCCTAGCCATGTTAAAAAAAAAAAAAAGAGAGAGAGAGAGAGAGAGAGAGAAAGAGTAAATGGGAACCTGGCGGTTCAGGGAGGTATGGGATTTAGTTCATCCTTTAGAGAAGCTAGTAAATGGCCAGGAAACATCTGGAGCAACTGTTAGGGACACCTCTGTAACCTGACATATAACATACACCAGTGTGGAATGGGTGGAATGGCTGAGATCACTGCATAGAACTATAAGTAAAGCCCCAAACTATGGAGGCTGGCACCCCTCACTCACTGGCACAGCAGACTGTCTTAGAGACAGTTCCTGATGGGAATAAGAAGCAGCCTCTACTAGGAGCAAGGGAAGATAACTCAATCTAGCTTCTTACTGCACTTTTAATTAACACAGTTGGACAGCTGAATATGACCTCCAAGCACAGATAAACCCAGAGCAAGCAGGCAAGGAACCCTGAGGTCTCTCCTGGCAGGGAGGGGGTGGGGCTTATGGGAAAACAAGAAAAGAAACAGAGGCTTTTGGAGTTGGCCCAGCTCAGAAAATGGAAAGAGGACTGCGTGCCAAATAAAGAGTCACACAGAGCTGGAATTAACTCTGACTTTTGACTTACAAGCCTTGGGGCTTGGAACTAGCTCTGAAAAGGGCTTTCTTTTTTTTTCTCTCTCTCTCTTTAAAAACTATTCTAAGTAGCTCATTAAAGAAAGTTTCAGGCATTTTCAGTTATCAGCGCTGACCCAGGCAAGGGAAGAATTAAGATAGGTCTAAGAGACAAAGTAAGGAGTCAAGTGAAGAAGATAATTCCCTAAAGTGCACATCTTCCCCAAGAAAAGGCAGGGCCCAGGTCAAGTGGCAGCTCTCATTCAAAGAATTCAGATCCCAGGGGCTGGAAAATAGAAACAGCTTAGCTTCCCTTCTACCCAGGCCTCTATCTCACCCACACCCCTGGCAGGGACAGTCTGCTGAGAATTAAAGACACCACACAAATTTTCTCTGGTGGGGAACTGCAGGCTAACAAGTGCCACCTGCTTGGAAGGATAGGAAAAGCACAAAGTCTAGAGGCTTCTCAGGAAAGTCTGACAACCTGCTATGTCTCATCCTCAAGGGAACTTGATACTGATTATACCCTCCTTCTGAGACCTGGACTGCCTGGTCTGGGAAAGTCTGATTGGAGGAAATCATATCTGGGGAAACCCTCCTCAAAAAAAAGATTCCTTTTAGGCAGGGAAAGAACCAGGAAAACAAAAGCTGAAAAACTGGTTAGAAGCTATGCTAGAGGTCTAGAATAAGTTGAATTGAATGCCAAAGCACAGATAGAGAACAATACCAATCAACATGACAATCTTAGATAAAAGAGGGAAAATGATCTCCAGAATAAACTAATCAAGAAAATCAGATGCCAAGACAGTAACAAAAAAATTACAAGTCACACTAGGGAAAACAAAGATATGGCCCATTCAAAGTAACAAACTAACACTTCAAAAAACACACAGGAGTTGAAATAACTAATTAAAGATATTCAACCACATTTTCTAAATCAAATCAAAAATCAAATCAGGTTCAGGGAAGATGCGGTAAAAGAGATTAAGGATATATGAAGAAATTTAGTGATCATAAAGAAGAACTTGAAAGTTTGAAAGAACAAATGGCAGAACTTATGGGAATGAAAGGCACAATAGAAGAGATGAAAAACAATATGGAGACTTATAACAGCAGATTTGAAGAGGCAGAAGAAAGGACTAGTGAACTAGAGGACAGGACATCTGAAGTCCAATACACAAAAGGAAGATAGGGAAAGAATGGAAAAACATGAGCAGGGTCACAGGGAGTTGAGTGACAACATGAAGTACATGAATATACACATGTTATGGGTGTCCCAGAAGGAGAAGGGAAAAGGTGCAGAAAGAATAATGGAGGAAATAATCACTGAAAATTTCCCATCTATTATGAAAGACATAAAAATTACAGATCCAAGAAGTGCAGCATACCCCAAACACAGCAGATACAAATAGACCTACTCAAAGACACTCACTAATCAGATTGTCAAATGTCAAAGACAAAGAGAGAATTCTGAAAGCAGCAAGAGAAAAACAATCCATCACATACATAGAAGCTTGATAAGATTACATACAGATTTCTCAGCAGAAACCATGGAGGCAAGAAGGGAGTGGTATGATATAGTTAAGATACTGAAAGAGAAAAATTCCCAACCAAAAATTCTATACCTGACAAAACTATCCTTCAAAACTGAGGGAGCATTCAAAGTATTTTCAGATAAATAGACACTGAGAGAGTTTGTGAACAAGAGACCTGCTCTGTAAGAAATACTGAAGGAAACACTACAGGCACACAGGAAAAGACTGGAGAGAATGGTTTGGAGTGTAGAAATGAATATTGTTAGTAAAGGTAAAAATAGAGAGAAAGAAAATAAAATATGGCATATAAAATTCAAAAGACAAAATGGGTAGAAGAAAGTACTTCCTTTACAGTGATAACATTAAACCTTAATATATTAAAATCCCCAATCAAAAGCCATAGACTGGCAAAAAAAAAAACAAAAAAACAGGACCCATCTATATGCTGTCTACAAGAGACTCACTTTAGACCCAGAAATTAAAATAAGTTGAAAGTGAAAGGTTGGAAAAATATTTCATACAAACAACAACCAGAAATGAGCAGGGATAGCTATATTAATATCAGACAAATTAGACTTCAATTTGTAAAACAATTAAAAGAGACAAAGAAGGACACATGTATTAATAAAAGAGACAATTCATCAAGAAGGCATAACAAACATAAATATTTATGCACTGAGCCAGAGTGCCCCAAAATACATGAGGCACACACTGACAATACTGAAAGGAGAAGTAGACAACTCTATAATACTAATTGGATACTTCAATACACTATTCTCATCAATGGATGGAACATCTAAACAGAAGATCAATAAGGAAACAGAGATAATGAATAACATAATAAATGAACTGGATTTAACAGACATTTACAGAACATTACCCACCACAAAATCAGAATGCACATTTTTCTCAAGTACTCATGGATCACTCTCTAGAATAGACCACATGTTGAGCCATATGTTAAATCTTAATAAATTTTAAAAGGTTGAAATTACACAAAACACCTTCTCAGATCATAATAGAATGAAGTTGGAAATCAATAACAGTTGGAAGATGGGAAAATTCACAAATATATGCAAGCTAAGCAACACACAATTAAACAACCAGTGGGTCAAGGAAGAAACCATAAGAGAAATCAGTAAATATCTCGAGGCACATGAAAATGAAAACACGATATATCAAAACTTATGGGATGCAGCAGAGACAGTGCTAAGAGGGAAATTTATTGCCTTGAACGCCTACATTAAAAAGGAAGAAAGAGCAAAATTCAAGGAGTTAATTCTTCACCTGGAGGAACTAGAAAAATAACAGCAAACTAACCACTAAGCAAACAGAAGGAAAGAAATAACAAAGATCAGAGCAAAAATAAATTAAATTAAGAACTTAATAAAATCAACAAAACCAGAAGTTGGTTCTTTGATAAAGTCAATAAAAATGATGGACTTTTAGTTAGGTTGACAAAAAAACAAGAGAGAGAGGATTCAAATAAATAAAATCAGAAATGGTTTTCTACTGACACCACAGAAATGAAGAGAAAATGAGAGGATACAATAAGCAACTGTATTCTAACAAACTAGACAACACAGATAAAATGAGCAACTGCCTAGAAAAGCATGAACAATAAATATTGACTTGAAAAGAAATAAACCTCAACAAATGAATCACAAGTAAAGAGATTGAATCAATCATCAAAAAACTCCCCCCAAAAGAAAATTCCAGAACCAAATGGCTTCACATGTGAATTCTACCAAGCATTCAAAAAAAATTTTGAAGAGGAAGGAAAAATTTTGAAGAGGAAGGAAAGCTACATAATTCATTCTATGAAGGCAGCATTACACTAATACCAAAGCCAAACATAGATACTACAAGAAAAGAAAATTACAGACTGTAGTAGTTTGAAAGCTCCTGGAATGCAATATACTAGAACTGGAATGGCTTTTTAAAAGAGGAATTTAATAAGTCACAAGTTTACAGTTCTAAGCCAATGGAAATGTCCAAACTAAGGCATCCAGGAAAAGATACCTTAATTCAAGAAAGCCAATGTGTTTGAAGCACCTCTGTCAGCTGGGAAGGCATGCTAGTCCCTTGATGGCCCCTTGCTCCTGAGCTCCATTGCTTCAGCCTGTGTTCCTGTCTGGGTTCCTTACTTTGGTTCTCTGGGGCTGGCTTTCATCTCGTGGCTTCCCTTGCTCGGATCTCCCCAGGTTCTGGCTTGCTTAATATCTCATGGTGATGGCTGCTGGTCTCCAAGCATTTCCAAATATGCATGTCTCTGTTCTCCAAGTGTTGTCACCTGTGTTAGCTCTCCTCTGAAGTTTCTGTCAGCTCTGTCATTTCTGTAGGCTCTCTCTCTGTTGGCTTTGAGAAATCTGTTGTTCCCAACTCTCCAAAATGTTTCCTCTTTTAAAGGATTCCATAAGTTAATCAAGCCCCACCTGGAAGGGGTGGAGTCACATCTCCATCTAATATGGGTGGTGCCACACCTCCGTGGAGATAATCTAATCAAAATTTCTGACCTACAATATTGAATCAGGATTAAAAGAAATGGCTGCTCCCAAAAGATTGAATCAGGATTAAATCATGGGTTTTCTAGGGTCCATAATAGCTTCAAACCAGCACACAATCCAATCTCTTTAATGAACATAGATACAAAAATCCTCAACAAAATACTCACAAGTTGAATCCAGCAGCACATTTAAAGAATCATACACCGTGACAAAATGAGAGTTATCCAAGATATGCAAGGCTGGTTCAACACAAGAAAATTCATTACTGCAATATACCATATCAATAAATCAAAGTGGGAAAACCATATGATCATCTCAATTAATGCAGAAAAGAGATTTGACAAAATTCAACATCCTTTTCTTGATAAAAATACTTCAAAGGATTGAATAGAAGGGAACTGCCTAAATAAAAAAAGGGATATATGAAAACCCACAGCTAACATCATCCTTAATGGGGGAAGATTGAAAGCATTCCCTCTAAGATCAGGAAAAAGACAAGGACACTCACTGTTACCATTGTGATTCAACATTGTGTTGGAAGTTCTAGGTAAAGCAATTAGGCAAATAAAAAAATAAAAGGCATCCAAATTGGAAAGGAAAAAGTAAAACTTCTTTGTTTTGCAGATGACATGATATTATATGTCAAAAATCAAAAAAAAATCTACAGCAAAGTGACTAGAGTTAATAATTGAATACAGCAAAGTGACAGGGAGGGTATAGGATCAACACACAAAAATCAGTAATGTTTCTATACAATAATAATGAGCAATGTGATGAGGAAATCAAGAAAAAAATTCCATTTATAGTAGCAACCAAAAAAATCAAACATTCAGCAATAAATTTAACAAAGGCCACAAAAGATCCATACCCAGGAAATTGCAAGAAATTGCTGAAAGAACTCAAAGACCACCTAAATAAATGGAAAGCCATACAATGTTCATGGATTTGAAGGCTAAGGGTAAGATGTCAATTCTACCCAAATTGATTTATAGATTCAATGCAATGCCAATTAAAACCCCAACTGACTTTGCAGAAATAGAAAAACCAATAGCCAAATTTATTTTATTCAGAGTAGAGTTTCCTAAATAGCTAAAAATGTCTTGAGAAAGAGGAATAAAATGGGAGGTCCCACACTACCTGACTTTAAAGAATAGTACAAAGCTACAGTGGTCAAAACAGCATGATATTCGCAGAAAGATAGATATATTGACCAATGGAATCGAATTGGGTGTTCAGCAATAGACACTCTCATCTATGGACAGTTGATCATTGATAAGGCAATGAGGTCAATTCATCTGGGACACAGCAGTTTCTTCAATTAATGGCAGTTAGAGAACTGGATATCCATATCCCAAAGAATGAAAGAAGACTTATATCTCACACCTTACAAAAAGTAACTCAAAATGTGTCAAAGACCTAAACATTAGAGAAAAGAACATAAAATTTTAGAAGAAAAAGTAGGGAACCATCTTAAAGATCTTGTGATAGGAAGTGGTTTCCTAGATGTTACGCCCAAAATACAAGCAATGAAAGAAGAAATACATAAATGAGATCTCCTCAATATTGAACACTTTTGTGCATCAAAGGACTTTGTGAGGAAAGTAAAAAGGCAGCCTATGCAATGGGAGACAATATTTGGAAACCCCATTTCAGATAAGGGTTTACTATCCAAAATATAGAAAGAGATCCTACAACTCAACAAGAAAAAATAAAAACAACTCAATTAAAAAATAGGCAGAGGCCATGGACAGACTTTTCTGAAGAGGAAATGCAAATGACTCAAAAACATATGTAGTGACCTCTGCTACATTTCTCCTGTCATCTCAGAAGGCTTCCCTGGGGATGCCTTCCTTCTGTATCTCCAAAGATCTATGGTCATGGGTTATCAAAGCTCTAAAGTTTTTCCAAAAATGATTCTCACTTAAAGGGCTCCAGTAAGCAACCCCACTTTGAATGGATGAAGGTACATTTCCATGATAACAAACTAATCAAAAGGTCCCACCCACAATTGGATGGATCACATCTCCATGGAAACAATAAAATGATCCCACCCAGCAATATTGAAAGAGAATTAAAGAAATGTCTGCTCCCACAAGATTGCATCAGAATTAAAGCATAGCTTTTCTGGGTTACATAACATCTTCTAACTGACACATTATATGAAGAAAATGTAAAGTACTTCTAAAAGTATAAAAGAGTACTTCACTAATTGAAATAAGGAATAGGAATGCTCAATTCTGTAAAAACATAAACTCTTCTTAAATCAATTTTATGGAAATCACTAACTGTACTTTGTTTTGTTCTTAGAAAAGTTCATTTTAAATTTAAAGTGAATAATAAATATGCAAGAGTTGGAATATCTGTAGGAAAGGATCATAATGAAAGAATATTAGACTTAGTTATTAAACAGTACTATAGATTAAGTGCAATTATATAATGTATTAAATGGCACATGAATAAAGAGATCTTTGAAACAGAAAAAAAAACATATGTATTTCTGAAAAGGAAATAATAATGCTCAACTTCACTGGCTATGTGGGAAATACAAATCTAAACCACATTGAAATTTCATCTCACACCTACTAGAATGGCCATTATCACAAAAACATAAAACAACAAGTGCTGGAGAGGGTAGGGAGAAAGAGGCACACTTATTCACAATTATTGTTGGTGGGAATGTAGAATGGTGCAACCAATCAGAGAAGCAGTTTGGTGGCTCCTCAGAAAGCTAAGTATAGAATTGCCATATGATCCAGCAATTCTGTTAATAGGTATATATGCAGAGGAACTGAAGGCAGGGACATGAACAGACATTTACACATTGGTGTTTATAACAGCATTATTCCTAATTGCCAAGAGATAGAAACAGACTAAATGTTCATTAACATATTAGTGGATAAACAAACTGTGGAATATTACACAGCTGTAAGACAGAATAAAGTCATGAAGCACGCAACAACATGGATGAAGCTTGAGGAAATTATGTTGATTGAAATCAGCCAGAAACAAAAGGACTAATACTGTATGGTCTCACTAACATTAATGAGTGAACACTGAGAGTTAAAGTTGAGAACACAGGTTATCAGGAGATAAGAAGAAAGTAGAGATTTGGCATTTGATGCAAAAGGAGTACAGAATATTCTAAAGGGTTGATTATAAAGATACAGAAATGGACAGCATAATCTCATCTGATGGTAGCACAATATTGTAGATACAATGAACTAAGCTGCGGGTGAGAATGTTTGAAGGAGGAAGGCTAGGAGCACATATGACACCAGAAGCAAAGATAGAAGACAAAGACTAGGACTAGACAACTTAGTGAAATGTAGAGTAGACAATGATGGTGATTAAGTGTACAAATGTAAGATAGTTTTTACATGAGGGAGAGCAAGTGAATGTCAACATTGCAAGGTGTTGAAAATGGGATCATATATGGAATAAAATAGTTAACAGTAACATTTTAATATGCTTCCATTAAATGTAACATAGGCAATAATACACCAGAGCTAAATATCAGTAAGAGGGGAATATAAGGGATGAGATTCCTAGTGGTGTTATTGCTGTTTCTTTTTATTTTTTATTCACCCCCCCCCTCCCATTTTTTCTTCTTCCTTTATGAAAGAAATGGAAATGTCCTCACATTGATTGTTGTGGTGAATAGATAACTATGTGATTATGCCAGGAGCCACTGATTTTTTACTTAGGGGAGATTGCATAGTGTGTGAATAAAACTGTTTAAAAAATAAACAGAGAGAGTGGACTACGGTGGCTAAGTGGCAGAGTTCTCGCCTGCCATGCCGGAGACCCAGGTGCGATTGCTGGTGCCTGCCCATGTAAATAAATAAACAAACAAATAAATAAATAAACAGAAAGTTAAAAGTGCTGGAGAATATGTGGAGAGAGAGGAAACCTATTCACTGTTGGTAGGGAAGTAGCACCTCTGGAGGGCAATGAGATGGTTCCACAGAGTCTAAGTATAGGGTTTCATATGTTCCTGCAACCCCATTATCAGGTTTACACTTGGAAGAACTGAAGGCAGGGACATGAATGGACACTTGCACACTGGTGTTCATGGCACCACCACTCAGGATTTGCAATGGATGGTGGTGGCCTAAAGTTACATCAACTGATGAATGGAAGAGGAAATTGTAGTATATACATACAATGGAATATTGAGTGGTCGACTATGAATGGAAGAGGAAATTGTAGTATATACGTACAATGGAATATTGAGTGGCCGCAAGAAGGAATGAAGTTGTGAGGCATGCAACTAGGTGAATGACCCTTGAATATAATATGTTGAATGAAATAAGCTAGAAATGAAGAAGACAAGCATTATAATGTATCACTAATATGAACTAATTATGGTGTCCAAACTCGAGAATAGAATTTAAGAGCAGGGGGAGGCTTATTGTAAAGATTCTTAGACTGTAAGCTCTTACAGCAGTCATATCTATTCCTGTGTTGTAACAATTACTTCTAAATTCTGAGATATCAAGTCCTTGTGTATAACCTGGTCATTCCCTAGAACTTCAATTATCTGCGTGACACCTGAGACTCAGAGCTAGAGTTCTGCAGCTATGAAAGTCAGCATTATTCCACATGGCAATTTTCAAAAAGCTTAAAAAGATATCAGACTTCAACTAGAGATATGAATGAAGCTGATCTGGTTAGGACTAAGGCAAATAAGATTTTTTTTAAAAAAAGACAATATAATAAAGGATTATATTGACTGCATTTTAAACGTCAATCTCTATGTGAGACCAAAAGAAGAGATGTTGATTTGGTGCAAAAATTTGTATTTTCAATAGCACACTATCCAATTTAACTTGTATGGTCAGCTTATTTGAACATCATAATTCCACAGAAACTTGAGCAGGAAGTGAGATCTTGCTCATTTGCACAGGTTAATGTGATCCCCCAATATATCCCAGAGAAATCTAGGCAGAAAATTAAAAAAAGTCTTTGTAAAGTCCCTGTGTTAGTTAGATTCAGTTGTCAACTTGGCCAGTTGACAAATTCTATTCTTGTCAACTAGTCTTGTTGCTGCAGACATAAGCCAATGGTATGTGAACCTCATCTGTTGCTAATTACATCTGCAGTCCGCTAGGAGGTGTGTCTGCTGCAATGAGTGAAGTTTGACTTAATTGGCTGGTGCTTAAAAGAGAGATCGCAACTTAGCACAGCTAAGCAGCTTGGCATTCCTCATCTCAGCACTTGCAGCTCAGCCCAGGCCTTTGGAGATGCAGAAAGAAGTCACCCCGGGGAAAGTTGTTGGAACCCAGGGGCCTGGAGAGAAGACCAGCAGAGACCATCCTGTGCCTTCCACATAAGAAAGAACCTCAGTGTAAAGTTAGCTGCCTCTCCTCTGAAGAACTAACAAAATAAATCCCCTCTTATTAAAAGCCAATCCATCTCTGGTGTGTTGCATTCAGGCAGCTAGCAAACTAGAACAGTCCCCTTGAGGTTCTGGGTGAAGAGGTAGAAATATTAAACCTCCCCACCTGGGGAATTCCTGATATTCTCACAAGCATTTAGGAACTACCAATTTAATAGACTGAGCTCTTGATCTTGGGCCTTGCCCTTATGAAACTTATTTCTGGAAAGGAGAAGCTAAGACAACTTATGATTATGCCTAAGAGTCACCCCCAGAGAACCTCCTTTGTTGTTCAGGGGTGGCCTCTCTCTATGCCAACTCTGCAAGTGAACTCACTACCCTCCCCACCATGTGGGACCTGACTCCCAGGGGTATATAAATCTCTCTGGCAACATGGGACATGACTCCTGGGTATGAGCCTGGCCCTGGCATCATGGGTTTGAGAAGGTCTGCCTGACCAAAAAGGGAAAGAGAAAGAAAACAAAATAAAGTTTCAGTGGCTGAGAGGTTTCAAATAGAATGAAGGGATCATTCTGGAGGTTATTCTTATGCATTGTATAAATTATCCCTTTTCAGTCTTTAGTGTATTAGAATAACTAGAACGAAATACCTAAATCTGTTGACTGTAATCCAGTAGCCTTGATTTTTGAAGATGATTGTTTAATTATACAGCTTTTACAGTGTGACCATGTGAGTGTGAAAACCTTATGACTGACACTCCCCGTATCCAGTATATGGACAGATGAGGAAGAAAATAAAGACAAAAAATAAATAAATAATGGGGGGATGGGTTATTTTGGATGTTCATTATTACAAAAATTGCACTTAAAAAAGAGAGTAAACAGTACAGCAGTTGTTAGGATTCATTCAAAATGTCTAGAAAAACATCAATTCTTCATTGAATGTACTGAGTGCCAAAAGAAGAAGCTGATCATTTGACTCTCAACAATGAATCCCATTTTACAAATAAGACTTGAAGTAAACATCTACATTGGCCGAGCCCTACCTTTGAGAAGATCAGCATTGGTTCAATAAAATTCTTTTTAAACGGGTTAATCAGAGAGATAAGTAGGGTACTAACATTTTAAGCACCTACTAAGTACAAATTACTGTGCTAGGCTCTTAGCATATGGTGCTCTTCCAAGCCTCACCACAAACCAATGAAGTTGTATTATCTCTTCTTATAAAGAAAAAAACTATGGTTCAGAACTATTAAGTAAGTTATTCGAGGTCCCACAGTTAACAACAACACAGCAGGGATTCAAACTCAGGATTCTGTCTGTCCTCTTCCCCTAGTTACATACGTAAGTGTGGCAATACCCAGAGCAGAGTTTTCCTCATGTGTCCTAATGAGATAGCAATAGGACTTCTTATTGGCTAGTGTAAGTTAATTGTTGCAGCACATTGATCCAAAATTATACAATGCTCAGATAAAAAAAAAAAGATCATCAGAACTATAAGTAAACAAAGAAATAAGAACCAACTAACCAAATAAATTCATCCAAAATTGAGTCTGTTAACATACCAGGCAAGAAATCACACACCAGTGAAATTTGAAGTTCATTAAGAAGAAAAGTCAGGGGGTTTCAATTCCTACAAAGAGGGCATTCATTATGGTTACAGTAATTAAGCATTGAAAGCCAGCATTCTAGACAGGAGGGAGTAAGTCCATAACTCTATATGTAGTTGGTTAACATAAAGCCCACCGGTCAAGAATCTTCAATTAGGCCCACTAAAGTTCTGCCCTCCCTTGCAGTAAGATCTCATGATTTTTTTCATATGCTTCAGCTTGTTAGAACTAATAGCAATGAAACACAGCTGCCAGTTTTGATATCTCCAGGTCAAGTATTGCCATCAGTGGAAAATTTTCCTTTTATACCTCAAACACAACATGTTTATTTTTCATTCAAACCATCTAAAACAATTTCCAGAGAGGTATTGGAGTGGGGTCTTCATAGCCCTATTCAGGAACTCAGACTGACAGAGACTAAACCATTTTTAATAGATGGCTTCCAAAGTTTCTCAGGGTATTGGCCCAAAGGAGAGAACAGGGTGGATAATTTGTGAAAAATATTAGGGAACCAGACCTATGAGTAGAACGTAGCAAACCCACCAACATTTCATTGGATCAAACCTAGTCAGATCACTAGAGAATGGCTAGAAAATGTCAAACCTTATAACCCAGAAGAAAAATAAGTGGGTTTTGGTGAACAATTTCTGCCAGTCTTTAAAAAAGAGAAAAGAAAATCCTTGTGGTTTCTGTGGTCAAATAAAGTTAGGAAACAGAAATGTTCGGTTTATCATTTCCTATTAAAGAAAGCTTAGCCTTTAATTTGCTAAAGAGCTCCATGGTTTTCAATTGAGCATACAAATTTGTAGCCTTACCCAACCTATTTGGAAATGGTTCCCATTTTAGATCATGGCATAAGGCTCTGAAGTAGTGGTTCTCAACTTTAGATTGCATGAAATTGCCTGGCTTGTTAAAATACAGATTGTTGGGCCCTATCTCAGAGTTTTAAATTTAGTGGATCTGGGGTGGGAGTGGAGAATTGCATTTCTGGCAAGTTTTCAGATGATGAGGCTAATGCTCCTGGTCCAGGGGCCACAGTTTGAGAACCAGTGGTCTACAGGCTCACTTAAGAGAGAAGGGAAGTCTTTAGGTGTGGGGGATGAGGATGTGCACTTTGGGCTACAAATACTGAGATGCCGCTTCCAGCATAGCCTCTATTATTCTCCAAAGGCCAGCCCTCTGCCTTGGGAGAAGTCACGGTTCTGTATCCACACTTCACAAGCTCACCCTTTTAATGGGACTGCTGCTAGCAGTCCACACTACATCCCAGAAGACTGGGAAAGAAACTAGAATGAAGAGATACTGTAGGTTAAGCCAGCTGGGGAGAATGCATGAGAGTCTTTCCTTAGCTCAACGAATGAAACATCCAGCATCATTTATTCATCTTTATATCCTTTCACATTTTCTGGAGATGCCTAAATGAATAAGAAAAGGTACCTACCATATCAGAGGTCCCAGTCTTGTTCATAAAGTACAGAGAGATGTGTCTTGGCAACATCTAGGAAAGCCTAAATTTTAAAACCTAAATCTAAAATTAAAAAAACAAATCTTCATCAGTATTTTCCCCTTGGTCTTCTAGCAAAGTAAAAGTAAATAGCTATTTAGGCTTATTTAATCTTTCTTCTTCTGATTATTAAAAGGCTTTCCCTTTGGAGAACAAAGGGAAGCGGCATCTCAGTATTTGCAGCCCAAAGTGCACAGATTTTCTGAGCACATTGCTTCTTGATTGTTGATAAAAGCATGTTATTTAGCCACTGGCCATTCGTGTGAATTGTAATGCAAAGACAGAGCAAAAGTCATTGCAGTTTTCCATTTACTAATTAGGTTCAATGTCAATATTAAACTTGCCTCAAAAGCAATGAGGAAATATTTATGACGGTAAATTAGCCACTATTTTGACTCTTTAAGTATGGATGGACCTCCTTAGATGCTAGTCAGAAGGGTTTTATCCTTGATTTCTCTTAAATAGTAGGCTGAGTTCTGAAATCCAAATAAGTATGTAAGAAAATCTGCTAAATTTTATATGCTTTTATACTGGCCTATTTTGAAAATGTGAGCTATATCATAAAGCATTTTAACTCCTTTTTATTATTATCAAGCATCACCTACTTTGAACAGTAGGTTCCATTATACACCATTAGAATGCTGGAAAAGACCTTGTGAAAGGTTTTCTTTTCTTCTGTTCTACTACAAGAAGATGGGTTATAGATAGAATATCAGCCATGAGTTTTAAAATTGAAGCTAGATGATGGGGAGGTGAGCAGAATCATTATACTATTCTGCCTAGCTTCGCGTATATTTAAAATTTTCCTTAAAACTTTTTTAAGTCAGTGTTCAGTGTCCTCATCTGACTAATTGGATCTACTGGTACTTTCACAAGAGGTAAGAGTGCTTTAAAAGCTGTATTTACTAACTAAACTCAGTAAATGGTCTTAAAATTTCCCCCAAAAACATGCACACTGACTACCAAATGATAGTATATTGTTGTCATTGGTGAGCCTCCATACCTTCACCTAAATGTCATTTCCACTTCCTGAAAAATCAGTTTCCAAATACTGACAAGAATCTTTTATTACAGTCAAGTTTCTCATTTGCACTGTAAATAAATGAATATTTTATTGGTCCAAATACTGTCTCCCTACATTTTTTTAAAAACTTGAAACATGATGAGTGATCAATAAATACTTGCTAGATGATTTATAAATGACTTGAAACTGTGTCATGGGAGAAGGGAGACAAATTTCTACTACTGTTTGATATGTTTGATCCATACGAAGGCTGAAAGGTTGCTGATTAAATGAAGAAAAACATGCTACTTTTCTAATTTGCTCCTCTTGCCAGTGATCACTGTTAAGTGTTTAACAACAAGCTCTCAAAAAGAAATGCATACACATATCTACATGCATAAGTTTATTATAAATTGAATTGAATTACTGGATGTTAGCACATGATTTGCAAATAATTTACATGATATTTTGTCATTTCTAAAGCAAGTTTCTTCTCAAAGACTAGTTTCATTGATTTTTCCCAAAATCTTGGTTCCATAGCCAGCCAATGTTTGTAATTCAATGAATTTTGACAACTTCAGGTTACAAATAAATAGTTGACTGCTGTTGAATTCAGCAGAGGTCACTCATATTATTGATAAGTATATTTCTAACATATGTATTGGTTGATGTTTCCATTTTAGCTAAAGAGTAAGAAGAAAGTGAAAGAACAAAAACTTGTTTTGATATTTCTCTCATTTCATCAATGATTTGGTCAGCTTTCCTGAACTGGATGAGAAAAACAAGAATAATTTCTCAATTTTTGTGCTATTCACAACATAATGGCTAAGAAACAAAATACTTCTAAGCTTAATCTGTGTTATTATGTTTTCTCCATCACATTCAAAAGTCGAGATTCAACAAAACAATAAATCAAGCCCTGATTTGTAGCCTTGCCAATTTTCATGATGTAAATATTCCTGCCATGGGTGATTTTAAGCAACTGACATGACTTCACTGAACACTGAATTGGGAAGAGATGCGTGGTGGCATACCATCGTGTAGTATTTCCAGCATAGAGATACAATAGATAAAAATAACTTCAAAATTATAGATAATAGCAAGATGTAGTAAGATGATTAGAAATTGATTCATGTTGAGAATATACTAACTGTTCTAGTTTGCTAGCCACTGGAATGCAATATACCAGGAATGGAATGGCTTTCTAAAAAGGAAATTTAATAAGTTGCTAGTTTACAGTTTTAAGGCCAAGAAAATGTCCCAATTAAAACAAGTCTATAGAAATGTCCAATCAAAGATATCCAAAAAATACCTTGGTTTAAGAAGACCAATGAAGTTCAGGGTTTCTCTCTCAGCTGGAAGGGCACATGGTGAACATGGCATCATCTGCTAGCTTTTCTCTCCTGGTTTCTGGTCTCATGAAGCTCTCCAGGAGGCATTTTCCTTCTTCATCTCCAAAGGTCACTGGCTGGTGGACTCTGCTCCCCATGGCTATGTTGTTCTGCTCTGCTCTCTCTGAATCTCCCTTTTCTTTAATATATTTCCTCTTTTTATAGGGCTCCAAGAAACTATTCATGACCTACCCGACCCAAGACACATCTCCTCCTAATCCATTTTACCTTCCACTCTTGATCACTCAAGATCACGTCAAGATCACATCAAGATGAGACTCCAGGGAGATGAGCTGATTACAGTTTCAAACATACAGTACTGAATAGGGATTAGAAGAAACAGCTCCCTTTACAAAATGGGATTAGGATTAAAACATGGCTTTTCTAGAGTACAAACAACCTCTCAAACCAGCACACTAACCTTGTTTCTAATGTTTTAATTTTGTTTAGATAATATAATTTTAATAATGACTATATTTAAAAACCAGTTCACAAAATTCCTGAAAATTCAGCAACCACTGCCTGTCCCAGGCACACCACTGCATCTCTCCATGTGAAACTGTATGCAGCGTGTGTGTGTGCGCGCATGGGTGTTATAAAACTACTTCTTTCATCTACTTCTTGCTATGCTGATCTGTTTTCTTCCTAAAAAACTTAATGAAATTTTTTGCTTATATAGACTATTTCCCCAAACTAAAATGTGTTCCATTAACCCTTTTGAAATCTTTCTCAAATGACAAGACCTCCCAAATTCACCGCTTGGAAGGTTTTCTTGATCCTCTCTTTGAAATTAATCTTTCCTTCTTTCCTCTGAGCTACAAAAGCACATTATATATCTTCTACCTAAACATTTCTTCATTCTACCTCATATTATGGTAGGCTTTTTGAAGGCAGGCACTGTCACTTTTTTTTTTATTATTAATTAAAAAAACAAAAAAGAAATTAACACAACATTTAGAAATCATTCCATTCTACATATGCAATCAGTAATTCTTAATATCATCACATAGATGTATGATCATCATTTCTCAGTACATTTGTATCGATTTAGGAAAAGAACTAGCAAAACAACAGAAAAAGATATAGAATGTTAATATAGAGAAAAAATAAAAAATATATATATATAAAAAGGAAAAAGAAAAAAACAAAAGGCACAAACAAACAAACAAAAAAACTATAGCTCAGATGCAGCTTCATTCAGTGTTTTAACATAATTACATTACAATTAGGTATTATTGTGCTGTCCATTTTTGAGTTTTTGTATCTAGTCCTGTTGCGCAGTCTGTATCCCTTCAGCTCCAATTACCCATTATCTTACCCTGTTTCTAACTTCTGATGGTCTCTGTTACCAATGACATATTCCAAGTTTATTCTCGAATGTCGGTTAACATCAATGGGACCATACAGTATTTGTCCTTTAGTTTTTGGCTAGTCTCACTCAGCATAATGTTCTCTAGGTCCATCCATGTTATTACATGCTTCATAAGTTTATTCTGTCTTAAAGCTGCATAATATTCCATTGTATGTATATACCACAGTTTATTTAGCCACTCGTCTGTTGATGGACATTTTGGCTGTTTCCATCTCTTTGCAATTGTAGATAATGCTGCTATAAACATTGGTGTGCAAATGTCCGTTTGTGTCTTTGCCCTTAAGTCCTTTGAGTAGATACCTAGCAATGGTATTGCTGGGTCGTATGGCAATTCTATGTTCAGTTTTTTGAGGAACCGCCAAACTGCTTTCCACAGTGGTTGCACCATTTGACATTCCCACCAACAGTGGATAAGTGTGCCTCTTTCTCCACATCCTCTCCAGCACTTGTCATTTTCTGTTTTGTTGATAATGGCCATTCTGGTGGGTGTGAGATGATATCTCATCATGGTTTTGATTTGCATTTCTCTGATGGCCAGGGACATTGAGCATCTCTTCATGTGCCTTTTGGCCATTTGTATTTCCTCTTCTGAGAGGTGTCTGTTCAAGTCTTTTTCCCATTTTGTAATTGGGTTGGCTGTCTTTTTGTTGTTGAGTTGAACAATCTCTTTATAAATTCTGGATACTAGACCTTTATCTGATATGTCGTTTCCAAATATTGTCTCCCATTGTGTAGGCTGTCTTTCTACTTTCTTGATGAAGTTCTTTCATGCACAAAAGTATTTAATTTTGAGGAGCTCCCATTTCTTTCTTTCTTTCTTCAGTGCTCTTGCTTTAGGTTTAAGGTCCATAAAACCACCTCCAATTGTAAGTTTCATAAGATATCTCCCTACATTTTCCTCTAACTGTTTTATGGTCTTAGACCTAATGTTTAGATCTTTGATCCATTTTGAGTTAACTTTTGTATAGGGTGGGAAATACGGGTCTTCTTTCATTCTTTTGCATATGGATATCCAGTTCTCTAGGCACCATTTATTGAAGAGACTGTTCTGTCCCAGGTGAGTTGGCTTGACTGCCTTATCAAAGATCAAATGTCCATAGATGAGAGGGTCTATATCTGAGCACTCTATTTGATTCCATTGGTCGATATATCTATCTTTATGCCAATACCATGCTGTTTTGACCACTGTGGCTTCATAATATGCCTTAAAGTCCAGCAGCGTGAGACCTCCAGCTTCATTTTTTTTCCTCAAGATACTTTTAGCAATTCGGGGCACCCTGCCCTTCCCGATAAATTTGCTTATTGGTTTTTCTATTTCTGAAAAATAAGTTGTTCGGATTTTGATTGGTATTGCATTGACTCTGTAAATCAATTTAGGTAGGATTGACATCTTAACTATATTTAGTCTTCCAATCCATGAACACGGTATGCCCTTCCATCTAATTAGGTCTTCTGTGATTTCTTTTAACAGTTTTTTGTAGTTTTCTTTGTATAGGTTTTTTGTCTCTTTAGTTAAATTTATTCCTAGGTATTTTATTCTTTTAGTTGCAATTGTAAATGGAATTCGTTTCTTGATTTCCCCCTCAGCTTGTTCATTGCTCATGTATAGAAATGCTACAGATTTTTGAATGTTGATCTTGTAACCTGCTACTTTGCTGTACTCATTTATTAGCTCTAGTAGTTTTTTGTGGATTTTTCCGGGTTTTCGACGTATAGTATCATATCGTCTGCAAACAGTGATAGTTTTACTTCTTCCTTTCCAATTTTGATGCCTTATATTTCTTTTTCTTGTCTAATTACTCTGGCTAGAACCTCCAACACAATGTTGAATAATAGTGGTGATAGTTGACATCCTTGTCTTGTTCCTGATCTTAGGGGGAAAGTTTTCAGTTTTTCCCCATTGAAGATGATATTAGCTATGGGTTTTTCATATATTCTCTCTATCATTTTAGGGAAGTTCCCTTGTATTCTTATCTTTTGAAGTGTTTTCAACAGGAAAAGATCTTGAATCTTGTCAAATGCCTTCTCTGCATCAATTGAGATGATCATGTGATTTTTCTGCTTTGATTTGTTGATATGGTGTATTACATTAATTGATTTTCTTATGTTGAACCATCCTTGCATACCTGGGATGAATCCTACTTGGTCATGATGTATAATTCTTTTAATGTGTTGTTGGATTCAATTTGCTAGAATTTTGTTGAGGATTTTTGCATCTATATTCATTAGAGAGATTGGTCTGTAGTTTTCTTTTTTTGTAATATCTTTGCCTGGTTTTGGTATGAGGGTGATGTTGGCTTCATAGAATGAATTAGGTAGCTTTCCCTCCACTTTGATTTTTTTGAAGAGTTTGAGGAGAGTTGGTACTAATTCTTTCTGGAATGTCTGGTAGAATTCACATGTGCAGCCATCTGGTCCTGGACTTTTCTTTTTAGGAAGCTTTTGAATGACTGATTCAATTTCTTTACTTGTGATTGGTTTGTTGAGGTCATCTATTTCTTCTTGAGTCAAAGTTGGTTGTTCATGTCTTTCCAGGAACCCGTCCATTTCATCTAAATTGTTGTATTTATTAGCGTTAAGTTGTTCATAGTATCCTGTTATTACCTCCTTTATTTCTGTGAGGTCAGTGGTTATGTCTCCTCTTCCATTTCTGATCTTATTTATTTGCATCCTCTCTCTTCTTCTTTTTGTCAATCTTGCTAAGGGCCCATCAATCTTATTGATTTTCTCATAGAACCAACTTCTTGTCTTATTGATTTTCTCTATTGCTTTCATGTTTTCAATTTCATTTATTTCTGCTCTAATCTTTGTTATTTCTTTCCTTTTGCTTGCTTTGGGGTTAGTTTGCTGTTCTTTCTCCAGTTCTTCCAAGTGAACAGTTAATTCCTGAATTTTTGCCTTTTCTTCTTTTCTGATATAGGCATTTAGGGCAATAAATTTCCCTCTTAGCACTGCCTTTGCTGCGTCCCATAGGTTTTGATATGTTGTGTTTGCATTTTCATTTGCCTCGAGATATTTACTAATTTCTCTTGCAATTTCTTCCTTGGCCCACTCGTTGTTTAAGAGTGTGTTGTTGAGCCTCCACCTATTTGTGAATTTTCTGGCACTCCGTCTATTATTGATTTCCAACTTCATTCCTTTATGATCCGAGAAAGTGTTGTGTATGATTTCAATCTTTTTAAATTTGTTAAGACTTGTTTTGTGACCCAGCATATGGTCTATCTTTGAGAATGATCCATGAGCACTTGAGAAAAAGGTGTATCCTGCTGTTGTGGGATGTAATGTCCTATAAATGTCTGTTAAGTCTAGCTCATTTATTGTAATATTCAAATTCTCTATTTCTTTATAGATCCTCTGTCTAGATGTTCTGTCCATTGATGAGAGTGGTGAATTGAAGTCTCCAACTATTATGGTATATGTGTCTATTTCCCTTTTCAGTGTTTGCAGTGTATCCTCACGTATTTTGGGGCATTCTGGTTCGGTGCATAAATATTTATGATTGTTATGTCTTCTTGTTTAATTGTTCCTTTTATTAGTATATAGTGTCCTTCTTTGTCTCTTTTAACTGTTTTACATTTGAAGTCTAATTTTTTGGATATTAGTGTAGCCACTCCTGCTATTTTCTGGTTGTTATTTGCATGAAATATCTTTTCCCAACCTTTCACTTTCAACCTATGTTTATCTTTGGGTCTAAGATGTGTTTCCTGTAGACAGCATATAGAAGGATCCTGTTTTTTAATCCATTCTGCCAATCTATGTCTTTTGATTGGGGAATTCAGTCCATTAACATTTAGTGTTATTACTGTTTGGATAATATTTTCCTCTGCCATTTTGCCTTTTGTAATATATATATCATATCTGACTTTCCTTCTTTCTACACTCTTCTCCATACCTCTCTCTTCTGTCTTTTCGCTTCTGACTCTAGTGCTCCCTTTAGTATTTCTTGCAGAGCTGGTCTCTTGGTCACAAATTCTCTCAGTGACTTTTTGTCTGAGAATGTTTTAATTTCTCCCTCATTTTTGAAGGACAATTTTGTTGGATATAGAAGTCTTGGTTGGCAGTTTTTCTCTTTTAGTAATTTAAATATATCATCCCACTGTCTTCTAGCTTCCATGGTTTCTGCTGAGAAATCTACACATAGTCTTATTGGGTTTCCCTTGTATGTGATGGATTGCTTTTCTCTTGCTGCTTTCAAGATCCTCTCTTTCTCTTTGACCTCTGACATTCTAACTAGTAAGTGAGGAGAACGCCTATTTGGGTCTATTCTCTTTGGGGTGCGCAGCACTTCTTGGATCTGTAATTTTAGGTCTTTCATAAGAGTTGGGAAATTTTCAGTGATAATTTCTTCCATTAGTTTTTCTCCTCCTTTTCCCTTCTCTTCTCCTTCTGGGACACCCACAACATGTATATTTGTGCGCTTCATATTGTCCTTCAGTTCCCTGATCCCCTGTTCAAATTTTTCCATTCTTTTCCCTATAGTTTCTGTTTCTTTTTGGAATTCAGATGTTCCATCCTCCAGTTCACTAATTCTAGCTTCTGTCTCTTTAAATCTATCATTGTAGGTATCCATTGTTTTTTCCATCTTTTCTACTTTGTCCTTCACTCCCATAAGTTCTGTGATTTGTTTTTTCAGATTTTCTATTTCTTCTTTTTGTTCAGCCCATGTCTTCTTCATGTCCTCCCTTAATTTATTGATTTGGTTTTTGAAGAGGTTTTCCATTTCTGTTTGTATATTCAGCATTAGTTGTCTCAGCTCCTGTATCTCATTTGAACTATTGGTTTGTTCCTTTGATTGGGCCATATCTTCAATTTTCCAAGTGTGATCCATTATTTTCTGCTGGTGTCTGGGCATTTAGTCAGATTTCCCTGGGTGTGGGACCCAGCAGGTTGAAAGATTTTTCTGTGAAATCTCTGGGCTCTGTTTTTCTTATCCAGCCCCATAGGTGGCGCTCGTCTGTCTGCGGGTCCCACCAGTAAAAGATGCTGTGGCTCCTTTAACTTTGGAAAACTCTCGCTGTGGGGGAGGGTCGCCAGCCAAAGCGACTTGGGGGAGTGCCAATCCGGATCTCCCAGCCGACCCGGGAATCCGCGCGTGGAGGGGGGTGCCGGCCGCCGCGGCTTGGGGGAGTCCCGATCCGAATCTCCCAGCCGACCCGGGAATCCGCACGTGGGGAGGGTCGCCGGCCTCCGCAGCTTGGGGGAGTGCCTATCCAATGTTCCCAGCTGGACCGGGAAGCCATGTGTGTGGAAGGGACCCCGGTCACCGGTCTCCGCGGCTTGGGGGACCTTCAATCCAATTCTCCCAGCTGGTCCGGGGGGCCGCACGTGGGGGTGGGGCGCCAGCCGCCGCGGCTTGAGAAGACCACCTGTACAATTCTCCCAGCCGGCCTGGGAAGGAGGGAGGGACTCTGGCCGTCAGCCGCCCCGGCCCAGGGAAGCGCCTGCCCCTCGGTGATCTCACCGCTGCGGATTCTCCCTGCCGGTTCAGCCGTTCCAGAATGGGGTACACTGTCTTTTTGGTCTCTGTCGTGGCTCCAGGAGCTGTTCTGTACCGTTTCTATTTCTTTAGTAGCTGTTCTGGAGGAGGAACTAAGACCCGCGCATCTTACTAAGCCGCCATCTTCTCCGGAAGTGGCACTGTCACTTTTAACCTTATTCCTCACTGCAAATACTCCATGTGTGCCATTGAATCTAATCTTTTTCTATAAACTTGATGAAAACCTAGGATATTTAACACATATTAATGAGATATCTTACATAAGGACAAAGCTATGTGCAGTATATAGGAATCCATTAATTTCCTCCATGTTTGTGAATGAACACTCAAAACTCACAGGTAGCAAGCTTCAAAAGCTTTATAATTTGGAAGGGGAAAATATCAAAGAAAATGCCACTGTCATATGCTCCTGAACAACATGACAGCACATGAAAATGACTAGACTGAAACACAGTACAAGCATGACTCAAGCTCCATTTAGCCAGTCAGAAGCTGGGCAATGGCTAAAGTAACATACATGTACTCTGCTAGAACATTCTCCATATGGTCATAAAGCAGCACAGGCCATTTGGAATAGTAGAAGTTCCTTCAAAACTGGAAGTCAGGAGACTTGGACGTTACTCTTGTTTTAACAATTCACTGTTTGGACAAGGTCTCTATAGTGGTTCTGGACTTTGGTATTTATATTTGTAAACTGAAAAGGCTGAACCAGATGGCCTCTAGAGGGAGCTCTCAACCCCCTTCTCTATGACTAAGACTCTAACATGTATAGCTGAGCAATACAGAGGCTTCTAGCTCCAGCGATACTATAAACTCAATTCAAACAAGTTAACAAGTGGTGGTGAGAGTGTTTTCCTCTCTTTCCAATTCTATTTTGTTCTAAAAAGGGAATCACCTGGAACTTTAGAACTGCATGGAGAAACAAACTTTAGTCTCTAATAATATATTGCTTGTAGTATGTAATTGCATTGTGGCAGAATAATTTTATAGCTTTTTTAAAGCTATGCTTCTGTTGAAATATTGGATTTTTCTAGAAATAATTGGATTTTTCTAGAAGGGATTCTAACTTTTTAGTAAACAAAAGTTTCTGCTATAAATGGAAATTTTTGTAACTATGGACTCTGTATCACAGTGCTAGCTACCTTGAAGATCAAAGGACACAAATATCAGTAAAATCTAAATCAGCAACTGGTGATTCCTATTAGGAAGATTTTTTTTTATTTCTCTATAAAAATAATTTTATAAGTTCAGCAGAGGGGCAAGGAAAGTGGGGCTCATTAATCAGACACAAATACTCCCCTCTGGGAGTCACAGTTTGATAGTGGAGCCCAAGCCTGTCTTCCCATGGATAGAAGTGACAGTAGCTCATTGTTGGGATTAGAAGTAATAGTGCTGATTTAGAGATGAACGTGGTTGAGAGGAATTGTTTAGAGTCATGTATATCACCAGAAGGGAACTTAGAGGTTAAAATATAGACTCGTATAACACAGTGAACCTTGTGATGGCAATGTTTATAATTAACACTACAAATAACACACCAATTTCACCCACAGAAACAGTGATCCGATGGACTTTGAAGGAAGAATCAAGGAGAAAATTCAATTTAAAAAAACATTTTGGGCAGTGGTGGCTCAGTGGCAGAGTTCTCACCTATCATGCCAGAAATCTGGGTTCGATTCCCGGTGCCTGCCCATGTGAAAACGAAATAGAAAGCATTTTGGAGCACCTACTCTGTTCTAGCAGGCAGTCCAGGTGTTCTCCTTAGTCTCCTTATACTAGTTCCTCAGGTTCTGTTTAACCCAAAGGGGAATAAAGTTCTGAATCTTCTCTCCTTTCCAGATACCTCAATAGAATCTACTGCCTCAATTGAACACACCAGAGGTTGCCAGTTTTCCTACCTCAACCTGAGAGGGAGGGAAGAAAAAGAAGGCATCACAGACAGTACTCATGTTGACATCTTCCTAAAATCATTGGCTTTTAACCACAAAATAGAATCCTCACACCTTATATTTCAATATCTGTCTGTCATCACTTAGCATCCCTTAAATGCACTGACTGACAATTGCCACATATTTACTAATAAATGTCTGTTAAGTACCTATGTTATGAAAGAAACTATGTTATCTTCTTTGTGGATAAAAAGTATTAAAGAAACAGATTCTGCCCCATAGGCAGCTTATAGACAGGATGGGAAGGCAGGATTTGCTTGTCTTATATATATATATATATATATATATATAATATAACAAATTTTATATATTTATATATAATATATTATATAGATAAATTATATATATTATAAAAGTGATGAAAGAAAAAAAATGATGAGCTATAATGAAGATGTAGGCAAAATATCTGGGGGTTAGGTGGTGCTATAGATAACTTCCAGCTGAGGAGATGGAGGAGTATTTAATGGAAAAGCTAGGACTAAAAGGGATTATAAAGATGGAACATTTCTGAAAGGACAGGACTGTACTGTAAATTGCTTAGTTTTACTGAAGTATAAGATACGTAAATGGGAGTGACAGGCTATAAATTTAACAAGGAATAGATTCTTGGCAAAATTGTGGTAAGGAAAGTTTAGATACAATATGTCGAAAATCCTAGGTTTAAAAAAAATCCTGGAAGCCACACAATAGGAAGTTGAAAATCTTGTACTGAAATAGTGAAGTCACAGGTTAAGATAAGCTTCTGAGGGTCATTGATATGGAGACGACAGTGAAAGCCATGAGAGAGATTGTCAAGGGAAAACCCAAAAAAGAGAAACTAGGATGTGATTATTAAGTATTGCTTAGATTTTCTGTTATACATGTGTTTATACATATGCACTTTAGTAGTTTTAAATCATGGGTCTAAAACATTGTTTAATGAATACAGTCACTATGATGGGAACCTTATACAGATTATTTTACCCTTGCAACAACCCTGTGTATTTATCTTTATTTTCATTTCATACATGAGGAAAGTAATTCCCCTCAAGTTCCCATAAATTAAAAAATGACACGCTTTCACAAATAAAAAATCCAGAGCTTGATCCAAATTCTAAATCACCATGCAATTCTGTTCTTCCCTAAAAACTGCTGATGACCTAAATAATTGGACCTAAATAATTGGACCAAGTAGAGGTACCAGGATTAGCAAATAAAAACACAGGACACCTAGCTTAATTCAAATACAAACAACTGTTTTTTTCAATTAGTATGCCCATGTAATATTTGAGGACTAATCATACTAAAAAATTATTCATTGTTGATCTGAAATTCAAATTCAACTGGGTTTGTCATATATTTTATCTAGTAATCCTAAGAGCAACAGAAGTGTGGAAAATGTTGTCAATTCTTTTGGAAAAAAACTGGTTTTCCTTATCCCATTGTCAGTGACAAACTAGGCATGCAATAAATGAGCTTGGATGAGTGAGAGGCTGAATTAAAACATTATAAAAAATAACTATGAAATGAATTACCATAATTTAATCAGTTAATTATAGTCATGCCGCTGTTATGATACCTTTGAAATGTTATCATATTTAGGAAAATGTGAGAAACATTCACATAAGTGCCCCAAATAGAAATGAAAATAGTAACACAGCTGGTTTTTTAATTTTTTTCCTTTCATTTAAAAAGTTGTGGTTTTACAGAATAATCATGCATAAAATACAGGATTTCCATATACCACCAACACCTTGCAGTGTTGTGGAACATTTGTTACTATTGATGATAACCCATTTTTATAGTTGTACTATTAATTAAAATCCATGGTTTAACTAAGTGTTTACTGTTTATGTAGTTTCATGAATTAAAAAAAAATTCTGTTACCATATATATAATCCAACATTTCCCTTTTATTAATATTCAGACATATATATATATATTCACTGCTTTAACTGCATTCATAATGTTGTCTTACCATCACCGCCATCCATTACCAAAGCATTTCCATCATTCCCAGTAGGGACCCTGTATATTTGAAGCTTTAACTTCCCATTTCCTATCCTCGCCCCATCCCCTGATAACCTATATTCTAGATTCTGACTTTATGAGTCTGCTTATTCTAATTATTTCAAAACAGTGAGATCATACAATATTTCTCTTTTGTTTCTGTCTTATTTCACTTTTTTTTTTTTGCATGGGCAGACACCAGGAATCAAACCTGGGAGAGCTCTGCCTGCTGAGTCACCGAGACCTACCCTAAAAGTTTTTCATTTTGATGAGGTCCAATTCTTCTATTTTTTTCTTCTGATGCTTGAGCTTTGGGTGTAAAATCTAAGCAACCATTGACCAACACAAGGGCCTAAAGATGCTTCCCTACATGTTCTTCTAGGGGTTTGACAGTTCTAGCTCTTATATTAAGATCTTTGGTAGATTTTGAGTTGATTTTTGTTATTGGTGTGAGGTAGAGGTCCTCTTCCTATTTCTTTGCAAATGAAAATCTAGTTTTCCCAGCACCATTTGTTGAAGAGGCTCTTCTTTCCCAACTGAGTTCTTCACCACCTTGTCAAAAATCATTTGGCCATTCAATTCCATAGATCTATATGCCTGTCCGTGAGCCAGTACCTTGTTATATTTTGATTACTGTGGCTTTATAATAAGTTTTAAGATCAGTAAGTGTGAGTCCTCCAATTTTATTGTTCTTTTACAAGATAGCGTTTGCTATTTGGAGCCCCTTAACCTACTAAACAGGTTTGATGATTGGCTTTTCCATTTCTGCCAAGAACATTGTTGGAGTTTTGATGGGATGAATTTATAAATTGCTTTGGGTAGTATTGACATCTTGCTGATATTTAGTCTTCCAATCCATGAACACAAAATGCCCTTCCCTTTATTTAAGTCTTCTTTGATTTAGCAACACTTTAGAGTTTTCTGTGTACAAGCCCCTTACACTCTTGGTTAGATTTATTCCCACATATTTTATTTTTTTAGTTGCTATTGTGAATAAAAAATTTTTTTCTTGATTTCTTCTTCTGATTGTTCATTGCTGTGTATAAGAACACTACTGATTTTGGGCTGTTGACCTTGTACCCCACCACTTTGCTTAAGTCAATTACTAGCTCTAGAAGTTTTCTTATGGATTTTTTTCAGGATTTTCTGGATATAGGATCCTATCATCTACAAATAGGGAAAGTTTTACTTCTTCCTTTCCAATTTGTATGCCTTTTACTTCTTTTTCTCACTAATTTCCCTAGCAAGAACTTCCAGTATGACGTTGAATAACAGTGGTGACGGTGAGCATCTTTGAGTTGTTCCTGATCTCAGAGGAAAAGCTTTCAGTCTTACCATTGAGTATGATGTTAGCTGTGGATTTTTCATATAACCCCTTTATCATGTAGAGGAAATTTCCTTCTATTCCTAGTGTTCTAAGTGCTGTTATCAAGAAAGGGTGCTGTATTTTGTCAAATGTCTTTTCTGCATCTATTGAGATGATCATGTGTTTTTTCGTACTTCATTCTGTTAATGTTTATATTACATTAATTGATTTTCTTATATGAGCCAAACTGGTATATCAGGGATAAATCCCACTTGATAATGGTGCATGATTCTTTAATAAACTTTTGGCTTCAGTTTGGTATTTTGTTGAGGATTTTTGCATCCATATTCATAAGAGATATTGGTTTGTAGTTTTCTTTTCTTATGGTATCTTTATCCAGTTTTGGTATGAGGGTGATGTTGGCCACATAGAATGAATGAGGCTGTTTCCTCCTTTTCAGTTTTTTAGAAGAGTTTGAGCAGAATTAGAGTTAGGTCTTCATGGAATGTTTGACAGAATTCCTCTGTGAAGACATCTGATCTTAGGCTTTTATTCTGGGAGAGGTTTTTGATTGCTGATTCAAATCCTTTATTAGTAATTGGTTTGTTGAGATCCATTTATTTTTGAGTCAGTGTATATAGTTTGTGTGTTTCTAAGAACTGGTGCATTTCATCTAGGTTATCTAACTTACTGGTATATAGATGTTAACAGTGTCTTCTTATAGTCCTTTTTATTTCAGTGGGGTCAATATTAATGTCCCCACTTTTCATTTCTGATTTTTGTTCTTTTTATCCCTTCCCTTTTTTCTTTGTCAGTCTAGCTAAAGGTTTGTCAATTTATTGGTTCTTTGAAAAAGAGCTTTGAAAAGAACTTTTGATTTTGTTGAGTCTATTGGGGTTTTGTTGTTGTTGCTTTCTATTTCATTTATCGCCATTCTGATCTTTGCTACTTTCTTCTTTCTGCTCACTTTGGGTTTAGTTTACTGTTCTTTTTCAAGTTCTTCCAGTTTTGTGATTAGGTCTCAGAGTTCAAGTCAACCTATTTTTTAAGGTAAACATTTAGAGCTATAAATTTCTCTCTCAGCACTGCCTTCTATGCATCAAAATTCTGCATGAATTTAGGTATGTTGTATTTTAATCTTCATTCACCTCAAGAGATTTCCTAATTTCACTTCAGATTTCCCTTTAACCCATTGGTTGTTTAAGAATATGTTTATTTCCACGTATTTGTGAATTTCCCTCTTCTCCCTGTTAACTGCTTTCTAGCTTCATTCTGTTGTGGTCAGAGAATATACATTGTATGATTTTGGTATTTGTTCATTTACTGAGACTTGTTTTGTGACCTAACATATAATCTATCCTGGAGAATATGCATTAAGAATGTGTATTCTGTTTTTACATTGAGTGCAGTGTTCTGTATATGTCTGCCAGGTCTACTTGGTTTAATGTATCATTCAAGTCCTATACCTCCATATTGATCTTCTAACTAGATGTCTATCCATTAATGAAAGTGCTGTGTTAAAGTCTCCTACTATTAATGTAGAACTGTCAATTTCTCCCTTCTAATCTGTTAATATTTGCTTCATATATTTGGGGGCTCGGCTGTTACGTACATATATATTTATAATGGTTATATCTTCCTGTTGAATTGTTCCTTTTATCAGTATATAATAACCATCTTTGTCTCTCAAAATTTATTTTGATTTACAGTCTTTTTTGTCTATTATTAGTATAGCCACCCTAGCTCTCTTTTTATTACTACATGCATGGTACTTTTTTTCCCCATCCTTTTATTCACAACCTACTTTGAATTTAAGGTGAGTCTCTCACTGAGAGCATATTGTTGGGTCTGTTTTTTTTTAACCCATTCTGCCAATTTCTGCCTTTTGACTGGAGAGTATAATCCATTTATATTTAAAGTCACTACTAATAATATAGGACTTTCTTCTGCCCTTTGCCATTTAAGCTTTCTTAGTCATACCCTTTGTTTTGTCCCTCTTTTCCACTAATGACTACTTTTATATTTACTTGCTTTTTTTGTCTTGTACCATATTGAGTAACTTCTTATATCTATTTGGATTTTTTTCCATATATTTTCCTCGTGGTTATCATAGGGTTAAAATTTAACATCCTAAATATATAATGATCACATTTGGTTTGATACCAACTTAACTTCAATAGCATGCACATATACATTTCATATACTCCTCTGTCCCACCATTTTTGTACTTGTCACCACTTATATCTTTGTACATTGTATGTCCAAAAGCATAGATTTATCATTACTTTTTATGTATTTGCATTCTAGCATCTGTAGAAATTAAGAAGTAGATTTACATACCAAAAAATACAATACAGTAATACTAGCATTTATAATTACCCAAATGGTTATCTTTACCATAGGTCTTTATTTATTTTAGTGCTTTGAACCACTGCCTATTGTCTTTTCCTTTTAACCTGAAGAACTCCCGCTAGCATTGCTTGCAGGACAGATCTGGTGGTGATCAACTCCCTCAGCTTTTGTTTATCTGAGAATATATTAATCTCTCCCATTTTTGAAAGAGTCTTGCCAGATATAAAACTCTTGGCTGGTAGTCTTTTTTCTTTCTTTCTTTCTTTCTTTTTTTTTGCATGGGCAGGCACTGGGAATGGTAGTCTGTTAGTCTATTTCTTTCAGTATTTTAAGTATTTCAACTCACTCACTTTTTTGACTCCATGGTTTCTGAGATATCTGCACTCCATTTAATTGGGACTCCCTTGTAACCTGTTTCTGTTCTCCTGCTGCTTTCAGAACTCTTTGACCTTTGCATTCAATAATGTAGCCAATATATGACAGGGTATATAAATCTTCATGTTTATCCTGTTTGGTGTTCTCTGGGCTCCTTATTCATGCCTTTACTAAGTTTGGAGAGTTCTTTGTCATTACTTCTTTAAATATCCCATCTGACCCTTTTTCTCTTTCTTTTCCTTCTAGGACTCCCATAATCCATATATTGATGCACTTCTTGGTGTCCCAGAGGTGTCTTAGGGTATTCTGCTTTCCATAATTCTTTTTGCTTTCTGCTCCTCAGCCTGACTCCTTTCAACTATCTGATCTTCAAGACCACTGATTCTTTCTTTTGCCAGTACCAATCTGCTCTTTCTGAAACCATCCTGGTCATTCTTCATTTCAGTTATTATCATCTTCAACTCCAGTAATTCTGTTTGGTTCCTTTGTAAAATTTCTGTCTCTCTACATAGTTTCTCATATTGCTCATTCATTGTTTTCCTGAAAGTTCTTTCTCTGTTCTTTCCTTCATCCCAGTGAGCATTTTTAAGATCATTTTTTTAAAGGTTTTGTTTAGTATGCCCACATTTTCATCTTCTTTGTTGGTGTTTCCTGTATTTTATCCTTTTCCTTTGGATGGGTCTTCATTTCCTATTTGTCTGTCTTGCACTCTTTCATTGTACACTCTGTATTTTAATATTTTAAAATGCTAACACTAGGATTTATTCCCTGAGAGGTCTGGTTTTTTATTTTGTAACCAGTTGATGATGGCAGAGCTGGCTTTTTATTTTATTTGTTTTGTTTTGTTTTTTGCTTCAGCCCTCCTATAAGGAAAGTCTGCCCAAGGTGAATGCGATGTGCAGGGTTTCCTCTGTCTTCTGGACCTGTGACTAGTCCCAGGCTTTTACCTGTTAATTGTTTGGAGTTCCCATGCTTACACAAGTTTGCTTCTCCCCTCTGTTTCCCAAAAGACAGACCTTTCTCTCCTGGTTGTTTGAAACCAGCAGGCCTTTGCTGCAGACTATCTGCCTCCATAGATTTTTACACTCCTTTCATACACTCATGCTGCTTTTGCCTGAAGGCAAATTCTGGGAGGAAGGTAACCCCAGAGAAGACTTTCCCAAATCAGTCTTTCCCATTAGGGCTCCATGACAGAAGCCCATATGGGCTCCAAAATTCCCTGTGGAGGGATCAGGAAGGGCACCAAGAGCTTCTCCAACAGCTCCCCAAAATTGGGCTTTCCTGGCCTGCCCAGAAAATGTAGCCCTTCAGGGAACTGTCCTCTGCTACCCTGAGGCAGTGCTATGTATTTAAATCTCTACCAACTCTGCCCCTGTCAAGGGTAGATTGAAACAATGGCTGCCCTCAGGGCTGGGCCCCAGCGATACACATTTACTAATCAAAAACCCAACCCTACTCTAGGAGAAGAGAATTTTTACATCCCTGTCACCAGTGAGCTAGCCAGGGATTGCAGTCCTCATTGGCCTGCTGTTAGAATCAGGTTGGGTACCAGTAGCTGCCACAAGAAAAGAGCAATTTATTGTTCCTGTCCATATTTTATCAGCCTCTTCCTCCCACTCTTCCATAGATGCTGTACAGTGTTCCAAAGGCCTACAGAGTGTCAAAATAGTTGTTTCATATTCCTGCAAGTTTAAGTTTTTTTGTTGGAAGGACTGAGTCATGGAGCTCCCTAATCTGCCATCTTCCCCAGATGTCTCCAACACAACTGTTTTAACCAGGATTTGGGGGGGAAAAAAAACACAACTCAAACCATCTGCATGCATGGAGCTAATTTTAAAAATCTTGATATAATCTAGCTTTGGAAAAAATCTTCTTTTAATGATTCTGTTTTTTCTGACTATATACTTTCTCTAAACATATAATATATCCAAGGACCAAAATAAAGAACATAAAGTAGATATTTTAAATAGGGAAAGATTATTTAAATGCAGAATATTATTCTTGAGTTTTCATTATGTAATAAACTACTTAAAAATTCACTGTCATTGTTGAGGTCAGCAACTGCAGTAGAAGGAAATTTTAAATGGAATTTCAAATCACTGATCATTAGAATATAAATCTAAAACAAATCAGAAAGGGTTAATGTTGGATATGACAACTCTCAATCTGCTGTTCATTGAAATGAAGAAATGTATTTAACTTTAGAACAAGAAATTAAGAGGTGTTTGGTCAACAAGTGATGTGACAATTAAAGACTCCAATTAATATGCATTGTATACCTATTTTTAAATCATAATCTGTCCTTAGTTTTTTTCTGCATTGTAATTAAAGATTTGTCATTTTTAAATCAATTTATAGTGTCACTTAAAAAAATTACCTTCTATATTAAACATACTTTATTAGCTACCATATATAAAATATAATATATTACATACATATATTTTTTAATGTAGCTGTTCTTTCTATAAGGCATTTATGTGGAGAGGGTTGTATATCAAGAATTGTCATTTAATTGGGAGCATGACAATGTGCTAATGAAGGAAAATGAAGATCAAGTTGAAAAATAAATTACTACCCATAAAACAGTTATGGAGTGCCATTTAGAGTTTAGAATTGGGAAGAAGCTCATATACTCTCCATCCCAGGCAATCTGTATGAGAAAAAAAAATTTAACCATTTGCCTTAGCAGATTATGGTAACACCTTCCATGCCAATTATGGTAACACCTTCCATGCCCAGAATTACTTCCACATGTAAACCCAGTATAGACCATCACTGAATTCTGACCCTGACTATAAATAATGTTTATACAAATACTACCAATCTTTGAAGCAAACTGTATGAAGATTATGTCAGGGAGGATCAACAAAGGAGTTAAACTAAAACTCCAAGGTATGTGAATAGCAAACAGCTTTCGGCACAATATGAATTTGCTAGTTGCATCGCAGGGCATGAAAACACTCACATCCTAGGTCTAATGCAGTTTCTATTTGTTTTTCAGGAGCTGCGTATGTCCTCTATTGCTTAGTCAGATTTTGGTTTGGTTATAATATAATTTATAAATTGTAAATTTGTATCATATTCAATCCTATGCCCTGCTATGTTAATTCTCTCTAAGCTCTTTTTAAGTAAGATTCTAATTTGCATTCAACACATTTTCTAAAATGTAAGATTCTAATTTGCATTCAATACATTTTCTAAAATGTTCTCTGAATAAAGCCCAAGAAAATTTAAGACAAGGTTAAATTCTAAATAAATGATTCATGTCATTTGAGTTTAATTCAATTGCATTCTTTTTTTTAATTCTAGTTTAAATTGAAGAAAGTTTACTGGAGGAATATTCCCAATCTGGAGAATTTTAAGGCCTCAGAAGAAAGGGGAAATAAAGGAATAGTCTTTTATTGCTTCTTTCTTTCTATCTTTATTTTTTGCCTGGCATTGATTGCATTTTTGAGCATTTCCAAGTAGAAACCTGATCGATAAAAATCCCGATTAAGTAATAGAGATAATCAGATAAGATAAAACAGAAAAAAATGATATGCTGTTTACAAAGAAACCCATTATTAAACAAACAACCCATATAAGAAAAAAGGAAATTGATGGGAAAAGATATACAGATCTAAAGATGTACAAACACTAGTCAAATGAAAACTGAAGTGCTGATATTAATAATAGACAATGTTAGGAATGTATAAACAAACTATGATACACATGCGCTAGGATGTTACTCAACAATTAAAAAAAAGGAAAGAATTACTGATATGCACAATAGCATGAATTGATCTCAAATGCATTGTACTGAGTGAAAAAAGCAAACTCCAAAAGGCTACAGGCTTCCATTTTATGACATTCTGGAAAACACAACTCTGTAGGGATGAAAACAGACCAGTGATTACCAGCTGAGCAATAATTCCAAAAAAAATGTTCTAACAATAATTCAAAAAAAAAATGCTCATCAAATAGCATTTGTTTTCAATACTGGTTTACAATGAAACACCCTATTATACAAAATATGTATTATCTGGATATCAGACAGGGGACCTTACAAATGATAAAGGACAATTAAAGTTAGTTGTAACTTCTTCCTCAACTGCTGAGTTTCAGTCAAGTGATTAAGATGCAAAGTGATAGAGTGGAAAAAAGAACACATTTTTCTTTTTGCTTTGTCTCCACACCAATATAAAGTACACAGGGTACTCAGTAAATAAGACATGAAAATAGCAAATAAAACAAAATAATATGAATATAACATTAGGTCTGAACCAAAACCATACTAGGGAAAGACTGCTTCTAAAAATTCTAGAAACAACGTTTCCTTTCTCTTGCTGTCTTGTGGGGTTGACCATTCAGAGTGGTTATTTCCACCATCTGCTAGGAAAAAAAAAAACCCTGAGACTCTTTGGCCAGCATTGTGCAATCTCATTGTTAAGTCTGCATGTTTCATGAGAGGTTCATAGATGAGAGTAGCTGTCAGTACATTTCTGAAAGGGAAATCTCCTACTAGTATCCATAGCCCCTTTATGTGATTCTCTGTCACATAGCAGTCCTTACTTGCAGTTTTGAATGTGGCTGAGGATAACTCCTAGTTCATTTTGAAATAACTGCCTCAGAATATCCTTTAATTTTACCAAAACACCAAAAAAATTCTGGAAATTTAGATTAAGCATAGAAACAATTTCTAACTATGTAGTTGGTAGATGTGGCTTGAATTCAAAGTTGGGGCTAAAATTGAATTAGTAAACATATCTGAATCTCTATTGTCCACAGTAACAGGGACCAAATCCTCTGTCCATCATAAACCAACCAGAAAAACAGACAGAATACATGAGACATCAGTTTTCAGATGTTGCGAAATGAGCACAAGACAGTGATTCCTCAGAGAAGGTAAACAAACAAGATAAACCTTACAAATGCATCAATATACTGCCTAGAGGCAGTGTACACACCACAGCATAAAGAGGGGAACCCAAACAGAGTCCAGCAATCCCGCTGAATTGAGGAAACAGAGATCAGAGATCTGAGAGGTCAGAACAGCTAGAGTTTGTAGTACAACATAATAAAGAGGAGGGAGCTAGAGAAAAGAGGTTTGGAAGTCTGAATTGCTTCAAGTTTTTGCCTGAACTATGTATGCATCAGAAAAAACTATCTGCAGCCAGGGAAAGAATCACTGCGAAGCAGTAGGTAGAACATTCTCCAGAGTCCACACAAGGCCAGCTAGTGTGGAAAGACAGATTTGCAACACATGGGGCATTAGGGATAACCCTCAAAAGATGTAGCATTAGTAATGGGGCTGAACTGGCCCTACACTAAAGGCAGCTCAGCCCTACCCTAACAAAGCTTATAAGCAACTCTTAAAGGATCTGACTGATTCTAATTGATTTTAATTTATGCAAGAAAAAACCCACTATATACAACAGAATTAAACAATATCAGGTGCATGGGTGGTTCAGTGGTAGAATGCTCACCTTCCATGTGGGAGACCCAGGTTTGATTCCTGGACCATGCACCAAAAAAAAGTATATATATATATATATATACGGCCACCACCACCTTAAAATTTCCAATGTCCGGCATTCAAAAACTATATCAGAACAGTGTAAAGAGTAACAAAAAAATATTACCTATAAGAAGACATCATAAATCAATGGAAACATATCCAGAAATTAGAGCAATTATGAAACTAGGGAGGACATTAACACATATTATAAAGATGTTCCAAATTTTCAAGTATGTGAAGTAAAATATAAATCTGATAAGGAGAGAAATGAAAGACATAAAATTGACCCAATGCTAATTTCACATTACGATTTGTATTACTCTGGTATTACTGTATGAATATGAACTATCCAAAATAAAGCAGAGAGAAAAAAACAAAACAAAACAAATGAACAGACAATAAAACAGATAATTTTATACTTAAAAAATACAAGCCCAAATTGGGAAAACATGATCTACATACTAAAAAAGGAATGGGCATATGATTCCCACTTTATTTGTTGTGCTTTGTTAAAGTTTCTTTTTTTTGACGGATAGGAGTCTGTGCCAGTTTGAATCTGTGGTGGACTCCAAAAAAGCCATGCCCTTTAATCCTCATTCAGTATTGCTGGGTGGGAGCATTTTGATTGTTTCCATGAAGATGTGACCCACCCAATTGTGGGTGGTAACTTTTGATTAGATGATTCCCATGGAGGTGTGTCTCCACCACTGAAGGTGGAGTTGCTTACTGGAATACATTAAAAGAGAAAACAAATCTAATTAAAAGTTTGGCAAAGAATTTTGCTAGACATTTCTCCAAAGAAAATATACAAATGGCTAATAAGCACATTAAAGATGCTTAACATCATTAGTCATTAAATAAATGTAAATCAAAACTGCAGTGAGATACCATTTCACATCCACCAGGAATGGCTAGTATTAAAGATAACAACAAAAAAGCAGTTTGGGGAGGATGTGGATAAATTGGAACCCTCAGTACTGGGAGAGATGTAAAATGATGTAGCTGCTGTGGAAAACAGTTTGGCAATTTCTCAAAAAGTTAAACATAGTATTACCATCATAGTATGACCCAGCAATTCTAATCCTAGGCATATACCAACTAAATTGAAAGCAAGGTCTCAGACAGATACTTGCACACCAGTGTTCATAGTGGAGTAATTCACAGTATCAAAAAGGTGGAAATAACTCAGGTGCCTGTCAACTGATGAATGAAAAAAGAAAATATGATTTATACACACAATAGAGTATTATTCAGTGATAAAAAGGAATGAAGTTCTGATACATGCTACAATATAGATGAACCTTGAAAATACTATTCTAAATTAAATAAGCCAGAAACAAAAAGGTTACATATTGTATGATTTCTTTTATATGAAATATCTAGAATGAGCAAATTCATAGAGTCAGAAAGTAGATTAGAAGTTACCAAGGATTTGGGGGTGAGGGAACGGGGAGTTTTGGGCTACATTAGTATAGGGTTTCTGCTTTGATTGATTAAAAAAAAAATTGGTAATGGAGTTGGTGATGGTTGCAAAACATTGTAAATATAACTGATGCCATTATATTATACAGTTTAAAATGGTTAAAGTGGCAAGTTTTATAGTATATAAATGTTGCCACAATAAAAAAATAAAAGGTAATCTGTATAAGAAATATAAGGAAATGAAAGAATAAGAGTACGGGGTACACTAGAATACAATCTAGTATTTACAGAATTAAAAAGAGACTAAATTTATTTCTGTAAGATAGGAAAAAGTGAGAAATAAACTTAATTGGAGTAGGTATAACAGACAAAAAAAGTATATACTGTCTGTGCTGATTTGATTTATATATCCTAGAAAAGCCATGTTTTAATCCTAATCAATCTTGTGAAAGCAACCATTTCCTTTAATTCCTATTTAATAATGTAGGTTGGAAACTTGATTAGGTTATCTCCATGGAGATGTGACTCACCCAATTGTGAGTATTAACTTTGGATTAGAGGGAGATGAGACTCCACCCATTCCAGGTGGGTCTTGATTACTTTACTAGAATCCTTTAAAAGAGGAAGCATTTTGGAAAAGCCTTGAGATTCTGGGAAAGCAGAGAATGATGACAAATGGCAAGAGCCATAAAGCAGAGGGTCCACACTGCTGGGACCTTTGGAGATGAAGAAGGAATACGTCCCCAGGAGAGCTTCATGAAACAAGAAGCCTAGAGAGAAAGCTAGCAGATGTCGCCATGTTCCCCAAGTGCCTCTCCAGTTGAGAGAGAAACCCTGAACTTCATTGGCCTTCTTGAATCAAGGTATCTTTCACTGGATGCCTTAGATAAGACATTTCTTTACGTTGGTTTTAATTTGGACAGTTCCACTGCCTTAGAACTATAAACTAGCAACTTAATAAATTCCCCTTTTTAAAAGCTGAAAAAAAAATAGGAAACATTTTGGAGAGAGTCCCTTTTTGGTAGAGCCACCAGAAAACCAGCAGATGCTGCCATGTTTGCCATGTGCCCTTCGAGCTGAGAGAGAAACGTTGAACATCGTTGGCCTTCTTGAACCAAGGTATCTTTCCCTGGATGCCTTAGAGTGGACATTTCTATAGACTTGTTTTAATTGGGACATTTTCACAGCCTTAGAACAACAGAGTCTGATTGCCTCCAGAGAGATAGTACATTTAATAATGTATAAAGACAGATGCCCCCCCACCACAAGTGCTCTGCCTTCTATAGGGCCAGGAAACTAATATTTCATAGTCTGGGTACCAGAAGGAATGTGCCAGACCCTAGACAGTATTTAGCATAAAGTAGGATCTCAACTGTTAAGCCTTGAAAGTAGGGCCAGATGAGGTTCCTATCACTACCCTGGATCCCTAGCAACTTGGAGGACAGAATGTGGGAGGACTAATTCTAGCATGAGAATAAGGGTTGAACAAAATTATCTGTAACAAATGTTCCAATTATCATCATCAGCTATCCACCAGGGGAAAACCTTCTAAATAAAAATTCTTGAATATAGAAGAAGACAAAACAAAAAAAATTGAAAACTATGAAGACTTAAAAATAAGAAATTCTTCATTCTTCACTTCAAAGGTATTTATCAGTCAGTAGATTATGTCAGACTAATGCATAAAGAAAACTATGTTGCCCTAAATGTATTTATTATATAATAGAGAAAAAGTACAGAGTAGTCCAAGACCCCAGAAAAATAACAGAGTCCAAAGAAAAAGAATAAATACAGAAGTGAAATGCAATAAAAACTGAACCCTCAAAGATCTTTTAAAAGCACTGTTCTAGTTTGGAAGCTGCCAGAATGCAATATACCAGAACTGGAATGGCTTTTCAAAAGGGGAATTTAAAAAGTTTCAAGTTTACAGTTCCAAGCCTATGGAAATGTTCAAACTAAGGCATCCATGGAAAGATGCCTTAATTCAAGAAAGGCTAATGCATCTGCAACATCTCAGTCAGCTGGGAAGGTACGCTGGTCCCCTTCTGGTCCCTTGCTCCTGGACTCCATGTTTTTAGCCTCTGTTCCTGTCAGGGTTACTCTTAGCTTCCCCAGGGCTGACTTTCATCTCTTGGTTTCCCTTGGCTCTTTCCAGGTTCTGGCTTGTTTAACATCTCATGTCAACATCTGCTTGGTTCCAAGTATCTCCAAACATCCGTGTCTCTGTTCTCCATGTGTCTGCATCTGTGTCAGCTCTGCTGTGAAGTTTCTGTGGCTCTGAGGCTTCCGTTGTTTCTCTAGACTGTCATTTCTGACTCTCACCAAAATGTTTCCTCTTTTAAAGGATTCTAGTAAACTCATCAAGACTCACCTGAAATGGGTGGAGTCACACCTACATCTATCTAATCAAAAGGTTACATCTACAACTGGGCATGTCACGTCTCCATGGAGATAATCTAATCAAAAGATACCAGCCTACAGCATTGAATCAGGATTAGAAGAAACATCTGCCTCCACAAATTGACTCAGTATTAAAGCATGGCTTTTCTGGGATACAGCATAAGCACCAATAAAATATATAAACTTACAGTAAGAAGTCACAAATAAATTATATTAGGAATTAGAATGAGTACATTATTATATATATATACACAGATACAAAGAAAAATTTTAAATTATATATTGTATCAATTCTAAGATACCATTAGTTGTAAGATGCACCATACTTTATGCACCATTAAAAAAGAAAAACTGCTGCCAACAAAACTATAATACAAAATTTTTATCATCTAGAAGGTTTGTTATTTTATGGGTGTCAAAATAACTCATATATTTATTTAACTGTATGTATCTTATTATATATCACTTTTGTCTACAAAACAAGAAAGTAAATGGAAATGAAGTTAATTGGTTGGGTTTCCTAGAATTCAGTCTCTCTTGCTTCAACCAGTTCTGCACTGGCGAGTTTAAAACACATTAAAAAAAATCTAAACCATCAATCAGAAGTTGGCATATTAAGTCTAAAGATCTGCTGATATCCTATTGGTTTTGCTTTAAATCTTCAACCACCTATTCTGCTTCCTTTAGGATACTAATCTACTTCTCTTATGCTTCTGTTTTGTTTTGCAAGCAGGTTTCCTCTTTTTAAAAAAATCTACATGATTTAAGGGAAACTGCAGAATTGAGATATCACCTATCAGGGAAGAACGGTCTTGTTTATATTATCTCTAAAGTTAAAAAATTAGAAAAAAATAAATCTTTGGTTTATGTCTCCCACCCCTTTTCTGGAAAACATAATGCTAGATTAACAGAGAAAATTTCTAAACCCAGTAGGTCAGTCTATGAGACGGTAAAGGGCTAAATGGATGAAGAGAATGTTGGCACGCAAATTTATTCAGGGCAATACTTTCCTTTCCGTAAATTGCTTCTGACAACAGTTTAGAATATTTTCTAGCTGTAAAGGAGAAGTTAGGGATTAACAAATGATT
Source organism: Tamandua tetradactyla (assembly GCF_023851605.1). Taxonomy (NCBI): domain Eukaryota; kingdom Metazoa; phylum Chordata; class Mammalia; order Pilosa; family Myrmecophagidae; genus Tamandua; species Tamandua tetradactyla. The sequence goes on from NC_135333.1 coordinate 98,578,171, forward strand.
ATGATTACTGAATCATTAGATAGATATTTCTTCTTTACTTTCTAGTATATTAGAATAGCCAGAGGGAAATACCTGAAATAACTGAACTATGGCCTAGCTGCCTTGATCTTGATAATGATGTTACAACCAAACAGCCATTATGTTGTGACTGTGAAAACCTTGTGACTGGCCCTCATTTTTACCTCCTTAACCTGTTTTTCAACTTTTAGAGTCTTAGGATCACCAAAGACAGTCCCTAATGTTTATTAATGCAGGAACTGGAGTCAGCCCCAGAACTAACCCATCCCAATTCCTACACTATCTTGCTAAGCATGTCATCGATCTGCGCATGTTCAATAATTAGGTCACCTCTACATCATCTAGAGCCATTGTGCTCATTACCCTAAAGCCTGCCCATCCTTTGATACTATAAAACTCTCAGAGTTACTGCGGTTCGGAGAGAGAGATTTTTAGGCCAAATGGCCATCTGATCTCCTACCTCACGCTTAGCAATAAGCTCTTTCTTCTTTGAAACCCCAAAGTCTCAGGAATTGGTCATTTGAGAGAATTGGGCAGAGAACCTATTGCTTTTGATTGGTATCACTGCCAATGACTAAGATAAATGAACACCCAATAAGCTGGAAGAGTGACATATGATTTCCTTGCTTTATTTTTTAGCATAATTTTTGAGGAATATAAACATTTTGTATAATAAACATAAGCAGCAACTCAAAAACATATTTAAATGTAACAAATATTATGGTTCCACATGTGGACTTGCAGTTCATCGGTGTTCACTCCTCAACCCTACTATGAAATCAAAGTTTTAGTATAAAAAATGTAAACATATAAAATAATCCCATAACAATAAACAGATAAAAATAAGATATAATCATATATATAGTGTCATTGAGGTAATCACCAAAAGATGAAAACAGAAATTATGAAATTGTCAAGAGTGTGCCTCTGAGTATGTTTGGAGACTGGGGGGAGGGAGTGGGGGGTGCTCTAGAGAGAGACAAGAATTTATTAGTTTTCATTATAAGCTCCTCTGTGAAATAGGATTTGTTAATGTACATATATTACTGTGACAAAGAATTAAAATTTTAAAAATTTAAAGCAGCCCAAAGGAAAAAAGGAAATGGAAATGGATTGAATTTTTTAAAAAATCACTGTTTCCTATGGGGTGGATGACACAGAGCTTTTGCATTTTAATGCTAATTTCTTTAAGAGGTCCCTGCTGACTTCGAGTGCTTGTTAGAAATATCAGTCTGAAATAGAAAACGGTGATGGTGAAAATAAACCCTGCTTACTTCAACTGCAGGATATTTTAGGAATAAAGATGCAGGTTCTATTTTCCCTTGAAAGAACAAAATCCATCTGCTCTGTAGGATTATTGACAGCCTTTCTTCCAGCTGTGGGGGCTTTATTTTATGCAACAGCACGAGACACATTTCTGAGGTCAAGTTTTCTGACTTGTATTATTTTCTTCTCTCTTTCTTTGGAAAAAAAAATGCATGCTGATTCTTAGTCAGAGACTGAATTCCTACTTGTGTTCCTCTCTATAGCTCAGAGAGCAGTTTTTTTTTTATTTCCTTTGATGAATGTAATGGATTTCTATTATCTAGAGCAGTATTATCAACACTACAGCCTGGCTGCACAGATGGGGTATTAGACATATAAAAGAGTAAAAGAGCAAACAAAACAGACAAAAGTCAATGAAACTCTCAATGAAAATATTATACACCACAAAAGCAGTCGGATCTGATTTTAGTATGCGATCTTCATATGTCCACATTTAGAAATAACTTTTCATGATCAATCTAGGCAAAAATAAGTATCCTCTGGCACAAGAGACCAAAAAGAGCAATTGTCAGTAAGTAATTTTTTTTTTGATTAGGTGTCAAATCAACCCAAGTCCTTCAATTGAACAAAGAATTATAGAGGCAATTCACTTAAGCCTCGACCAGGGAACACACAAAAATGAGCATAAGAAACAGTTTAAGGGGTTAAAGAGTATATTGAGATAACATTTATATGATGACAAAATTGGAGAACAATCAAAGACAAAATCCTAAATGGAAGCCTTAAAATCTTGAGACGTATGCACCTATTTCTGAAATACTGGGCAAGAGATGGGAATGAGATGAGAACTGACACAAGAACTTCACTCCACTTTACTACACCACAGATACAAGTCAGAGAATGTGAGCAATTATAAAATCCAGCACAATCAAAGCTGACAGACCACATTTCACCATGTGTAAGAAACATAAAGACCTTCTCAAGTCTCTTGTGTTCTGCTCTATTCACTAACTCTCTCTAGCTATTGCCCTAATTCTCTGACTTGATTCACAAACATTTACCTGCCTTGCCTCTACTTCCTCACCTCTCTTTATGACTCAGATCACTGTGACAACTAACAACCTCCCCTGTCTACTCTCACTTAAGTTGCTAGTGGCTTTTTCCCGGCTAAATCCAAAATCCACATTTAAGTCCTTATCTTACTTGACATTCGTGTTCATTTGAGATGGTTAACCATCCTTCCTTGAAATTGTCTCTTTGCTTGGTTTCTCATCCACTGGTCCTCTAACTCTAACTTCGTTCATTTGAAAAATAGATATTGAGGGCCTACCATGTCCAAGGCACTCTTATAAGTTCTGGGAATACAGCAGGAAATGAAACACAAAAATCTCTGTTTGCATGAGTTAACATCTTAAAGGAGGACATAGAGAAATAAGTAAAATATTCAGTACACTAGAAAATAACTGATAAGAAGAAAAAAAGTAAATCAGGGAAGCTAGGACAAGGAGTTTAAACAGTTTGGGGTTGTGATTTTAGATTAAAAAAAAAAAAGAAAAGTGATACTGGATATTGAATTAAAACCTGAAGGAAGAAAAGGACTAAGTCATGTGTATTTCTGTGGGACAATTAATCCAGATAGAGACAACACTAAGCTCAAAGGCCCTGAGACAGGAACGTCCAGGACAAATTAGGAGCCAAGTGAGCAAGGAGGAGAGAAGTAGGAAACAGAAGTAACCAGGGACAAATCACATGGGTATTTGATGGCCAGTGGAAAGAATTTAGCATTTATGCTGACTGAAATGAGAAACCATTAGTGAGGGGAAGGGAGTTAGCAGAAAAGTGACTTGATTCAACTTGTCTTTTAACAGGATAACTCTGGCAGCTGTATTGGAATAAAATGAAGGATTCATGGGGAGAAGCAGGAAGACCAGATAGGAAGCCATCAGAATATTCCAGATGAAAATTTTAGGGGCTCTGACCAACAGGTTAGTCGTGGAGGTAATTTGAAATTAGACCGATTATGGATGTGTTTGAAGATAGAATTGTCAGGATTAACTGACTTCTGGCCTAAGCAACTGGAAGAGAGGTGCTACCATTTACTGGGCTTGAGAAGATGGCAGGTGAAATAGGATCAAGTAAAGGGGGGATTACAGAATGTCTGGAAGTTTGCTTTTGGAGATGCTAAATATGAAATGCCTTCAGACATACGTTGGAGATGCATCATAGAAAACTGGGTACATGTGTCTCAAATTCAAGGGAGATGTCTAAGCAAGAGATACAAATTTGGGAATCATAAGGTTACCTGGTATTTCAATACATGAAACTGAATGATCACTTAGGGAATGGTGATAGACAGAAAGGAGAAGTCTAAGCACTGAGTTCTGGAACACTCCAATTTGAAGTTCTGCTCCTTCTTCTTTCACCTGTTCAGAACCTGGTGATCGCCAGGTTCTGTCCTTCCATCTTACCTTCTGTCCTCAACCCTCCTCCCACCCAGCACATCATTCAACATTCTGTCCTTTCATCTTGCCTTCCTCCCAGCTCCAGGCTTCATGTGACCACTGTGACTTCTACTCTTTTCCCAGATCATCTCTGGTCTTCATATGGACTGTATTTCCTCTTTAACATTTATCATAATTTATATATATTATATGTGTATGCTTTCTTGTTTTTCTGTCTGCCTGCTTCACTATACTGCAGATTTTGTAAGCACAGAGACCAACTGTGTCTAGTTAACCACTGGATCCACAGCATAAGGACTGGCATGGCACATTGAGGAAAAATATTTATATTTATTGAAAGAATGACTATGAGCCTTTCACTGATGACTCCCAATATGTACTATATTTCCAAGCTGGATTTCTTTCCTGCACTTCAGAATTCATCCAATTGTCTATAGGGTTTTCATTTGAAAGTCCCACAGACACTTCAAACTCACTATATACAAAAAGAACCAGCATTGATCCTTCACTTCCTATTTGGACTCTGGAAAGATTGCTTAACTAGTCATCCAAATTGGAAATTTAAAAGTTCTTTTTCTTCAATATCTACATTCCATTGGTCATCAATTCCTGTCAAATCTCTCTCCTAAACATCCCTCAAGTTTATCCCTGCTGCCTTTGTTTTAGTTGAGCTGCTCAGTTTTCAATTTAAAAGCTTCAAAATTGCTCTTCTTGACTATATTTAGCCTCCTTCTATCTATTCTGTTCATTTTTACCAAAATAAAAGGCAAAACTGAGCTCGTCAGCCTCTCTCTTAAAATACCACATGACCTCTTCAATCCTACACAGGGATCAGAAACAAAGACAAATCCAGTCTGTTTAGTCCATACATTCAAGACTAAAGTAAAGGTGAATTAGTTTTCAACATTTATTATTGGGATATTTTGCACACCAATCCAGATTTCTGGCTCCTCTTGAAAAGCCCAAAGCTTTAGTGACACTAGACACAAATTTCCACATGGCAACAATATGAAGCCAAATACCACCTACTTCTGGTGGGCTGGGGATGCCCTGAGCTCCAGTTTACCAGAGCCCACCCTAGCTCATGTCATTGATGTAGACTACACAAGAGGATCCACTGACCTAAAGGGTAAATTCCAAATACTTTAATAAGGCATATATCGCCTTCTGGATATGCTTCTACAGGATGACCTTTCTACATGCCCCTTTACCTTCAGCTGCCTATTCCTCTCTAACCTCATGCCATATACTTTAGACATGACAAAGCACTTGCAGTTCCCCTTATACTCTTGTTACATGACTTCCCCTCTATCAGGAAGGCCCTTTGAACCCCTCTAAACTCCCATTCCTCCATTGCAGGATAGATCTCAATGGACCTTCAGGCTTGCTCCCTCCCCTAGGAGTAGAGAGCTGGCTCAGCAGCTCTGAGTCAACTCAAAAGAAACCTAATGATAGCTGCTGCTGGGCTTCAGAGGCACCTCTGTCTAATACAGTCATTTCCCCAGCCACTTTGATATAGTTATAACAAATATTGTTATATAGTCACAAGGATTTCCTCTGCTCCTCTGACCCTATAAAAATGTAGAGAGTTATGGGGTTAGAACCCCTTTCTACTTGAACACTGGCCATGGTGTAGGCAATCTGGCATTTGGCCAAAGCTGTGGGACAATGAGAGAGTAGGGGATTGCATGCAGTAAGTTGTTCCCTAAGAAATGCTTTAAAATACCTGCACCATAAAATGCTGTGGTATGTTTCCATAACCCTTTGGCACAATACTTTCAATTTCTTGCCCAAGACTCCCTATGTTTATAAAGCTTTCCCTGACTTCCCCAGTAAGACTGAGATCCTTGTTGTTCCCACAACTCTCTCAGTACCTTGTTCTTTCTCTTAGAGTTGACTCTAAGGACTCAGGATTTATCAACTCTATTAAAATATCTTGTACGAGTTCATACCTGTTTTAGTTTCCTAGACTGCTCAAACAAATGAAATGGATTGGCTTAAGCAATGGGAACTCATTCGCTCATCGTTTTGAGGCTAAGAGAAACTCCAAATCAAGGTGTCATCAAGCTGATGCTTTCTTCTCGAAGGCCAGTATTCTGGCACTGCTGCCTGCAACCCTGGCTCCTCTGTCACATGGCAAAGCATCTGCTGTTCTCTCCCTTCCTTCCAGGTTTCCTTGATCTCAGCTTCTGGCTTCCCTGGCTTTCTCTCTCTCTCTCTCTCTGTCTGAATTTCATTCTCTTATAATGGACACCAGTAATAGGATTAAGACTCCTCTTGCTTGAGGTGGGCCACACCTTCTTTACTGAAGTGACCTCATCAAAAGGTCCTGCCAACAATGGGTCCGCACCCACAGGAATTGCTTAAATTTAAAGTCATGTTTTTTCAGGTACATACAGCCTCAAATCACCACAATACAATACTTCATTCATGTTTCAAACACCACACACACCACAGGTAAAAGCTCAAGAATTGTTCACTGAATACATGAATTACCTGCATAATAACAATGGAGTTGCTCTACTAACTTCTTACAGCAGTTATCCATGGAAAGAAGCAGAGTCCTTCCATCCAATTTAGTAAGAACTCAACGTTAGGCTTCATTTTTCTACATTTCCTGGTATAATTTTCTTTTTATTTTTTATATGACAGCATCATGAAATTGTTTTGAAGACTAGTTTCAATAAGATACATATAAAGTTCTTAGCAGAGTACCTAGCACATAGTAAGTACTCAGCAAAAGGGTACTGCATCATGCAGGCAGCATTTGAAGTGATCGAATACAAAGATTTCAATAAACTAGATTCAAATTCTTCAGCCAAAATGGGGCAGCTCCGATTTCTAAAAATGTCTCTAAAATCTGCTAGCTAGCTGAGTTTCCTGCACAGTAGTGAAGGACACAGAGCTCAGAGTCAGACAGCCCAAGATTTTAGTCTTGGCTCTGAAACTAACATGTGTGTCATCTTGAGCAATTTATTTAACTTTCTCTGAGCTTCACTTTTGTCACCTTTTAACTCAACCAGACCCACCGCTTGGATTGTTACAAGGGTCATATAAGTAAGTGTAAATTTTAGCTCAGTGCCTGATACAATTTCAAAAATCAACAATTTATTTATTATGCCCTGTCAACAAAAAAGGAAATAGGAAGCAAAATTTTTTTAAGTGAGTAAAGGTAAATCTCATATTTGGTTATCTCTCAATTTGCTCTCTTATATATAAAACCCATAAACTTAAAGCACAATAAAAATTGATGGGCCATTTATATCTGTCACATCTCTGATCTTTCTTCCAAAAGAAACAGTATTATTACTGCTGCACGATACAGAGATACAATCATGCCTGACAGTAATTTGGTAATAACTAGTAAATATAAATGTGTGCGTTCCTTCCAGCCCAAAATACATAACCTAACGAATCTCTCATTAATGTGTGTAAGAAAAAATGTTCAAGGATAGTAACTGCAGCATTACTTATATTACCAGAATATTGGATTTCCAGCAGACTAAAAGCAAGGCAAGTATTTTTTTCAAAGAGAAAAATGAATTGTTTAATATGTATACACTGGTATACTAGACAGGAGTGAAAATGAATTTAGAGCTTCATAAATTAACACAAAAGCATCTCAAAAACATCATGAACTAGAAAAATACTTTGAAATCACACAAAATAGTGCTTTCTATAGTTTATGGATATAAACCCATGTCGTCTTCAAGACAGCGGTTACCTCTGGAGAAAGGATGGGAATGGAATTATAGAAGGTTACAAAGAGCAATTAATTTTAAATATTGTATTCCTTTTTTTATAAAGGAAAGGAAGGTTTCTGGGTAAGACGGTGGAGTAGAGTAGGCTGGATTCACCCCTGCTCTATAGAACAAGATAGGGCACGGGGTTAAAAACAACCAGAACTGCAGCCCCAGAGGGTGAGAGAGGATCTTCAATATTTCTCAGGGAGAAGAGATGTTGGGCGATCAGGACAGGGAGAGCAGGGTGGGTCTAATGGGCCACGATCCACACTAGGGGTGGGTGGGCAGTGCAGACCCGAGGAAGCCGACTATTCCTCTGCTCCAGCCTGCCCCTGCTGCTGGCTGGGTAAAACTTGTATTTGGCTCTGAAGCCAGCAGCACCCATGGGGAACCCAGAGGCATGCCTAGTCGTCCACCGCACAAAGCTGCAACCCTGGGCACTGGGATCAGTTGCCCTGCCAGGTGCTGAGAATGGCCATCCCATCAGGCATAGTGAACAGTGGGTCTGCTGGACGCCAGACACTGAGATCAGCTACTCTGCCAGGCACTGTGATTGGCTCCCCCTGCATGCATGCCATCTTCCCAGAAGGCAAAAAGGGGCAGGCCTGAGGGGATGAGGTGCTTCAGGAGTGCCACCTGCTGTGACTAAGTGGTAAGTGCAAAATGGCAAACTCCCCATCTGCCTAGTTTTGTTTTTTTTTTACATGGGCAGGAACCGGGAAGTGAACCCCAGGTCTCCGGCATAGCAGGCAAGAACTTTGCCTGCTGAGCCACTGTGGCCCACCCTAATATATTTTTCAGTCATGCTATTTTTTATTTTCATTTATATATTATGTATATTTACTCTTTTTTAATTTATTTATTAATTTAAAAAAATTAACAAATGAAATATAACATTAACATAGATAATCAGTAATTCACAATATCATCACTTAGTTGCATATTCATCATTTCTTAGAACATTTGCATCTATTCAGAAAAAGAAATAAAAAGACAATAGAAAAGAAATAAAATGAAAACAGAGAAAAAAAGAATTATACATACCATACCCCTTATCCCTTGCTTTCATTTATCACTAGCATTTCAAACTAAATTTATTTTAACATTTGTTTCCCTATTATTTATTTTTATTCCATATGTTCTACTCCTTTGTTGACAAGGTAGATAAAAGGATCATCAGACACAAGGTTTTCACAATCACACAGTCACACTGTGAAATCTATATCATTATTCAATCATCCTCAAGAAACATGGCTACTGGAACACAGCTCTATATTTTCAGGCAGTTCCCTCCACCCTCTCCATTACATCTTGAATAACAAGGTGATATCTACTCAATGCGTAAGAATAACCTCCAGGATAACCTCTCAACTCTGTTTGGAATCTCTCAGCCATTGACACTTTGTCTCATTTCCCTCTTCCCCCTTTTGGTTGAGAAGGTTTTCTTAATCCCTTGATGCTAAGTCTCAGTTCATTCTAGAGCTTTTCTCAATCCCTTGATGCTGAGTCTCAGTTCATTCTAGGATTTCTGTCCCACGCTGCCAGGAATGCCCATACCCCTGGAGTCATGTCCTACGTAGACAGGGGGAGGGTGGTGAGATTGCTTGTTGTGTTGGCTGGAAAGAGAGGCCACATTTGAGCAACAAAAGAGGCTCTCTTGTGGGTGACTCTTAGGCCTAAATTTTAAGTAGACTTAACCTATCCTTTGTGGTTAAGTTTCATATGAACAAACCCAAGACTGGGGGCTCAGCCTATAGCTTTGGTTGTCCACACTGCTTGTGAGAATATCAAGTATTCAACTTGGAAAAGTTGAATTTCTCCCCATTCTCACCATTCCCCGAAGGGGGCTTTGCAAATACTTTTCCACTCACTGATCGAATCACTCTGGGATTCATCGGGACATCACTCTGGGCAAACCAACAAAATCTCATGTCCTACCTGAGATTCCAAGTACTTATGGTGTTCAATCAAACTATCTACATAAGTTATATTAGGAAATGCACTAGTCAAAATATACATTTGTACCAAATAAACATTTTTTCCTTTAGTCTCACACATAAGGTGACATTTTAAAATATTAAATACCATCTATTTTCAGCACCCTGCAGTAATGACATTCCTTTGTTCTTCCTCATGCAAAAACATTTTTAAAATTTGTACATTTAGTCTCTATTATTATACACTCTAGGCATTACTAGATTATACCATCTCAATCTTTAACATCTATCTTTCTTTCTGATTTCATTTATGCCCCCAGCCTTCCTCCCTCTATCATCCTCACATGTAGCTTCATTCAGTGTTTAACATAATTGTATTACAGTTAGGTAGTATTGTGCTGTCCATTTCTGAGTTTTTATATTCAGTCCTGTTGCACAATCTGTATCCCTTCAGCTCCAATTATCCAATATCTTACCCTATTTCTATCTCCTGATGGTCTCTGTTACCAATGAAATACTCCAAGTTTATTCACTAATGTCAGTTCATATCAGTGAGACCATACAGTATTTGTCCTTTTGTTTTTGGCTAGTCTCACGCAGTATAATGTTCTCAAGGTCCATCCATGTTGTTACATACTTCATAACTTTATTCTGTTTTAAAGCTGCATAATATTCCATCATATGTATATACCACAGTTTGTTTAACCACTCATCTGTTGAAGGACATTTTGGCTGTTTCCATCTCTTTGCAATTGTAAACAATGCTGCTATAAACATTGGTGTGCAAATGTCCATTTGTGTCTTTGCCCTTATGTCCTTTGAGTAGACACTTAGCAATGGTATTGCCAGGTCATATGGCAATTCTATATTCAGCTTTTTGAGGAACCGCTAAACTGCCTTCCATAGCGGTTGCACCATTTGGCATTCCCACCAACAATGAATAAGTGTGCCTGTTTCTCCACATCCTCTCCAGCACTTGTCATTTTCTGTTTTGTTGATAATGGCCATTCTGGTGTGTGTGTGTGTATTTACTCTTATTTTTATTCGTTTTTTAATTTTCTCTCTTCTGTAGGCAGCAGTCTGAGTTCTTACCCAATATATCTTGGGGTGTCTCCTTCTGACTACAGTGCCTACTAATGCTGAGGCATTTTTTATTACTGCAATTTTTTATTTTATCTGTTTTTGGAGGTGCATGGGCCAGGACTCAAACATGGGGCTCCCTGGGTGGGCATTCTGCCCCTGAACTCCCACGCATCCCTGAATAGCTTTTAATAAACCCTCAAGTAAAATTGTACCCCCTACATGAGATTCAGGCCTTGGTTTTTCCGGGAATTACTGACAAACTAAATGCAAAAGGGAACCTTCAATACAAAACCAAGTAAATACAAAACTTTAGACAAGTGAAGGAAATGAACTTGCAAAATAACCTTATTAATCTAATCAAATGCCCCAAACACAATGGAAAATCACAAAACACATGAAGATCCAGGCAGAAGTGGTCCAGTCAAATGACCAAATCAAACACCCGAGGGGACAGAGAATATGGAATAGCTACTCAAATAACGTATAAAATAAAAAAGGATAAAATAAAATAAAGGATATCAGGAAAACACTAGAAAAGAAAGAACTCAAAGACTAAGTAGAAAAATGGCAGATCTCACAGAGACAAAAGACATAGTAGACCAAATTAGAAATATACTAGAGACACATGACAGCAGAGTTGAAGAAACAGAAGAAAGAACAAGTGAGCTAGAAGACAGATCAATAGAGCTAGAACACACAAAATTATAAATGACAAGAAGATGGGAAAAACAGAACTGGATCTTAGGGAAATGATGGACAACAAAAGAGGCACAATAAGAACCACTGGTGCCCCAGAAGGAGAAGAGAAGAGTGAAGGGCTAGGATGGTTAGTTGAAGATATAATCAGGGGAAATTTCCCAACTCCTATAAAAGACAAAAGATGCAAATCAAAGATGCCCAATAAACTTCAAATAGAATAAATCCAATAGGCCTACTCCAAGATACTAATCAAACTGTCAAGTGTTGAAGAGAAGCAGAAAGTCCTGAGAGCAGCAAGAGACAAGCGATCTACTACATGCAAGGGAAACCACATGAGACTGAGTTCAGACTACTCAATAGACACCATGGAAGCAAGAAGGCAGTAGTATAATTTATTTAAGATCCTGAACAAGAGAGGCATCAAGTCAAGAATTCTTTATCCAACCAAGTTATCCTTCAAAAGAGAAGGAGAGATTAAAATCTTCAAAGACAAAAACTAAGAGAACTAATCAACAAGAGATCAGCTCTACAAAAAATACTAAAGGGATTCCTGTTAGCTGGAAAAAAAGAAAAAAAAGGCAGGGGTTGGGTTCTGGAAGGGGCACAGAATTGAAGAGTACCAGTAAGGGTAATTTAAAGGATAAAAAGAGAGAAAAGGAAAAGAATACATAGATCTGACTACTATAAACCAAAAGATAAGATGGTAGATTCAAGAACTGCTTCTACAGTAATAATTTTGATGTTAATGGGCTAAACTCACCAATTAAAAGATGTAGATTGGCAAAATGAATTTAAAAATATAATCCATCTATATGCTTATTACAAGAGACCCATCTTAGATCCAAGGAAACAAATATATTGAAAGTGAAAAGAAGGAAAAAGATGTTCAATGCAAGCTGTTAACAAAGGAAAGCAGGAGGAACTATACTAATATCAGATAAAAGACTTTAAATGTAAAGATGTCATAAGAGACAAAGAAGGACATTACATATTAATAAAAGAGACAATTCACCAAGATGAAATAACAGTCATAAATATTATGCTCCCAATCAAGGAGCTCTTAAGTATATGAAGTAAACATTGGCAAAACTGGAGGGAGCTATAGATGTTTCAACAATAATAGTGGGAGTCTTCCTTATACCACTCTACACTACAGATAGAACAACCAGAAAAAGGAACAACAAGGGAATAGAGAATCTAAACAATGGAATAAATGAATTAGCCTTGGTAGACATATAGAGATCATTACATCCAAAAAAAGCAAGATATGCATTCTTCTGTAGTACACATGGAATGCTCTCCAGGATAGGTCATATGCTGGAGAACAAAACAGGTCTTTATAAATTTAAAAAAAGATTGAAATTATTCAAAACACTTTGTTTGATCACAAAAGAATGAAGCTGGAAATTAATAATAATCAAAGAACCAGAACTTTCACAAATATATAGAGATCAAACCATATACTCTTAAATACTCAGTGGGTCAAAGAAGAAATTGCTAGATAAATTGGCAAATATCTACAGATGAATAATAATAAGAATACAACATATCAGAACTTATGGAATGTGGCAAAGGCAGTGCTGAGAGGGAAATTTTTCCCTAAATGCCTTTATTAAAAAACAAGAATGAGCAAAAATAGAGAATTTATCTGCTCACCTGGAGAAATTAGAGAAAGACAGCAAATTAACCCCAAAGCAAATAGAAGAAGACAAATAACAAAGATTTAAGTATAAATAAACAAACTGGAGAATTAAAAAAAAAATAGAATCCATAAAACCAAAAGTTATTCTTTGAGAAAATCAATAAAATTGATGGACCCCTAGCTAGACTGACAGAGAGAAAGGAGAGAGAGGATGCAAACAAAAAAAATCAGACATGAGAGGGGGGTATTGTTACCATGGATCTTGAAGCAATTTTAAAACTCAGAAGAGAATACTATGAACAACTATATGCTAACAAACTAGACAACTTAGATGAAATAGGCAAATTCCTAAAAACATGTGAACTACCTACACTGACTCAAAAGAAATAGAAGAAACAACCAATTACAAATAAGCAGATTCAATTAGTCATCAAATATCTTCCCTCAAAGAAAACCCCAGACAGCTTCCCAGGGGAATTTGATCAAACGTTCCAAAAAGAACTAACACGAATTCTGCAAAAAATCTTCCCAAAAATCGAGGAAAAAGGAATACTACCTAACTTATTTTACAAAGCTAATTTCACTCTAATACCAAAACCAGATAAAAAGACAGTGCAAGAAAGGAAAGCTACAGGCCAATTTTCCTGTAGTTGAAAAAATGCAAAAAAAATGCAAAAATTCTCAACAAAATACTAGCAAATCAAATCCAAAGATACATTAAAATAATTACACATCATGATCAAGTAGGGTTTATTCCAGGATACAAGGGGTGATTCCACACAAGAAAAATCAATCAAAATAATATAGCACATTAACAAATTGAAAGGTAAAAATCTCATGATCATATAAATTGAAAATGAAAACATTCAGCATCCTTTCCTGATTAAAACCACTTCAAAGAATAGGAATCAAAGGAAACTTCCTCAATATGACAAAGGGCATATATGAAAACCTATAGGCAACATCATACCTAATGGAGAAAGATTGAAAGCATCCCCCCTAAGATTGGGAATGGGACAAGGATGCCTATTGTCACCACTATTATTCATCATTGTACTAGAAGTCCTATCTTAAGCAATTAGGCAGGAGAAAGAAATAAAAGGCATCCAAATCAGAAAGGAAGGAGTAAAACTTACATTATTTTCAGATGGCATGATCCTATACTCAGAAAACCCTGAGAAATCTATGACAAAGCTATTTGAGTGAATAAATTCAGCAAAGTGGTGGGATACAAGATTAATGTATAAAAATCAGTAATGTTTCTATACGCAAGTAATGACCTATCTGACAAGATAATCACAGAAAAAATTCCACTCAAAATAGTGACCAAAAGAATCAGGGAATAAATGAGAATAAGTCCAACCAGTGATGTCAAGACTTGTACACAGAAAACTATAAAACATTGCTAAAAGAAATTTAAAATTTCCTAAATAGATAGGCATTCCATGCCATGTATAGAAAGGTTGAATGCAGTTAATATGTCAATTCTATCCAAATTACAGATTCAATGCAATACCAATCAAAATCCCAACAATCTACTTTGAAGAGTTGGAAAAGCTAGTTATCAAACTTATTTGGAAGGTAAAAAGACCCTGAATAGCTAAAGACATCCTAAAAAAGAAGAGCAAAGTGTGATAACTAACACTTGACTTTAAAGCTTACTATAAAGCCACAGTGACCAAAACAGCATAGTACTGGCAGATAGAAATATCAACCAATGGAATCAAATTGAGAGTGCCGAGATAGACCTCCAAATCTATGGACAACTGGTTTTTGATGAGGCTCCCAAATCCATTGAACTGGTACAAAATACTGTGTCAAATAAATGGGCATGGAGAGCTGGATATCAATAGCCAAAAGGATGAAAGAGGACCCCTACCTTACACTCTATACAAAAATCAATTCAAAATAGATTAAAGACCTAAATGTAAGAACCAATGCTATAAAACTTCTAGAAGATAATGTAGAGAAATATCTTCAAGATCTAGTAATAAGAGGTAGCTTTTTAAACTTTAATCTAAAGCACAAGCAGTGAAAACAAAAATAAATAAATGGGAACTCCTTAAGATCAAGAGCTTCTGTGCCTCAAAGGACTTTGTCAAAAGATGAAGAGGTAGCCAACTCAATGGGAGAAAATATTTGGAAACAACATATCAGATAAAGGCTTTATATCTTGTGTACATAAAGAAATTACACAGCTCTGTGCTGGTTTAAAAGGATATATGTCCCTAGAAAAACCATGTTTTAATCAAAATCCCATTTCATAAAGGTAGAATAAACCCTATTCAATACTGTATGTCTGAAACTGTAATCAGATCATCTCCTTGGAGGTGTGATTTAATTAAGAGTGGTTGTTAAACTGGATTAGATGACAACATGTCTCCACCCATTTGGGTGGGTCTTGAGAAGCTTCTGGAGTCCTATAAAAGAGGAAACATTTAGGAGAATGAGAGCAATTCAGAGAGAGCCAGAGAAGAATGACATAGCCATGCGAGTCCACAAGCCAGAGACCTTTGGAGATGAAGAAGGAAAATGCCTCCTGGGGAGCTCTATGAAACAGGAAGCCAGGAGAGAAAGTTAGCAGATGATGCCTTGCTCACCATGTTCCTTTCCAGATGAGAGAGAAACTCTGACTGTGTTTGCCATGTGTCCTTTCACTTGAGAGAGAAACTCTGAACTTCATGGGCCTTCTTGAACCAAAATATCTTTCCCTGGATGCCTTAGATTGGACAATTTCTATAGACTCATTTTAATTGGGACATTTTCTTGGCCTTAGTACTGTAAATGAGCAACTTATTAAATTCTGCTTTTTAAAAGCCACTCCATTTCTGGTATATTGCATTCTGGCAGCTAGCAGACTAGAACAAGCTCCACAACAAAAGAGCAAACAACCCAATTATAAAATGGGCAGAAGATATGAATAGACACTTTTTCAAAGAGCAAATATAAATGGCTAAAAAACACCCCAAAATACGTTCATTTTCATTAGCTATAATGGAAACACAAATCAAGATGACAATGAAATATCACCTCACACCTATAAGAATGGCTGCAATTAAACAACAGAAAAGTACAAATGCTGGAGAGGATGTGGTAAAATGGAACACTTAATGGAAATGTATAATGGTGCAGCCACTGTAGAAAACAGTTTGGCGATTCTTCAGAAAACTAAAATATTGAGTTGTCCTATGACACTGCAATACCAATACTTGGAATATAACCAGAAGAGCTGAAAGCAATAACACAAACATTTGCACACCTATGTTCATAGCAGTATTATTCACAGTTGCCAAAAGATGGAAACAATCCTAGTGCCCATCAACAGACAAGTGGATAAACAAAATGTGGTATATGCATACAATGGAATATTATGCAGCAGTATGATGAAATGAGGTCCTGAAGCATATAACAACATGCATGAACCTTAAAGACATAATGCTGAGTGAAATGTCAGACACAAAAGGGCAGATACTGTATGATTTTGCTGTTGTGACTCTGAAAAAGGTAAATTCAGAGTTTATACTATAGAGTATAGCAGACCTAGAGGTATACAGAAGCTAGAGATAGGGAAAAAGCTACCCCATAAGGTTGAACTTAAATGCAAGGGAACTGATAGAAGTCATGGCAACTAATTAGTGGGATTATAAGTAACATTGCCATATGGAAGATGAATATGATTGAAAGAGGATGTATACTGCCATGTATCCCACTGATTAAATCTACAATTATAAATAAATTCTTGTGTGAACTATTTCAAAGGTTTGATATTGGACAAAGAGTCAATAGTAGGGAAGTATAGGGTGAAAGCTAAAATGTATGCTATGGCCAATAGTTAACAGGAAGACATCAACAGTACCACAGCAATACCATGGCAACTAATTGGTGAGGAGGGACAAGTGATAAGGGGCAGTTTTTATTTGATATCTGATGAGGCTGTGTTTGATGGTTCTTTGTCTTCTATGGGTCTAATTGTCTAAATTAAGAATTCTGCTGCTTGTACATCCAAGTGAGGATGATGTAAGTCATGGTTTTATTTTGGACATCACCTATGATGCCCAATAGATGGAGGGAACTGAAGGGTACAATGACTGAGAAGCAGAATGGTGAACTGTGATATATTTATCTGATGGACTATGGTTTGGCTACAGAAATGAAGAATGTCAAGAGCCACACAAGGAACTGAATAAACCTTGGGGACAATGTCTTGTGCAAAGTAAGCCAGAAACAAAAGAACAATTATGGTAAGGTCTCTTTAAGTAAATACTTATGAAACATAAATTGTAAGCCCTTATAGCTGCCACACTTACTTCTGAAGTTATAAGTGTATCTCTAGATTTTGAGGCACTGCGCTACATGTGTATAGCTGGTATTTACCTGGAACTTAGACACCTAAGACCCTGAAATGGAATGCTATGACCCTGAAAGTTATCATAGGTACAGACAATAACAGTTCAAGAACCAAAAACGAGATCAGCCTTTAATTAAAGGTAAAAAAAAAAGCCAATCTGGCTGGGACTAAGGTAAATCAGAATATAGGGTAAAAGATGATAGTGTATGTATCTAGACCTTCACCTACTATATAAGACCAAAGGCAGAGAGGTTCATTATGACGAGAACCTAAATTTTCTATAACACACAGCCTAAATCAACATGTCTGGATAGCGCATTTAAACAACCCAAACTCCTGGAGTTGAGAATGGGAATGAGGCCTTGTAATTCTGTATAGCTTAAAGTAATACTCAGATACATCTAAGACTATGGTGGGCTAATAATTAAAAAGTATTAGAAGAGTCCCTGTAGGGTCAGAAGGAATAAAAAAAAAAAATGCAACTATTAGACTTTCCCATCTTGAAAACCCTGGATGCCCTTTGTTCTAGTTTGCTAGCTGCTGGAATGCAATATACCAGAATCAGAATGACTTTTAAAAGGGGGAATTTAATGAGTTGCTAGTTTACAGTTCTAAGGCCGAGAAAATGTCCCAATTAAAACAAGTCTATAGAAATGTCCAATCTAAGGCATCCATCCAGGGAAAGATACCTTGGTTCTAGAAGGCCGATGAAGTTCAGGGCTTCTCTCTCAAGTGAGAAGGCACATGGCGAACGCAGTCAGGGCTTCTCTCTCAGCTGGAAGGGCATATGGTGGACACAGCATCATCTGCTAGCTTTCTCTCCTGGCTTCTGGTTTCATGAAGCTCCCCTGGAGGTGTTTTCCTTCTTCATCTCCAAAGGTTGCTGGCTCATGGATTCTCTGCTTTGTGGTGCTGCAGCATTCTTTGCTCTCTCCAAATCTCCCATTCTCCAACATATTTCCTCTTTTATAGGACTCCAATAAACTAATCAAGACCCACCCAAATGGGTGGAGACATGTCGTCACCTAATCCAGTTTAACAACCACTCTTGACTAAATCACATCACCCAGGGAGACGATCTGATTACAGTTTCAAACATACAGTATTGAGAGACACTTCCCGCAGGAACCCCAGAGGCGGCCACGTGGCACTGGGACTGCTCGGGCTGCAGCATCCACTGCTTACCTAATTGTGAAGGAAAACACAGAGGAAAACAGTTGTCTGCTGAAGCTGTTGACAATGCAGTCACTGATGGCGTTCTCTGAACCCCAATGTCTCTGATGCTTTTAGGAGTTCACAAAGTTGAAAGATGTAGTTATAGATTTTACCAAGGAATAGTGGGCCCTGCTGGACACATCCCAGATAAAGTTGTTCAGAGATGTGATGCTAGAGAATATCTGTGATCTTCTCTCAGTAGGATATCAGGTCTGTAGAACAGATATACCTTCCATGTTATATCAAGGAGAGGAGCTGTGGAAAGAAGGAGTTGGATTTTTCCAAATGCAGAATTCAGAAGCAGAATTCTCATACTCAAAAGAAAGGCATTTTATGTAGCAAATTGCCTGAAGAGTTTACTCACAGTTCCAAAGCGGCTCAACATGTATTAACTCACAAGGAAAGGAAACCCCACTTCAGCCAGAGAATTCACATTGTGGAGAAACCTATTGAATGTCATGTATGTTGGAAAGCCTTCACTCAGTGCTCTAGCCTTAGAGTACATGAGAGAATTCATACTGGAGAGAAACTTTATGAATGTAATCTATGTGGAAAAGCCTTCGGTCAACATTCTCACCTGAGAAGACATAAGAGAAGTCACACTGGAAAGAAACCTTATGAATGTAATCTATGTGGGAAAGCCTATAGAGATTTTTCATCCTTGAGAGTTCATGAAAGGACTCACACTGGAGAGAAACCCTATAAATGCCATCAGTGTGGGAAAGCCTTCATTGAAAGTTCTTCTCTCAGAAAACATGGGAGAATTCACACTGGAGAGAAACCTTGTGAATGTCAGCTATGTGGTAAATGCTTCACCAGGTGTTATGGCTTTAGAAAACATGAGAAAATTCACAAGAGAAAGGTACCATAAGAATATCACATAGGTGAGGAAATCCTAGTTTATTTTGTAAACTTATACAACATGAGAATTCTAACTGGAGTGAAACCCTATAAATGCCATATATGAAAGGCTTCAAAGTACAGACATTAGATTACTTGAGAGAACTCGTACCATAAATGTTTTGAATATGGAAGAGATTTCCACCCTTGAATTATCCTTTAAACATGCTAGAGAACTCACATTGAAGAACAAACATTTGCAATAAATCTAAGAGAGTTTTTAGTCATCCTGACTACTTCCTCAATATGGGCCAGGTCATACTGGAGAGAATATCAGTGTCACCTTTACAGCAAAGCATTTCATAAGATAATCTGATGATACAATGTGAGAGAACTTATGATATACATTTAATGTAAGTAGAAGTGTCTTCATCCATTGCTCCACCTGACAGGATCTTACCAGACTATAAAGCCTCTTTAGAAAGCCCCAGATAATTACTGCTGTAGATGATATTCTTGAAGAGTCATGCAAAATGATTTATTCATCCACCAGCATTTGTAGGGTAAGTGAAAATTCATACCATAGAAAATTCTTTCTGGATTCATAATTGGAGGCATGTCTTCAGTGATCATTTGTTTCTTTGACATTAATATTCTTATATAGAGGAAACAATCCTAAAGTCATTTTAGAAACATCTGCATCTTGATTATGCATTAGAAGATTTATAATGGAAATGAAATACTTCACGTGCCCTTTAAAAATTCAACAGGGAGT
The DNA here is from genome assembly GCF_023851605.1 of Tamandua tetradactyla. NCBI lineage: Eukaryota > Metazoa > Chordata > Mammalia > Pilosa > Myrmecophagidae > Tamandua > Tamandua tetradactyla. Next base: position 98,598,199 of record NC_135333.1, read on the forward strand.
CAAGATTTTGAAAAAGAATTACTATTGAAATTATGTAGCATAACAGTGTGGAAGTGTGAAGTGACCTGGGTACACAGAATTATGAATTTGCTAAGCAGTGATATAAAGCTAGATTAAATTAATAGGTTAGTACTGGCATATAGGTAAGCAACATACACGGTTGTTGAAAATCTAATATGTTGATCACATTCTAGTTTTCATTCTATGCAGTATTATGCACAAAGAATTGAGCCAATCAAAAAATAACTTTGAACAAAGGGTCAATGGCTGAGAGATTCCAAACAGTTGAGAGGTTGTCCTGGAGGTTATTCTTATGCATTAAGTAGATATCATCTTGTTATTCAAGATGTAATGGAGAGGCTGGAGGGAACTGCCTGAAAATGTAGAGCTGTGTTCTAGTAGCCATGTTTCTTGAGGAAGATTGAATAATGATATAGCTGTCACAATGTGATTGTGTGATTGTGAAAACCTTGTCTCTGATGCTCCTTTTATCTACCATGTCAAGAAATGAGTAGAACATATGGAATAAAAATAAATAATAGGGGGAACAAATGTTAAAATAAATTTAGTTTGAAATGCTAGTGATAAATGAAAGTGAGGGGTAAGGGATATGGTGTGTATAATCTTTTTTTCTGTTATTGTTTTATTTCTTTTTCTGTTGTTTTTTTATTTCTTTTTATGAATTGATGCAAATGTTCTAAGAAATGATGAATATGCAACTATGTGATGATATTGAGAATTACTGAATATATATGTAGAACAGAATTATGTATTTATGTTAATTTTTAATGTTTTTGTTTGTTCTTAATTTTTTAAATTAATAAATAAATTTGAAAAAAAAACATACAGTATTGAACAAGGATTATTCTACTTTTATGAAATGGGATTTTGATTAAAACATAGCTTTTCTAGGGGGCATACATCCTTTCAAACCAGCACACCCTCTCAACTATTGGAGACTCCCAAGAAATTAGACCAAGCCCTTGATTTTGAGGCTTGCCCTTAGGAAACTTATTTCTGTAGGGAAGAAGCTAAGACTACCTATAACAAGGCCTAAGAGTTGTTTCCAAGAAGCTTCTTTTGTTGCTCAGATATGGCCTCTTTCTCTCTAAGCCCAACTCTGCAAGGAAGATCACCACCCTCCCTACTAAGTGGGACATGACAGTCAGGGTTGAAAGTCTTCCTGGCAGCATCGGACATGATTCCTGGTGATTATTCTTACCCTGGCACTACGGAATCAACAGCACCTTCCTAGCCTAAAGGGAGAAAAGAAGTGTAATGAAATAAGGCATCAGTGGCTAAGAGAGATCAAATAGAGTTGAGAGCTATTCTGGAGGCTACTCTTATGCAAGTTTCGGTTAGATAGTGCTAACTGCCACAGTTTGCTAAGTCGCAACCAACATCACTCTTGTTAACTGTTAAGAACACCTAGGGCTTGAACTGAGACACTATAAAAGTTTCATGTGCTAAGTTTGCTTTTCTGGAACCTATAAGTTCTAGAGGGTTCCTAGGCCAGACAAATCCTAAAGCCCAGAAGGACCAGCCCCCTGCAAGTTTATCATCTAATTACATCCCCTTTACCTATGAGGGCAATACCCATTCTCAACATGAAAAAGTCAGAACATTCATGATGATGAATATACAACTATGTGATAAAAAAAATAATGTCAGAACATGGATTGCCTAAAGATCCGTAAAGACTGAGAGAGGGATCAAAGGAAAAGGGGGAGTTATAACAGAGAAAATGAGATTTAACAAATGAGTGTGACTGCTGAATCACTATATTGATATTTCTTCTGGACTCTAGTGTTTTGGAGCAGCTAGAAGGAAGAATACAAAACGGTGGGCTAGTAACCCATGACAAACTCTGGGATCTGTAATGTAACTACTTGTTAAAGTGTACTTTGAAAATTATTGCTTTTTCTTTCTTTTCTTTGTATATATGTTGTATTTCACATTTTAAAAAATGAAAGGAAGGGATCCTGAAGCAAAACTTGGCAGGAAGGTAGAAGAGTCATAAATGTTTGATATATTACCATAGTACTTCTATATATTGAAATAATTCATAACAGGGAGATTCATACTTACTTTCATGATAGTTGTGTTTTTCACATGCCCCGTCTCACTGCTACCTTCAATTATTATTCATTGAGAGGAACCTAGTCTGGTTCCTCCAGAGCAGGTTTACACTACAGAGATTCCCTTGATGGCCTCACGTGGATCTCAAAATGTAGGTTCTTTCTTCAATTTTTATAAGAAGACATGCTGATGACTGCTGCTCACCCCACTGGTGAAGAAGGGATCTCTCACGCTAGATAGAAATGAGATGGCCAACACAGACACCCCACCCTGGACAGGTGAGACTGGCAGCAGTTCATTAGTCACATATGTTCACAATGCAGGGTAGAAGGACCCTTCACACCACACAGGGCCATGCGGGGTTTGTGCTCCAGAGCAGAAGGAACCAGAAGGAGCTGTGGAAGGCAGGCTTCTGAGGATGAGAGGGTAGGGCTTGTTTTCACAGGCTGGCAGGGAAGCGAAACTCATTAGATTGAGGATCAGGTGGAATGCAGCTGGTCCGGCTGATAGAGGACTTAGCCAGATGGGGAGTCTTTCCTGCTCTGGGTAAGGCTATATCTGGTGAGCTGGGGAGATTTTTTGTGGTTGTGGCTTTGGGGCCTTGTGAAGCTGAAAGATGTCAAGACAGCACTTTATTTAAAATTGCATCTAAATGTCAAGGCTTACAAAACAGTAAATGATAGACTTTCATTTTATCTATATTAAGGACTACTTATTTAATAATTGCAAAAGTTTGTATTCATAAAGTCCAATTAGTATGATATTGGAGTTTGCAGAGCTCTAGTTCACAAAGCTACTAAGAAAGTTGGCTTAAGATTTTTTTCTTTTTTTTTCCTGTTGGAAATATGAAATGAATGGGGTAGGTGAGTCTCAGGACTTTTCTTCCTACCTATGTGGAAAAGCAGCAATATAAACACGACTTTGACAGAGGATGCCTTCCTCAATGACTACAAGACTCTTATTTTTCTGTGACCATGTATGCCAATCCTGGCTGCTCATCAGAATCATCTAGAGACTTTGTTGTTGTTATTGCTTAAAACAGATTCCCAGGCACCACCCCATACTTACTGAATCAGGATTACGAAGGATGGGGAGTCAAATTGTTTTTACAAGTGAGCAAAGTCCCTAAGAAAACTTTAAACTTCTTGAGTTTAGTATTTGCTTTGTATTTCTTCATAGCTGTCTTCATGAAAATTAATTTCCTTTACTCTATCCTAGTTGCCACTACTTTTGTTGATATATCACCATTGTCTTGTACCTGGGCTATTGCATGGTCTCTCAGACTAATTCACTAAATTGGGAAAGTACAAAGAAGGATAATTATAGGGTGATTTAAGAGTGTATTACATATTTGCTTCCACTGAATGTAACAAAGATATTATGACAAAACTAAATGTCAACAGACATGGGAATTGGGAAAGGGGTATGGATTCTTTGTGGAAGGAAAGCAAATGTCTTCAGATAGAATACGGTGGCAAAGTCATGTTTATACGCTTAGGTTGCATTATATGATGTGTAAATAAAATTGCTTAAAAATGAATAGAGAGGGTGCATGGGTGGTTCAGTGGTAGAATGCCTGTCTTTCAGGCAGGAGACCTGTGTTCGATTCTTGGACCATGCAACCCCCCTCCCCCCAGAAAAAGAAATGAACAGAGAGAAACAAGTGCTAGGGATAATGGAGAAAGAGATGTACCTATTCACTGTTGGTGGGGAAATAAGAGGTGCAGCCCCTTGGAAGGCAGTGTGATGGTTCCACAGGAGGGTAGGGGTGGGGTTGCTGCATGATCCTGAAATCCCATTGCTTAGTATGTAACTGGAGGAACTGAGTGTGGGGGCATGCATGGACATTTGCACATTGGTGTTTCTGGTGGCAGTGTTCCTAGTCCACTGTGAATGGAGATGGTGTAAGGGTACAACAGCTGAGGAATGGAAGGCGGAACTATAGTGTATATATGCAATGTACTACTGAGCCAGAAGGAATGAAGTTGTGAGGCATGCAACTAGGTGAAAGAGCTTGTGTTGAATGAAATGTCAAGAACAAAAAGACAAATACTATCATGCTTCAATCATAAGGACTAATAATATGAATATTTGGTGAACTAAAGTTGAGAGCATGGGTTATCAGGTTGGGGCTTATTGTAAAGGCCCCTAGATGGTAAGCTCTCACATCAGTCACATATATTTAGGAGGTATAACTGTGGAATTTTAAATTCTGAGACACTGAGATGTTTGTATATAACTTGGTCTTTCCCAGAAACTTTGGGTATTTAAGTGATACCTGAAACTCAGAGTTAGAGCTCTGAAGATATGAAAGTCAGCTGTACCCCACACAGGAACTGTTTAAAAAGTTGAAAAAGTGATCAGACATTGAGTAAAGATATGAATGAAACTGATCTGGATAGGACTAAGGTATATCAGAAGACTGGGTAAAGGATGATATCATCGATATTTTAAAACTTCCACTTCTGTGGGAGACTAAAGGAAAAGATGTTTATTTGGTGCAAAATTTATATTTTGGGTAGTGCATTTCCTAATTTAACTTGTATAGTTAGTTTAGCTGAAAACCATGAGTACATGGAATCTTGCATAGGGTGTGAGATTTAGTTGGTTTGCCCATGTTAGTTTGATGTTCTGACAAATCTCAGAGTGATTTGGGCAGTGAATAAAGAAGTATTTGCAAAGTTCCCTTGGGGGGAATGGGAAGAAAGGAGGAAATAGACAATTTCCCCATTTGGAGAATTTCTGATATTCTCACAAACAGTGGGGTCAAACAAATCAATGGCCCAAGACTTCAATCTTGGGTTTTGCTCCTGCAAAACTTATGCCTGCAAAGGATAGACTAAGCCTACTTAAGATTAGGCCTAAGGCCATCAAGAGATAGAAATAGTGTAGATTTGGGGTAATTGGAGCTGAAGGGATACAGATTGTGCAACAGGATTGATTGCAAAAATACAGAAATGGATAGCACAATACTATCTAGTTGTAGCACAAAAATGTGAGTGTACTGAATGAAGCTAAATGTGAGAATAATAGAGGGAGGAGGGCTGGGGGCACAAATGAAACCAGAAGGAAAGATAGACAAAAAAGACTGAGGTAGTATAATCTAGGAACGCCTAGAGTGTACAATGATAGTGACTAAATGTACAAATTAAAAAATGTTTTTGCATGAGGAAGAACAAAGGAATGTCAATATTACAGGGTGTTGAAAATAGATGGTAATTTATATTTTTAAAACTTTAACTTATGTGTGAGACTAAGGCAAAAAATGTTTAGATGGTACAAAATTTATATTTTGTATTAGTGCATTTCCTAATATAACTTACATGGACAGGTTAATTGAACACCATAAGTACATGGAACCTTGAATAGGGCATGAGATTTTGTAGGGTTGTCCAGAGTGATGCCCCAATAAATCCCAGAGTGATTTGAACAGTGAATAAAAAAGCATTTGCAAAGTCCCCTTGGGGAAATGGCAAGAAAGGGGGAAAATTTAGCTTCCCATTTGGGGAATTTCTGATATTCTTGCAGGCAGTGGGGACAACCAAATCAATAGGCCATGCCCTCAGTATTGGGGTCTGTTCATATGAAACTTAACCCCACAAAGGATAGACTAAGCCAACTTAAAATTAGGCCTAAGAGTCACCCCCAGAGAACCTCTTTTGTTACTCAGATGTGGCCTCTCTCTCTCTCAGCCAACACAGCAAGTAAACTCACTGCCCCCCCCCCACGTGGTATGATTCCCAGGGGTGTAAACTGCCCTGGCAATGTGGAACAGAAGTCCTAGAGTGAGCTAGGACTCAGCATCAAGGGATTGAAAAAAACTTCAAAGGGGGAAGAGAGAAATGAGACAAAAATAAAGTGTCAGTGGCTAAGAGATTTCAAATAGAATTGAGCAGTTATCCTGGAGGTTATTCTTACACATTATATAGGTATCCCCTTTTCAGTTTAAGGTGTATTAGAGAGGCTAGAGGGAAGTACCTGAAACTCTAGAGCTGTGTTCCAGTAGTCATGTTTCTTGAAGATGAATGTATAATGATATAGCTTTCACAATATGACTATGTGATTGTGAAAACCTTGTGTCTGATGCTCCTTTTATCTATGATATTGATAGATAAGTAAAAAACATGGATTAAAAATAAATTAATTATAGAGGGAACAAATGTTAAAATAAATTGAGAAGATTGAAATGCTAGTGAAAGGGAGTGGTAAGGAGTATAGGAACAAAATAGGGGGAGCAAAGATTAAAATATATTGGGTAGTTGGAAATACTAGTGGTCAATGAGAGGGAGGGATAAAGGACATTGTATGTGTGAGTTTTTTCTATTTTTATTTTATTTCTTTTTCTGGTGTGGTGCATATGTTCTAAAAAATGATCATGGTGATGAATATACTACTGTGTGATGATATTGTGAGCCATGGATTGTACACCATACACAGAATGTTTGCATGTTAAGAATGTTCATGTTTGTATGTTGCTTTGGTTTGATAATAACTTTAAAAAAAACTGAACTTTGAAAAACTCTTACATTGATTAAAAGAATCAGTATTTGTTCCCCAAATACTTTTTAAAATCTTAACATGGGATCAGTAAGGTGGAGTGAGATTCTTCAGGAGTTGGTTCCCTAAGCTTTGAACGACCAGCAAGAACTGGCAGAAACATCTTTCTCAAAGCTCAAAAAAAGAAAACAGTTAAAAGAATTTCAGTAAGAGGGAAAGCACTAAATCAATAAAAAGGTCAGTTAAAAGTGGTAGGATCTGAAAGAGTGGAATAGAAATCTATAACAAAACCTGAAATCCATTCTGTAACTACTTGTTAAAGTGTACTTTAAAAAATATTGCTTTGTATTTCTTTTATAATATATTGTCCGCGACTTCTCGCTCAGCTTCTGGTCCCCGGCCGGCGGAGGGAACAGGAGGGAGAGAGAGACAGACGCAGACAAATCCGCGCTGGTGAGAAACACAGATCCAAGACACGTAGCAGTTGTAAGCACAGACCTTTACTGGAGTTAAGCTTGCATTCTCTGTTACAGGTTCCGCGCGGGACAGGATACCCCGCGGGGGAGCGACCTCTATGCGGCCGTCAGGCACGGCTCCCTGTGGGTCGTCTCCGCCCACCCCGTCCGGGTAACCTCTTATATACTGTGCCCAAACCCAATAGGTTAGTGCCACGTATACAGAGGTGATTGGAAGATAGGGTTGGTGGGCGTGTGCGTCATTTGCAAAAGCAGGATGTGAGCGCCATCTTAGCTCACTCGATGGGCGGGGGGAACTCTAGAGCAGGCTGCAGCGTGTCCACTAGGCCAAACCCGGAAAGCGGCTCTCTACATCTCCCCCTTTTTGTTTTTATAAGAGGCATGGTCCGTAGACCGTATTCTTGTACCCAGTGTCTCTATTGATGATGGTGCTCCCGTGGGCCTGAGTGGCTCACAACATAGTTTGGTGCTTTGGGGAGTCTGGACTAGGCTCCAGCCATCTTGCGGCTGAACCTCTGGCACCGACCAGAATGCTCACCTCATATAGAGACCGGAGAGTCCGTGAACTGGATACCACGTGACTCCTCCCTGCAGTGCTTCGCCTCGCAACTGGGTCAAGCGGGGATTATGAGAGCGACAGCCAGGGCATAGGAAACGCTGCGGAGGCCTCGGTGCAATGGCTAGAGCCAAGCCCAGTCTGGCCAGGACTGCGGCCGCAGCTCCACCGTCGAGGCGGCTAGGCGCGCAAAATTAACAGCCTCTGGTGCCTAGCTAAACACGGGTAGTGGCCAGGGAGCCTGCAACAAACCTTGCTGACAAGAGCTTTGCCCCAGGTGATTCAGACGGGCTATCTATCGAGGAGGGACGCACACCCACATTTGACTGGGAAGACATAGCTAACATGGTAGAAACACGTAGTTGCTGCTGTGTCTGGAACAAGCGTTCTAACAAACATTTAACAGTGACTAAGCCCACTAATAGTCCCACTGCCACGAGAATCCAAGTAGTCAAATTGGGCCAAGAGAACCATGAGGTGACTCGGTTCCACAGACTTTGTACAGTCTCGCCCAGTTTGGAAAGGTCGAAGGCAACGGGGGTTATTAAAACTGGTCCCCCTTCTAAACAATCGAAGGGTGACCGGCGCTTTCGTTGCTATCTCGTCAGTCGCCGCCGTCATCAGCAGAGTTGGAGGCCTGATCTGATGGTTCAGGTTGAAGGCTTGTTGGTTTTTTAGGCAACAGCTCCGTGGCCTCCTCGGGCGATGTCACGGTTCTCACCAGTCTTTCCGGAACCCACACTGGTTGACGTCCTGGCTCCTGGGGAAAAACACAAACAGAGCCTCTGGCCCAGCTGAGCACTGGGTCAGGGCCTTGCCATTGTCCTGACAGGACATCCTTCCAACGGACTAGACCTCTATGTGGAGGACTCGGAGTGGTGTGCTGTAGGGCAGGTGTCATTCCTTGTGCATTTTCATTTAAAAAATTATATGTAAATAAGGCTACAGACAGTTGAGCCTTCGGGGACAGGCCGTGGCCTATTCCCCCTTTCTGTTTTTTGAGCAAGTCTTTAAGAGACCTGTGTGCTCTTTCAATGATTCCTTGCCCTTGAGGGTTGTAAGGGATACCATGTTTTAATTGCACTTCCATATTTGCACAAAATCTTTGGAAGGCTTTGCTGGTGTAAGCAGGTCCGTTATCTGTTTTTAATATTTTCGGCTTACCCCAAGCTGCCCAAGCGGCAAGGCAGTGTGCAATTACTTGGTGGACTCTTTCTCCTGATTCGGCAGAGGCAAATAAAACTTGAGAACAAGTATCCACTGACACATGCAGGTATTTAACTTTACCATACTCTGAGTGATGGGTGACATCCATTTGCCAAATGTCTCCCGGGATGAGACCTTTAGGGTTAACTCCAACTGAAGGGACTACCCTCTGTTCTGCACAATTATTGCAGGCTCTGACTATATCTCTGGCAGCTGCACGCGGTATGTGAAACTGTCTGACTAAGGTGCTTGCATTGACATGAAATTTAGTATGAAACTCTTGGGCCTGTTGACACGGTGTCAGCGCAGGGAAGATGTGTGGCTGTCGAGTGGCCACATCCACTACGTGATTTCCCTGTGCCATGGGGCCTGGCAGGCCTGTGTGCGCTCTAATGTGAGTTATGTAGAAAGGATGTTGTCTGGCACATATTGTCTCTTGAAGTTTGATAAAGAATGGTCTTACTGAGGAGGAATATTTTATAATGCCCACCGTCTCTAAAATATTTACAGAATTTACGACATAAATCGAATCAGATATAATATTTAGGGGATCGGTAATTTCTTTCAGGACTGTAATAATGACCTGTAATTCTACCCATTGAGGTCTCTGTGGTTGGAAGAACACAGTTTTAGGAGAACCTCCTTCTACGCAATATGCTCCTGAACCGGAGCTGGAACCGTCCGTGTACACGGTGAGGGCGTTCACTAGTGGCTTAGATGAAGTTACCTTAGGAAAGATTACTGGGTGACGGGTGACGAATTGTAAGAGGGGATCTTTTGGGTATTGGTTATCAATTTCTCCCGAAAAGGTACATCGGAGGATGGCCCACTGATCTATACATCCAGTAAGTATCTCAAGTTGCTGAGAAGAGTAAGGTACTCTGAGGTACTTAGGCTGTTGGCCAAAATGCTGTATGGCCTTCTTGATGGCCTCCAATGCCAACTCTGCAATTGCTGTAGGAAAATGCTCTAAACTTTTCTTAGGGGAAATTCCAGGGTGGACCCAGAGTAATGGTCCCTGTTGCCATAGCACTGCCGTGGGCTGTAGTTTTGTTGGCAGTAAGCAGGCTTCGAATGGCTTTTGGGGGTCTATTCTTTTTAAAGCAGCACTACTGAGCGCCTGTTCTACCTGACGTAGTGCTTGCCTCGCCTCTGGGGTGAGACACCGGGGCGAGTGTAGGTCTGAATCTCCTTTTAGCAAATCAAACAAAGGTGTTAATTTGGCATTGGTGATCTTTAAGTACGGACGAACCCAATTGATATCTCCCATAAGCTTTTGCAGATCATTAAGGGTATGTATGTCATCTACTCTGAGAGACACTTTTTGGGGGGAAACATGCTGAGGCATGATTTTTGCCCCCAGGAAGGTGGTAATCTCTGTCATCTGGATTTTTTCAGGGGCCACTTCCAGGTTGGCTTCTCTAAGACTAAGGACTAAATGTGATAAAGCTGTTTTAAGAAGATCTGTGTCTTTATGGGCTAAGAGAATGTCATCCATATAATGGATGATTTTCACTTGGGGGAACTGCTGCCGAGTGCTAGCTAGCTTTGTAGCAACATACAGCTGGCACATGGTAGGACTATTAGTCATGCCCTGGGGCAGGACCGTCCACTCGAAGCGTTGACAGGGCTCCTCTTGGTTAAGAGAGGGCACAGTAAAAGCAAATTTTGGAGTATCTTCAGGGTGAAGTGGGATGGAAAAGAAGCAATCCTTAAGATCTAGGATGATAATGGGCCAGTGTTCTGGCAAAGCTGAGAGGAGGGGTAACCCCATTTGAACAGGTCCTAAAGGCTCCATACAGTTATTGATGGTTCTTAAATCATGTAACAATCTCCATCTGCCTGATTTTTTCTTTATGACAAATACGGGTGTGTTCCAAGGCGATGTGGAGGGAATGATATGGCTCTCTTTTAGCTGTATAGACACTAGAGTATGCAATGCTGACAGCTTTTCTTTTGGTAAGGGCCACTGAGGCACCCACACTGGGGTACTGGTCTTCCACTTTAGTTTTATAGGTGTGGGTGGGAGTCTCCCCTCAGTGGCCCCTAGGAAAAACCCAGGCCTAGTCTATTAAAATTGGAAGCAGTCTGTACGGGCATGGTGTGTCCCTGCAATGAGGCTCCTAAGCCTTTGCCAGGGACATATCCCATTCCTTTTAAGAGATGCTTAGAGGCCGGAGAGCAGTTACTGGTCAATGTAACATCCATCTGGGCTAGAATGTCTCTTCCCCATAAGGACACAGGCAAGGGTAGTACATAAGGTTGAAAACTGCCTTGATGTCCTTCTTCATCTGCCCAGTGGAGGGCAGTGGCACTCAGCATGGGTGCTGAGACCTGGCCTATTCCTCTAATGGTGTCCTCCGCCTTGCACGTCGGCCAGGTGGAGGGCCAGTCTTGTTGTCTTATAATTGATCGATCGGCCCCGGTATCTAGCAGGCCCAAGAAGGATCTGCCTTGTACCTTAATAGTCAGCATGGGTCGAGACTCCAGAGACATATGGAGGCCCTCAAAAACTTCTCCAGAAGACCCAAATCCCTTATCTCTTCTCTGTCTGGGTCTACTCGGAAAGAATGTATGTAAGCTGGGTAAGAGCAAGAGCTGTGCCAGCTTATCACCTTTTGCAATGACCAGAGTACCTTGCTGAGATTGTACCATAACTTGGGCGTAACCTGTGAAATCTGAATCTACAACGCCTGGTATGACTGTTAGTCCTTTCAGGGCTGTGGATGCCCTCCCTATTATAAGCCCAACAGTCTTCGTTGGTAAGGGCCCTTTAAAGGAGGTCCCTATCAACTGGACACCCATGGAGGGGGTCAGTACAAGCCTGGAGGTGGCACAGAGGTCCAGTCCTGCTGATCCAGGGGATGCGCGAATTTGGACGGGTGTTGTGTCGCCGGATGGCATGCAGGGGGGTCCACCGAAAGGGTGGACCCCCTCTGCCCGTTTTTTGGGTCCTGTTCAGGACGGCCAGAAAGGTGCACACCCTGCGCATTGAAGGCTGACCTACAGTCTTCTGCGCGATGGGGTCCCTTGTGGCAACGGCCACATAGCCTGGTTGCCGCATATGGTCTACCAAACTGTTGAGTGGCAGGTGGTTGGCCTTTATTGGGACAGTTTCTCTTAATGTGTCCCAACTGGCCACAATGATAACATCCTCTTGGCTTTGTTCCTAGGTCTTTGGATTTCTTTGCAGCTACTTGTAAGGAGCTGGCTAGCATGGCAGCTAGACCTGCATTAGTTAACGGGCTACCAGCATCCCTGCAGAGCCGAACCCATTCTGTCAAGCTTTTCCCTCTGTTTTGTGCTAGGATAACTTTACATTCCTTGTTGCACTGCTCAAATATCATTTGTTTAACTACAGTCTCTGCCACTCCTGGATCTGAGAAAATTCTCTCAGCCGCAGTTTGCATTTTGGCTACAAAATCCACGAAGGGTTCTGTGGGGCCCTGATGTATGTTGCTGAGTGAGGCTTGAGCCTCTCCCTCACCTGTCAGCTTTTTCCAGGCTCCTACGAAACAGCGGAAAATCTGGGCGTAGACTTCTTGAGGGAACCCTGTTTGATTCTGGGAGTGGGCACCTTTCCCCAATAGCATATCTGCATTCCACCCACCATGTCTCCCCGCTGCGTTTTTTGCGGCTTGTTCCTCAGCTAGCTCCTCAAACCATGCTTTCCAATCTATATACCGGCCCTGTGGTAAACAAGCACGGGCCAGCTGAAAAATATCTGCGGGTGTATGATTCAGGGCGGAGAGGTTTTCAATCATGTTCAGGGTATAAGGGGCATTGGGGCCATACTGATGGACAGCCTGCCTCAATTCCTTTAAAATTTTGTAATCATATGGCTCATACTGGTTATTACCTTGGGGATTGATAATAACCGGGTACATCTCTGAGACTGGTTCTGGCTTAAGCGGCTGGCAACCACCCATCATACCGAAAGGTCTAAAGGCTGAAAAGGGGTTCCATTTCCAGAAATGTCTCCCTCCATCACTTGGTGACGTAAGGTCTCGAGGGCTCGCGTACGCAGGCGGGGGGTACGGCTGTAACTGCCCCTCCCCCGACCAGCCTGTAAGGGGTTCCGGGTCTCGCAAAGGAGGGCCACTGTAATTACCTGATTCGGCCACCAGAGGGAGCCCGTGGTGAGGGTTTTTGGCGAGATCACCAAAACCATTCACCGGAAACTGTTGCATCCCCGGGGGCGCTGGCGGAGCGGAAGGCTGCGTGGGTGAGACAGGGGGCCTCCCCCAATCGATCGGCGGAGGCGCGTCTGCACCCTCGGTCTCATTACTATCTGACTCCGAGTCAGAGTCGTCCGAACTAACGTCTGACTCTGGCGGCTTGCAAGTGGGCGGCTCACTTTCACAGGAGCCGTCCGCTAAAAGGGTCTTTAAGGGAGCTAACAAAGGTGAACTTCCTGACTGCCCCATGCTTGCAGTCGGCACTGTCTTTAATCACTCGGAGAGCTCTTCCGAGTCACTGGGGCTACCTGAACGCCCACAGCCCTTAACTCTCACGTAATAAGAAGCACTCACCTTCTCGCGGTGATCAAACGCGGGAAGTCCGCTGCGAGCTCAGGATGCGCGTCCTCACCAGCTCGAGAAAAGGCAGCAGAAGGGTTCCCCGTACGGGCCACCACTTGTCCGCGACTTCTCGCTCAGCTTCTGGTCCCCGGCCGGCGGAGGGAACAGGAGGGAGAGAGAGACAGACGCAGACAAATCCGCGCTGGTGAGAAACACAGATCCAAGACACGTAGCAGTTGTAAGCACAGACCTTTACTGGAGTTAAGCTTGCATTCTCTGTTACAGGTTCCGCGCGGGACAGGATACCCCGCGGGGGAGCGACCTCTATGCGGCCGTCAGGCACGGCTCCCTGTGGGTCGTCTCCGCCCACCCCGTCCGGGTAACCTCTTATATACTGTGCCCAAACCCAATAGGTTAGTGCCACGTATACAGAGGTGATTGGAAGATAGGGTTGGTGGGCGTGTGCGTCATTTGCAAAAGCAGGATGTGAGCGCCATCTTAGCTCACTCGATGGGCGGGGGGAACTCTAGAGCAGGCTGCAGCGTGTCCACTAGGCCAAACCCGGAAAGCGGCTCTCTACAATATATGTTATAATTCACATTAAAAAACATCAAAAAAAGAAATGAAAAAAAATTAGGCCTAAGAGTCACCCCCAGAGAACCTCTTTTGTTGCTCAGATGTGGCCTCTCTCTCCAGCCAACACAGCAAGCAGACTCACCACCTTCCCCCTGTCTACGTGGGACATGACTACCAGGGGTGTGGATCTTCCTGGCAGCGTGGGACAGAAATCCCAGAATGAGCTGAGATTCAGCATCAAGGGATTGAGAAAACCTTCTTGACCAAAAGAGAGGAGAGAAATGAGACAAAAGAACATTTCAGTTGCTGAGAGATTTCAAACAGAATTGAGAGGTTATCCTAGAGGCTATTCTTCTGCATTATATAGATATATCTTTTTAGTTCATGGTGTATTGGAGTGGCTGGAGGGAATACCTGAAACTGTTGAGTTGTATTCCAGTAGCCTTGTTTATTGAGGATGATTGTATATAGCTTTTACAATGTGACTGTGTGGTTGTAAAATCCTTGTGTCTGATGCTCTTTTTATCTATGGTATGAACAGATAAGTAAAAATATGGATAAAAATAAACAAATAATAGGGAGGACAAAGGTTAAAATAAATTGGGTAGATGGAAATACTAGTGGTCAATGAGAGAGAGGGGTTTGGAGTATGGTATGCATGAGGTTTTTTTTTCTTTTTATTTATTTTTCTAGAGTGATGCAAATGTTCTAAAAAATTATCATGGTGGTGAATACACAACTATGTGATGATATTGTGAGCCACTGATTGTACCTTGTATGGATTGAATGTTTGTATATTAAGAATGTTTGTATGTTAAGATTAATCAATATTTAAAAAAGAGTGCTTACATAGAATTGTAACACAATGATTGTAGAAAGGAGAACAAGACAGAGAAGGCCATCCTGAGGAAGGAGTATTTGTCTGAGAACTTGGCTAGCACATTCATAATCTTTTCATTCATTCTACATTTATCAATGGCCTTCTAGAATACCTACCTTATAGTGTGTTGTGAGGATTAAAATAGTACATCTAAAGTGATTAGAAAACAATAAATGCTCAACAAATATTAGCTATTGTTATTACTAACACCATCATGATTATGTCCCCCTACATAATCATAACTTTTAGATGTTATTTTCAACATCTAAAATAATTTTCAGATGTTGTTATTTTCAATATTATTCTGTGACAGGCACTAATAATGCAAAGATGCATGACATGCAAAATTTGTCCTCATACTGTTCATAGTCTAGTGTAAAAGTCCAGTTTAATATTAATGCAATCCATCAAGAGATGAGTATGGTAGATAACGGGGACAGAGGAGGGACCTTCCCATCCATCCTCTGCAGTAATTTCAGAATATTTCTAAAGCCCAATTGGACCCTGTTTGTCCCCTGCATAAACCCTGTTGATGGCTCTCCATTAGGTATATGATAGAACTCGTGTTCTCTAACATGACATACAAAGCTATGTTTCACTGTAAACAACAGCTTCCAGTTCTTCCAAGCATAGCAACCCATTTCCAGCCTCTTGTCCTTTGCTTAAGGCAGGTGTACTTCTCGGCCTGCCCCTTCCCCATCCCTACCCTTTTCTGCAGAACAAATTTCTATAAAGTTTTAAGGCTCTCAAGGTTCCCTCTTTTATAAAGCATCTTCCTGACCACTCCCATTTCCCTCTTCCAAGGTAGAATTAACCACAGTTATCTATAGCACTTCAAGTACTTGTTTACTTATCTACTGCCCTCTGGTAAATCACAACTTCTTTAGGGTGAGAGAATTATGTCTGAGTCATTTTTATATCTCTAGAGCAAAGTATGCTTGAATGAATGGATACATAAATGAACTGAATGCCTGAAATGTGCAAGATTTCACCTTTGACTCTCATTTTTTGCCAAACAGTTGAAGAAAATCTTGGTATAAAGTCACATGATCCCTAACTAAGAAATTAATTAATTAAAAAGTCACATGATCCCAATAAGGAATAAAAACTCCAGATTTAACCAGGAAAAAAAAGAGTCACGTGATCAAACAGACCTTGTGGGAAAATCAGCACTCAAGAGCCCTTTCTCAGATGGGAAGTGAAAAGAGTAACCTGGCCTGACAGATCACATTGCTGGCCCCACACACCACTGTGGGTGGTCAGCTTGAATGGAAGACCCATCCCTGGGGATAGCCACTGCTAACCCAGTGCCCCCAGATTCTGTGAGAGCTTCATTCAGCGCAATTCTATGCTTTATTTAATTACATTAATTAATAAATCACCTTAATTCTATCATAGTTATATTTTGCTATGATTGATTATACCAATTTCATGTCCCTATAATGGGCTGTGATAGTTAGGTTCAGGTGTCAACTTGGCCAATGATGCTACCCAGTTGTCTGGTCAGGCAAGCACTGGCCTGACTGTTGCTGTAAGGGTATTTCATGGCTGGTTAATAAACCAGAAGCTGGTTTATTAAATCACCAGTAAGTTGACAGATGGCTTACTGATTTACAACTACAATCAACTAAGGGTGTGTCTCCCGCAAATGAGAGAATCCAATCAGTTGGATTTGTTCCAATCAGTAGAAGACTTCTAAGGTAGAAGAGAGAATTTTTGCAGCTTCTTTAGCCAGTGAGCCATTCCCGTGGTGTTCATAGAGACCCTTAATCAGAACTGCCAGCTTTACAGCCTGCCCTATGGATTTTGAACTCTTGCATCCCATGGTTATGTGAGACACCTTTATAAATCTCATATTTACAGATACCTGCTGTTGGTTCTGTTTCTTTAGCGAACTCTGACTAATACATGGGTAAATCAATTTTATATATAAGCTTATCCTCTTGTAATGCAGAATTACTAAGAATTAATAAACACTGCTCTCCTAGGTTCCTAAATACTTGGGAACATAATGCATTTATACTGGCATGCAACTGCATAGATGTATAATCGTTATTAAATAAGTAAATTCAGTTTTCCATTTTTCAGATTAGCAGTCTTTGGCAGTGAAGTATATTGCAATAATTTAACAGTAAATCAAGCAAAGTTTCCCCCTTTCCCCAAATAAAGGAAAACAGGAAGATGAAAATGAAAAATAAATAGTTTTGCAGGCAGAAAATGCAGATACCCTACTGGAACACCTCTCTGGTCCCTCCTTCCCTAAGATAATTTAGGAAGTCAGATACTTTCCTCCTTTCTACTGGGGAAACCTCAAGTTACAAAGAAGGAAAAGTGGAAATAGAAAAAGGGAAAAAACAAAAATACTCAATTATTTGACTTTCAGTTACAAAATCATCCCTTCATCCCTTTAATTGAAAAAGAAAAAAAAAGCACTGCTCCCTACTGAGCACTTCCTTTTTCAATAGGTACAATCTCCCATGAGTGGGGACTTATATACTCTCCATTACAGCTGCAGAAATGAGATTCCAAGGCTTCTGCAGGCCTATTGACTAATGGCCACAATGGCCTAGGTCAGACAATTTCCTCTAATCCCACTGCCTTTCTCCTTTCAGAGAAGTAGGCACTTTCATTTGAATTGAAATGTACTGCCAGTGTAACTGCACAATTTTTTAATACTAAAAGAATATAACTTCCAGGAATATGGCAAATAGAGTAGCTCAAGACTAGCTCTTCTCCATTTAAAAATTAGAGAATGACAGGAGGGCAACTGAGGTGGTGATTCAGGAATATAGTGTACCAAAGAGAGCCTCTGCACCACATAGGGCTGCCCTTGTTGCAGAGGCCAAGGAACTGAGAGGCAGAAAGCTGGAGTCTGGTGCGGAGGCATGGAGCCCACGGGAGTGCATGGATGGGAGCCTGGGACTAGGAATTAAGCCAGGCCATGTCCCTTAGGCACACTACATTCACCAGCACAGCCCTGTGACCAGCAACTCATCCCATGCACCCAAACCCTGTCACCTGCTCCCATTCCCCATGCTTCAGGCACCCCCACCCCACCAGCTCCCAGTGCACGTAGCTGCCCCCCACCCCCACCCCAAGTGCAGCCCAACCCACCTCTCCTGCACACCTCCTGAGCACTATCTCCCCCTCCCCGCTCCCTGCAGACTGTTGCCAGTGCATAAAGGCTGCGGGCACTAACCTCCGTACCCAGGCTACCCCAACCCCTGCCCATAGTGTCGCACAGCCTCACCCCGCACCCCCCCACCTGAGCTCTACATATCAGTTTATGGCACTCCTAGGCCCACACATGCACACAGCCAATAATCACATCACTCAGCTCTGGGAACTGTACTTTACAGCAGTCCTAGAACTGCGCATGTACATGGACCTCAGCCATACTTCCCAGCTCTGAGAAAGTGCTAACCTCCACAGCCAGGTCACATCTGCCCCCAATCAATGAAGGCATAAAGCTGACCTGCTGCCACAGCTCTATGTATGCACAGAAAGGTCCCCATGCCTTAGACCAACGCACACCAGGGTTTTGCCCCCCAGACTGGTCACCTGCACAGCTATATCTTCCCTGGCCACTGTGTGCCCACATTCACAACCATCAGTGTAACATCCCCAATCTGTGCCTATACCTGCCCTGAAACAAGTCACTGCACTGAGTGCCCCACCCTGAACCCTGCACCCTGCTGTACAACCATCCTGCAAACACAAGGACTTAGACTACTGAAAGAAATCAACTCCCAAAGTAAATCAATCAAGATATTTACATGCCATGAAGGCAGCAGAAGATCGTTAGGCATATCACAATGCTGACAGATATAGCCCTGCCTAATGACCAAATTAAAGCATCAGAGGAGACACAGACATTGGAACAAATAATCAAAGATGTTCATACAACTCTACTTAATAAAATAAGTGGGGTAGCAAATGACATAAAGGAGATCAAGAAGGCAGTAGAAGAGTACAAAGAGGAATTTGAAAGAATAAATAGAAAAATAGCAGAAATCACAGAGATTAAAGACTCTGTTGACCAAATAAAAAACATACTAGTGGCACACAACATTTGAAGAGACAGAGGCACACAAGATTTGAAAAGACAGAGGAAGAATAAGTGATGTAGAGGACAGGATAATTGACTTCGAAGTCTCAAAACAGCAAATGTCAAAAAAGATGGAAAAAACTGAATGGGAACTCAGGGAAATGATAGATAAAACAAAGCACACAACTGTAAGAATCATTGGTGTCCCAGCAGGAGAAGAGAGGAGTAAAGGGCTGGGAAGAGTAGCTGAGGATATAATGGAGGAAAACTTCCCAATTGTCATAAAAGACATAAATATACAAGTCAAAGAAGTCCAAACAATTCCAAGCAGAATATATCCAAATAGGCCTTCCCCAAGGCACATACTGATAAGTATGTCAAATGTTGAAGAGAAGCAGAAAATCCTGAAAGCAGTAAGAGAAAAACAATCTACTACATGCAAGGGAAACCAAATAAGACTGAGTTCAGACTACTCAACTAGCATCCTGGAGGCAAGAAGGCAGTGATATGATATATTCAAGATCCTGTAAGAAAAAGACTTCCAATCAGAATTCTGTATCCAGCCAAATTGTCCTTCAAAACCAAAGAGGAGATTAAAGTTTTCACAAAGAAGTCCTGAAAGAACTTGTCAACAAGAGATTGGCCCTACAAGAAATACTAAAAGGAGTTCTGTCAGCTGTAAAAAAAAACAGACAGGAGAGGGAGGTCTGGAAGAGGGCACAGAATTGAAGAGTACCACTAAGGGTAATTTAAAGAATACAAAGAGAAAGAGGGGAAATAATATATAGATCTGACAAATAAAATAAAAAAGATAAGATGGTGGACTCAAGAAATGCTTTTTCAGTAATAACTTTGAATGTTAATGGACTAAATTTATGATTTAAATGACACAGATTGGCAGAATGGATTAAGAAACATAATCCAGCTATATGCTGCTTACAGGAGACTCATCTTAGACACAAGGAAACAAATAGATTGAAAGCAAAAGGATGGAAAAAGATTTTCCAGGCAAGTTGTAACTTAAAGAAAGCAGAAGTAGCTATACTAATATCAGACAAAATAGACTTAAAATGTAAAGACACTAGAAGAGATTTAAAAAGGACATTATATACTAATTAAAGGGTCAATTCACCAGGTAGACACAACAATCATAAATGTTTATGCTCCCAATCAAGGAGCTCCAAAGTACATGAGACAGACATTGGAAAAACTGAAGGGAGCAATAGATGTTTCAACAATAATAGGAGACTTCTATACAACACTGTCCTCTATAGATAGAACAACCAAACAGAAGATCAATGAGAAAATAGAGAAGTTAAATAACTTGATAAATGAATTAGACCTAACAGACACATATAGGTCATTGCACTCCAAAGCACAAGGAAATACATTCTTCTCTAGTGCTCATGGAACATTTTCCAGAATGGATCATATGCTGGGGCACAAAACAGGCCTTTATGAATTTTAAAACACTGAAATTATTTAAAGCACTTTTTCAGATCACGCTGGAATGAAGCTGGATCTCAATAACCACCAAAGAATGAGAACATTCACAAATATATGGAGATTAAATAACACACTCTTAAACAACAAGTGGGTCAAAGAAGAAATTGCTAAAGAATTCAGTAGCTATCTGGAGATGAATGAAAATTAGAATACAACTTCTCAGAACTTACGAGATGTGGCAAAGGCTGTGCTGAGAGGAAAATGTATTGTCCTAAGTGCCTATATTAAAAAACAAGAAAGAGCAAAAATCAAGGACTAATAGCACACCTAGAGGAACTTGAGAAGGAACAGCAAACTAACCCCAAAGCAAATAAAAGCAGAGAAATAACAAAGATTAAAGCAGAGATAAATGAATGGGAGAACAAAAGAACAACAGAAAGAATCAATAAAAGCAAAAGTTGGTTCTTCAAGAAAATCAATAAAAGTGATGGGCCATTAGCGAGACTGACAAAGGAAAAAGAGAGAGGATCTAAATAAACAAAATCCAAAATGAGAAGGGATGCATTACCAAAGACCCTGAAGAAATAAAAGAAATCATAAAAGGATACTATGAACAACTATATGCCAACAAACTAGACAACTTAGATGAAATGGACAAATTCTTGGAGGCACACAAATAAGCTACACTGACTCAAGAAGAAATAAAAGATCTCAACAAACCAATCATAAGTAGAGAGATTCAATTGGTCTTCAAAAATCTTCCTACAAAGAAAAACCCAGGGCCAGATGGCTTCACATGGAAAATTTATTAAACATTCCAAAAGAACTAACACCAATCCTGCTCAAACTTTTCCAAAAATTTAAGGATGAAGGAGCCCTATCAAACTCATTTTATGAAGCTAATATCATTTATGACCAAAACCATGTAAAGATGCAATAAGAAAGGAAAACTATAAGCCAAACTCCCTAACAAACATAGATGCAAAAATTCTCAATCAAATATTAGTAAATCAAATCTAAGGACACATTAAAAGAATTATACAACCATGACCAAGTAGGGTTTATACAAGGAATGCAAGAATGGTTCAATACAAGAAAATCAATTAATGTAATACAGCACATTAACAAATTAAAAGGGAAAAATCACACGATCATCTCAATTGATGCTGAAAAAGCATTAGACAAAATTTGGTATCCTTTTCTGATAAAAACACTCCAGAAGATAAGAATCAAAGGTAACTACCTCAATATGATAAAGGGAATGCATGAAAACCCAATAGCCAGCATTGTACTCAATGGACAGAGACTGAAAGCTTTCCCTCTAAGATCAGGTACAGGATGAGATGCCCACTGTCATCACTATTATTCAACATTGTGCTAAATGTTCTAGCTAGAGCAATCAGGCAGGATGAATAAATAAAAGGCATCCAAATTGGAAAGGAAGAAGTAAAACTCATTATTTGCAGATGATATGATACTATACTTGGAAAATCCTGAGACATCTACAGCAAAGTTACTTGAGCTAATAAACAAATTCAGCAAGGTGGCAGGATATAAAATTAATGTGCAAAAATCAGTAACATTTCTATACACAACCAATGACCTAGCTGAGGAGTCAGTTAAGAAAAAATTTCCATTCAAAATAGCAACTAAAAGAATCAAGCATTTAGGAATGAACGTGACTAGGGACATAAAGGACTTGTACACAGAAAACTACATAAAATTGCTAAAGGAGATCTAAACAGGTGGAAAGACATTCCCTGCTCATGGATAGGAAGGATAAATGTAGTTAAGATGTCAATTCTCCACCAGTTGATCAAAAATTAGCTCAAAGTGGATCAAACACCTAAATATAAGAACTAGCACCTTAAAGCTTCTAGAAGAAATGTAGGGAAACATCTTCAAGACCTAGTAATAGGAGGTAGTTTCCTAAACTTTACACCCAAAGTACAAGCAACAAAAGAAAAAATAGATAAATGGGAACTCCTCAAAATCAAATGCTTCTGCACCTGAAAAGACTTTGTTAAAAAGGTGAAGAGGCAGCCAACTCAATGGGAGAAAATATTTGGAAATCTCATATTGGACAAAGGTATGATTTCCTATTATACAAAGAAATCATACAACTCAACAACAAAAGAACAACCCAATTATAAAATGGACTAAAGATATGAATAGGCATTTTTCTGAAGACCAAATACAGATGCAAAAACACATGAAGAGATGTTCATTTTCACTGGCTATAAGGGAAATGCAGATCAAGACTACAATGAGATACCACCTCACACCTATTAAGAATGGCTGCTATTAAGCAAACAGGAAATTATAAGTGTTGGAGAGGATGTGGAGAAACTGGGACACTTACGCACTGCTGGTGGGAATGTATAATGGTACAGCCACTATGAAAGACTGTTTGGAGATCCTTAGGAAACTAAATAACAAGTTGCCATATGACCCAGCAATAGCACTACTTGGTATATACCCAGAAGATATGAAAACAATGACACAAACAAATACTTGCACACTGATGTTCATAGCAGCATTATTCACAATCTCCAAAAGATGGGAACAAACCAAATGCCCATCAACAGATGAGTGGATCAACAAAATGTGGTATTGTGGTAGTTAGATTCAGTTGTCAACTTGGCCAGGTGAAGACACCTAGTTCTGTTGCTGTGGACATGAGCCAATGATACCTGAATCTCATTTGTTGCTGATTACATCTGCAGTCAGCTAGGAGGCCTGCCTGCTGCAATGAATGATGTTTGACTTAATTGGCTGGTGCTTAAATGAGACAGCACAATGTAGCACAGTCCAAGCAGCTCAGCATACCTCATCTCAGCACAAGCAGCTCAGCCCAGGCCTTTGGAGATGCAGAAAGGAATCACCCCAGGGAAAGTTGTTGGAACCCAGAGACCTGGAGAGAAAGCCAGCAGAGATCACCCTGAGCATTCCCATATAAGAAAGAACCTCAGTTAAAAGTTATTTGCCTTGACTTCCGGAGAAGATGGCGGCTTAGTAAGACGCGTGGATCTTAGTTTCTCCTCCAGGACAGCTACTAGGGGAGTAGAAACGATACAGAACAGCTCCCAAAGCCACGACAGAGATAAAAAAAGACAGCGTACCCCATCCTGGAACGGCTGGCTGGCTGAGAGAACCTACTCTGGTGAGATCGCCGAGGGGCGCGGGCTTCACCGGGCGGGGCGGCAAGCGGCTGGAGTCACTCCCTTTCCCCTCCCCGGGCCAGCTGGGAGAATTGGACAGGCGGTCCCCTCAAACCGCGGTGGCTGATGCCCACACCACGCGCGACCCCTGGACCAATTGAGAGAACTGGATTGGAAATCCCCAGGCCGCGGAGAACGGAGACTGGGGGGGGGCCCTTCCAAACTCGTGACTCCCCGGGAACGTGCACTCTCCTAGGCGGGCCGCTGCAGCTGGCGCCCTCCCGCCAAGCCTGGTGCCCCGGGCCAACTAGGAAATTCGGACGGGCACTTTCCTGGGCTGCGGCGGCCAGCGACTCTCCCCACATTCGGACCCCAGGCCGGCTGGCACTCTTCCAAGCTGCTTCGGCTAGCGAACCTCCCGGACGGCGAGAGTTTTCCAAAGTTAAAGGACCCACAGCACCTTTTACTGGTGGGATCCGCAGACAAACATGTGCCACGAGCGCCACCTACTGGACAGGATAAGAAAAACAGAACCCATAGATTTCACAGAAAAAACTTACAACCTTGTTGGGTCCGACACCCAGGGAAATCTGACTAAATGCCAAGACGCCAGCAGCAGAAGATAACTGTCCACGCTCAGAAGATTGAGAATATGGCCCAGTCAAAGGAACAAACCAATAGTTCAAATGAGATACAAGAGCTGAGACAACTAATGCTGAATATATGAACAGAAATGGAAAACCTCTTCAAAAATGAAATCGATAAATTGAGAGAGGACATGAAGAGGACATGGGCTGAACATAAAGAAGAAATAGAAAAACTGAAAAAACAAATCACAGAACTTATGGAAGTGAAGGATAAAGTAGCAAACATAGAAAAAATAATGGATAGCTACAATGATAGATTTAAAGAGACAGAAGATAGAATTAGTGATTTGGAGGATGGAACATCTGGATTCCAAAAAGAAACAGAAACTATCCGGAAAAGAATGGAAAAATTCAAACACGGTATCAGGGAACTCAAGGACAATATGAACCGCACAAATATACGTGTTGTGGGTGTCCCAGAAGGAGAAGAGAAGGGAAAAGGAGGAGAAAAACTAATGGAAGAAATTATCACTGAAAATTTCCCAACTCTTATGAAAGACCTAAAATTACAGATCCAAGAAGTGCTGCACACCCCAAAGAGATTAGACCCAAATAGGCATTCTCCAAGACACTTACTAGTTAGAATGTCAGAGGTCAAAGAGAAAGAGAGGATCTTGAAAGCAGCAAGAGAAAAACAATCCATCACATTACAAGGGAAACCCAATAAAACTATGTGTAGATTTCTCAGCAGAAACCATGGAAGCTAGAAGACAGTGGGATGATATATTTAAGTTACTAAAAGAGAAAAACTGCCAACCAAGACTCCTATATCCAGCAAAATTATCCTTCAAAAATGAGGGAGAAATTAAAACATTCTCAGACAAAAAGTCACTGAGAGAATTTGTGACCAAGAGACCAGCTCTGCAAGAAATACTAAAGGGAGCACTAGAGTCAGATACAAAAAGACAGAAGAGAGAGGTATGGAGAAGAGTGTAGAAAGAAGGAAAGTCAGATATGATATATATAATACAAAAGGCAAAATGGTAGAGGAAAATATTATCCAAACAGTAATAACACTAAATGTCAATGGACTGAATTCCCCAATCAAAAGACATAGATTGGCAGAATGGATTAAAAAACAGGATCCTTCTATATGCTGTCTACAGGAAACACATCTTAGACCCAAAGATAAACATAGGTTGAAAGTGAAAGGTTGGGAAAAGATATTTCATGCAAATAACAACCAGAAAAGAGCAGGAGTGGCTACACTAATATCCAACAAATTAGACTTCAAATGTAAAGCAGTTAAAACAGACAAAGAAGGACACTATATACTAATAAAAGGAACAATTAAACAAGAAGACCTAACAATCATAAATATTTACGCACCGAACCAGAATGCCCCAAAATACGTGAGGAATACACTGCAAACACTGAAAAGGGAAATAGACTTATATACCATAATAGTTGGAGACTTCAATTCACCACTCTCATCAATGGACAGAACATTTAGACAGAGGATCAATAAAGAAATAGAGAATCTGAATATTACTATAAATGAGCTAGACTTAACAGACATTTATAGGACATTACATCCCACAACAGCAGGATACACCTTTTTCTCAAGTGCTCATGGATGATTCTCAAAGATAGACCATATGCTGGGTCACAAAACAAGTCTTAACAAATTTAAAAAGATTGAAATCATACACAACACTTTCTCGGATCATAAAGGAATGAAGTTGGAAATCAATAATAGGCAGAGTGCCAGAAAATTCACAAATACGTGGAGGCTCAACAACACACTCCTAAACAACGACTGGGTCAAAGAAGAAATTGCTAGAGAAATTAGCAAATACCTCGAGGCGAATGAAAATGAAAACACAACATATCAAAACTTATGGGACGCAGCAAAGGCAGTGCTAAGAGGGAAATTTATTGCCCTAAATGCCTATATCAGAAAAGAAGAAAAGGCAAAAATTCAGGAATTAATTATCCATTTGGAAGAACTGGAGAAAGAACAGCAAACTAATCCCAAAGCAAGCAAAAGGAAAGAAATAACAAAGATTAGAGCAGAAATAAATGAAATTGAAAACATGAAAACAATAGAGAAAATCAATAAGAACAGAAGTTGGTTCTATGAGAAAATCAATAAGATTGATGGGCCCTTAGCAAGATTGACAAAAAGAAGAAGAGAGAGGATGCAAATAAATAAGATCAGAAATGGAAGAGGAGACATAACTACTGATCTCACAGAAATAAAGGAGGTGGTAATAACAGGATACTATGAACAACTTTACGCTAATAAATACAACAATTTAGAGGAAATGGACGGGTTCCTGGAAAGACATGAACAACCAACTTTGACTCAAGAAGAAATAGATGACCTCAACAAACCAATCACAAGTAAAGAAATTGAATCAGTCATTCAAAAGCTTCCTAAAAAGAAAAGTCCAGGACCAGACGGCTTCACATCTGAATTCTACCAAACATTCCAGAAAGAATTAGTACCAACTCTCCTCAAACTCTTCAAAACAACCGAAGTGGAGGGAAAATTACCTAATTCATTCTATGAAGCCAACATCACCCTCATACCAAAACCAGGCAAAGATATTTCAAAAAAAGAAACTACAGGCCAATCTCTCTAATGAATATAGATGCAAAAATCCTCAATAAAATTCTAGCAAATCGTATCCAACAACACATTAAAAGAATTATACAGCATGACCAAGTAGGATTCATCCCAGGTATGCAAGGATGATTCAACATAAGAAAATCAATTAATGTAATACACCATATCAACAAATCAAAGCAGAAAAATCACATGATCATCTCAATTGATGCAGAGAAGGCATTTGACAAGATTCAACAGCCTTTCCTGTTGAAAACACTTCAAAGGATAGGAATACAAGGGAACTTCCTTAAAATGATAGAGGGAATATATGAAAAACCCACAGCTAATATCATCCTCAATGGGGAAAAATTGAAAACTTTCCCCCTAAGATCAAGAACAAGACAAGGATGTCCACTATCACCACTATTATTCAACATTGTGTTGGAGGTTCTAGCCAGAGCAATTAGACAAGAAAAAGTCATCAAAATAGGAAAGGAAGAAGTAAAACTATCACTGTTTGCAGACGATATGATACTATACGTCGAAAACCCGGAAAAATCCACAACAAAACTACTAGAGCTAATAAATGAGTACAGCAAAGTAGCAGGTTACAAGATCAACATTCAAAAATCTGTAGCATTTCTATACACTAGCAATGAACAAGCGGAGGGGGAAATCAAGAAACGAATCCCATTTACAATTGCAACTAAAAGAATAAAATACCTAGGAATAAATTTAACTTAGAGACAAAAAACCTATATAAAGAAAACTACAAAAAACTGCTAAAAGAAATCACAGAAGACCTAAATAGATGGAAGGGCATACCGTGTTCATGGATTGGAAGACTAAATATAGTGAAGATGTCAATCCTACCTAAATTGATTTACAGATTCAATGCAATACCAATCAAAATCC